>NW_026693571.1:38555000-39155000 GCF_021218885.2 Marmota monax
ATAATTTTTCAAGATATATCTGATTTCTTCTTTTCCTTGACTAACATTCAGCATTAGCTTTTCATTGCTCATATATAAAAATCAAAATATTTTATGAGACCTTTCATAATGTAGCCCTTGCCTACTGTAGGCTTCATCTAGTACCCACTGTAGGACCCTCCAGCTCAGTTCTCCTTTGGGAGAGATGTCTCTGACCCTCGACCAGGTCAAAACCTTTACATTATAGAGTCTTTAAATATTTGAAAGCACTTACACAGCTGCAGTTTCGCTTTATTGTCTTCATACCTCCTGCAGTATAAACTCTAGCCATGAAGCTGAGAACATACTTAATTTAGCTGATATGTAATAATCAGCTAAATAAACATTATATTGAATGGATTAGTGTATCTATGGGAGATTAAAACGATCATGTAAATCTACATTGGTTGTAACTAGGAATAAAGGTAGAGATAGCTGGGACAGTAAAATATAGGATAGAATCAGAGATATGCATATAGTAGCACTGATGTGTTCTGCTAGGAAGTGATAACCCCACATGGATCAAATTGACATTTATTAAAAATAGATTGACTCTTAGGAAAAGGACTTAAGAAATTAAGAAACAGGGCCAAAGTGATAACCACCTTACATACTCTGTATGTGCCTGTATTTTGCATGTACTTATGTGGAAAATCTTGTATGTGTGTGCGAATTAGTTGATTAGTGAAGCAGTTTTAGTCTGTGTATGAAACTAAAATGTTTGAAGTCACAGGGAAGTTACAGACCCTTTCAAGTGTACTTAAGTTGGAGTAATCAACAAAGTACATTTAAAAGCAGTTTCTTCAGTAAGTGTTATGATATATAATTTCTGTCAGTTTCCTGTAAGGTTCAGATCATTTTGGTAAAGATAAAAAAAAAAAAAAAAACTTTGTAGTTTCTTTGAAAAAAACATTTCAGCAGAGATCTTTTTGGAGTATTCTGTCCTTAGCTTTCATTATTTCGTGTTTTAGAAAAATAAAACAGGGGACCATGAAGGAGTGAGGGTAGAACATGAAAGTTCTCAGAACTGGAAAGAAGAAGCAAACCCCAGGAGTTCTTGTAAGCACATTTCATTGGACTTTCTTCCATTCTGCCCACTGAGACTGACTACCATTAATGTGTCAAAGATAACAGGAACAATTCTTAGCCAAGGAAGCATCAGCAGTAGTGTAACAACTCTTTATGAGGTTACTTTTGGTAAATTATCAGAAACGGAGATGTCAGAGTACACATTTAGTTGCCTAGTTTGTCTCCTCTCTGTGACTGCAGTGGCAGTAGTACAGATTTCATCTTCACATCACACATTTGCATACTGAAATAACTCAGAAAATATCATAGAATCTTTAAACACCCAATATCTCTTGCCTTGTATCTGGAGAATCCTGTTTTGTTTTCTATAAACTGGAGACCACAGTCTGACCGTGTTCAGCTGCTTTACTTAATAGTTGTATAAGCTTGAGGAAGTTAAATTCTCTGTACTTCTTTCCTCATTTATAAAATAAGTATAATCAATACAGCTTCTGTGAGTCAAAGCAAGTAAAGCACTGCAGAGTACCTGGCTTACGTTACAGAAAGTGATCTTCCCTGAAGAGTTCATTTTCCTAAGAAAACATCTTTTTTAAAAGGAGTTGCTTACTCAAAGCTGAATTAAATTTATGGCATCTTTGACAGTGGGTGCTGAAGGAGCACTTGACAGTTTAAAATTCAATGTTTATTTTTCCTTTATTCTTTTGATTTCAAACATTACCATGTGCATTTCCTGAAAGATTTCTCACTTATTCTTTCTAGCATGATGTATTGTCAAATAAGTTCAGTAATTCCATTTATTAATTACAAAGTTTGTCTTTTTTTGCCCCCTCAGTGCTCAGTTTTGCATCCTTTTTGCTTAATGCCTGTTTTTTAGTAACCTTGACTGAATTTTTCTAAAATGTGATAGATCTAAATAAAAAATAACAATAATGTTTGAATCACTGCTTAGTCCCTCCCCCTTGCTTTATTGTTTACAAAGTAGAGAACCATTATATCACTCAGGATTCATTTTAATGAGACTGATAATTCTGATCGAATTTGGGAATTAGAAGATTACTATAAATTGTTCTCACAGTAATTACATTTTCCTTTGCTACCTGTGTATAAACAAATATAGTACATTTCAAAAAATTAAAGTATTTGAAATAAATGGGGGTAGATTACATATTGGTTTAACAAAATTTGTTTCTTAAAATTGTTAATAAAAGTCAGATGAATAAAAATATCTTAGGAAATATCATTTAATTTTTAATCTTTGCTGCTCATGTTGTGATCAAGGTGATTAACATGTCTTCATTTATCATCTCTTGAAAAATATTCAAAGTTTTTCTTAAAGTGCATTTTGTCTCTTGACAGAAAAGAATGGCTTAAATCGAAGAAGGAAGTAGTCTTTATCTTAAGGGCTTAAAAAAAAAACAACAACATGATTTTAAAATATACTAAAGTTTGACATCTTTTTGCTAGTTTTGAATTTGTATTCCTGGAGTAGATTTTAACTATCTCATAAGATTTTTTTTTCTGTCAAATTCGGAACATTTGGGGCTGGGATTGTGGCTTAGTGGTAGAGCGCTTGCCTAGCATGTGTGAGGCACTGGGTTCAATCTTCAGCACCACATTAAAAAAATAAATAAATAAAATAAAGTTAAAAAATTCTAAACATAGACTTATGAACTTACATTTCAAAAATTTAAGATTTAGTTTGTAAAAGTAAATTACCATATAGCAGCTCTCAAGGATCTAGTTGAATGCCCTTGTTCAGATCCAGTGCTCCTCTTAGAGTTGTAATGCATGTTTATTAGTAGTGATTATTGGCATTACATACCATGCCTTCACATGGCTTTTAGGAGACTCATGAAACCCATCCTGCATTAAGAAATTTTGAGAGTCCTGTATCAAATGAGACAGACTTTTCAAAGTTAGTTTTTAGGGCTGGGGATGTGGCTTAGGCGGTAGTGCGCTCGCCTGGCATGCATGCGGCCCAGGTTCGATCCTCAGCACCACATACAAACAAAGATGTTGTGTCCGCCGAAAACTAAAAAATAAATATTAAAAAATTATCTCTCTGTCTGTCTCAAAAAAAAGTTAGTTTTTAGACATTTGGAGGCCTCAAATATTTGTTGATAATATTTTTAGAATTATATGCTAAAATATCTTCTAAGTTTTTTAAAGAAAATGAATTTGTAAATAAAACAATTCTAAAAATTTTGTGAGGATACCAAAGTGCTGCTAACTGTCAGTCTTACATAGCTCACTACAAATAAAATACTATTATATGTCAAACACCTTTTTAATAGTTATTTTGAGACTGTTTCCAAGATAGGCAAAACTACATCAAACCTGCTTATAACCCACTTATTGCTTCTTTGTATTCAAATTTTATTTACCAAATCTTCATTCTTTTGGAATCTGGAAAGATAGGGGATCATGTAAGCATTATGCTAGTCTTAATTATTGAGTTTCTCATAGCAAAGAATGCAGTTTGTCAAATTACATATATAGTAATTGCTTTAAAATGTAAATTCATGTTTCTAAAATGAATATTTAGAATCTTCACTTTTAAACATATTGGGGGCATGATTATTGGGTTCTTTCCTACTTACTTGACAGCTATATCAAACACTTGAATAGATAGCAAATGAGAATTTGATTAAAGATAACTATGTATATTTTCTGAAGAACGCAGTGTTACTTCTGTTTCTTACCCTCTAACACTAGTACAGAGTAAATGTTCAATGAATGATTTTGGGTAAGTTAAATAAATTTGAATTTACAAACTCTGATTCATAAATCAAGTTCTAAAAGATTGGTTAGAGTTCCTTATTATTTTGAATTCTTCTGGAAAATTAATAAGATGCTTGAGATGAAAAGAGCTGCCTTTATTTTTAAAGGTTTAAGAAGTTTGAGTCTGGAGTTGATGTATTTTCAACCACATGTTGGTAATTGAATATAGGTATCAAAATCTGTGAGCCCACTAATAGAAGATTACTATATTTTAGATTAAGCAAATCTGGATGACTGCGTGGTTGTACCTAAGGATAGGATTAAACTTTGATTGAAAGCTTTTCCCCATCTTTTAGAATCTATGCTTACTTTCTGGGTTCTTTTATGGTCACAGAAGCATTTTATAAAGTGTCTTTTCGGCTCCAATAACTAATAGTAACCACATCTTTCACTGTAGTGTAGATATTTGCTTAAATAAAGTAGGCAGATACATTGATAGTCTGTAGAGATCCAAGCCCAGTCTCTCTTTCTCAAAAAGAGTAAATTATCAAATGGAAAAACAGAACATAGAAAGTGGAAGAGCAAAGAGATAGAGAAATGATATGGTAGATACCTCTTCATTTTCATAGAATTGAGTCCCTAGATCTAAAGCATGGCACATGGTACATGGGAATTAAGGGTTATCTGCTATTCCAGTTCTCTTCCTCTTCTAAGTTTTGGGGACTTTTGGGGGATAGATTTGAGAGAGAGTTTTGAGATGGGAAATAATGAAGGAGAGTCATTGCTATTTGGAAGATTGAAAGGAGTTCAAATACTTTTGCATATTCTTTTCTCTGTATGTAATTTCAGCAAGTGAGAGTTGTTTTGGAGTATTCTTCAATTTTGTATACATTTTGAGAATATTAGAAATAATATGGGCAAAGATTATGCAGAAATTGAGTTATGTTAAATTATTCCCATTTAGAAAACTTCTCATTACTTCACATTGCATTCCCAAACTCTTGACCATGATCTGCAAGAACCTGTGTGATCTGGCCTGTGTTTACCTATCTGACTTCATCTTTTAACTCTCACTTCACCCCAGCTAAACTGCCCTTATTCTTGCTGCTCCATTTTGGCTTAAAAGTTGTTACCTGGATATGCCATTCAAAACTAGCCGTACTTTTCTGTTACCCTAACTATTCACTACTCTCATAGTACCCTGTTTTTTCTTTCTCTTAGAACTTACATTATGTGAGATTATTTTGTTTATTAGTTTCCTTAGTATATATCTCTCCCTTTCCAGAATGTAAACTATATGAGGGTATAGAACTCATCTCCATTGTTCTCAAAACTATGCCTAGTACCTGGGAAAGTTGCTAGTACCTACTAGCTCAAAATGTTAAGTTTGCTTATGGATAAGATATTAAGGATACTCTAATTAATCCAGTTAGATAACCACTGTTAAATTTTTATATATTTATCTAGGCTTTTCTCTCCTACCCAAGGACTATTATTGAATCTCATGTATTTTCTAGTTTACAGTAGCTTTTCTAGTTCTGGATGTGATGAAGGTGTTTTCTGCAACTTAAAAAAAAAAAAAAAAAAAGAAGTCTGTTTCTTAGAATGAGGCTTTGAGTCTTGGTGCTGTAGGGCAGAATTATATGGGGAGAGAGGGCTAAAAGTGGAACAAGAGGAAAATTTTCCAAGCAAGTCACATATTTTTTAATAGCAGAGGTCACATATTGGTGAAAATCCAATGAATCATGTCCCCACCTACTTTCCTGAGTGACATTTTTTACTCTTTTGTAAAATTTTTCTGAGGGTGTAAGGTTTTAATGAATGTTTAAGAATTTATCTGCTCTATTCCCCCATTCCACTGTATTCTAGAATGCAACTTGCTTGTATGTATGATTTTGGGTTTGAACATCTATTGAAACAGAAAGGCCTTTTATTAATGAGTATTTGTAACCAAAATAAAATGTCAACAGTCTTTATACTGACACAGTAAAGTTCTCCTTGTACAGAAAGATACAGAGCTCTAAAATGGAAAGATGAGTCATGACAAAGAGTCATTTTTGAAGAAACCACCACCATTACTAATAAGTTAAAGAACAATGATGTTTGACACAAATGTTTAAAATGTAAATGTAAAATGTTTAAATTGAGAGATAGAGCACCACATTATGTTATTCTGCAAGGACCCTTATAAGACCAGTGACTATTAGAAGTCTTATAGACATTATTACTCCTAGAAGTTGATAATTGTGGTATTTCCACATATATCTCAGGTCCACAGATAGTAATTTCTTTCTTCCTCCTTAATGCCTGCTAAACTTCCATCTTTTAAACTCAGAATGTATCTTTTATGAAATCTTTAGACTGTTTAAGTAACTTCTTCATTTTCTGACCTACCCCATCCCAGTTTGATGATTGCTATTTAGTCCAATATTGTTCTCTATTAATTTCTAGTGCTAGCAGCTGAATTTTAAGTATCTTGGGAGGAAAGCTATCACAGTCTTTTTGTTTGTCTTCATTGCATTTTATACAGGTTGGGATATAGCATGTGATTTTCTTTCTTTTTTTTTTTTTTAAAGCAATCTGATTTATTAGCTCAACTAATAGAAATCAGTTGATCTTGGGGACCAGAGACCAAGGTTCTAAAGACAGCTGGCTGTTTAACCCTGAGAAAGCACTTCATTTTCTACCTCTCCTTTCTCACCTATTAATAACATCTACTGTCTATTTGTTGCATACAGGGCATTCATTATGCCCCCAGTGGCTCTAGGGTAGGTGGGTAATGTTGGTAGTATTACCATTACCAATTTCAAATAAGAGAAAACTGGAACTCATAAGAGTCCAGTAGCTGACTGAGGTTATGCTCTTAATAATAGAAGAGCTAGTGTTTAAGCCTAGGTTTCTCTGATTACAAAGTTGTATACATCCCATACACAAAGAAGAATAAGATTAGAAAACTTTTAGGATTACTCTATGGCTTATGACTTCCTGTTATGTTTTTTGTTGATTCAGTAAATACCGCTTTTTTCCCTTAGCCTTTTTTAAAAATTTTTTTTTTGTTGTCAATGGACTTTTATTTTATTTATTTATATGCAGTGCTGAGAATCAAACCCAGAGCCTAACACATGCTAGGCAAGCTCTCTACCACTGAGCCACAACCCCAGCCCTAACCTTTTGTTCTTTTTTCAGAACTTTTGTCATGGCTATCAGCTACTAAATTAATTCCAGAATTTAAAAAAGTCCTTGAAATTAATACAGTATAAATTTACCGGCCCATGAAAATTTTTTCTCATGTCAGAAAGATATATTTGAACATCACAGACAACCTCAGTAAATATGGAATTGAGTAAAATAGAAGAATGAGTGAGGCTCTAGACCTTCCATTGAAGGAAAGTTGATTTCTTGCTCTATCCATGTTAATTCTTTCCTGGGTGATATTTGTTATTTTCTGTTTTTTAAAAGCTTTTAAAAATGTTTTTCCATGATATTTTCCTTATTTTACTAAAAGTATTACCATAAAAAATTTACAAAAAAATTTTAGAGGAAACTTTTGCAGACAAATTCAAGACTTACAGTTTATTTTGGATGTGAAGCATGGGATATAAAGATTAAATGCTTTCTAGATAAAATAGGGTAACTTGGGTAACTTGCACACTTTTTTGTCAAATTATTGTACTGCTGATGGTTCCCTGTTAAAAAGTAATGTAAAGAATGTTAACAGCTCTATAGAAATATAAATTTTAATAGAACAAATTAAAAAACTCACATTTTTATTATTTTCTTCTGTGGCTATAGTAAATAGAACTCTTAACTTGCATTATTGGGTGCAAATTCTGTGTGTATGTTTATATATTTGTAAATACATTGGTGCATATGTTTTACTCTTTGAATAACATTGTTATTGAATTTGTGTTAAATCATCAGGGGGCCACACATCTTTGTAAAAAGAGTTTTAGGTTAAAATTCAAGAAAAAAATAGTTATTCCTACAATTATACTTACCTTAAAATTTAAAAAAAAAAACCTGAGCTATGATATTTTGATTCATACTTTGATTCACTGAGGTTAGGATTTTTTATATTATTATAAATATCCACCCCCCCCCCCCAAGTAAATTTATTTTAAGCAAAGCTAAATCATATATTGTACTATTGGTGTTTGGGATTTGTTTTCTTATGTATTAGTATTATAACACTTGTTTACCTAGGTCATAATATCAAACTAGATATGGCTCATTATTTTCATTTTATATTTTTAATATTTTTTTAGGACAAATTTCATTTGGAGTTTGGAGAGTCAGATATGTGTATACATTACCCAATTCTGTGTCTTAAATTGACTATAAATTTAATAGAGGAATAAAAAATGTCTCAAATTATATACTGTCCTGTGCTGACACATAGTAGGGGCTCACTAAATCTTAATGAATGAATAAATGTAGGAAATACTGATCAATGTTGTCACCTACTTACATTGTTGAAAATGTAGATGCTGGGCATGTGTACTATTTTAATTAATAATGCCTGTATAGAACAGATTTATTAACTTGCCAATTTTAGTTATGAGCCTTTTAATAAGAACTTAAATCCCACAAAGTTAATGACAGTGAGTTAGTGGAGTTTCACAAAGTTTGTTTCAGCCTCAACATGCTTGACATTCCTTTCTTTGATGTTGAAATTTTGAACTGTCTCTGATCTAAATTCTGTGCTCTGGGCAAGACAGCTACTGTGGTAGGTGGTTTCCTATTCCTTTCTAGAGTAAAGAGTGTTGTCATGATGATGATTATAAAATCATTGACATAGGAGTATAAACACATTTTCTTACTATTATAAAATGGAAATGTATTTGAAATATTATCAAGGTAATGAAAACCAATAGTATTCATAATATCAGCAACTAATTATAATAACAATTGGTAAACATTTTAATACTAATTATTTTAATATTTTGTACCTTAAAAATATGTATTTGTTAATTTATATTATACTTACTAAATAATGCTGTGGTTGCTCTTGGTTGCTTCTATAGCCGGTTATTAAAAACTCTTTGTTATACATCATTTTTCTGAATGCCATACAAGTAATGTTGAGTAAGCTGTCAACCTTCAAGGAGTATTTTAGGAGAGAAAGATATCTAAAAATAATGACAGTGAGCTATGACAAGTGCAATAATAAAGCTATGTATGTAATAAGATGAAAATAATAAACTCTGAGAGTCAAGGAAAAAGAAAATACTCTTAATTACTTCCTTTGTATCAACACTGTGTATGCATACTTCTCTAAAGTCGCATGATTCGCTGAGGACTTTTTTCTATTTATGTGTAGATTGTTTTTTGTTTCTGTTCTTAATCACAACTTGCCTTCTAACAAACTTAGTTATCCCAATAATTTGCTCAGAAAGAGCCATTTCTCTTGTACTGACTCATGGGTTCATTGTTCACTCTACTGTCTTTTCAATACCCCATAGGCTTATATTCTGGGGCAGTACCATATTATATCTTAGCACTATTTTTTCTCTCAGGTTACTGCTACTATCCATTCTTACTCACCTAGCTTAATGGAATTGTGATTAGATGAACATTGGGTCTGAGTTGGCAGATGGACCGTATTCTAGGACCTTGTCATTGGTCATTCCCCTTGCTAATGGATTTTCAGTAATGCTTACAGGCTGTCAGTCAACACAAGAAATAATTTTTTATAGACTGGAAAAAATTATTACCTAGCTGAAATTATGTGAAAATTTAATTTATTGTAATGAAATATATTTAATACTTTGACACGCTTAAGTATTTTCTTAGTGAACTTACATAATGTTTTAGCATAAGATATAAAATACTTTTTAAAAAAATATTTATATAATACATAGGCTGATGTAAGGGTAAAATGTTCCTGTTTACCACAGGGTAATATAGACATAGATAGCAACACGCAAAGGGTTTTTTTAAATATCATATTACTGAAAAATTTGAATACATTTTAAACATCTATATGTTAGCCAAGGCTACCAGAAATAGGAATTTGGGAATGATTTTATTTGCATTTTCATGTAAGATTTTGATGGCAGTGATATTTTTCATTGACAGTACTCTAGAAAATGTTAAAAATAATTATTTAATTCTACTACTTTTAAGTCCAGTTAGAAGCTTAGTTGACCAGCTTTGTTTGGCAAATTCTTTGTTCACATTTAAATTAAAATTGTAAACAAGATACAAGGGGGAATTGTTTAAATATGTGGGAAAATAATATTTCTTAGTAATTAAAAGCATATACATTTCTCACTTAAACGGTAAACATATTAATAAAAATCATTTTCAAGTCGGAACCTTGGTAAATGGAGGATATAAAAAACTTCTTAACGTGTAGGGTTTTTTGTATGTATCATTTTAAATTTTGACCCATGTAAATATTTTACCCACTCAAAAACAAAATATGTGTATGCATACCTACATATAAGCAAACTTTTGTGGAGGTTTTCCTGTGTCTTCATAGACATAAGTAGAAGCCATGTAACCATGAGAACATTCCTTTGAAGATACAAAATCAAGAGAGATTTTCTTTTTAAACATCATCCAAGGTTTTGAGAGGATCTTCCTTACTTTCGTAAAGTTGGTCTCAGTTTTTAACTTGGTAGACTTTGAAATGATTAGTTCAACTAGAGATAGAACATGATTTCATTTGAGTCAAAGTATTTACTTTGTAGTCTTATGACAAGTTACCATGGACAAATTCTAGAGGAAATTTCACCGTATTCATTGTATACTTTTCTTCACATAGCCCTGGACAGGGAAGAAAATCATTATTGTTCTTCTTTTTTTCCTTTCCCAAATCATGAATGTCCTAAAGTCTCTAATAAAAAGGGTTTATGAGTCTCTTCCTAACAATTAGATTTTTTTTTTTTTGCTTAGAGAAAGAGATTTCAATTAAAAAATAATTTCCCTGTGAAGTGGGCTAATTGATTATTTAGAAAACTAACTTCTGAGTATGTGTACATATTGTTTCTGAGGGGAAGAATCAATTTAAGAGCCAGGTGGAGTTTTTTAAAAAAATAATAGACAATAGGATATAATTTCCAGGAGAAGATCTAAAATGTGCATCTTCATAAGTTTTATATTCTTTAATGTTTTAGTAATAGAGGCATAAACATTTAGTTTTTAAATCATGATTCTATTTTATGCAGTATTTGGAATCATTTTAATAAGGAAAGTAATTTCCTATCATAGCAGAGTATTAAAATTTATTAAAGTCCAAATAGTTTATTCTTTTTTTCTGAAGAAACTTTCTAAGTACTTTAAATAACCATAGGCACATAGGTTACTTGTAATGAAGAACACTAATGGGAAGGGTAGGAGTTAATTAACTAGACCCTTAATAATGGGCCTTTCTAGTCCAAAAAAATCTTGTAATTGCCTCTGAAGCTAGTTGTGTAGCAAGTTGCAAGATGAAATATCTAGATTGTAGTAGTCATTCTAAGAAAAATGTTGCCTTCAGGCAAACTTTGGTACATTTATTATTATGTAAAATGCCTTTTTAATGATAAGCAACTCACAGAGTCCAAATAATTTTAGAAGTAGAAGTCCAGCGTCTCCTCTTTGCTCAAGATTAAATTAGTGTGAGCCTCTCCAATGAGCACAGCTTTTGCTCCCTTTGAAGAAAGTAGCCTTGCAGACAAACTTTACATTTGATTTGTTTGTCTTAAAAAGATATTCTCATGATTACTGCTGAGAGCTGGTAACATGTGTGGTAGTTTTCTTGAAAATTCTATTTAACAGAATGAAATGGAAAAACCTAGGGAATATTTTCAGGAAATCTTAATAGAAGAGACATGCAACTTGAAGTAGAACTTATATTACATAATTCTGCAAATGCTATATGCACCAAACTGGTTTACCTTATTGTCAGTTTCCCCAAAGGATATTTAATTTTTCCCTTTGGAATTGCCCATTTTGTACCCATCCAAGCTCCTCGAAAAATCTCATCAGTCTATGCCAGAACTACAGTAGAATGACAGTTAATGAAAATAGCCTGCCTTGCCACTGCTGGGGCAGGGATGGTCGGGGGAGCTGTATGAAAATATATTTCATTTTCAAAATGTTTCTGGAAGGACTTATTTATGGAAATGTTGCTTGTTATTTAAAACTCTTCAAAAACGCAGTTTTCACAAAATACAAAAAAATAATCTCCTGAAAGTTTGAAAGGGGTGAGTGGGCTGTCATGTGGGGGCGGTCTCTGTGCTGCCCACATCCTCCCTCTGTTCGGTGCGTTGTGTGCTTACGGGTTCCCTGGAGCGGATCACCATATAATTGATGTGCAGTCTGCATTGCTGAATCCTGGACTGCACCATTCTGTGTTCAAGGGAAGATGTAATCTGATCCCTCTGCTGCTGAGGGAGGAATCTGTTCAGTCAAGGCTTTGACAGGGCATAGTCTCCTCCAATAATCTTCTCCGTTCTCTCTCATTATTCCCTCGAGTTCTTCTCAGTCAAGCTGCATGTATGTATGTGTGTCCCGAGAAGCGGTTTGATACTGAGCTGCATTTGCCTTTACTGTGGAGTTTTGTTGCCGGTTCTGCTCCCTAATCTTCCTTTTCTGACGTGCCTGAGCATGTCCACATTAGAATCTGTGACATACCTACCTGAAAAAGGTTTATATTGTCAGAGACTGCCAAGCAGCCGGACACACGGGGGCACAGAATCACTGAAGGGAAAAAATACAGAAAATATGGGTTTCTACGGCACATTAAAAATGATTTTTTACAAAGTAAGTAATCTGTTTTCTTCCTGTGCTGTGTGATTGTGTGTGTGTGTGCCTGCCTGAGAAGGAAAATCTGTATCATCAGAGATGGCTGCAGTATCCTCTAATTTTGGTGGGTGGCTGGATGTCTGGTATTCTGTTTTATTTCATGAATGTAAGCGAATAATGGAAAGACAGCATGAGCTGGGAGAAGCTTTATATTTAAAATAAAATGTATATTTGAATCTGAAAATTTTTCACTAAAAATACATTCAGACTTTAGAAATGTGGCACCATTTAATGCTGACCTGGAAATACTCTATCCTTAGTTGGTTTTTAGTGAACCTTTTGCCTTCAATTTTTTTCTATACATCATATACATATTTTTATCTTTTTATTAGGTGATTCTTAGTGTGTAGAATCATTAGAATATTTGGTATTTATATTTAGAGAGGTCATATTTACTTTCTGTTCCCCTCAAAAAAATTGAATTAATTTTTGATTCTAAAGTCAGTATTTTTTGTAAACAGTACAGTATTTAAAAGACTTTTATGGTCATTGAGAAGGTGCTTTATTTTATAAAATAAAAATAAAATTCTTTTTCAGAGGTTTCCTTCATACATATTTTTTGTACATTTTTATTCTTTGAAGGATTTCTAAGATGGAAATAAAGTTTGCTTTTAGTGGCAAATGGCATTTGCACCAATGTATTTACAAGATATCCTGGGAAGTTCTGAAACCAGTATTACAAAGTTAATTAGAATGAATATCAGAGTTTCTCATAGTATTTATGAAGATAATCTGTGAAAGTTATCAAAAAACTTGATTTTAAGGTAATCTGTACTGACTGACCTTCCGGGTAGATTCATTTGTGAATGTGTATGTATATTTCTATAAATTATATACATGGAAGCACGTGGCTACTTATGTATTATAGCTTTTTATATTATATTTATATAGACATTTGCTTTTTAATGCAATTACTTAGGAAAAGAAAATAATGGATTTTGAGAGAAATCCCTTTAAAACAATGTAACGAGTAAGAAACTTCTGAAGGGAAGAAACCAGGCTATTTTTTTTTCCAATATGTATTTCATGAATTAAGGCATAAATTGTGGATAAGCTGGTTGTACCCCTACCTCTTACTCCTAGTATCATAAAATCATCCTGTATTGATTAGAAGACGTCTTCATAATGATAAAAACGAAATCTTTATTATCCAGTGTGGTCCAAAAAGATTTTTAGAGTCTCTTTGGTTCTCTGTAGTATTTACACTGTATCATGTTGAGTTATGGTGTTCCTATGAGGCAATAGGTAGGAAACTAAGACTACTGCAAAATAAGGGTTTTCACCCTACTATCAAAATTAGGATAGCTACACGTCACTCTAGGTGTTCCCCCCAACTTGTAGTAATACAGTTAATAAATGAGTGGATGCAAATCTGAAAGAAGTTGTCAAATTAGAGAAAAGTTGACTCTTAGTAGATCTTATTTTCTAGTTTAAAAATAAGCATATGTTCATATGACCCCAGTTGACTGATAGTGAAATATAAAAATATTTCAATATTGATATGACAAAATACAATCCTGAGTATATTTATAGTGTTTCATGGCATAATGAAACACCTTAAAAATATAAACGTTGGATGTGTCTTATAAAAAGCGTAATTCATTTTCCTCAAATCTTTTTGTTGTTGTTTCAAGTTAACATATTTGTCCGGACTGTCAGTAGAGCTATACTTTGTATATAGCAATTGATGACTTTTTTCTTCAGCTGCATTGTACCATCTCCAGATTTCTCTGGTTATGGATTTACCATTTTTACTGATCTTATTGCCCATATAAATTACTTTATGCTTTAGTATGATTTGTATTTAAGATTATTCTATTTTCAGTGCTTTCTTTACCCTTTTGTAATGATATGGGTGTTTAAAATTCAGTTTCCATTCTCATTTTTGGTTTTGAAATTTTGAATTTTGTTATTTCTTAATGTTTTTAAGGAAAAATGAAGATCAATGAGGAAGGCATGTTAAATGTGGTTCTTTTCTGTATGGATTATCATGAGATTTTTCTCCTTATATCGGTTGTTAAACTGAAAAACATGAAAGGTATTACTCCTGAAGAATATGTATGATGAATGTCAATTTTTAAATCACCATACGCTGTTCTCTAGAACATAAGAGCGTGGGGGGATATATATTTCCAGTTTGTAAGCATAAAACAAAGTAGAACAAATAGAGGAAACCAAGAAATACTTATTTTCTGTATTAATTGACTACCTAATTTCCATTGTAGACATATGAAATTTTAAAGAATTTTTTTTATATTAACAGTGCTAACTCAAGATTTGATAGTTCGACTGGTGATTTTTTTAAAAGTATATCTTGTTTTACCTTATAGATGAAAAGAAAGTTGGACCATGGTTCCGAGGTCCGCTCCTTTTCTTTGGGAAAGAAACCATGCAAAGTCTCAGAATATACAAGGTAATATTAAATATAATAATTTATTCTCTTGTGGTTCTCATATCTTTTAAAGCTGATAATTCTGAAAGTATCTCTTTCAGTTTATTCCCATAGAATAATAATGTTAACAGTACTACTGACTCTTTAACATACTTCAAAGTTACTGAAAATTGGGAAATATATCATTTTAAATAGGGGGAGGAACAACTACCACCATAATTTATATTCTGTTATTAATACATTAAAGTAAGATGAGTAGAGGTTCTCTTGTGAACAAAATTTTAAAATCACAATTTTGAAGGAATTCTAAAATGTAAATCATAAAATATGAACATGAGCAAATGTATCTTGTTACTATAGCAACAACTGTTCTAAGATGGATATTTATATTCACAAAATTGGAGATAAATTTATTAGCAGTGAAATAAACACCCCAGTTACTAACTAAATCTTATTTCATGAAATTAATGTGTTAGAAATTCCCTTTTATTAGCTTGGTAGGTCTTATGTCTTAACACATACATTTCTACACCAGTAGAATAGTTTCCATAACAACTAAATACAATTGTAGTCTTGTTTCCTGCTTCAGTCCATCATTTTTGGATTTTGCATCAGTATAAAACTTTTCCCACTCTCACGCTAATTAGGCCAACTTAAGTACAATATCTATTACCCAGCCAATTAAAAATGGCTTTGGATGTCACTTGGAATGCTGTATTTTCAAATTTAAATGACAAAAGTATCTTAAGAACTCTTTTTTTTTTTTTTTTTTGTATAATTGTCACTTCAAATAACTGATCCTGAGATAGCAATAAGAACCCTAAGAACTCCTTGGTTATAATATAGTTCCTTCTTTTTCTCAAAGTATTTTGACTTAGAATTATTTTTGTTCTGTAAGGTGAAAAAAAAATTATTGCCCAGATATAAGGCTTTTTAAAAATTGAACATTATTACAGATTTTCTCTCTTTCTCCCCCCTCCCACCGTCTCTGAATCTTTACAGAAACAATTCATTCTTATTTCATTCAGTTATAGAAAATATTTCTTTCAAATGCTTTTGTATGAAATTTCAAAATCATAATAATTAGAATAATTGTACATATAAAATACAGGAGAGATGATGCAAAGGCTAAAAATAAAACTGTCTCTTAGTTATTCAGGAGCTGCATTTCTGTGCGATTTTTCTCATGTTGACTGTCCCCCTCTTTACTCCTTGCCTTTTGACAATTTTACTGTTTTGGCACTTCCACCAGAGGGTGTGGAGGGATAGAGAGACAAGCAAAACTATTCACTTCATTTTGCTTCTAACCTTAATAAAGTATTTCTTAGATGAGAAAGTTGAGTTGAATGTTGAGCTAATTGTAAATGGTCTTTTATAAATGTATAGAGTCCAGTAAGCCATATTATTTTGGTCTTCTATTACTATGGCTGAAACTAGGACAAAGGTATTAAATTGTTCACTTGTTTCAAGGCAGCTTATCAAAAATAAATGTTGAATTTTTATCATAGAACACATAAAGTTTGTCTTTAATTGTTCACTTTTTTATTGAGAAAACAACTGACTCTTAAATAAAATTTACTAACATAGAATTAGCCCCAATGGGATATTTCGTATTTATTTCCATGTCTTTTTTTGGAGATTTTGTCAGTTACTAATGTATGTATTTGGTGTTTTATATTTCACAGATAATAAAATGAAACTGATTTTTCTTTTTTTTTTCTATTTTTTGTCTTAGAAAATTTAAGTTATAAGCACATTCTATTGTGGAGAATGAGAAAACTGAATTTACCTTTGAATTTAAAAGAAAAGAGGATAGACAATTGTTGAATATTAGAGATTAACTTAAATGTGTGTTCAAAGATTCAAAGATTACAGGAATGAAGATTTTTATGTAAAATACATTCAAATACATTTCATATCAAAAAATTGAAGAAAACATTGGGGAAGTTGTGTCACAAGTAATTTAACAGAGCTTAACACTCGACTATTATGATACAATACGTATGTGATTTTTGGATGTAGAACACTATTATAACTCAAGAAATTAAGGATTAGTCTAGAAATGTAAT
This sequence comes from Marmota monax, assembly GCF_021218885.2. Taxonomy (NCBI): domain Eukaryota; kingdom Metazoa; phylum Chordata; class Mammalia; order Rodentia; family Sciuridae; genus Marmota; species Marmota monax. Next base: position 38,572,023 of record NW_026693571.1, read on the forward strand.
TTTGTTAACTAAACTAAACCATCTTCTCCTTTTTTTTTTGTAATATCTCTAAAATAGAAATGCAGAAATGCTCAATATTTGCCTTGAGAGTAAATAATTTAATTGGATACAGAAATTTAAAAATAAAGTTTAATATATCAATAGCATATCTATGTTCTTCCTGCTATTAGTTGTTTTTAGGAGAGTTAGACAGGTCATTTGGTCTTAACCTCTTTCATTTTATACTAGATGCAGATAAGTTCTTCACACTTAATTTGAATAACTATACATCTAATCAAGGCTGATTCTTATCAACTATCAGACCAAGCTTTATAAATAATAGTTAAGAATTAGATAGCAACAGCTTAAGAGTATAATTATGAAGGCATCTGGGCAAACTTAAGGAATTGTTTGACTAGTGATATCCAAAACATTTGAATATTCTGTTTATATACTGGAGTTTTTAAAACAGAGTCTCAAACTCCTTTTTATAAAGAAAATTTAAAATTTAAACTTTATGTCTTAGAAGAGGGCCTGTATATTCTAATGAAATATGTGATTGATTGGTTGATTGGTTGTGGCTGGATATTAAACCCAGGGCCCCATGCATGCTAAGCACATATTCTAAATTGGAGCTACATCCACAGCCCTAAGGAAATATTTTACCATTATTTGTATGTATGTATCTGTGACTTGCAGTTTTGCCATAGAGATTCTGTTATTTGGTTGCAGTTAGCATTGCTGGGATAATAACAGGTGGTTATGTAGGAGGGAGGAAACTTGCTCCAAGAATAGCAAAATGGGTTTTGTGTACTCATGTTCTCTGGGAATAAGCAAATAAAAGGAATAATTGGATTGATGTTTGAAATATGCCCAGGTCATCATCCTTTTTATTAAATAAGCATTCCTTATTTTTAAGAAATATATGTCTTTGCTTCTACTGTGTGTGTGTATGTATGTATGTATGTATGTGTGTGTATGTGTGTATATATATATATAAAAATATATAAATAAATAAATATATATATATATATATATATATATATTTTTTTTTTTTTTTTTTTTTTTTTTTTTTTTTTAGTACCACTGGGCTTGTGCCATGTTCAGCAACACCAACAACTTTTGGGGACCTGAGAGCAGCCAATGGCCAAGGGCAACAACGACGTCGGATTACATCTGTCCAACCACCTACAGGCCTCCAGGAATGGCTAAAAATGTTTCAGGTAACATTCGTACACACATTACTTGAAATGTTTTACTTAACTGCTACAAAAAATAAGGGACATTCACCCATAAAAAAGAATGAAGTTACATGTAACCCTGAAAATGAGCCTAGGGAACATTATACTGAGTGAAAGATACCAGACACAAAAGGCCACATGTTGATTCTGTTTATATGAAATATCCAGAATAGGCAAACCCATAGAGACAGAAAATAGATAAGTGGTGGCCAGGCAATGAGGGGAGAAGATGATTGAGACTACCTGGTACTAGGTGTAGAGTTTCTTTGGATGGCAGAAGTGTTGTGGAGCTAGATAATAGAGGTGATGGCTACACATCAAGGTGGGTGTACTGGGAACCACCTAAGTGTGTACTTTGAATGGCGAATCTATGTGACATGTATCTCAATAAAATGCTATAAAAATAAGGGAGCTCATTTTAATTTCTAAATGTACTAATTAAGAAAGTCTAAGGCTTGTTTTCTGACGTACATTTGCATTTTTATAGATTATTAAGCAATAAGACCATTTTTCTTTTTCTTATTCATGTTTGGGTCTTGGGTTGTTGAATGTACTCTTATTTTTTAAATTGCATTGCTTGTAAATTAGGGACTTTCAATTAATTTAAGAACTCCAGTAATCACTGGAGGTGACTTATTTGTCACTATAACCCCACTGGAGTTGATGAATGCATCTTCTTCTTATCAGTGACATGCGTATATATGACTCAGCATGCTCCATTTCCACTAACTATCTTTTACTAGTATTTAAATTCTTTGAACATTTACTGGGTAGATTGGTTGCTACCAAACCTTGAATATTATGAATTTTATGACTTAAGATAGTGATATTAAATTGATTTATCTCTTCTTCCTGTGAGATAATGCATATGAATCAAGTGTTTAGCAAAATAGTTGGCATGGATTAAGCACTTGCTTAATTATTCTTTGCAAACAGTAAATAGAAATGATGTGAAGATCTGATATTATCTACCATACTAATGTAAAAATGAATATATTTTACTACTTCTGACTGCTTGAATTGTTGGGTACATAATGAATGCACAGGGAAATAATAGTTGAAAAACATACTTCATTTGACTTAATTTGCTATTTCAGATTTTTAAGATGTCACCTTATGTAAATCCTACTATTTCACATACCTAGGCAAAAACAGAATAAATGTCTCATTTTTTTTCTGGGGGTGGAAAACTTACTTAAAGCAATGTTGCTTTTAAGTGGATTTTAAAATTTGTTTTCTACCCTCCAAGTGATTTCAGAAGCACTAGGATATAGCCAATTTGAGGAAGGATGGTAACTGAAAGCTTAGAACGCTGATATTCAACAGGGTTCACCTTCTCCCTTAGTTGAGACAGCAGTGTCTGAAGACACTTGTGGTTGTTAGAACCGTGGGGGTGGATGGCCACTGCTGTTATCTAGAAGGTGGAGGCAGTATAAAAGACAGCCTCCCACAACAAAGAATTATCCAGTCCAAAGATTAAGAATCTCTGGGTTAGGGAATTAAAGTTATATTTAATTCTTATTAAAATGTTATGAAGCCGGATGCAATGGTGCACGCCTCTAATCCAGGAGACTTGGGAGGCTGAGGCAGGAGGATCACAAGTTTGAGGGAAGCCTCAGCAACTTAATGAGGCCCTAACTAACACAGCAAGACCCTATCTCAAAAAACAAATAAATAAAATATTTTTTTTTAATTTAAAAAGGGCTGGGATGTTGCTCAGAGATAAAGTACCCCTAGGTTCAATCTCCAGTACTAAAGAAAAAACAAAACAAGTTATGAACCCACTGCAATTACAAAGTGGCTTTTTTTAAAGTAAGTTTTCATGGTCATTTGTTCATGAAACATACCTTTTCTGCAAGAATTATTCCTACCCATGCCCTCCCCCTACATTGTTTTACCTCAGGTTCAGGTTTTTTGAATTTTTATTTTTTCCCTTGTCCCCAGAATTCTGAGTGTTTTATTTTGTCCCATTCTTGTAAAGGAAATTTATACATCAATAAGATTTGAAAATAAAGCACAAGACATTTATATATTCTTTTTTAAAAAAATATTTATTTTTTAATTTTTTTAGGTGGACACAATATTTTATTTTTATGTGGTGCTGAGGATCAAACCCAGTGCCTCATGCATGCTAGGCAAGCACTCTACTACTGAGCCATAACCCCAGCGCCTCCCCCCCTTTAAATATTTATTTTTTTAGTTTTTTAGGTGAACAAGACATTTATATATTCTTAAAGGAATATTTAAAGATTTCTATCGTCTCTGATTAAGCCAGGAGATGGGTGTGTAGGTGTGTGTTGCCATGCTTGTAGGCGAATGTCAGTTTACAATACAGCACTGAAGAGGATTGCAGAGCTGATTTCTTATTTTTTTGTACTGGAGATTGAACCAAGGGGTACTTTAATATTGAGCTACATCCCCAGTCCTTTTGATTTTTATATTTTGAGGCAGCGTCTTGCTTAGTTGCAGAGGGTCTTATTAAGTTGCCAAGGCTGGCCTTAAACTTGCAATCCTCTTGCCTCAGCCTCCTTAGTCACTAGGATTACAGGTGTAATTCTGCCGGATTCATATCATTTTTGCAAGAATATACTAACATGATTGAAAATTACCCGATTAGCAATGGTTTTATCATCATTGTGGACAGCTTCTGATTGTATGTGAAAAGATTTATTTCTTAGAAGGTTATTTAGAGTTAAGATTTATTTTCATGTGATAAGGCCCATTTTTTTCCAGTGTTTTAAAGTACCAAAATATTTTTTGCAAACCAGTTAGGATATTTGCCGATTTTAAAGGAACTCTTTAATATTGATCTATAGTTTAGGGCATTTATGTTTTATTTTGCAGTAAGGATATTTGAGAGAGTTCTTTGATACAATGTTTGTTTGTTCAGTTAGCTTATGCTCTCCTTTATCAATTGTCCAAATGTTACCACTTGCTATATTTCATCAAATCTGAGACTCTATAGATCCCAATTTCAGAAACATTAATTGTAAAAGCCAAAATGAGAAACTGTTTTGTAGAATCAATGAGACTCAATAAACTAAAGAGTGCTAGCCAGCTTTTGGCCCAATAAAAGTATTTGTTCATTTGAGAAGTAGGTACAGTGAAGAAAACCTGTTCTTAATTAACAGGAATAACATGGAATTATCCTCAAAGATAAAGAACCATAATTTTTTTAAGATAAATATTATTTAGCAATCAAATCTATAGCAATAAAGAACAATTTGACAGGTAGATCAGGACCTTAATCTTCTCAGTACCATGTGTGTCTTATGACACACCCAGAACTTCATTGTCATAGATTGCCCCCCTTTTTTAGGGCTGATACCAAAGTAACTAGAAATGAATCATTTACCTAAAGGCTTACAATGCTTTAGTGCCTAACTTATAGGTAGATATAATTTCATAGTAAAGTGGGGGAGTCATGAATTGACCTATGTGGTACAGTTGAGGGATAATTAAACTGGCATGATTTCTACAGATATGCTGTGGTGGCATTTAATGATGACTTGTCTGTTTCATAACAAACAAAATGGGAGATCTTGTACTCTTACTGTCCTCCTATTGCTCCTAAGGCAGTGATACAGCATTGTTTGGGTCCAGCTCCATCTATTCTAACAAAAGTATTGTGTACTCAATTTGTATATCAAATGGGAACAAATGATACACCATCATGGATAAGAGGAAATTAAAACACAGTGCTACTACAAAATAGAAGTGCAAATTAAAGACAAAAATTAAAAAAAAAACAAAAACAAGTTTTACTGTTTGAATTTTCAGTAGTCATGGATTTACTTTCTACTTTTATTTTGCAGCCAAATTGAAGCTTCAGATTGTTAATTTTGAGGGAGATAGTTGGTCTTTTGGTTTATTTATATCCTTTGAGTATTAATATATGGTTTCTCACTTGAAGTGTTTAGACTAGGTGAAGACTAATGGCATGAACATTCTTTTTTTTTTTTTTTTTTGGTAAAATTTATGTTCCCAGGCATCCTGAAAGAATAAGCATATATGACCTAGATGGAAAAGCTCTTCGTTCCAATTTTGGCTTTGCCTCTTAATAACTGGGTAATTTTATTGATGTTATGTAACCACTCTTCCCTTTATATTTTTACTCCATAAAACAAATATAACACTATGAATTTATCAAAAGGAAGAAAACATATAGGTGTGTTTAAAGCTGTCCTTGGAATTACAGTGGAGACCATTAAGTTTAGCTTTCTCCACTGGTCAAGATACAGCCTTTGTGGGCCTCAGTTTTCTTGGTCTTAAAACGGGCTGTCAAAAATAGTAGTTTCACATCCTACCATGAGGATCAAAGAAATATGTGGAGGAACTCTAACATTGTATAAATGTCATTAGTTTCAAAGTATTTTAATCAAAGCATATTTGCATTGAAGCTATAAATGTCTTTTGAAAAGATGTTACACTCAAAGTAATAAAAATGATAAAATATAAAGTATTTCTGTTTTGATATCTAAATGGGAGTCAACCCTATTAAATTGAAGGATTTAATCAAGTTTCATGCTAACATAGAAGCTGTATATATCTTCTGATGTATTTTATACAAATCTTGTTTGCTAATCAACAAAAGATTAAAACCTACAGGATAGTGCCCAAAGAGGCTAAGTTCACTTTGAAATTTTTTTAGTTATAATATGAGAAACCTTGTTAAACCTTATGTGGGTGAGTTGAAGAAAATCATGTATTTGACCAGAAAAGACTAAAGGAGAATTTCATATGTCTTGAATATTTGAAATACTTTTGTATTAAAAGTAGAAAGAGGCTGATTCTTGGTTTCTTCAAAAAATAAAACCTGTGTTGTGTTCTCTGGGTCAGATTTTGATGTTAAGTAGAACTTGAAAATTAGAACTGGCCCACAGTGGAATGGTGGAAGTACTATAGAAGTCAGTTATTTCCCACATGCAATTCAGGCCTGGACCTGACTAGGGCAATAAGGATCACCTATACCAACATGGATGAGTTGCTTTTTTAGAAAAATAAATATCCTCAGCTGTATCTTGACCACTGAAGCAGACTCTCAGGTGGTAGGTTGTAGGACTATGTGATTCCTGTACTCATTGGTCAGCTTTGGGGGACCACTGGTCCAGACTAAGCCCTTATAATGTAGGTGGAGTTTCTGAAACTTCATCCACTTGCACAGTGAGTTTACTGGTAAAGTTTGGGCTCCTGGTTACATTTCCCTGCCCCTACTACTCTTCTGTATTACTTGTGTGCTCCAGTTCCTAAAATAAAATGATATTTCTATGGGGAAATTTTCAAATTTGTATTTGCAGTTTTGCCCACAAATTAAAATTTGTTTCTCTTGATCCTTTCTAAACCTGGAATGTTTTTCCTATCCCCTTTAATATGCTACCACATAAGTTTACCATGAAAGGCCAAAAGAGGTGAATTTTTTTTCCTTCTTCCAGGAGGACCACTTTTTAGATAAAACTAAAATAATGATTATCAAAGTTATTCATCAGTTGCAGATAAACTAAGGCCTGCCAACGTTTAGTTTCCTAATCCTAAGTAAAATGTTCTTTCTACTATTCATTGTTAAAAGTTTGTTGTGTGTGGTTATTCTTTTTGTATTAATATGGTCATTAACTGCAGTGTTTTCAAGTTAACACATACTTCCCTTGCTGCTCAATCATGCATGGAATTTGAAAGCAGTTTTGGAACAGACAGCAAGCAAGTCCTAGTGTTACCATCAACTATAAAGAAAAGAAGCACTCTCTGGAGAGTTTTGAGATAGCATTGGTATAGTAATCCCTTTCTCTGTGGGGATTCATTCATCTATTCTACAAATATTTAAAAAATATGCATATTTTGCACCAGCCCCTACTTTGGGTCTGGGTTACAATAGTGAACAAACAGACAAAAAATTGCCTTTTCATGGAACTTACGTTCTTGTCAGGAGGAGTTGGGTGAAGGGTTAGAACTGGTTTCCGATTTTAAAAGGTTGCCCAGGGAGGGCAGAGAGGAAGGGAGGATGGGAAGAAGACAGGCAGGCCGCCTTATAGGTATCTAGAGTAGAATGTGACAGGGAACAGCAAGTGAAAGGCTCCGAAGCAGAGCATGCCTGGAGTGTTTGAGGCCTAGAAAGAATGTGTGTGGCAGAAAAAGTAAATAAGAGGAAAAGGAGTAGGAAATTAGAACCTTGTGGGCCAAGCAAAGACTTTTTATTTAACTGAAGTGGAAAGCCAGTAGAAGGTTTGAAGCAGAGGATTACTGAGTACTGAGTGGAGAATAGAAGGAGCAGGGCAGAGGTAGGACGCTGGGAGTGCAGCCATGGGGTTATGCCAACAGTCCAGGTGAGGGATACTTACGGCTTAGACCATGTAATAACGGTCAGATTCTGGGTGTGTTTTGATGTTTGAGGCCACAGAATTTATTTGGGTCAGAGCCATCTGTTGATGAGAGAGAAAGAGGAATCAGGGATGACTCTAGTTTTTGGCCTGAGCAAGTTGTAGAACAGAATTGTGTTTTACTGAACCTAGCAAGACTATGGAAGTGGAGATTTAGAAGGAAAGATGGAGGAGTAAATTTCATTTACTATAGTTATAGCTTATGTTCCTCATCCTTGTAAGTGATATATTTTTCAATAAATTAGCTCAAAGTAACATTTACTGAATGTGTATGTAATTTGAATTGAGACATAATTTAAATTTCATTTGACTCTTGTTAAGTCAAATATTCTTTCAAATCAAAATATTATCCAAAATACTGTTTACTCTTAGAGACATTTTGCTATCTAGGCATAATTTTTTTTCATGAACTTTCTCTTAAATATATAGAAATTTCGGACACAATTTCAAACATTTACTTAAGAACTGAATTATTTATCTTCTATTCTGGTTTATTATTCTATTCTACACCTGTCTATTAAAAGATTTGATAAAAGATATTTCTCTTCTATTAGCATCATATACTTTGTATTGATATTATTTTTCTATTCTTTTAAAAATCAATAATTCATTAACTGGAAAAAAAAAAACATTGAACATGTATAGCTTATTACCTTAAATTAGATATAGTATTTATTAATCAAATGCATACCTGTTTAACATTTAAAGTAGTAAATACATTGAAAGATTTTTCTCTGTCTTTTTACTATAGAAATTTCCATGGAATGTCTTGGTTGTTAAATCAAAAATTTTTTTAGATATTTATTTTTTAGTTGTAGTTGGAAACAATACCTTTATTTTATTTATCTTTATGTGGTGCTGAGGATCAAACCCAGGGCCTCGAATGTGCTAGGCGAGTGTTCTACCGCTGAGCTACATACAGCCCCAGCCACTTAAATCAAAATTTAATCATGAACAGATCCAAAAATATTTTTAAAGCAGGCATTCATATAGGTGAAGATTCAGAGATTTATTCTAAAATTATTCTATCAAATGCCTTCCTTTAAAGCCACATTTTAATTAAGTCAGCAGACTTTTCCATCACCCGAAATGGGCATGTCCTTATGGTAGCAGTGTCCACAAACCCCTATGATGTAGATTTGAGGGAAAACACATTATAAAAAGCCACCGCAAATCCTGCAAGGGATGTACATCAATAAGTCAGTGAGTCTACACTGTGGGTGCTGAGTGGTCAGAGATGAGTAGAAATTGATCAGATTGTCAGATAGGCAAGTTTTGGGTCAGTGTTTAAAGTTATATGAGGGAAACCAACAAAATTCTTAGATGGTTGTAATTGACCGTGTGTGTGAACACATGTATGTAGTGTTTTTCATTTTTATGTGTAAATCCTCACTCTGACCAAAAAGTATATAAGGTACATATTTGATGAATGTTCCGAACATATATGTTGAAGTAAAAGGGAAAAAAAAACACAATTTATTGGAGCCTGTGGTTCCTTATATTAGGTGGTGAAATGGAGTATATTATAGAAATAGCTAAATACTATTGAAATATTTCATAGTATTACCATAATCTGTACTTAATGATAGGAAAGAAGACAGGTTCATTATAAATTCTAAAAGTGTAAATATTTTAAAATTGCTTTAGGAAATATTCTGAGTAAGGCTTTTTGGATGCTTAATATATCTCAGTATTTCAAATATAACAAAATCCAAGAAATGGAGTATCAAAATGCAGATCTTTCTAGCTCCAAACCTCACTTATTATTCTCTATTCACTCTGCTTCTGAAATGGACATTATAATTCACAAAGGTATTCAAGCAGGCATAGATTTACAGAAGCAAAGGTTCACCCAAGGGTGTTTTTTCACTTAAGTATCCTTAGTTATTTAAATATTTTGCATGATTATTGTTAAATTTTAACATTTTTTTTTATTTGCATGGGTTTTAAGTTTTTCTATGAGAATCTTGGCTTTTCTATGCAGGTGCTCCTCACTGTGGGGGGCGGGGCGGGGGGTGTTAATTAAAAAAAAAATCCCTTAATGTCCTTTTTAAAGTATAATAATGTTTTTGTTTTTCTATGGTAATAACATTTTGTTTCTTATTCTCATTTGGCCTTTGCTTATATTTTCAATAATACTGTTAGCTATTATTTTCTATTATTTGCTGTTTTTATCTGAAATTATTTTCATAAGACAAATCAAATCCCCTTTATTTGTGAGAAGTACTTCTCAGATACGCAGAATATCCAGTTATTAGTTCTTCTCTAAATGATGCTGTCAGTCTCCTCTTAGGTGAGTGTCTTATGGAAACCATCAAATTTAATGGTGCCCACTAGAAAGAATATAGAGAAAGAAAAATTAGTCAAAATTCCTTATGTACTCAGTTACCCAAATTGATGTTTCTGGAATAAAATTTTGGTATCTCAATGGTATCATAGTTGTAGATGAACAAATAACTATCATCATAATGTAATACAAAAATATTTTCTCATGACTTTTAAAGCTTTGATAATATAAAAAACAGTAAACTTCAGACTAAATCATATCACTTCAGTGGATTCTGAAGAAAATGTGATATAAGCAGCCACTTTGTAACATACAGAGTGCTTGCTTACTTTGTTCAAGTGTGGTTGTGTGTTTTTCCTTTATGAGTTTCTAACTTGGAACATCTGTTAAAATAATAAAAAATTCTAATTCCTCTTTGATAGAGCTGGAGTGGACCAGAGAAATTGCTTGCTTTAGATGAACTCATTGATAGTTGTGAACCAACGCAAGTGAAACATATGATGCAAGTGATAGAACCCCAGTTTCAAAGAGACTTTATTTCTTTGCTCCCTAAAGAGGTAAGGATGATCAGTTACAGTGTTCAGTGGGTGTTTTTTGAATATGTAACTCAACTGCTACAACCTTTAAACATTGTAATACTAATTGTGGTATTCAGCATTTTCAGTTTAACACTCTCGATTTGTGGTCAAGAGGGCTTTAAGTTGGTAAACTGCCATGACTTAATAATGTAATTATCAAATTAAAATATGCTTATGAACTAAGTTCCTTCTTTCTACAACTTGATTAAATCAGATATATGAGACTAATCATTGAGTTTCATTCATTTTATGTTTCTTTACCAAGATTTTTCCCTATGTTATCTGAAGCCCAACGTTCAGTTTTCTTGGTATGTTCATTATTTATAGTGTGGATTTTTAAAAACAACAATTTTTTTTTCTTATTTTGTCATTTATGTATCCTAAGTCCCTTTAAGACCAGTAGTTTTTTTGATGTTATTGAATTGTGGCTCTCTGGTACTTAGATTATATAATTATTTTTAAATGTATAGAATTCTATATGTATATCTTTTTCTACTACTCATTCTCCTCTTTGACTCCATTATACACACACACACACACAAACATACACCCATATCAATTACATTTTTTAAAATATTTTTATTAGTTGTTGATGGACCTTTATTTTATTTGTTTATATATGGTGCTGAGAATCCAACCCAGTGCCTCACACATGCTAGGCAAGCGCTCTACCACTGAGCCACCAGCCAGCCCCCCAGTTGCATTCTTAATAGCACTTTTTGGAATTATTTGTGCCCATTTCTTTCTTTCTTTTCTTTTGTACCAGGGATTGAACACAGAGGCGCTTAACCACTGAACCACATCCCCAGCCCTTTTTTATATTTTATTTAGAGACAGGGTCTCACTGAATTGCTTATGACCTTGCTAAGTTGCTGAGGCTGGCTTTGAACTTGGGATCCTCCTGCTTCAGCCTCCTGAGTTGCTGGGATTACAAGCATGTACCACTGCACCTGGCATCTTTTTTGGTTTTTGTGTAAACTGATATTATTCTTTTGTCATGGATTGATTATTGTCATATGGGCACTCTTGACTGAACAAGGTATAGTAGAAGATATAGTGTTGTTATTGATGTTATAGATTTCATAATTTCATTTTTGACAGCAGACAAATAATATAACATTAAATAATTGATGTCCCCATGATTTATATTTGTACCAATTATCATGCCATTAATTATATGTCCACCCAGAAGACAATATAAAATAGTAGTAAACCATTTTAAATTATCCTGAAGCTTCAAGTTTGAACAGAAAAGGAGTTGATTTTTTTTCAGATGATCATTCTAAATACCCTAACAATATTAAATAGTGCCAATTATAATTTTACATTGGTTATGAATAAAATAGTATTATATTTAAGCATAACTTCAGGGAAAAGCAAAATTGATACAATATCAATTTCTTGAAATGTTTTTTCTTTGGAGTGTTTGTTAAAATGACATTGTTTCAGAAAAAAATTCTTATTCTTGGTAGTTCTTTCTAAAACTGAATCTTCTCAATAGATTTGGCTTATAAAAGTGACATAAGCTCTCTTTGCTTCCAGAAGGGCATTAATAAAAGGAAACACTTTCATAAGTATTTGACTGAAAGTAAATGTACTCACCTCTGATATATTTTTTGTGGTTTCTTTTGATATCCTCCTTACTTTGGAGGGTAGCATTTTTGTTAAAATGCAGTTTTCAGAGTCTAGTTTATTCCCTTATCTCTGAGAATAGAGAGGGGTTTTTTTGTTTGTATGTTTTGCTTTGCTTTATTTTCATTTCTGTAGTAACTTCTTAATACACAAAAATGTGATTTAAACTCAATAGAATTTTGAAAGTATTTTTAAAGAGTCCAAGAACTTAGCACAAATTATCAATATCAAGGGTAAATCCAGTAAAGATTCTGTTGGCTTAAATGTTCTTTTAAAAGTTGCCTGAGGATAAAGAAGTGAAGCTAGAGAGGAGAATAAGAGAGATCCTTAGCTTAGCATATTATCTGTGTTTTTCCTTTTGTTTTCAACTACAGAATGCTTCCTAATTTGAAAAATGCTTTATTTTATACATGAAGAAATAATGGCATAGATCTGCCCTTAAATTAATTAGCTTTATCTTGCCCAGAGACTCAGTATTATCATTATTTAAAACATTATTACCTCTGTGACAGGAGATGGAATTATAGTGTTTTTCTTACAATTATTTGGGAAGATCTCAAAGCTATTTACCAACATTTACTTACTAATCTGAAAAACCTTGACAAAAATGGCACTAGTGTCATAAGAGAAGCTTGTGTTAAATAGCACTCTCCTTATTTTGTGAGTAAATACCAAGGGAATCATAGTGGTATAATAGATAATCTAGAACAAAACCTGATATTCTTGATGTAGGATTAGCCAACATTCTCTTTGTTCATTTAAATTTTTTTTCCTTGACAGTACACTGAAATATAGCAAGCCTGGGAAAGTATTAGCCACCTCTAAAGTATAAAATTATGGTCTCTGTCCCCTAATAAGGATCCTGTCTTAGTTCAAGCTACTGTAAAAAGTATCACAGACTGGTCATCTTATAAGCAGAAATTTATTTCTGACAGTACTGAAAGCTAAGAAGTCCAGTATCAGGGCACCTGCATGGTTGAGTTTTGGCGAGGGCCCTCTTCCAGGTTGTAGACTTCTGTCTTCTCATTGTATCCTCATAAGGTGTGGCTGAAAGAGGGTAAGAGGGTTCTCTGGGTTCATTTTCTAGGGTACTCATTCCATTCCTAAGGGTTTCATTCTGATGACCTACAAAAAAGCCCCACTTCCTAAAAACATTACATTGGGAATTAGAATTTCAACATGAATTTGAGGGGACACAAACATTCAGACCCATTTCAGAGCCCCGTATGACAGAACCTTGATTCCTTTGAGGAATTGGTATACTTCTCCGTAATACACAGTTAGGATCATATAACTTATAGTTGTTCCCTCTTTACTTGACAGTTTAACTCAAAACCCATGTAAGACACTGTTGCTAGTATATGGTTTAAACCTTCTTTGCTGATTTATGTTTTTCCTGGCTTTTTTATTCATAGTTTTCTGTTTTGCCTTGAATAGTTTCTCTATTAGCTATATGTTTCAATTGAACTAGCTGTATGTAAATTGACAAACATTTAATAATTGCAAGTTCAAGGTTGAATTGGAGCCTCTGCTCCTTTAAAAGACAGTATGTCAGTTACCTATTACACTAGCACTTCAGCTTTCTTTAGCACCTGAGTGTTGCTTTGCCTTTTTCTAATGCATCCAAACACTGGACTTGGATGAAAAGAAGGAAATTTTTCCTTTTGGTTTGAAGAGGTACTTTTGAATTCTCAACTATTCTTAATTTCTTGCTTCCTTGTCCCTAGCCTTTAAGATGAATTGAATGTTTCTGTAAATTACTTGATTTCTACTTCAGTCTGATAACTCAAGATAAAGAATAGACTTTTTCATGTGAACCATTATAATATCTTGGACATTAATCAGCATCTCTTTTGCACAAGCATCTTTGTGCTGGACAATATCTATATTGAATTACAATTTCACATAGATTAATAATATGGTAACATCACATTACTGTTACAATGAAACTAAACAAACTTGCCTAGGCTTTGATTGATGGGTAATTTTAAAATTAAGTGGCTTGTAGAGTACCCGTTAATCAAATAAAATGTTGAGAGATGTATGTACACACATGTTTATATACACATGTATATATAGGTTATTGAATATAATCATGACCTTTTAATTTAAATGAACTTGGTATGTGTAGGTAAGAATGATCTTCTGATAGAATCAATTAATTCAAGAAAAGTGTTTCACTTTTATTCATCAATAGTAGTATTAAGCTTAGTACTGTCTAGGTGGAGTGTTTTGTATGCAGAATGTGCTCAGAGTGTATGTGATTAGAAGTGAACTCCATATTTATATATATATATATATATAATCATTAGGAAACCTTAATTTAAATCATGTAATTCTCATTTAGCTTTGAAAAATAATTCAAATCATACTTTCACTTCCTATGTAATCTTTGGCACTTTAAATGGTAGTTTGACTTAATCCTTGCCATTTAGTTTATAAAAACTAGACTTTTGATAAATTTTCATTCTAATATTGTAATTTAAATTTGTATGTGATGTGTGAGGCTACTTGAATAAACATGGTCAAAGGCCATCACTTCACTTCTTTTCCTTCCTTTTTCTTTACTTGAATTGGCTTCATACAATGGAAAAAAATTGATGGTTTGCAAGTATTATAAACAAATATTTTAAATTAATAGTAATCCAAAGAGCTAGCTGAAATATACAACTCTATGTGACCCATCAAGAAAATCCCCATAAGCAATGTAAAGTAATTAGAACCCAATTACTTTTATGTGTCTGTGGAATGACTTAATAATTGTCTCATTTTGTCATTTATAGTCAAGTGTGTAAATGTTTTAGAAGTTTTTCATTGTGATAAATAGTTTGATGTGATGAAGAATCACTAATTGTGATATCTGCCTATCTGAAATGATAAAAAATTATGTAGAACTCTCATTTCTTATCAGTCAGGCTATCAGGAAGGCCTCAGGTTCTGTCTTCAGTGAACTTGCATTGTAGAGGGGAGAGAACACGAGTATATATAATTACATAAAAATTAAACTTATTGTGGTGAGGTTCACAGAGCAAAGGCAAGAACAGAGACAGAGGTTTAATCATTATTGTATAAAGAGATAAAGAGTTAATGCAGTGAAATTCATAAAAGCCAAGAGGGTGTTTTTGTTTCTAATCTAGTTTATATTTGTTAAAATTGGAGTTACTGTCTATCATAATTTTACAAATTATAATGTAATTACACTTATATCTAAGTGTTTTATCCTGTGGAGAATAATTAACCTTTAGTTCTATAATTAAAAAATATATATATATGGGTATACTATGTTTTTCTTCTGTTCAATAGCTGGCACTTTATGTGCTTTCATTCCTGGAACCCAAAGACCTGCTACAAGCAGCTCAGACGTGTCGCTACTGGAGAATTTTGGCTGAAGACAACCTTCTCTGGAGAGAGAAATGCAGAGAAGAGGGTAAGGTTCAAAATTGCACAGAGAATATGCTTATGCTTTGAAAAGGCAAAGTAATTCTGAGAACAAGTAGACAAAATAAAAACAAGTTTTATGTGCAGCTAGAATAAAGTGGTGGATAAATGAGTAAAGAGAACTTTGGTAGCCTATCAAAGAATGGATCTTCATTTAAGGGAAAGAGTCAAGATGAGGATGATTTAAAGGCAACCCAAAAATTATATTATCAATTAAATACCCAGCATTGAGTATTCTATTTTTTTCGTCATAAATATTTATTGAATACCTCCTGTGAGCTAGACATTCTTAAATGCTGAAGATATGGAAGCATCTTGCCTTTTTGATTTTTTTTGTTTTTGTTTTTCCTGTCCTGGAGCTTATATTCTTAGAACCTGTTTAAAATCAGAAAATCTGTTTTAGTAGAAGAGTAGGCATCATCCATATTAAAGGGAGTATTTTTCCCCAGCAGCCTTCTAGAAAATGAATCATTTGGACAAAAAAATATGTAAAAATATCATTTGCCTCTGAGAAGCAACATTTTTGTGAAAGAATCCTAGAGGTATGGGTAGCCATATGGGGGGGACTCCCTAACTATATAGTCAAGGAGAGCATTGATGGTTGGTCTGGGTTAATAATGCCTTGAGGTGAAGCTCCACACTTGATTTCTAATCCTGATTCTATCAGACCCCTGTCTGGATCTTGGATTAATCAATGAAATTATTCTTCTCGTGTATGCATATATATAAGGTAGGATTAATCAACTCTGCCTCATCTCTCAAAGAATCATATTTTAAACTCTTCAAAAAAATTGCATAACATACATAATAAAATTTATCATTTGAACCATTTTTAGGTGTACAATTTAGTGCTATTAAGTACACTGGCATTGTTGTGCCACCATCACTGTCCATCTCCAGAGCTGCTTCGTCTTATCTAGCTGAAACTTGGTACCCATTGAACATTAACTCCTATTCCGCCTTCCCCCTAGCACCTGACAAACAATTTGTCTTTATAAATTTGATTAGTTTAGGTACCTTTGGTTAAAAAAAACACAATATCTGTCCTTTTGTAATTGCTTTATTTCATATAACATAATGTCTTCAAGGTTCACTCATGTGACAGTATCTCCTTTTTTAAGATCAAATAATATTCCATATGTGTGTATGCCACATTGTTTATCCATTTATCTGTCAATGGACACTTGCATTGCTCCCAGCTTTTAACTATTTTGTACAGACATCTATTCGAGTCTCTGCTTTTAATTATTTTGGGTTTATACTCAATACTAGAATTGCTAGATCATATGTTACTTGTATATTTAATTTTTTTAAGCAACTGTCAAATTATTTTCCACAGCAGCTAAGCCGTTTTATATTCACACAAGCAGGGTACAAACATTCCAATTTTTACACATCCTCATCAGCATTTCCTAGAATCATTATGAGAAAGAAATGAAATAGTGAATACAAAAATATGCCATATAGAATGTGAAGTCTACATTATTATTGCATACTTTATAACAGAAACTGGACAGTGTCCTGCATTTTTTTGTTTTGAGCATAGAGAAAAATGAGATATATTGTTAAATATGAAATTTGTACTGTTGATGAAGAGAATTATTCTCTTGGAATTCTTTTGGTACTTTAGGGATTGATGAACCATTGCATATCAAGAGAAGAAAAGTTATAAAACCAGGTTTCATACACAGTCCGTGGAAAAGTGCATACATCAGACAGCACAGAATTGATACAAACTGGAGGCGAGGAGAACTCAAATCTCCTAAGGTAACTGGACTCTTCCACAGAAATTATTACTCTATGGTGTAATACCTAATGTATTGTTTTACTTCTTGGTGAGCAGTATAACTTCATGCATATCTTCTGTGGAAAGAAAATTGTGTTTTAAAATAACTGGAGATATTTATGTAAAAGATGAATTCAGGTGAATTGATTGTCTTTCTCTCTTATGTAAATGAAAATCTCTGAATATCCTTTTGAATTTTATTGTCTTATATACGTTCTCCCTCAGAATTTGCCAGTCCCCTAAGACTACACTCCAAATGTGATTTTTTTTTTTTTAAGGACCTAGATTTTGATTTTTGGTGGCTTTTCTGTGTTATATCTTTATAAATTGAAGCATAATTCTGATATTCTGTATATTTCTACATTGTGTTTTAAGTATGTAAGAGTGGTAAAAATGTTAAAATTCTTAAATATATTTTTATAATAAAAAAACATTGGGGGAGACTCTGTATTAACATATATACACCATGGTAAGTTTCTTTGTTTTAATTTGAAAAAGCTGATGACTATTACTATTGTCTTTCTAGTTAGTAGGTGCTTTCTTTTGTTCTTGTGTATTAAAATTGCAAAAATAAGATGCATTGGGGGGGGTTAAATAGGTAAAATAGATGATCATAAAATGTATTTGTGTTTAAACCATCTTTATGAGATCTTGGCTTAGTATTTTAATAGTAGACATTTCAGTTACACAAATAATAGAATATGGAAATAATAAAATGTTTAATGCTTGATTCATTATTTAGGAAGGATAATGCTGCATATTATATGTAGATTTTTTTAATATAGATATATATTTTTTAGTTGTAGTTGGGCACAATACCCTTATTTTATTTATTTCTATGTGGTGCTGAGGATTGAACCCAGTGCCTAGCATGTGCTAGGTGAGCGCTGTACTTCTGAACCATAACCTAGCCCTGTAGATTTTAATTCTAGAACTAGATGATGTTGTTGTTCCCATTTTTGGCTTCATTTGTCTTTTCACTGGTATTTTAAAAACATAATATAATGGCTTATTTCTGATTTATACATCTGTTTGATAGGTGCTGAAAGGACACGATGATCATGTGATCACATGCTTACAGTTTTGTGGTAACCGAATAGTTAGTGGTTCTGATGACAACACTTTAAAAGTTTGGTCAGCAGTCACAGGCAAAGTAAGTTTACTTCTTTCTACACCTCATAAATTTGCCATTGTGTTTATATCACCACAGGATCAACCAGTAAAGCAAGGATCCTGTTTTGATCCTAACTTAGCTCCCCCATAATAATGAAAGTCTCCCCAGCATGATGATAGTGATGTTTTCCTTGATAGGGATGTCATATTTTTCTTCATTTAAATAGTTTGTCTGTTTTTCTGACTGGTATTTTAAAATTTTTCAGATGTGTTTTCTTTTTCATAGCTCAGTTTTTCCCACCTTTCCCATCAAATTATACTTAATAATTTTTAAATATCTTTCAAGAACATGATTGAGTGATATTTATTTTTCCTTGTAACCTGTTTTGTTGATAAGTTGCCTATAATTTAGTATATCTTGCTCATCTAGAGTTATCTCAAGCTCTCATGATATGGAAGTTAAGCAGAATGGATATTTAAATATGGGTTTGAAGAAAAAAGACCAAGCAATATCTTAACTTCATGTAATATTATACCTTAAGTATTATCTAGTGAATATTTATTGTTATCATCTACAGGAGAATATTTTCATGAATTAAGTAACTGGCCACCTAAAAAGTAACAGAAGAGTGTGAAAAAAAAATTCATGTTTTACAAAATGTCTTTACCATATTGCTTCTTGGACAAGAATCTTATAAATATTCCAAGTCAGATGTTAAAATTTTTTAAAGCAGCTTCATATTTCCATGGGGTAATATTAGTTTTGGATTTATTTCAAGGTTTTAATGTCTGTCTTTACTTGTCTTGAAGTAGCTTGGCTAGCTCTTAACTACTGCTTGGGGCATATTCAGATAAACTGTGGTATGTAGCCACACCCAACTCTGTTGGCTTTCTTTCATTGAATCTATTCCCATGGAAGAAACCAAGTTGCAATTTTAGTATTATTTCATCAAGGAGGCCAGGCTGGAACTATCATGCTTTGCTTTCATCTCATATGTTTGCTTTCTGTTGTATCACATGTTTTATATTGTATGATTCTTATCATATGTTTCATATCAATGGTTGCTTTCTACATATTTGTTTCTCAGTTGTGTGTGCATATTTAAGTATGTTATTCTACTGAATAAACAAAGCAGTATAGACTAGTGAGGTCTTATTGTAGTCTTGAATAAAATATTTTTTTCTGATGCTTTATCAAATTGATAAATAACTTATTACAGATTTTAATGAGCTATTATAATAGCATTTAAATTACTTTCCTTTCCCCCGAAAATTAACCACCCTAAGTGTTTTTCCAGTGTCTGAGAACGTTAGTGGGACATACAGGTGGAGTATGGTCATCACAGATGAGAGACAATATCATCATTAGTGGATCCACAGATCGAACTCTCAAAGTGTGGAATGCGGAGACGGGGGAATGCATACACACCCTGTATGGGCATACTTCCACTGTGCGCTGCATGCATCTCCATGAGAAAAGGTAAAGGGAAAATCCAACATGGTCGGGACTTTTTCCTCTGTCACTTGTGAATTTGCTTCCTTTCTGTGTAACATTATTGAGATTGTGATAATGAACTCCTAAATTAGACTTTGATTATTAGACTGTAGCTGTTTCTAAACTGAGAAAGCCATAACATATTGGCTTAAAATTGGGGGTTCGTCTTTCAGATTCCTCCTTCATTTGATTCCTGGGCTTCCCTCAGAGACTCTACTCCCTAATCGTTTTCTTATTCTTTGATGATTCACCATCTTTAAACAAAAATTGTTTTCTCTCTGGATATTCATGTTTTTGCAGATGGAACAAATTCAGTCACTTAGGCTTCAGTTTAAAACTCTGCATCTTTTTAATTATCCACTCACCTTCACCTCACTGTATCACATCCCCTAAATTAAGAAAAAATCTAAGGCCTGTGGGTTATTTTCTCATTTCCTGTCCTTAGAACTGTAGCCATAGTTTTCAGACATGGCCATCTCATCTTTTCTACAGCTGACAGGGAGCCTTTCTATAATTATGGTAGCATCACTGTGCTCTTCTTACATCTCTGGGAGGCTACGGTTGCTACTGTTAAAGGAAAAAATCCTCAGTGTAGTTTTCACAATCCTTTCAGCTAAACTGGACTGCTTGCCTTCTCCTCCTTGGCTCTTTTCTCCTCCTGGAACACATCCTGTTAAATCCGTGTTTTTGTTGATGTCTTCATTATTAAGTAAATGTGTTTTAAAATTTATTTTTAATTGGTGCATTATAGTTATACATAAAACTGGAATTCATTGTGATATATTTATACATGCACATAACATAGTTTAGTCAATTTCATTTCTCAGTTTCTCCTCTTTGCCATCTGCCCTCTATCCCTCTATCCCCTTCCTCTACTACACCATTCTCTCTTCTATTTTCATGAGATCCCCTTTCTTTTCTTTTTGATTTCTTATTTCTCTCTAGGTTTAGCATGTGAGAGAGAACTTTTGACCCTTGACTTACCAATATCTTCTCCAGTTCCATCCACTTACCAGTAAATGACATAAATCCATTCTTTATGGCTGAGTAAATTCCTTTGTGTATGTATACCAAATTTTCTTTGACCAGTCATCTATTGAGGGACACTTAGGTTTATTCCATAACTTCGCTATTGTGAATTGCTCTGCTGTAAATATTTGTATGCACATATCATTATAGTATGCTAACTTTAGCTCTTTTGGATAAATATCAAGAAGAGGTCTAGCTGGGTCATGTGGTAGGTCCATTCTTAGTTTTTTGAGGAATGTCAATAATGCTTTCATAGGGGAAGTTGCAAGCAAATGTGTTTTCTATTTCATTTGTCAAAAAAAAAAAAAAATCTCCTGAAGTGAATTCATTGCAGTCTTCAGGAGCAATCCCCCTCCCCCACCCAATGCTGGGATTGAACCCAGGGCCTTGCACATGCTAGGCAAGTACTAAATACCATTGAGCTACATCTCCAGGCCCTATCCACTGCAGTCTGCACCTTAAATTCTGTCCATAGCATCTTCTTTACTAAGTAGACTTGGCCCTAGTTTTGAATATATTCTTGGCTTTCCCACGTCCTATTCCAATCAGAATAACTCAATACCGTGTTTATGAATCAAGGTTTTGCATAGGATTTCGTGTGAAAACATGTGTTCCTGCTTAAGAAAAGAAAAAAGAGTTTAAAAAACATTGACTTCATCTGTCACGTTTTCTGATGTTATTAAAATTTAAAAAAAATTTTTTTTTCTTTTTATCTCTTTACAGAGTCGTTAGCGGTTCTCGAGATGCCACCCTTAGGGTTTGGGATATTGAGACAGGCCAGTGTTTACATGTCTTGATGGGTCATGTAGCAGCAGTCCGCTGTGTTCAGTATGATGGCAGGAGGGTTGTTAGTGGAGCATATGATTTTATGGTGAAGGTATGGGATCCAGAGACTGAGACCTGTCTACACACGTTGCAGGGGCATACCAATAGAGTCTATTCATTACAGGTAAGAGATCTTATCTCCCCATCTCTTAGATGCTCTGCTGATGAGTCATAAGATTATTTTCCTTGGATAATCACTGTCAAATTACTGATCCAATACTGTCCAAAAAAGGTGAATCCAGTTAATCTGCCATTTACATGTACTTCAAAATTAGCATGAAGTACATTTCTGTGCTCCATTCTCCCTCTAAAATACACATGCTTGTCTTGGAACTTGAGACTTTGCCGCCCTAAGTTTGCTATATTAATTAATAAGTAGTCTCATAGGAGAGTAACCTGGATTTTAATAAACTTCTTAGCAGATGATTAATTTGGCCAAAAGCTGTCCCTTTGCCTTGATAGTTAAAAGTTGATGGACCATGTAATTGTGATTACATCCCCATTCAGAGTAGAAGTGGAGCCTTTCTGTATAAAGCTATTCCACTGTCCCAGGGCCACTGATTTGCAGTCATAAGAAGTAACTTTGACTCACCTGATTTTTTGTTTATTTAACATTTGAACCTGACATCCATGAATAGTTGTTAAATTTCAAGATAACTGACTAGACTAATAGTTTTAGTTCCTAAAAGGCAGTATTTTCAACTTAAAAGTAGCTTCTATTGCTTAAATAGTTATTTACTAGTTACCACCCATTAATGATCAGCAAATTAGTACATAATCCCAGTACTGACATTGCTGTTCTGTTCTTAAGGTATTTGTTTCTTAACTGATAGGATACTGTTCCCACCATGTAATATTGATACACTGTAAACATGTTTGTCAAAATAGGAAAGGTGATGAATTTGAAGCAGAGGGAATTAGCTGCATTTTGTTGTTGTTGTTGTTGTTTTGTTTTGTGATATGCTCAGAACCTGGTATAGCTAGGAAGCTGGAGAAGAAATGCTGTATATCTTGCTTTTGTTATCAAAATGCTACCCTTTCTAATTCCAGATACAATTATATTTTGGCATATTTCCTATTTAGTTTTATGTTCTTGTAAATGAAACTTTTATTTTACATGCAGTTTTTAATAAAACTTTCTTGTGACCATCAAGCAAGTTACCTCTAGCCCTTTTCATGATTCAGGTACTAATCAGCACCCTCTTTATTGTAAGCCATGTCATTAGGTGCAACTTCCTGTGGGGAAATAAAATGCAGAAGGAATCCTCATTGAATCATCCATGGTACATAGCTACTAAGTAGGACTAGGTGATCCAAAAATAATGTTCATATTAGGCATTTTGTGTTCTTTGTAAGTTATTTCTGCATCTACTTTGAAGCTACTGGGCATAAAATGCAAGCGTTCTGATAGATGTGCCTGAGAACCTGCAGTGTATCCTTTCTTGATGACATTCATTTCACCGTGGTTGCCCCTTAGTCCTAGTGCCCTGTTTTGTTCTTGGCCTTGCATGTTGCCCACACTGTCCCCTCCTCCCCTATTGATAGGAAGCATATCCATACTGCTGCTGCTCTAATAAGCTGTTTCTGTTGTAGTTTGATGGCATCCATGTGGTGAGTGGATCTCTTGATACATCAATCCGAGTTTGGGATGTGGAGACAGGGAACTGCATTCACACATTAACAGGGCACCAGTCATTAACAAGTGGAATGGAACTCAAAGACAATATTCTTGTCTCTGGGAATGCAGATTCTACAGTTAAAATCTGGGATATCAAAACAGGACAGTGTTTACAAACATTGCAAGGTAAGTGTTGGCTATCCACCTTTAATTGTGTTCATTAAAAAGGTGATTGCTGCTCAGGCAGAAATGCTTGCTCCAGATATGTTTATGATAATGTTCACTCTCACACCACTAGGCACCCTTGAAAAAGTGTTTAAAGTTGTTTTAATATAAAATGGTTGAAGTACTTCGTACCTGTTTACTTGACTCAACCTAACCTTAAAGAACAGTGAGAAGAAAGAACGTTCTTGGCTGTCTCACAGAAGCAACATACTCATTTTAGTTGTGGAGTGATTATTTTATTTTGAATTTAAACATCTTTGATAGAAAATTGCTTTGACTTCCACTTAGCCACCTGCTAAACTGGAATGGAATAGAATAATAGTTCCCATTGAAATAGACAGGTACATGTGAGAATTGTTAATAGCAGATGAGATATACCAACAGTAACTTCTTCATGATGATCTTTTTTTTTTCCCCCTTTGGTGCTAACCCTTAGAGTCTTTTCATTGAGGCCATGTGGCGGGCAACTTTGCAGCTTGTTGTTGGTTGATTTTACCTCTTCCTCAGAGATTGATAATAGTATCCATTCAGCTTTCATCTTTGGTCAGTTCCAAGTGGTGATAAATCTGTTAGGCTCATTTGTCCCTCAGCAGAACATATGAAGCTGCAGTGCCTACATCGTTGCCAGCAAATGCTCTTATTCACACAGCCAGAAAATAAAATGTGTGCCTGGTAGCTAACCAGGCTTCCTGGAAGACAGAACTCTTGAAAGTTAATGTTATAGTTACAGATAGCTGCCAGATTTTCTTACATCCATGCTGATCCTAAAATACTCATAACAAAGTTTCTAAATATGTAACATTTTAAATGTTGCATTTATTGTATATTCTAATGTAGAAGTCTGCAAATTATAATGTAACTAACCCATATCCTTGATTTCTAACCAGCAATCAAATTCCTTTGGTTTTGTCTAGGTCCCAACAAGCATCAGAGTGCTGTGACCTGTTTACAGTTCAACAAGAACTTTGTAATTACCAGCTCAGATGATGGAACTGTAAAACTATGGGACTTGAAAACGGGTGAATTTATTCGAAACCTAGTCACATTGGAGAGTGGGGGTAGTGGGGGAGTTGTGTGGCGGATCAGAGCCTCCAACACAAAGCTGGTGTGTGCAGTCGGGAGTCGGAATGGAACTGAAGAAACCAAGCTGCTGGTGCTGGACTTTGATGTGGACATGAAGTGAAGAGCAGAGAAGACAAATTTTGTGTAGACGATATACTCCCTTCCCTTCCCCTGCGCAAAAAAAATAAATAAAAAATAAATAAAAATAAAAAATAAATAAAAATTTAAAAAAGAAAGAAAGAAAAAACAGAAAAAAAGAAAAAAGAAGAGAAAATGAAAAAAAAAATCCCTTGTACTCAGTGGTGCAGGATGTTGGCTTGGGGCAACAGATTGAAAAGACCTACAGACTAGGATGGAAAAGAGGAAGAGAAGACAAACCGTAACTGACAAGAGAGGCGTCTGCTGTCTCATCACATAAAAGGCTTCACTTCTGATTGAGGGCAGCTTTGCAAAAGAGACTTTCTAAAAACCAGGTGCAATTATTTCTTTATTTTCTTCTCCAGTGGTTGTTGGGCAGTGTTATGCTGAAACATCGTTACCAATTCTGCTCGCCTGTTCTTTTGCCACTGTCACCTAGAAAGGAGCTGCAATAATATCAAAACAAGTACTGGTTGACTTTCTAATCAGAGAGCATCTACAACAACCACAACAAAAGATTCTCCAGTGGAAAAGCTAGGAAAAAAAAAGAAAGAAAAAAAATACTGTGAATTGTTTTTGTACAGGTATCATGAAAAGTTTTTTTTTTATTTTATTTTTATTTTATTTTTTTTGCCAACCATTGCCAATGTCAATCAATCACAGTATTAGCCTCTGTTAATCTATTTACTGTTGCTTCCATATTCACTCTTCAACGCATATATTGCTCAAAGGTGGCAAGTTGTCCTGGGTTCTGTGAGTCCTGAGATGGATTTAATTCTTGATGCTGGTGCTAGAAGTAGGTCTTCAAATATGGGATTGTTGTCCCACCCCTGTACTGTACTCCCAGTGGCCAAACTTATTTATGCTGCTAAATGAAAGAAAGAAAAAAAGCAAATTATTTTTTTTTATTTTTTTTCTGCTGTGACGTTTTAGTCCCAGACTGAATTCCAAATTTGCTCTAGTTTGGTTACAGAAAAAAGACTTTTTGCCACTGAAACTTGAACCATCTGTGCCTCTAAGAGGCTGAGAATGGGAGAGTTTCAGATAATAAAGAGTGAAGTTTGCCTGCAAGTAAAGAATCGAGAGTGTGTGCAAAGCTTATTTTCTTTTATCTGGGCAAAATTAAAACACATTCCTTGGAACAGAGCTGTTACCGCCTGTTCTGCGGAGAAACTTTTCTTTTTGAGGGCTGTGGTGAATGGATGAACGGACATGAGAAAACTGACAGAATATTTTAAAAATTAAAATAAAGTTGCTGGTCAGTCTTAGTGTTTTACAGTATTTGGGAAAACAACTGTTACAGTTTTATTGCTCTGAGTAACTGACAGAAAAGGAACGATTCAGTCTCTAGTGACGGCGTCACGCGCAAACCAGCGCGCCGAGTGACAAGTCCAATGGTTCGCCTCCTTCTCCAGGAGCCACGACTCAAGCTGAACTGTGAAAGTGGTTTAACACTGTATCCTAGGCGGTCTTTTTTCCTCCTCCTGTTTATTTTTTTTTGTTGTTGTTGTTGTTTTATTTATAGTCTGATTTAAAACAATCAGATTCAAGTTGGTTAATTTTAGTTATGTAACAACCTGACATGATGGAGGAAAACAACCTTTAAAGGGATTGTGTCTTTGATTTGATTCACTTAGAAATTTTATTTTCTTATAACTTAAGTGCAATAAAATGTGTTTTTTCATGTTAGTATGCCTGTTTCTTCCACCAAGGTAATACTATTTCATAAATATTTAGGCTCTAATATTTAAAACAGCACAGTCTTGTTGGTTTCTTCACATTCCCTATATGGTGACACAGAGATGATTACTTCAATCCTGTTTGAAGCAGCTAAAGTAAGGGTGAGATACTACAAATGAGGTTTGATATATCCCCCTACACTATAAAGGAGGACACTCCACTGTGCTTCTCTGTGATATAAGAATATGGTCCCCTCAAAGAGTCACAAAACTTTTCTGATAGTTACAACTGGACGTTGTATAAATAATAAGTACATTTGAAAATTATCCTCGCATTTGGTGCTTGCCAGGTACTTGCTATGTATTCTCTCTCAAGCTCCCAGCAGCCCTGAGAAGTAGGTACTAGGACCTGCATCTTAAAGAGGAGCCAAGAGCTGCAGCTTGGACTGGTCAGGTGATTTGTTAGTCATATATAACTAGCAGAACACTAGGAGTCACACTGTTGTAAGGACTGGATGTCTGATGTCCTGTAAGAAATTCTGGCAAACTAAAGTAAGGTTTGAGGAGTTTGTCATTTTTATGATACGTTCAGACTCTTCTGGTTGCCATTTTGTTCAATAAATCTAGTAAAGGGGGGGACTTCAGTTATTGAAACTATGTAGCTCTAAATATATTTAGTACCTCAAATTACCTGGGGATGTTCAACACACACGATAATCTCAACTAACTCAACTATGCCTGCCATAGACTAAAATCTCAGTGTTAATAAAAATGGACTTTCACATCTGGGTCTATAATCTTGGAGTAGCCAACATCTCTGGTCCTCAGTCTTCAGCTTTCTCCTACACAAAAGCAGAGATGTAGTGGCCAGGGAGGCAACCATTACTGCTCACATCCTGAGCCCTAAAGAATCTACATTTGAACAAGCTCACCAGGAGAGTTATAGATGCTGTACTTGTAGAACCAGTGCCTTAGGTACCTGTGTTCTGGTATGTTTGGTTTATTTGGCCTCAGCAGATTGCAAACATAAGAACAGATGGGAAAAGTGATGATAAGGGAGAAGAATGGAAAACATCATGATCAAAAAGCAAGGCAGAAGTCATGATGGTCAGGCCAGGCGAGCTGGGAGAGCAGCCTTGCCCCCCCCTCCCGCCCCCGCTGTAGGGAAAACCAGGCACAGCCCAGAGCCACAATTGCTGTTTCCCTTGATGACTCGAATTGGCAGAAGCTGTAATTCTATTTGATGGTCCTTGAAACTGCTTGATTTTTCATAATACCATACAAACAAGGCTTAACTATAATATAATTGAAAAAAATCTATTTTTTGAACATTATAGAAAACAGAATGAGTTGACAGGCTTTATAGACAACCAGGACTGAGTTCAAGTAGGCCCCAGTTCTAATACTGTTCTGTTACTGGGATCCTTATCAGGTTTCTTCACCTCATGTGTCCTCATCTTGTAAGATGTAGAAGAGTCCCATCTCTTGAGGTTCATGTAAGGATTAAATGGGATGTTATAAAGCACAATAGCACTTAAAACTAATGGCACTTAAAACCCTGAAAATGGTAGCAACTATTAAATAGTTCCAGATGGAGAACAGTGGAATGCTTGTGATTCATTCATGAATATAAAAAAATAGTATATACATAGATACATATACACATATATAGGTATATATGTGGCATTTATATGTATTATGTATATAAAACTAATATACCATATATCTATAGCAGTTTGCATTCTTTTGAGTCACACAGTCTCATGGAGTCTTTTAGAAACTTTGTGAGAGAAACTGGTACTAAGCACCTAATAGTGACATTGTATATACCCTGGTATTCAATAATATTGTTTTAGGAATTCATGAATAATGTTATTACAGTGAATTTGTTCCTAAACCTTATTCTAAACCTTATTCTAAGGTTCCTAAACCTTATTCTAAAAAAATGTATTATAATTTTAGTAAAATAACAAAAAATCATTAAGGCAACCTCATATTGTGGCTTCCATGAAGAAATTTACTTCCTTATATAGCTGTACAATTTTAAGTCTTCATAATAGAATACACACAGTCCCCACACAGAGGTGTTAAAATTTCCCAAAGACCAAGCATTGCCTGAAACTAAAGCTAAAATTGGGACACAAAAGTAACCCGTGAGCATCTAAAGCAAGTGCCTAGTAAGTACTGTTGAATACAGTAAAGAGAGTGCACTGTCTTATTTTTTCCTGGAATTGTTCATAATTTTGACATTTGGAAACCGCCTTACTGAGATTCAGTTGCCACAGCTAGTGTCCTCCAAACTTTCAACCTATTTAATTTCAAAAAAGTAATTGACTTTGTTTGTTTGTTTATAGTACTAAGGGTGGATCCCAGGAGTGCTGTACCTCTGAGCTATATCTACAACCCCTTTTACATTTTATTTTGATACAAAGTCTTGCTAACTCGCTGAGGCTGGCCTCAAACTTGTGATCCTTCTGCCTCAGCCTCCCAAGTGGCTGGGATTACAAGCAGACTCCACCTCGCTTGGCAGTAATTGACATTTATTTAATTATTTAATATTTTTAAGTCATTTTCTCTATCCCTTTCAAGCTAGTCGGTTATAAAGTCGTGTATCTCTCTGAATTGATTTGATGCTACAGTCAAACCACATAAAAGACCTGTATATTCTCTTCTCCCTGAAGTGAATGGGGTTATAGGTGGCTCCCCAGATCCAGCTTTCCCTATTTCTCTAGACCCTTCCTGGAAGCAAATTATTAGACACATTATGAGACCCTGTCTCTGCTCCTGTAACTCCTGTGTGAAAACCAAAAGCCCACAGCCCTGCCCCTAAACAGAGTGGGAGTAAATGCACATGCTGTTAGTTTTTCCCCCTGACTGAGTCCCTCGGGGTGGTGGAAAATTTCTGAAAACTTTCTTCTCCATCAACAGCTCCCCCCAGACACAGATTTCTTCCTTTTCTTTCTCTTAGTCATCTCTTATCATCCCCAATAAAAATCAGGGATGTAACCCATACTCCCTTGGGTTCATCAGTCAATGAAGGATCCAACCCCGTCATCTTGCGCAGTCCTGTGCAGGAGAGTGTCCTGTGTCGAGCCCATTCCATGATCCTCCTAACAAGAGAGGGCTCTGTGCTGCTGACGGATGAGTGAAGTTAAATGAGTGTTTCTGACACAGTTATTTCAATGTTCCTGCCTGACTGTATTTTGAAGATTGTATTGTGCACGTGAGTGTAGATACACTTCTGGATATAAGAATATATTGGAAACTAGGAATAAGTCTCTTGTTCTCAGTGAATCATAATCACAACATCATCCCCTTATGCCTTTCTTTTCTTTACCCATCCAAAAAAAAAAGAATGGGTTATATAAAGGGAGGGGCTGGCAGGAGGGGACCTCCCAATGCTTTTCCGTGGTAGTCTAGTGGCCCCTGTGTCTGCAGAAGGCTTTGTGTGCATGTGTTCACACAATGTTCCTGGAATCCCATATGAAGCAACCTTATGGTGATTTGAAAAGCTGGTGTACAATTTTTGATTTTGGCATTTTCTTCTGCCCAGGAGACAAATACTCAGTTAGATCTAAAGTGGCTGCAGCCGGTCCCTTTCTTGGGAGCGCCTAGTTGTTGCTTTGAATTGCAAACAAACAGCATGGTCTGGCACTGTAGCCTGGCCAACGTATCTCATTATCCATTCCATTAATACTGGTGATGCCCAAATGAGTGAGGCTCTTGCCAACCTGGTCCCTCTGCGACCTTCTCTCTTTAGGTGGATGAAGCAAAAAATATCAACGTAATTTCAAAGGTTCTTCAGGGAAAGGAAAAGCACCAAGAGCTGAAAGAACTCCCCATGTACCTTTCCCCAAAGTGTAAAGTATAAATAAATTCTAGATCTGGTTCCTAGGAAGACTCTTATTGCTGAGACGAAAGCTTGGCGACTTCCCAATTTGCAATTGAGTATAAAAATAGCAGAGTTTCTATTTCAGATGATCTGATTCTCCCCAGGATTCCTGAGGACAAGGAACCACTGAGTGGACATTTTGATGTTTCGATATCTGGTGGCAAAACCTTTGCAGGCTGCTTATCGTTGGGTTTGGTTTTGCTTCAGCGGTCATGCTCTGCAAAGAAAAGTTATTTTGAAATTGCTCTTGCAAATCAAAGGTTCAAATATAATAGACTGCAGAAAAAAATGTATTGCCAATTTCCCCTTTTTCCAAGATGTTCGTAGATTATAAAAGAGACATCATTAAGCCACACCTCAAGATAAGAAGGTTATGCACCAGACTTTTAAATTTACATTGCTGCAGCCCATTAAGACTTTCTCAAACCCCTTCCACTTCAGAAAAGCAGTGAGCCTTTCAACTTGGATGCTCTCCACTCCTGTAAAGGAAGTTTGAATAGCTTAAATACGTCCAGCAAGGATGTAATAATAAGATGTAAAGATGAAAAGTGAAACTGTGTACGTCTCTGGTAAAGCTTGTGTCCAGTTTTGTGGGGACCTGAAGCTTACAAACTTAAAAACACATGCACACACAAAATTAGATCCAAAGTGAACACTTAAAATAACAAATCGCTGAAGCCTTGGAAATGCAGATTCTTTTGAGATTTCGTTAGGCAAAATTACCAGATTTGCTTACTAGAAATACTTCAGATTGTAGCCTGGCTTCTACCCACCCGAACACAACAGTTTCCAGCACTTCCCTACTCTACAGGGATCTGTTAAATGAGGGATCCTAAAGCTTGGCTTCCTCAGTTTCAAGGTGAATCACATCTACCTCTCAGATATAAATGGGGTGGTGTGTTACAAGGACCACATGAGACAATGTATGGCAAGTTCTTGTCATAGCACCCAGTACACACTACTCATTAAAGGATTGTAATTATTACCATAATCGCTGTAATTGTGCACTTAGTACTTGTTATTATTCTAAGTATTTTAAAATATCACTCATTTAATCTCAACTGTCCAATGGAACACTACTATTACCTATGATCCCAATTTATGAATAAGGAAAACAAGACACAGAGATGTCAAGAACCGGCTTAAGAACACAGAGTAGATAGACAAGCAGCGGGGGGACTTGGAGAAATTGGGATTCAAGCTGAGACTTGGGTCTCTAGGGTCCAAGCTCTAAACCGCTGTTAAATATTGATTCACAACTGCCTGCAAATAGGGGAACATTTAGTGTCTCGGGTCATACCAGACAATGATGTCATCCTTAGCCTCAGCCTTTCAACCAGGAAGTCATAGAAGCAAGGAAGGGCCTGGTTTTCAACTGGGAGGCCTAAAGAACCTGTATGCAGTAGGTTCCTGGAATGGTTTGGGTTGAATCTCCTCTTCGCAATTGTAGGAACCACAGTGAGCAGCCTAAGAGGGAAATATTTACTCTAAGAGATCCCCGTAATAGTAAGACTATAGGATAAGTAGGTAAAATAGTGTATTATTAAAAGAAAGTCTGTTTTCAGATCATTTGGCAGGAGTGGGGGTGGGGGGATTGCTATTTTTATAGAAGGCAAATACTTCAGATGGACAGATATGTAGTAAATCCTCAATAAAGGGTAGCAGCCATTATTATTGGAATGAGGAAGAGTTGAGTTCAAATTCCATTCAACAACTTGTGTGACTTCCCGAAAGCTTTTGAAAAATGTTTCTGAACCTCTTTTCCCATCTTTAAAAGGGAAAGTAACATTTGTGACTATTATGTGAGATCATATACAGCATCCTGTGCAGCGAATGGCAAATCACATGTCCAATGCATCATAACCATGTTTATCATCATCGTTACCACGTAAGTATGTTGATGACTGTTTCATGCCACCATTTCACACTTAATCTGGAAGAAGTGATCTGAAAGATTTCCCAGACTACCTCCCAAGTGTGCCAGGAACCGAAGAGAACAACCTCAGGTCCTATAAGAAAGGAATAGACAATTGAATCTAAAATGAAACCTCATCTTCTCAAAGAACTTACTTAAATAAAATAGAGGGATTAAAAAAGGCATAACCCCAGAACATCAGGAAGGAGAATTAAATAGCCGAAATAATTCATCAACCTTGGATACAGAAAAGCAGATGAGGAGTGGATTGTTTCAGATGAGTAGCTTGTAGAAGCTACAATCCAAAGTGCCAGGAAGAGGAGGGTTCCAAGGAGAAGTGAGCTCAGGGTTAAGCCATGGGCTGAAAGCTGTGGGACACAAAAAGTGTGGCAACAGAGCACATGCCAGTAGCTGGAGCCCCACTTCCCTTTCTCATCTTGCAGCTGGGGGACCACCTCGGCATTGTGCACCCTGCCCCCAACACCCCTCCCCCCAAACGGAGTACACAGCCACAGCTCAGAAACAAGAGCAGAGGTTAAGTTGCGGCCTGTACTTCTCCCTAATCTCCTCCTAGAATGCCAACAATCAGGCATATGCCAGAATATTCTGCCCTAGAGAAGTGAATGGCTCAAGAGAAAATCTCTCTGCATGCTGGCATTGGACAGAGAGGCACTGGCATTGGTATTGGTGTGTCCCAGAATTCCTCCAATGAAACTGGTTCCCCCAACCACCATTACCCAAAGAAGAAGCTCTTCATTCAGTGAGCCCCCAAAATGAAATAAATTGTGAAAAAGAATGAGAATTAACACCTTCAGAAAAGGTAAGATACTTTATTTTGTAGTATGGGACAGGATGCAGCTGCCTCCTTTTTGGCAGCACTGGGGAGAGAACCCGGGCCACACACGTGCTAGGCAAATGTTCCACAACTGAGTTCCATCCCCAGGCCAAGGATGCAAACTTTAAAGAGAGCTTGTGGAGACCAAAATATGATAGAAATTTTTACAGAGAAAGAAACTCCTTTAATTGAAAATAAAAATTGAAGACGACAAGCAAAAATGAAAGGAAAAATGGAAATTAGAGAAAATATAAAAGAAGATCAGTCTGGGGTATCTAATACTCAAGCAAAGGTATTTCAGAAAATGAAATAGAGAACAAAGAGAATAAATTATTCAAAAAATAATCCAGTAAAAATGAGCAGAATCAGGGAACAGAAAAGTCCTAGATTGGAAAGTCCACTCAGATACCTTTGAATGAGTGAATGGAAAAGGCCACCCATGTCATAGTTTATCATTAATGAACTCTTGGAACACATGAGCTAACGAGAAGTTCCTAAGCTCTTAAGAGAAAAATCAATGCTGGGAAAAATAAGAATTTTGCACCTCTCGATGGCAACACCAGATGCTAGAAGACAAGGTCTTCTACAGGCAAATTATTTTCCATTTAGGATTCAACATCCAGCCAAACTGTCAATCAAGTGAGAGGGAGAATAGATACTTTCAGATCTGCAAGGACTCAAGGCACTACACCTCTCCAAAACTCCTTCTTACAGAAGGGGTGGGGAGAGTTCTGGGGTGCTGACAGATAGCTATCTGGACTTGAGAACCACGGTTGAGGTCTGAGCAGTGAGAGTCATGGGAGAAAGGGTTAGCCCTCCAGAACGCAATATTTAAGTAGATATGAAAATGTAAATATTGACCAATGATTTTGATAAAATGTATGGGGGAGGGGAAGGGAGCAGAGTGGAAGGAAGGAGGTTTAATTTCTCATCTACCATAATTAAAAGTTATCAAAAAAATGAAGAATGAGATATAATATAAAGATAGAAAATATATCCCAGAAGAGCTGGCTAGAGAGTTTTAAAAATATTTTTAAATATAAAATCCAATCGATGTGGGGGCACCACATTTTGATATACTTTGATTTGGGGGTATTATTTTGCACAAAAATATATTAATTAAAGCAAAGCCAAGGAAGTTAATAAGGCGGATTTCAGAAATGGTGATGTTTCTTCACCCATACCCGTCAGCCTCCAACAACAAGGCACCCATCCCGCTAGTCACATGTTACCTAGTCCCGTGTCACAAAGAGAGGCTTAGGCTTGTTACCAGAGGAGTCTGTAGCAAAGCAGGGGTTGGGATGGAAACCGTGTGGGGACAAATTACCTCAGCTCCCTAGTTTCTGGCAATATAATAATCCTAACCTGCTATAGTTCAGATCTGGAATGTCACCTAACGGCCCATGAATGGTTGGTCTTTAGCTTGTCCCTATTGAGAGGTGGTGGGCCTTTTAAGAGTTGGGCCTAGAAGAAGGAAGTTGGGTCAGGGTCACTGGGGGCATGCCCTTGAAGAGGATTAGTGGAACCCCAACCTCTTCCTGTCTCTCTTTTTTCCTCTCTCATGAGATGAGGGCTACCTCCACCACATACTCCTGCCATGATGTTCTGCCTCACCACAGACTTAAAAGCAAGGGGCCAATTGCCCATGGAATAAAACCAGGAGTCCAAATACACCTTTCCTTCTTATAAGTTGCTTACCTAAGGTATTTTGTCAAAGCCACAGTTGAGCAACACAAATCCTCAACAGACCACTGGAGAACAAAACAAATGATGTGTTTTGTAATGTGCTTAGCAGGGTCTCTGGATCATAAATTCTTGACATAGGGTACTTGGTAACATTATTCCAGCATTCCTCCTCAATCTCAAGGCAAAAACTAATGCACATTAAGATCTGGAACTTGCAGGATCTAGAGTTTGGAGTTTCAGTTCTGTTTGGAGCATATGTGAGTGGCTCAGCCAAGTTGTAGCACGGCACATCTCTAAAGAGGAATTGCCACTTAGAGTTGTTGTGGTTCTGGTTGTTGTTTTGGTGATACTGGAGACTGAGCCCAGGGGTGCTCTACCACTGAGCTACATCCCCAGCCCTTTTTATTTTATATTTTGAGACAGGACATCCCTAAGTTGTCCAGGCTGGCCTTGAACTTTGTGATCTTTCCATCTCAACCTCCCAGGTCGCTGGGATGACTCGTGATGGCAGACTTGCTACTTATGGAGCCTCAAGGTTATAGTCTCCTTCTCCCTTCCCCAGCCTGTTTTGCCATCATCTCATTCTTACACTGGAGTTTATTTCCAAATTCTCCCACCTGGTATTTTAAGGTGTTTTCTCTACTTGGAAATACTTCTTAGCAAAAGGAAAGTGACTGAACTTTTTGGAAAGTAAAGTTGAGGGTAGGTCTTTGGAGCTTTATTTTTCTCTTCAAATTCTGGATCAAAAATTCAAAACGGCCAGAGCAGGCTTCTAAAAGGGTAGCATCCGTGAGCTGGAAGAACTTGTGTGGGCCTCTCTTGGGTCCTGCTACCTGAACTCCTTGGGCAAGAGTGCAATTCACCCACGTCCAAAGGCCTCTTTGTTCCTGGGAAGTGCACCGTATGAATTAGTCTGGATGGACAGGGTTTGCTGTCACCGAGGGCTCCTGACCCCACCTAAAATAATCCTAAGTATGAAATCTTCATCTGCCCTGGTTGTTCTCCTTAAAGATTCTAGAACCAGTGTCAGCCACACCAGTGTCTGGACCTGGCGTGGAATGCTCCCTGCTCTCAGCTCAGCCCTCTGTCAGGCTTAATCCTAAGGTCTAAGTGACAGACAGATGGCTGCTACCTGATCCTTTTGGACACATTTAGGTTGCCAAAAAGCCCTGAAACCACAGGCATTCCAAATCTCTGTGGTTTGTGGGTTTGGGTCCCATTACCATAGGCTTTCCCTTTGTGGACGTTTCTCTGTGGCTTCTGGTTGGTGACCTAGACTCTTGCCCAGCAAGATTCCTTCAGGTTTCAAAATAACTACAGAGACTCTTTTTTCAGTGCTGTGGATGGAGCCCAGAGCCTCACACATGTAGGGAAGAGCTCCACCCCCGAAATACCAAAGCGGAGCTTCCTAATTTTCTTTTTACCTTTTCCCCCTTTATAATTGGTCCATCATAATGGCACATAATGGTGGGATTTGCCATTACGGTACACGCACATGAGAGAGCAATCTAATTTAGCCAATATAGCTTCCAGTATTTCTCCTTTGCAACTTCTTAATTTTCATCAGTGACAATTCATAAATGTATCCTCCAAGATATTTTAAATATGTATGAACAGATCAGGCCTCTAGTCAATTGCTACCTTCAATAAAAAAAAAAAAATTAAAGCAGACTTCAGAAGCCCAGGATCTGATTTAACTAAATAACTAGTTTCACAATCAGGACTCCAAGAAAGAATCCTTTAAGTGTTGACTTGCTGCTTCTGGATGTTGGCCCAAGTTCCCACACACATGTGCCGTGTTGGAAAAGAAATCCCAAGGAAAGAACACTACGATATTTCCTCTTGTCTTAGAATTCGTGTCTCCTATTTTGCTGAGTATAATTCTTTAAAAGTCATAGATTGACTGATCCTGGTACTGTTTCCTAAAGTTACCCACCCCCACTCCGAACACACACGTCCACTTACACCCTCCATCTGCAGGGCCCCAGCCTACACACATACCAGGTTTTTCTATTTCCATTCAGCTAAGAAGTCGTTGCAATGGGGAAAATAAATTAGAACTAAATTAGACGGAGATTCAGAGTCCTGGAAGCGTGACTACAGATGAACACTTCTGGTTGTTTTATGTCTCCACTGCCTGGGGGGTGGCCTCCCACATCAGAAACCGGCCACACGGTTAATCAGTGCACAGAAGGGAAATCAGGAGGGAGATCCAAATCTGCTCAGAGAGATAGAATCTTTCCCCAAATTGTGTCCACCTCAAGGGAGAAAAAAAAATCACTTACTACAGAATATTTTCAAACTGTTAGAAATATCTGCATTCTTTTCCCTTGCTTGTAGTGGAGAAATCCAAATTAGAAAACTTCCTATTTAAGATAATCAACAGAGGAGAACACCAGATCAACTTGGGCTAATATCAGTAGTGGGGAAGACCAATTAACAAATTCATGAATTGTGCTGTTTACACTTGTATTCCTAAGGTTAATTATGCGATCAAGTAATAGCTTTCGCCTTGATTAGAGGGCCCTTAGGAAATAAAAGTGTGTTTCCACTTTACAAGTATGTTTGCAGTTCAGTCCTGTGGTGGAGCACACACCTCCCTATGCACGTAGCCACTACGAGGAGGGTCTTAATTCAATAGCCTCCAGCCTCAGTGCTCACACAGAAGCATAAATCATGTGTGATAACACCCATCAATACAGTCATCTCTCTCAGGACCATTTGTAGTGTCCATTCTTTCAAGATGTCACAGACTTTCCCCCTCATTCCCTTTTGGGAACCAACTACCAGTAAAATTATTAGTTCCTTGTCCTAAAATATATGTACAGGTAAAAAAGAAAAACAAATCACCCATGTCTCAGGGGATACACTTTGCAAATTGTTTGTCCCAGAACCTATTAATGATGGATGGATGGTCACATTTTATGAAGGATTATTCCCTGCCAAGGCACCTCATGTGTTGTTTCCACAATAAGCCTATGTAGTGGATGTTATAATCATACTCTCTCCTTTACAGATGAGGAAACTGGCACAGAGAGTTTATGTACATTGCCCAGGTTCACAGCAGCCACCTAAGCCAAGGTTTGAACCCATGTGGCTCCAGCAACTGCACATTTAACCACAGTGTGCTGTTGCTTCTCCCTTCAGGAACCAGGCTTTGGTGTGCGGTGTTAGAGGAGAGTAGATTATATCAACAAAATGGACGAGGAACACAGAGAAGGTACATTGTGCCATTTGTAATCTTCAAGTGAATTGCGAAAGTTACTTATTTTGCCTGCAGTCATTTCTGAGTTCTTAAGCCCAAAGTAATCCAACAGGAAAGTGGTTTCTCTGGGGTTTGCTGAATGCATTATGGAGATGCGACCAGAGCCTTCCCTGTACAAGCTCACTGGGAGATCTGGGCCATCTGGGCTGGCCCTCATCTGGCACTCAGTGAGCGCTGGCTGAGGCTGGTTCTTCTAGTGGCCACAGTGGTACCTGGCTGGACAAAAACCTTGACTGCTGACGTGGATAAATTAAGAGATGGTTTGTTGGCTTTAAGGAAGACTTGCCGCAGAATATTCTGGATGGAGATCAATACACCAAATTCATTTCATCTCCTTGTTTTTATAAGAGTGTCAACTGGAAATGACATGCGGTCATTGTGTGCTCAAGGCTTCAGAGTCAGACAAAGTTAAATACAATACAGACTCCGCCCTTGACAGCTAGGTGGCTTCCCATAAATCACTGCACCTCAGTGGCCTTCATGTAAAGGAATATCTACCTCGGTTTGTGATGAAGATGAAATCAGATCATCCAGGTTATGGGCCTCATTCTCGACCACTCAAAGTGTGGTCATGGACCAGCTGCCTGTGCAGGTCCTCACCTGAAGGTTTCTCAGAAATGCAGAACCTCAGGTCTCATCCCAGATCTGCTGAGATAGAAACTATAGTTAGTCCTCAGGGTTGTTCCTCCAAATGGTCCTTCATCTCAAATACGGGAGTTTGAGAAGTCATGGGAACTGAAACACATTGTGACCATTAGCTGTAACTATATACACAGATTTCTGCCACCAGTAACCTCAGTATCCCCATTAGGAGTAAAGTGTTAAAGTAAAGAGACCTTGGAAATGA
Organism: Marmota monax; assembly: GCF_021218885.2. Lineage (NCBI taxonomy): Eukaryota > Metazoa > Chordata > Mammalia > Rodentia > Sciuridae > Marmota > Marmota monax. Next base: position 38,610,959 of record NW_026693571.1, read on the forward strand.
GCTACAAGGTCTAGGTTGGACATCCCCTCCCTGCCTTCATTGACCCTCAGTTTGTAAATTCTCGGAGATGAAGGAGAAAATATGCGAAGAAAGCAACTGAGACTTTTGGGGGGAAACCAAAGTCAGGGGGGAAAACAACCATGAACTTCACAGCTTTGGCTTTGGACAATGATAGAAGCTATACCTACCCTAGGAACGCCTTTTTGGTTTTCTTGTAGCACAATTCAAGTCTCCCACCAGCTCGAGGCTTTTGAGTGTACAGTTATTGCTCCAAAGTGATTCACAGGCTTGAAAGAGCCACTCTCTTCTAGAAGTCTGTTTAGAATGCAGAGGGCTTAAAGATTAGCGCTGGGAGTGAGAGCATTTGACTGCCTAAGTGTTCAATCTCCCAGGTACTCAGATACTTCGCAGTGAGAACCCATGTTCATTAAACTGTAAGCAAATTAGAGTTCAAGCCCAAGATATAAAGGAAGACCTAATTAGTGCACGGCCGCCATCCACCAGCCACCGTCAGACTTCTCGTAGGTGAGGAGTCCTATGCCTCAGCAATAGTTTCTCGCACAAAAGAAAACCACATAGCTGCTTTCTGCAGGCTGCCGATGCCGTGCTCGATCGCACTCGATTTACAATGAAATGAAGCAGAAGTCTGCAAGACTGCATTAAAGCTTTAATTTTCCTTTTGGGTTTTACCTCCATTTTATCTATCTAGAAGAATCCAGAATGGTTTGATAAATACAGCATGTTGCCAGCTAATAAATAAAAAAGCTATTTTTTACCAAGTGGATGTTCAATTACTGTTGCACATGACAGAAACTTCCTGGGTGTTCCGAGTGAAGGAAGGCACGCCATCCTTCAGCAAAATTGATTTGGAGGTGAAACATTGCTCGCTGTCCCCCAAATCCAGCAGCCGTGACGTCATGCAGTTCTCAGTGATTTTTTTTTTATACTGGGGATTGTACTCAGGTACACTTAACCACTGAGCCACATTACCAGCCCTTTTTAAAAAAAAAAAAAAAAAACATTTTATTTAGAGATAGGGTCTCCCTGAGTTGCTTAAGGTCTCTTTCACTAAGTTGCTGAGACTGGTCTTGAACTCAAAATCCTCCTGCCTCAGCCTCCCGAGCTGCTGGTTTTACAGGCATGTACAGAGACGTTTGACCCACTGGTGGCTGCCGTGTTCCTGGCCTGGGTTCCAGGCAAAACCTTTTGGACTCAAAGGAATTGAGATCCCAGAGGAGGCTATAGCCCACCAGACATATTGTAGACTAATCATCCAGCTGCCTGAGGGGATTTGTAAGGAATGGCACTCCCTTTCTCCCCACCCCTGTAACCAGAAATCCCAAGGGAGCCATGTTTGAGTTTATAAAACTGCCACAAACCTGGTTCCACACTCCCCCACTCCATTCCAGGCTTCTTGAGTTAAAAGTTGGGGTGAACTTAAATCTTGGGGAAGGAAGGCAGGATTCCAATTTGTTTGCTCTGCAGGTAGAGTGAGGGTTCCCTGCATCTGGATTGGAAAAGAATCTGCTGAAGTAGCAGCCAGAGACCTGAAAGAGGAGCCCTGTCATGGAGATTGGTGGAGGGGCTCAGCCCAGAACCTGCGAGAGGGCTGGAAGCCAGGGCTCAGCCGACTCGCCCCCTGCAGCTGCTGGGCCTGACTTTGAAGGAGAGGGGGGCTGCAGCTGAGCTGGTTTTGTTTTTTGTTTTGCAAAACTGGAAATAGCACAATCAGTCCCAACAGGCACCTCTTGGCAAGCCAATTTTCGATGCTCCCGTGGGCCTGAGAAATGGGTGCATTTTATTTCCGTGTTACCAATGAGCAAGCGGAGGCTGAAGGGCATGTCTGCCATTTACCTATAAAGTCACTCACAGAGGGTGGTGGAGATTGGAGCCTGGCCCCCACCCAGAAAACCAAAGCTGGCCCTCCTCTGTCCCCAGTTCCAGAAAGATGTGAAAGCTGGGAAGTGTGGGAGATGCAAGAAGGAACATGGGAAGTGGTCTCTGAGGGAGGAAATAATGTCCAGGAAAATGGAGCAAGTGGGGATTCGGGAAGGCAGGGGAGGAATTAAGAGAGAGAAAGAAGCTTCCCAAGATGGAGAGGTGAGGCTGCTAGGAATGGGAGGGAGCTCATGGTCCTCCCAAGCTCTGGGCAGTGAGGGGTGAGGCTCTCCACACCCACTCCCCACCCTGAGTCAAGAACCTTCAAAACCTTCCTGGAACCTCGTGAACCGGAACCACAGCCTCAGAGCCTGGAGAGACACAGCAAAATCTGAACTGGGAGTTCTGCCATCATAGAACCTGGGGCTGGGGTAGCCGCTGGCCTGGGGAAAAAACCTCAGCTTGGGCCTGAGACCCTTCCCCTGCATTTCCCCTCCCCAGAGGACAGCAAAGGACAATGCCCAGGGGTATCCTCTTAAAGAAGTAGGAGCGGTCCTGATGCCAGGCTCTGTCTGCAAGACTCCATGTTCCCAAAGGGTGCCAGTGGCCCCCCATTGGTCCTGGGAATAAAAGGTGATGGGATCACCCTAAAGGGAAAGCCTCATGTCAGAGCCTGGTCACACAACTACTTTCCATTGGTGCCTCTCTGATGAAATGCATCATAAAGTATACTTTTCTTGTCTTATAAAATATACACATAAATTTAAATTTAATCTTCCGACTGACATCCACAACTGGCACCAAAACTTTGAAATCATTAGTTGGAAAAGTGATTGGGAGGGAGGGTGTGGTATAAAATAAAGAAATAGAGCAAACTAAAAGAAAAGTCCTTTCTCCTGACTCTATACAATGTTTACTTGTGTAGGTATTCATTTTTACTGGGGATTGAACTCAGGGGACTCTACCGCCGAGCTCCCTCCCCAGTCCTTTTTTATTTTGTATTTTGACACAGGGTCTCACTAAGTTATGGAGACTGCCTTGAACTTGTCATCCTCCTGCCTTAGCCTCCCGAGTCACTGGGATTACTGGGGTTTACCACCTGCACGCCTAAAGATATAGTTTAGGAAATCCACACAGCAATGCACGGCTTCTCTGCCTGGGAACAGAAATACCTGGAACACAGGAGCCTTCCCTGGGCTCCGTCTCTCATGCCTCGCCTCATCATCATTAACATCTCTGAAAGGCCCTTTGTGTGACAGATGAGGGTGTCAATTTGTTTCCCTAAGGACAGGCATGCAGCTCATGCATAATATTTTGTCTAAGAAACCAGTTCTTACAGGTTGAGGACTGGGGATATGGATTAAATGAAACGAACCAGAAGAATAGAGACGGGTACAGAGGCAAGTCCCTGCCAAGCAGGAGAATTAAGGGAACCACACAAAGTCTGCAGCCTAGAGCCCTGGGCTGGGACCAGTGGGGATGCCAGGAAGGAGCCAAGGCCCAGGAGCCCAGGGGTCACCACGTGCTGCAGAGGTGCAGACAGGATAGCAGGGCCTTGGACATAAAGATACCAAATGTTGTTATAGTCAGGATTGTCCCGATTCCTTACTATTCTTTTCAATCAAGATGTACTGGCATCTCTGCCCTAATGTCACATATACATTGCTTAAAAAAAATGGCTAAAAAATAATAGGGCTTTGGGGAAAAGAAAATCAGAGCAGTCCGTAAACATTTGTGGAACTTGGTAACCAAAGCACTAGCAGAAAACATTGCAGCCCTACTAAAATACAAACCTGGTTCCGCCCCTCCTGGTGTGCCCACTGGGCATCACCGGCAGTGGATTCTTGGCAGCCGTTAAGCCCATCCCCAGGGCCCTCACCTCCTCCTTCTAAACTCGGGTCCCAGGGCACATCCACTGCCTCCAGAGAGAAGTTCCAGAGAAATTAAAAGTCTGACTCAGGATGTAGGCTTCTCTGTTAATGTCATTAGCTTGGGGGGGGACATGTAATCAAGCTTCCAGATCTAATTCTAGTTTGTAAGAAATATTGAAGATAGATGAACGACTTAAATGGCACCATGAAGAGACAATTAGTCAAATCCACGGTAAACCTGTTTGAACAACCCAACTGTAAAAAATGCTTTTTAAAAAATAAACAACCAGGGGAAATTAAGCCCTGACTTATAATAGGTGATATTCAGGAACTAGTGCTCATTTCGTGAGGTGTGATAGTGATGTTATAGTTATGTTTTAAAAATCTTTATCTGTGGGGGAAGAAAATAAGAAGATGAGATAGATAGGCCTCAAAATGCTAGTAGCTGTTAGACTTAAGGGATAGGTACCTGAGGTTTCTTTATTTTTTTTTTTCTGTATGATTGAAATTTTTTTTGTAATAAAAAAAAATAGGATCTTGCATTCCCAAAAAGTAAGGAAGGACCAAACCAACAATACCAAACAAACAAAAATCCCTGAAAGAGCTCCCCATGGACCCAGCTATACAATTTGAGCCCCAAACAGTAAACCAGCCTGTATTAGCTCCTAACTAAAAGTATAAAGTAAACATCCATAAGTCTATTCTGATATAAATAAGTGATCAAATGCAGAGAAGAACAAATATTCCATGTGAAGTAGTTTATATAGATAGTCTTCCTTCAAGAAGGTTGTTTGTCAGCTTTCCATCACTCTAATGAAACACCTGAGACCACTTATTATCAAGAGAAAAGGTTAGTTAGCTGGATGTGCTGGTACTCTTATGATCCCAACAACTAGGGAGGCTGAGGTAGTAGGATTGCAAGCTTGAGGTCAGCCTAAGCAACTTAGTGAGACTGTCTCAAAAGAAAAAATAAAAAGGGCTGGGGATGTGGCTCAGTGGTAAAGCACCTGTGGGTTCAATCCCCAGTACCAAAAGAGAACAAGAGTGGGACTGAGAGAGAGGTTTCTTTTGGCTTATGATTTTAGAGGCTCCAGTCCATAATCCCTTGGCTCTGTTGCTTTGGGCCTGTGATGAGGCAGCACATCGTGGCAATTCCAAGTGGTAGAGTAAAACCGTTCACCTCGTGAGCCAGGGCGCAAAGAGAGAGAGGAAACCGCCTGGGGTCCCAATACCCCCTTTAATGCCCACGTCCTCCCATGGGGCCCTGCCTCCTAGAGGGTCCTCCGCCTCTCAGTAGAACCACCCTGGGCACCAAGCCTTTCACACATGGGCCTTTGGACGGCATGAACCATCCACACTGTAGCAGGGGTGGAGGGGATCTCCCCACTCCTCAACCACTGAACGCACACAGGAACTTCCTTCTGGAGTCAGACATGGAGAAGGAGAGCAAGTCAGCAACCTCACAAGTGGAGAAACCGGAGTGAGCTATGCTACCCAGGGCCGGTGACCAAGGTCAACCTCCACAGGTGTAAGTGATGTTGATAAGATGTGCCCTTGACAGGTGACCAAAATGGCATTTTACTTGTGTTATCTTCCTCCAAAAATCCCATAGCCACAGCCTAATCATGAGAAGAACACCAGACAGATCCCAGTGGAGGAATTCTCCAAAACACCTGGCCAGTTCTTGGAAAAACTGTCAAGGTCATCAAAAACAAGGGAAGTCTAAGACATTGTCACATCCAAGAGGAGCCCAAGGAGACATGACGACTGAATATAGCATGCTGCCCTGGATGGGATTCTGGGATAGAAAAAGACATTCAAATGAAAAAAACCTAAAGAAATCTGAATAAAGCCTGGGCTGAGTTAATCGTCATGTGTCATTTTTGGGTCATTAATTGTGATAAATGCACTATACTAATGTAGGCTGATACTAATAGCAGAAGTTGAACGTAGGAACCCTGTTATTCTCACAATTTTTATTCTCACATCTAAAGTCATGGAAAATTTTTCTTTAAAATGATTCTGAAAAATATTTTAAAAAAAAACAAGAACAGATGCATTAGCAAGAAATCACACCCTGCTCCCCCCCTCCCCCCATTATCTTTTGAATTAAAGAAACGTCTCTGAAAACTAGGACAGTGAAGAAGTTCAGTCTGTGGGCGGTGGAGCAGATGTGGCCAGATGGGGTGGGACTGGGCTGAACTGAGGGCTCCTGCTCACCCACTCCCCCTCCAGCCTCAGCGCTGCTGGAAACACCGCTCACTCCCACATTCTTTTGCCACCGACTTCCTTGTTCATTGCTTTGTTTTTTAATAACAGCTTTATTTTTAATTTTTATTTTTTTGGTACCAGGGATTGAACTCAGGGGCACTCGACCACTGAGCCACATCCCCAGCCCTATTTTGTATTTTATTTAGAGACAGGGTCTCACTGAGTTGCTTAGCACCTCGCTTTTGCTGAGGTTGGCTTTGAACTCACAATCCCCCTGTCTCAGGCTCCCAAGCCACTGGGATTATGGGCATGTGCCCACTGCAGCCAGCCGGCTAATAACAGCTTTACTGAGATACAATTCACCTACCAAAAGTGTTCTCCCTTTATACAGGTCAGTTGTTTTTAGTATGTACACAGAGTTGCACAACCATCACTGTGGTTTAATTTGAGAAAATTTTTATCACCCCAAAAAGGAATACTATCCTTATGAGCTGTCACTCCATCTGACCTACATCCCTTGACAACTCCTACTCTGTTTTCTATCCCTATGGATTGACTATTGCTATGGTTTCAATGCCTCCACCAAAACTCATGTTGGATTTAATCCTCATTGTGAAATATTAAGAGGTGGGGAAGGCAGGACCTTTAAGAAGCCATGGGTTGGGTCGTGAGGGTGCTACACCCATGAATGGATTAATTCATTCATGAATTAATGGATTACTGGATTAATCGCATTAGTGACTTTGTTATTCAAGCAAAGTCTTCTGGCTTGCTTTCTCTGTCTCACCATGGGATGTGTCCGCCATGTCATGACCCAACAGGAAGGCCCTCACTGGATGTCAAGTTGAGGCCAGCACCATGCTCTTGGATCTCCTGAAGGAGGAACTAAATAAACTTCTTTTTATTATAAGTTATCCATTCTATGGTATTTAATTGTAGAAACAAAGACAAATTAATACTACTATTCTCTATATTTCATATCCATGGACTCAAAGTATGGGATCTTTGTGACTTCTTTCACTTAGCCATATTTTTTTCAAGTTCCATTCATGATATGACATATATCAGACTCTGTTCCTTTTAATATGACTGAATAGTATTCCATTGTATGGATATACCACATTTTATTTATTCATTCATTAGTTGATGAACAGGTAATTATTTCCATTTGGGAGCTATTATAAATAATGTTGTTATGAATACTCATATATGAGTTTTGTATATTTTATTTCTCTTGGGTGTACATCTATGAGTGAAATTGTAGGTTATTATTTGATATTTTTGTTGTTTTATAATTGATGCATTAAAATTATTTATAATGTGGAATTCATTATGCTACATTTGTGCATGCATAGAATATACAAGTTAACATTCAATTTTTTGAGGAATTGCTGAACTGTTTTCCAAAGTGCTTGCACCATTTTCTAATCTTACCAGAATTTCTAATTTCTAATTCTCCACATCTTCACCAGAACCTGTTATGGTTTGCCTTTTTTGTTTTAGCCCTCCTAGTTGTGTGAAGTCAGGTATCTCATTATGATTTGATTTGCATTTCTTTAAGGATTACTGATACTGATCACCTTTTCCTGTGCTTATTGGATTTTTGTCTTTGTGTGTGTGTGTGTGTGTGTGTGTGTTTGTATGTGTACTGGGGATTGAACCAAGGGATGCTTTACCACTGAGCTACATCCCAGGTCCTTTTTTATTTTGGGACAGGATCTCACTAAGTTGCTTAGGGCTTCACTAAGTTGCTGAGGCTGGTCTCAAACTTGCCATCCTCCTGCTTCAGCCTCCCAAGTCACTGGGATTACAGGCCTCTGCTACCATACTTGGCTTATCTGTCTTCTTTATAGAAATGCCTGTTCAAATTCTTTGTCCATTCTAAAATTAAATTGTTGAGCTACAGGAGTTGTTTATATACTCCAAAACAAGTCCTTTGTCAGGTATATAATTTGCAAATATTTCCCCCCATTTTGTGGGTGGTCTTTTCACTTTTTTAGTGTTGTCCTTTGAAGCAGGAAAGTTTTACAGATTTTAATTTAGACAAGGTCCAATTTACCTTTTCCTTCTCTCTCCCCGCCTTCTTTCTTTCTCTCCACTTTTTCTTTTCCTCCTTTCTTCCTTTTTATTTTTATCTTTTGTACTTTTGCTTTCACATCTAAGAAACCATTGTTTAACCCAAGGTCATGAAGATTTGCACTTAAGTTTTCATTTAAGATTCCTGTAGTTTAGCTCTTTCGTGGCCTAGGATCCACTTTGAGATAATTGTTGTGTGTGGTGTGAGGTAGGATCCCACTTCATTCTTTGCTGTGGATAGGCAGCTCTCCCCACAACATTTGTTGAAAGGATCATTCTTGTCCACACTGAACTACCTTTTCACTCTTATTGACCATCAACTGACCATAAATGTTAAGAGTTTATTTCTACTTCTTTATTTTTTAATAGCTAATTATTTTTTTAAAAAATATTTGTTCATTGTAGAAGTTTTGGAACATATGACAAAGAACAAAGGAGAATATATTTTTAAATGGTATTATTTCAGCATCCAGAGAAAAACCAGGTTTCTGAAGCTATCAACTGAATTATTTTTTCTTGAAAAATAAAAAATCTGGGATGGTGTTAGAGGTGCTTTGACAGTTTATATATCTTAAAAGCTCCAAGGGTGAGTGTCATGTGGCGTAAGGACCACACTGAGAACGGCTGTCTCGGGCTGTACTGCTCTGGAGACGAGGTTTGTGCAGGTGTGCTAGGGTGTAAGTTAATGCAGTCACCCATCCCAACAGCCGACTTAGCCGCAGGCTGGCTGGGCCCAAGGAGAGCTGGGTGACCTCCCTCCTGCTCCCCCTGACCTTACCAGAGAAGCATGGCCCTCCAGGCACGTTGCATCAAGTCACACTTGGAGATGCTCTGGGACATTTCCACATCTTTGCCAGTAGATAGCAAACGAGAACCCCATTGTTTTATGTGCCCTCCTTCCTTATTAATCGGCAGTCATGGACTTTCATAGGTTATTTCCAGACAGTCTACGAATCTCAGGAAGGTCTACAAAGAAGACTGATGAACAAATGGAGGTAACCCCAGCCCCGAAGCCCTAAACCCCAAAGCCCACAGTGCGGGAGGAGCCTGTGCAGCCGGCCGGGGTGAGGCAGGCAGGAGGCAGGGAGAGCCGCTTCCTGAGCCTGGAACACAGGAGACAGTAAGGGAGGGCAGAAAGGGGGGTGTGCAGGGCCCACCGCAGTAGGGGTGACCTCCATATGTAACCGTGTCCCTTTATGCTTTGAATACAGTGCTTGCTGCTCCACCACTGCAACTTAGTTTTAAAATGGACATGTTTCTTTCTCCTCCTCTCTCCCTGCTCCTTCCTAATCTCTCCCCATCCCTATCTCAGGGGAAACAGGGTTACCTTTCTTCCCCATCCTAGGCAGAGTTATCTGTCCCCAGTGCACACCCTCCATAGGAACAAAGTCATCCAGACTTTGGGGGTGGCACCAGAAGATCTCAGAAGTGACTGTCTCCCAAGTTCACAAGTGAATTACAACTCCAGACAGAGAACACCTGGAATACAGCCTTGAGTCACCTCTTTAAAAGCCCCTGCTCCTGCTGAGGGGCAGAATCACAGCCTCTGGGACAGGAGTCCCCTGTGTTTCTCATTTGCTAGCAAAGCAATGAACCTTCTTTTTCCTTTTTTCTCAAAACTGTGTCCTCGTTCTTGGATTAGCATCGGGGACAAGGACCGAGCTTCCGGCAACACTTACACTCTGGGACAAGGGCAGGAAGGGAGAATAAGAGAGGAAGAGGGAAACTCAGGTCCTTTACAGAGGAGGGAACGCCATTCAGGGTTTGTTCAGCAAAGTCCTTAAAACCCAGTCCCTCGCCCAGGGTCTTCACTCCACATTGAAGGCGGTCCAGGGAAGAACAGGCTGGAGAGGGTGAGGGCCTTGTGGATGGGGGGCAAGGGGCCGTGGGCACTGGAAGACATCTCCTTCCTGGGAGGCCACGGAGGGGAGGCCACAGAGAGGAGGACCTCTATCCTCAGCCCTGCCTCCCCTCAACTTGAACTGGGTGCCTTCCTTCTTTTATCCTTCTTAGATTAAAGACCAGTTCTCATTTCCAAAATAAACCTACTAACTCCTTTTCATCTCTGGTCTGAGGAATGGATCACGGGGAACCCGCCAACACGTGCTTTCTCCAGACTGCCCCTTGTCCACAGAGTTAAGGCTGCATCATTGCTTATGTGTGGCTTTGGGCTCCCCCCCCCCCACACACACACACCCTAAAGCCATGGGATTTATGTTGATGTTAAGGAGACATTTTCTGACTACAAAATACAAGGGTAAAGAATCAATAAAAATTGCACAAAATTCTACCTCCAGAGATAAATGCTATTAACACGACACTCTCCATATTTGGTAGTTTTCCTTGGCATAGATAAATATGTAATCTTTGCACAATGTGATTTCTAAAGGAGCCTTCTTCCTGACTCCTCCCCCTCCCTATCCTGGACTCATTTGCTCCAAATAAAATGTGTGCCGCAGACTAATGAGCTTATTGGAAAAAGGGAGAGAAACAGGATCGCTTTAGAAATTCTCGGTGCTGAACACGAAGGAAATTACTACCTTAACATGCATTTCAAAGGGTTTCTTTTGTACAAATATGACCTGTCAGAAGGCCCCTGCTTCCTAAGCTTTCAGGAGGTTATTGTAAAAGAGATTCTTTCTTTCTTTCTTTAACAATCATAAATGGAAAATAAGATTGGGGCTGGGTAGTCCCAGGGGCTGAGCAATTGATGGGATAATGAGACACAAACAGAGGCAGGCACGGTGGGCGCCGAGGCGAGGTCTCTCCTTGCTGGAAGCAGGCTGGGGGGTTTCCAGACAGGCTCAGGAGGCCACCACCCCACACAACTCAGATCACCCTTGGGGTGGAGATGTCATACTTGTTCTGGAAATTTCTTTGACACCGCCTGCTGCCACCCCCCAAGGGAGTCCCAGGGGTAAAGGCTGCTGAACAACTGCTGTAGACCAGGGCACCCACTTCCTGACCCCATCTGGGACAATGGGTCCTGCCACTAGGTATTTCCTTAGTAGGATGAGCTGTGCCCTCTAAAGCCCAGGAATTGCAGCCTGGCTCATCTAACTTGATTAGATTTCTTTACAAAGAATGATAAGGTTGTTATCCTCACAGAAACACCAGTGGTTTTAACTCAGATACTTAACCCACCCTCTAGCTCCCCTGGGGAACGCTTTGGAGTTCTCTGAGTGTGGTCTCCACCGAGCAGAGCAGCATGGGTTTGTCCAGAAATGCAGATTATGGCCTCCCCGCAGACCTGCTGAATCAGGAAGTCTGGAAATGCTGGGTAGGCCCTGCAGCCTGCGATTCTAGGGGAACACACACTGGTGGTGGCGGAGGAGGCCAGAGGCGCCCTAATGAGGCTCATCTGGGGAAGACTCGCAGAAGGACTGCTGACTAACCTCTGTGCCAACCATCCACGTGCACATGCTGAGTCCAGGGGCAAGAGCAAGTGCAGTTTTAATAAACTGGTCTTTATAAAGCCCACTCTGCTCCCCAAGCCCTTGCTCCCTCTCCCCCTTCTCCCCATCCCCACTCCGAACCCTCCTCCTTTAAAAAAAGTCTGTTTCTCCAGGTTGGTAGTGCACACCTGTCATCCCAGCAGCTTGGGAGGCTGAGGCAGGAGGATCGCAAGTTCTAAGCCAGCCTCAGCAAAAGTGAGGCACTAAGCAGCTCAGTGAGACCCTGTCTCTAAATAAAATACAAAACAAGGCTGGGATGTGGCTCAGTGGCCAAGTGCCCCTAAATTCAATCTCTGGTACCAAAAAAAAGTCTCTTTTTTGCCCCTGGGTAGTCCCTTAACGACTGGAACAGCCCTCCTTTAGGGGTCTGCCCTGCCTCCCACAAAGTCCACCCGCCCCCTCCATAGGGACACTGGCTTCCTCTTCTGAGCCACCATACCAGTTTATCCAACTCATGTTCAAAGCCCTCGGGGCTCCAGGAGAGCAAGATCCAGAGTCGGAAGGTGTTACAGGTCCGTCGATGCCTCCTGGCCCCCAGTGTGCCAACCACCAAAACGTCAAGGTTTACAAAAGAGAAAAAGTTTGGTGGCACACAACAGTCATCCAGTGACCGGGAGAAATTTGAGGCCAGCCCAGCCATTTAGCAAGACCCTGTCTTAAACTTTTGAAAAGGCCTGGGATAATGGCTTTGTGGTGGAGCAGCCCTGGGTTCAAGTCTTGGCACCAAAAAAAGAAAGCAGGAGACAGGGGAGAGAAAATTTCTTCATGAGCCCTCCACTGTTCAGACAGGAGAACAAGTCTCAAATCCTCACAGAGGATTGTTATCTTCACAAAAACACCGGTGGTTTTTTTCACAGAGGCAGGTTTGGGGGTAATTATGGGCTGAGGCTGCAGAAGGGTGACTGGAGGGTGGGGGATAACTGGATAATCTTTGTAGGAGTAATCAAACCTGCTCCATAGTTACCCTCATGACCTGCACCTCAGAAGTATTATCTGACTGCTAAAATTGGTGGCCTTTTTTTTTTTGATGCTGGGGATTGAACTCAGGGGCACTCGACCACTGAGCCACACTCCCAGCCCGATTTTGTATTTTATTTAGAAACAGGGTCTCACTGAGTTGCTGAGCACCTCACTTTTGCTGAGGCTGGCTTTGAATTTGAGATCCTCCTGCCTCAGCCTCCTGAGTTGCTGGGATTATAGGCATGCGCCATTGCACCAGGCAAATTGGTGGCTTTTAAAGTCAACTAAAAAGCAAGGTACTCAGAGCAGGTGAAGCGGTGAGTCCAGAGGGTTTATTCGGGTTTCCCCTGGGTATTGAAAGTGACTTTGCCACCCCCATCAGGCCTGCCACAGGAGAACCCCATGAGCACCCCAATATAGGTGCAGAAAATATGACTTCTAGGGAGGGGCCGGGGAGGTGGCTCCTGGGGGAGAATGTCCTTGCCTCTTAGGCACAAGGGCCTGGCTTCAAAATGGCTGCTGTAGGAAAAGCCATGGGAATAAATCAGCAAATAAATGGTGACATGATCCACCAAGACAAATTGGCCCCTGGTTTCCAGTTTCGAGATGGATGATCACATTAATGTTAAATTTTATTGAAATGAACCCATCTCTTCCCAGTGGGCATTCAAGAAAACGCCCCTTGGAACAAGCCTTGGGAGGAGCGCGGGCTCCCTGGGGGAGGCAGAGGCAAGGCCAGCGGCTCCCACAGGACCCCTCTTCATCTCCCAGCCCCGAGACCCTCGGGCTCTTGTGATTCTTGCTTCTTGCAGTTGCTCCTTTGTGTGGCCAACAGCGAGCTCTTCACTTCCCACCCTTGACCGTGCTGCGTGCAGCCAGTGGCACTTCTCAGCCTCCGCTGACAATGACGATCCGCCCTTCCTGTCAGGTCTGTCGTATCCCGGGAATCTGGAAAGATCCCTCGTGTTCCAGCCTCTGCCTCGCCCTCCTGCTTTGTGTCAACCTAGTCCCATGACAGAACATCCACAGCGTCCTACGACACGGGCGGTGGGAGGTGACACCTCAGCCGATTCCCTCCCGATGCCTCAGCTGTCCCCCCCCCCCCACAGTCCACCTGCAGGGGCCCTTGGTCCAGGGCTACTGAAAGCAGCACAAAGTTTGGTTGTCGCCCCAGCGGACCAAGAAAGAGGCAGAGCCCGCCGCGGTGGCAGACGCCCCTGTACCTAGATGGGAGCAGAGCCCTGGGGGTCCTTGGGAGCAGCAGGCGGAAGCCGGGATTGCCCAGGGTCAGACCCCTACCCCGCCTTTGCTATCTGTATGACTTGTCACTCCCCCTCCTCAGGGTTCAGTGTCACTTACTTGTACAATCCTCCCTTCTAAGGTTGTTGTGAGAGTGGAGGGAGAACCATCAAAGAGGGTACTTGGCAGAGTGTCTGGCACATAGTAAATGCTCAATGAAAGATAGGCGTTAGCTAATAATTATGATGATAGTGATTATGCTAATCAGCCAGCCAGACTGACACTCCACCTGGGGCCAGGCTACTCCCGCTGTCATTGTTATTGTCATTTGCTGCCAGTCCCTACTCCCTAACCTGCTCAGGTCACACTGAGGTGAAGCCCAGAACACAGCTAAGCATCCAAGATCAACGCACCACGCTCCTCCCAGTCCATTTGATGAGGCTGGCCTCCTCCCCGAGGCACCTGTTGCCCTGATGGCCGACCCTCTAGCCTGCCACAGCTTAAGAGCAGGACTTGTATCTTTTAGTCCCACGTCCTCACTCTCAATAAATCTTTGCCTAATGAATGAATGAATGACTAAAAATAACCTTTGCCCTGGCTCTCTTGCCCCTTGCTTGGTTGACCCTTGCTCTGGTTGTCACACGATCCCTTGGGCTGCTGGTGCCCCCCCCCACCCCCCTGCCGGGGGAGACGCTTTCCACCTGGACCCCCCAGGCCCTTCCCTTCTCAGGAACAGCAGGGCCCAGGCTGAGGCTAGCGAGGACAGAGGATCAATATGCTTTCTTTGCTAACGAAAAAACTCCAATAATGGGATAAGCCTGCACCATTGAGGTCTGTAACCCAGAGCCTATCTTTCCCAAATCTAACTTCACACAGAAGCGAAAACTTTCATATAAACATCCTTTGATCTCAAACATTATCAATCAATATGCATTTAAGAGCAGGAGGGATGTGGTTAGCATTTTGCTTTTTGCTGAGGGTGAGAAAGGACCGTATTATTCTGAATGGAAAGTAGTTTTCCTTAAAAAAGTATAAAATCCAGCATCTGTTGCCGCTGTTTGTTGCTGGTGATGCTGGTTCCCTGGGGCTTGCAGACTTCATCTCCAGGAAGGGAGGCAGGGTGGGGGTGTCAGAGGGTGTTGGGGTGGGAGGTGTAATAATAGCAAACCTGATTTTACTCATTGTTAGTGACATTTTCCTAGCAACTCAAGTCAATAAACATGAGACAGCATTTTGGTAAGAAATAGGCACATAGATACAAATTAATGCAACAAAAATCTAAATTTAGACTGTCATCAACTCATGTTTAACTCTGGTTTTCTTTTGCACTTGAAGAAAAATATTTTCCCCCTTCCACGTTGGTTGGGCCAAGTTCCAGGCCTTTCGACTTCCCACAGTGTGACTGATGCACGGAACAGAGGTGCTGCCAAGCTACCTCACAGGGTGGTTGGGGAGTCGCAGATGGAATTAGAACACAGGGCCTCTTGGGAGTCGTGAAGAGAGGCCTTGCAGAGGGGAATGGAGTCCAGAAAATGGAAGGATGTAGTTCAACTCCCGGGACTCGGTTCTCATTACCTTTCTTAGAGGAGTTTATTGGTCCCCACCATTACTGGGACTCTGCCCAAATGTGCTTTGCTTCTATTGCTCCTGTCATGCCTGTTCCTGTACCTCATAGATTTTGTGTCTTCCATTTATACATAAATTGGCTACTCTTATGGCCTCTCTTAGCCCCTGTACATGATGTGCAGTTGAATTTTTCTGTTTCTAATTCCATTAATCAATCCATGAATTCTCTCACTTTCCCCTCAGTTTGATCCTAAGAAAGAGAGAATCAGATTTCATTGGTTGATTGCCATTATCTCTGTGTAGGACATGTTTGCTCCTTGTCAACTCAGAGGTCACTGGCTGGCATATAGATTAGCTGTCCTCAGGCCACTTGGACAGCTAGGATAAGGGCAGAAGTCACACCAGGGAGAAGACAATATGGCCACCGTTGTCATCCCCCTGTGTTAGTTGGCTGTTCATTACTGTAACAAACACCTGAGGCAGTCAGCTTATAGACAGAAAAGGTTTAGAGAGTTTTAGAGTTTTAGAGACTTCAGTCCATGGTTGGTTGACCCCACTGCTTTCGGGCCTGAGGTGAAGCAATACAACATGGCAGGAGCATGTGGGGGAGGAAACTACTTATCTCATAGCAACTGGGAGGCAAAGAGTAGAAGGAAGAGGCTGGGGTCCAATATCCCCTTCAAGGACACGCCCCCAATGATCTAACTTCCTTCCACTAGGCCCCACCTCTTTTTTTTTTTTTAATTTTTTATTGTGGGTTGTTCAAAACATTACAAATTTCTTGACATATCATATTCCACACTTTGATTCAAGTGGGTTATGAACTCCCACCTTCACCCCATACACAGATTGCAGAATCACATCAGTTACACATCCATTGATTTACATATTGCCATACTAGTGTCTGTTGTGCTCCGCTGCCTTTCCCATCCTCCACCCTCCCCCCTCCCCACCTCTCCCCTCCCCTCCCCTCCTCTCTCTCTACCCCCTCCACTGTATAACCCTGAGGGTCTCCTTCCATTACCATGCAATTTCCCTTCTCTCTCCCTTTCCCTCCCACCTCTCATCCCTGTTAAATGTTAATCTTCTTCTCCTGCTCTTTGTCCCTACTCTGATCTTAGTTACTATCCTTATATCAAAGAAGACATTTGGCATTTGTTTTTTAGGGATTGGCTAGCTTCACTTAGCATAATCTGCTCTAATGCCATCCATTTCCCTGTAAATTCTATGATTTTGTCATTTTTTAATGCAGAGTAATACTCCATTGTGTATAAATGCCACATTTTTTTTATCCATTCGTCTATTGAAGGGCATCTAGGTTGGTTCCACAGTCTTGCTATTGTGAACTGTGCTGCTATGAACATCGATGTAGCAGTGTCCCTGTAGCATGCTCTTTTTAGGTCTTTAGGGAATAGACCAAGAAGGGGAATAGCTGGGTCAAATGGTGGCTCCATTCCCAGCTTTCCAAGAAATCTCCATACTGCTTTCCAAATTGGCTGCACCAATCTGCAGTCCCACCAGCAATGTACAAGTGTACCCTTTTCCCCACATCCTCGCCAGCACTTGTTGTTGTTTGACTTCCTAATGGCTGCCAATCTTACTGGAGTGAGATGGTATCTTAGGGTGGTTTTGATTTGCATTTCTCTGACAGCTAGAGATGGTGAGCATTTTTTCATGTACTTGTTGATTGACTGTATGTCCTCCTCTGAGAAGTGTCTGTTCAGGTCCTTGGCCCATTTGTTGATTGGGTTGTTTGTTCTCTTATTGTCTAATTTTTGGAGTTCTTTGTATACTCTGGATATTAGGGCTCTATCTGAAGTGTGAGGAGTAAAGATTTGTTCCCAGGGTGTAGGCTCCCTATTTACCTCTCTTATTGTTTCTTTTGCTGAGAAAAAACTTTTTAGTTTGAGTAAGTCCCATTTGTTGATTCTAGTTATTAACTTTTGTGCTATGGGTGTCCTATTGAGGAATTTGGAGCCCGACCCCACCAAATGTAGATCGTAGCCAACTTTTTCTTCTATCAGACGGCGTGTCTCTGATTTGATATCAAGCTCCTTGATCCATTTTGAATTCACTTTTGTGCATGGCGAGAGAAAGGGATTCAGTTTCATTTTGTTGCATATGGATTTCCA
Organism: Marmota monax; assembly: GCF_021218885.2. Lineage (NCBI taxonomy): Eukaryota > Metazoa > Chordata > Mammalia > Rodentia > Sciuridae > Marmota > Marmota monax. The sequence continues at coordinate 38,628,347 of NW_026693571.1, forward strand.
GTTTTCCCAGCACCATTTGTTGAAGATGCTATCCTTCCTCCATTGCATGCTTTTAGCCCCTTTATCAAATATAAGATAGTTGTAGTTTTGTGGATTGGTTTCTGTGTCCTCTATTCTGTACCATTGGTCCACCCGCCTGTTTTGGTACCAGTACCATGCTGTTTTTGTTACTATTGCTCTGTAGTATAGTTTGAAGTCTGGTATCGCTATACTGCCTGATTCACACTTCCTGCTTAGCATTGTTTTTGCTATTCTGGGTCTTTTATTTTTCCATATGAATTTCATGATTGCTTTCTCTATTTCTACAAGAAATGCCGTTGGGATTTTGATTGGCATTGCATTAAACCTATAGAGGACTTTTGGTAATATCGCCATTTTGATGATGTTAGTTCTGCCTATCCATGAACAGGGTATATTTTTCCATCTTCTAAGATCTTCTTCTATTTCTCTCTTTAGGGTTCTGTAGTTTTCATTGTATAAGTCTTTCACCTCTTTTGTTAGGTTGATTCCCAAGTATTTTATTTTTTTTGAAGATATTGTGAATGGAGTGGTTGTCCTCATTTCCATTTCAGAGGATTTGTCGCTGATATACAGGAATGCCTTTGATTTATGCGTGTTGATTTTATATCCTGCCACTTTGCTGAATTCATTTATTAGCTCTAATAGTTTCTTTGTAGAGCCTTTTGGGTCTGCTAGGTATAGAATCATATCATCTGCAAATAGTGATAATTTAAGTTCTTCTTTTCCTATTTTTATGCCTTTAATTTCTTTCATCTGTCTAATTGCTCTGGCCAGTGTTTCGAGAACTATGTTGAAGAGAAGTGGAGAGAGAGGGCATCCCTGTCTTGTTCCAGATTTTAGAGGGAATGCCTTCAGTTTTTCTCCATTCAGAATAATGCTAGCCTGAGGCTTAGCATAGATTGCTTTTACAATATTGAGGTATGTTCCTGTTATCCCTAGTTTTTCTAGAGTTTTGAACATAAAGGGATGCTGTACTTTGTCGAATGCTTTTTCCGCATCTATCGAGATGATCATATGGTTCTTATTTTTAAGTCTATTGATGTGGTGAATAACATTTATTGATTTCCGTATATTGAACCAGCCTTGCATCCCAGGGATGAATCCTACTTGATCATGGTGCACAATTTTTTGGATATGTTTTTGTATCCGATTCGCCAGAATTTTGTTGAGGATTTTTGCATCTAGGTTCATTAGTGATATTGGTCTGTAGTTTTCTTTCTTTGAAGTGTCTTTGTCTGGTTTAGGTATCAGGGTGATGTTGGCCTCATAGAATGAATTTGGAAGTTCTCCCTCTTTTTCTGTTTCCTGAAGTAGCTTGAAAAGTATTGGTATTAGTTCTTCTTTAAAGGTTTTGTAAAATTCTGCTGTATACCCATCCGGACCTGGGCTTTTCTTAGTTGGTAGTCTTTTTATGGTTTCTTCTATTTCCTCAATTGATATTGGTCTGTTTAGGTTGTCTATATCCTCCTGACTCAATCTGGGCAGATCATATGACTTAAGAAATTTATCTATGCCTTCACTATCTTCTAATTTATTGGAGTATAAGGATTCAAAATAGTTTTTGATTATCTTCTGTATTTCTGAAGTGTCTGTTGTGATATTTAGGCCCCACCTCTTAAAGGTGCCACTACCTCCCAAGAGCACCACAAGTTGGTGACCAAGCCCTTAACACATATTCTTTTGGGACTCATTTGAACAAACCTTAGTATCCCCTAAGCATAGCATCATGATTCTCATGTCAACTACACTTGTCCTTCTAGAAAAACACACACAGCTTTTCTCCTGTCACCTGGACTGCAAGCTCCATCAGAACAAGGGATGGGTCTTATTGCTCCCAACTGTGTCCTCAGAATATAGCATAAACCCTGTTGGTTCTCAAAACTATTCAAAAATTTTTTTTTTAACGTTGAATGTCATGGAATGTTTTCTCTGCGCTTTGCCCAGCTCAATCCTCCTCCGTTGAGGCCAGTGGAAGAGATGAATTACCACCATGGCTCCCTCATGCTAGTTAACATTCTCTGTAATCCCAGAGCTTCAGGGTATACATCAGTCACGTCATTCCTAGTTCATATTCTTCCTCTTGTTGTTTCTTTAATCACTGTGGTGGGTAGTGGTCATTTCTAGCAGCCCGAACTCTTTTCAACAGCTACTCCATATTCTGATGTTCCCCCGTGGTACACATCTCGAATTCCCATCAAAGAATGTCTACATTTTGCAGCCTCCTGTGCAAGGGTGCAGATGGTGATTTATAGTCTGCCAGTCAGACACACTCATGCGGGACTTGGATTCAGATCTGAGCTTCATGGGAAAAGAAGCAGGACACGGGCCATTCATTTTGCTGGCTTGGGGGATGGCAGATGTGATGTGGTTAGGGTGGTGATAGCTTCCTGATGCAGAGGTTCCTGTCTGGCAAAGACAGCTTGTCTTTGGCAGGTTATTTTAGGGGAGTCCTGGAAGCTCAGGCTCCGGCCTGTTTCTTCCCAGTGATTTTGTGAGACATTAATAAACCTTCACCAATCCCCTTCCATTTAGCGACAATAGATTTTATTTGTCTACAACCAAGAACCTGCGTCTCTCAGACTGGAGCTTCTCAAAGGTGGAATCATGCCCTGTCTTTGTGTGTCTACTGCTTAGAACAGGGTGTGGCATATGATAGGTTCTCCATAAATGTTTATGGGAGATGTGGATTCACACATTGGACATCTGTTGGTTTAGGTGCATATGACTCTTCCAACTGATTCATATTTTTGAATACAAAACTGTTCTTTTGAGAAATCTAAGATAAATCTGCTTACACAGATCATTGCCCCCACCAGCAACTGTGTTAGCACTGTGTATGTCAAGTGTAATTAGACCTCCTTCCTCCCTCTGAGCGACAGGGGGGCGTCATCATCTTACTGTTGAACTACGATTTGTAGTCCGAGCTTGGAGTGAGACAGAAAGCAAGTGCCATGGCATTTGGTCACCATGAGATGAGGTCGGTGCCATCGAAAACTCCTGTTGTGGCATTTCCAAAATAGCCCCCATTTAACCAGAAGCAACTTTGATGATTGGCCTGAGGGGGAGAAAACAGCACTAACCACCTTAAACACACACACACACACACACACACACACACACACTCATGAGACAAACAATGTTTATATGGCGCTTTAGAATGCTTCCCCCTGAATGTGGCGTTCTGGGAATTTCTTTCAACGCCATGATGAAGCCGAACTGGAAAGGCTTGCCTTGGGTGGACCCGGGAAGCCACCCCGCTGCCCCCGCAGGCCCTCCGCACGGATCTGTCCTGCGAACACACTCTTCATCCATCCATCGGATTAATGCAGAGCATCACGGGGAGCAGATCCGCTCTTCCTGAAACCTTCCTGAAAGCCGGAGATGTCATTAAGTGTTTCATTTCAACAGGGTTTCCCCGTTGGGACGCAGGGTTTATATAAAATCAGAACAATATGCACTTGAGGTAACAATGAAGGAGAGAAAATAGCTAGTAAAGCTGAAAGCAGAAAAGATTCAGCGTCGTCTGCTGAGAAACCTTGGATGGTTTTTAGGTCTGTTTCCTTGTAAACGGTTTTTCTTTTTCCTTAGCTCACCGGGAGTCCTGTTCTTGTCATTCACTTCTTGCCAGGCACTGAGGCTGTGTGTGGGGGGTGTTCCTTGTATTATCTCATTTAATCCTCTCTGGTGGTCGTCTAATCCAATGCTACAGATGAGAAAACTGCTCAAGTGAGAGGCCTTTGGGGCAAGGATTCACTCTCTGGATCTGTCCCAAATACTGGGTCCTCTCTGTTACAATCACCCAAGACGAAGGTCACTTCCAGAATCTTCTTCTTGCTCTTCCTTAGTACCTGAAGGGACTCAAAAATCCTTTGTGGCTTCGTCCTATTTCAAAATCCAGTCCTTTTGTACTCATTTTCAGTGGCCAAGCCCCGGAGTGTAAAGTCTGCTCATTATATTTGTATGATAATCCCAGTTTCCTAAACTCATTCCATAATGGTGAATCATGTTTCCCCTACATATGTTTGTCTTATGGTGTGAACAGGCACATGCGTGCATGCGTGCGTGTGTGCGTGCATGTGTGTGTGTGTGAGAGAGAGAGAGAGGGAATTTCCACCATGTGGCTTCCAGCGCACACCTTTAGCTGTCTGCAGTGAGCGCTGTCTTATGAGTCTATGGTGTTTTGCACAAAGGTATCAAGAATCTGTTCCCTGTACTTAATCCTCCCCAGCAAGCTGTGAAGCAGATATTAATATTATTTTACACATAAAAATATCAAGGCTCCAAAATATGGCCAGGTGCTGTGGCGATGCTACTCCAAGTGGCAGAGTTGCCCTGGCAGCTACTAAGAGTTCACTGTCACCTTGGCTCCCCCGGCTCAGGTAGGAGAAAGACCCTCCAAGGCTACAAATCATCAGAAACAGGACCTGGAACGCTGTGCTGGATTTCCCACAAAAGCAGAAGTCTTCAAAGCAGGCCACAATTAGGTTTCTGGAGGCAGCAATGTTCCTTACGGTGGTTTCAAAGACACCAAAGCAACCAAATGGCAGCTCTGTTGAGCAAGCAGAAGAACAAAGTGGAATCTCACCCTTTAGACTTCGCTTTTTGCATTTTTCGAGGAGCTTCCTGGGCAGACCTGTGTTTTGGGGGCCGGCTGGTCCTAACACACTCTGGAGTTTAGTCTCCCCTAGCTCTGGGGAGAAGAGAGGTCTTCACCCGCAGGTAGGTCATTCTCCCCTTCCTTGGCTAATTGCTGCAGATCTTCCCACTCTCTGCAAATGGCAGATGACAAAACTCCCAAAGAAACTTCTATGGCTGCATTTGTCTGTCTCGAGGGAAATTAAAATACCCACATTTGCATGCTCTGAAGTTTGAGACTTCATTTACATATCGTATTGATTTCCTCCCACCTCCCCAGTACACACACACACACACACACACACAGTCTTCTGCTCAAAGAGGAAGAGCATCAATCTGTCAGCACTCACCTGCATAACCCAGTGAACACTTAGGCTGGTTTGGAAACCCCTGGGAGGTTTCAAAATCCTGAGGCTGCCGTTCGTTTGATAGCTTTCTCTAAAGCCTTTCTATTTACTAGATTCCAAATTTGCCCAGTAAAATCAGTCTTACAATCATAAGCACCCAGCTATGGAAAGTCCCTCTGCATGATTTAAGGAGGAGAAAGTTTATTTCATTTTCTTGGAATTGTTGCCTGACATTTTAGGCAGACAGCTTCTGAACAGGGCTCGGGTAGATGGGAGAAATATTTACAACCTATAGACACTCACATATGTGCATGTAAGTGCCTTCATTTGTATGTTGGGAAAAGAAGAACTACCAGTCTTCTTTGATTACTCTGTCTAGTGTTCGGAATTCCTTCTTGGGTAATTCAGGACTTGACTCTAAGGAACAAGCAACAGAATTTAAAATAGTTTCAAAAGAATGAAATGAAAAAGTTGGTAAGATTTAGTTCATTTAGCTGAAAAGTCTAAAAGTAGTGAAGCATCATCAGGCATGGCTGGATCCAAGGGAATCATACAATGTCATCAAGGCTTGGATTCGGTTCTTTATCTTTTCATGTTGATTACATTCCCATCCAACCTTGCTTTATCTGATTGTTTCAAGTTGGTAAGTTATAACCTGGGGGAGATCCCAGGTTATAACTTACCAACTTGACGGCTCCAGGGGAAGGAGAGTGTCTTGGTCAGTAGTTTTAGTAAATAGTCCTAGTTTGGTTCTGATGGGATCAGCTTGGTTCTTCCCTGAACCAGTCACTGTGGCCAGGGAGATAGAGCATGTAACAAGGTCAGGTCCGAGCCCACTCTGAAAGCTCAGAATGGAGTCGGCCCTACTTGTGCTGTGGCCTGAGCATAGAGGAGGGATGTGCTCCCCAAACAAAATACAATCTGCCAGGAGATGGGGAAAGATGCTGGCTAGGCCACGCCTACAAATGTCCAGCACACTTACAGATCCTCAGGATAGGCTTCAAGACTGTTTCCATCTTCTCTGATTTAGTCCCACTGTTTTCTATAAAGTAATTTTTCAAAGATAGGGATCCTACTGGGAGGGAAGGCCTCCCCTCCCCAGTGAAGATGTCCTACTCCTTTACCTGATCTAGTTAGTCTTTTGCCTGACATAATAGACTAGCAGGTTATCAAAAATATCTGCTATGTGATAACATTTCATAGGACCTAGCACACGCACCCAGACGAGTGAGTAACTGCAAAACTAAAACTGGTGACATCTGAAGTCAGTTGATAGATGGTGTCAGTATTGATTTCTTGGCTGAAATAGTTTTCTATACTTATGCAGATATTATTCTGGGGGAAGCTGGGTGAGGGTCCATAGAATCTCTTTGTATTCTTCTTACATTGCATGTGAACCTATAATCATTTCAAAATAAGAAGTTTTTTTAAAAAAGAAATGAATTCCCCTTTCCAGGGAAAAATTCATATTTCCCAAAGGCACTCATGGCCGATTTGGTCACATGCCTTTTTTGGTCTATGAAGTGTGAACAACACTGCTGACCTGAAGCATCTGAGCCAGGTCATTGTTCAACAAATTCTGATTTCCTCTGCTGCGTTGGTTGACAGGCAATGAATGGTCCAGATACTGGTGGCTGGGTGGGTCAGCCTGTGTCTTGGAGAAAAGTACAACTGGCTGACAACGGGCTTATGGTGTGAGCATGAACACAGCTTTTGTTACCGGAGCCACTGATATTTGAGTGCTATTTGTTATTGCAGCATAACCTTGCAGATTTTGTAGTTTGCTTCAAAAGCATCTGGAGAGTTGGTTAAAGCAATGGATTTCTGAGTCTTGCCCCAGAGATATTAACTCAGAACCTTTGAGGTGGGGCCTAAGAATCTGCATTTTGAACAAGCTTCCATGTTAGGCTGCTGTTGCTCATGTGAGGACCTCACTTTGAGTAGCACTGACCCAGCCTAGCACTGACCTTCTTACCCGACAGACCTCTGATCCCTCGAACCTTCCCAAGTGTTCCTGTCCCTTGTATCCCAGAGTCTAGAGTTGGGCTGAGATCAGTGCCTGACCTGTGACAGGGACTCAGTGAATTAGCTGAGTTAATATGTTGTCTGGTGTAGCCTGTAATCCCAGTGGCTAGGGAAGCTGAGGCAGGAAGATCATGAGTTCAAAGCCAGCCTGAGCAACGGCGAGGCACTAAGCAACTCAGTGAGACCCTGTCTCTAAATAAATACAAAGAGGGAATGGGGATGTGGCCCAGTAGTGAAGTGCCCCTGGGTTCCATCCCTGGTACCAAATAAATAAATAAATAAATAAAACATAAATAAACAATCTGGTGTTATTGATAGAACTTAATCTACCAGCTCAAGTGGAAAGATTACCTCTCTAGCCTTAAAATTCTAGTAAAATGGTTCTGATCACTATTTTTCCTGATTACAAAATAAGCAAATGTTCTTTACAGAAAAAATTATTTTCAAATACAAAAGGAAAAACCAACTCATGCTCCAGCCACTCAGAGAGAGATACTATTCACCTTTACACACATCTGTTAGAGTGTGAGTCTGGAAGGTTTCCCAATGGCCCATGCGTTAGAGGTTTCACCCCCAGCTGGGTGCTCTGGAGAGGTGACAGAAACTTTCAGAGCCAGGGCCTATGGAGGGGCCCAGTCACTGGGAGCATGCCTTGGAAGGGGAGCAGTGGGACCCCACTCTCCAGCCACCATGAGGTGAATCGCTCTGCTCCCCATGTGCTCCCACCAGATGCTCTGCCTCGCCACAGGACCCAGAGCAACGGGGCCCACTCACCCTGGATGGAAGCCTCCAAAACTATCAGTCAAATAAGGCCTTCCTCCTTGGAAGCTGACTATCTCGAGTATTTATTAAAGTGACAGAAAACTGGCTGACCTGACAGTTTTCATATTTTTGTTTCCTCTTACCTACTCATATGCTCCTGGGATCACTGGGCACACACTTTTCCTGAGTTGCGATATTAACAATGTCTGTGTGTATTTCTCCTCCTTCAGTAACCTTCTGCATTATCTGTTCTCGCTGCGGCTCAGTGTCAGGCTGAGGAGCACAGAGCATTTCTGATGCAGCTTTGGGCATCCATAGCCCGTGCTCAGCCTGGTTCGTTCAGACCTCTTGCTTCCCTTTGCTCACAACGGTCTCCTCCAGGCACCTCCCAGCTGCATTCAAACTCTGGCCCGAGGATTTTGCCAGGTGCCCAGCACTTGTGTACCTTGTTTTGTTCATTTTGATCCCGAAAGAGCCAGCACCCAAGCCTCACAGGCCCCTGGATTATCTAGAGCTGGGTTTCAACAGCACCTGAAGGACTCCTCATGCTAGCGCATACCCCACATGCTCTCCTGGGCCCGTGCTCCCTTCTCTCCAGCACGCACTGTCAGACACCATGGTTCATTAGCGCGTAGTCAAGGCCCAAACCACCATGAATCTGGGCCTGGATTGGCGCCCTCAGAAGAGGAGCATCCGATTTGCTCCTGCTGTCAAGAGGAGCACGCAGACACCGAGGTGATCATCCGGGAGCTCCACAGTGCAGACAGGTTGCCCTTGAATGTTCAACAAGACACATGGGAGCAAGTGAGCCTTATTGAGCACCTACTGTGTGCCAGGTCCCAGGAGAAAGCCTTCTACACAGTTCCCTTCCTACAATCTTCACTGAGCTCCTCACACGAGCTAGTTTTTAGTTTTTATATTATAGATGAAGGAACTAAAAGTTGATAAGGTACTATTTGTACAACCAAAAGAAAGGAGAGGGACATCTTGTTTCATTTTCAGGGTTCATTAAATTAGGCAAATGAAAGAAGGGACATGAGGATAGACTGAAGTGCTAACGCTTTCCGGCCCAGAAGATCTGAGAAATGTATGCTCAGGGACTTACGCCACGAGGGAAAAGCTTGTGCTCAACAGTGGAGAGGCTATCAAGAGCCACATCCATCTCGCAACGGATGTGGTCATTGATATAGCCAAGATGGCCAGGATGGGTAGGGGGTTAGGTCCTCAGCCTCCAGATCTCTAACTCTCATCTTCTGAACTCGGCATCTTTCAGAAACTCTCCTAAACTCCACTCGGTTTCCTCATCTGTTCAAGAAAGGATGATTCAAACAGTGCCCACATCCTGGGGTTGTTAAGCATTCAAAGGAAAAGGAATATATAGAGGAATATATGAGTAGCTTGGAAAGTGCCGAATACCATAGGAAGGATCTGATGACTCTTAGCTATTAAAATAATTAGGAGTCTTATTTTACAGTCAAAAAAGAGGTAAGTGTAGATCAAAAGAAATCTTACATTTGCAGAGTGCTCAACTTCTTAGCTCCAAAGGTAGTACCCACTGAAAATACAAATAGACTAAAAAAAGGGTTGGATCATGAGTGGGTAACCTTTTCTCTACCATAAGCCCATGACACATAGAAGGGAAAAAAAATCCATTTCTGGCCCCATGTAAGTCAAAGCAGCCATCAGAGGCTTGAAAGGAATTCAATTAGTCACCGGTTGCCATGCCGATGCAAACATCACCCTTCCACCTACTCCACTATCAACACATTGGAATAAGTAACAATGATAATAGCATGCACTAAAAATGCTATTTTTAAAAAAGTTAAATGTACTTCTGTCAAAAGTCTAGTTTTTAGAAATAATTGCTGTAGGCCAGATAAAGATTTGCATAGGATCCCTAAAATGGGTTGAGTATCACCACGGAAGAGAGATCTTCTGTAGAATATCAAGGGACTCATAGGATTTTGAGGTTTTTGTTGGGGGAAGAGAGGGGGTGGGAAGGGAAAGTCCCCCTAATATTCCAAGATTAACCAAAATATCTATTTGGGATATTAGAAATTGAGCTCAACACTGTAGTCTTGGTTATTACTTGATGTCTACAATTTGGTGATATGTATTAGAACAAAACAAAACAAAACACTTTAGCCTAAGAATTAGGCTGCTCAAGCCCAGCATGTTGGCACCCACCTGTAATCCCAGCGGCTCCAGAGGGCTAGGCAGGAGTTCCAAGCCAGCCTCAGCAACTTAGCAAGGCCCTGAGCAACTCAGTGAGAAACTGTCTCTAAATTAAAAATAAAAAGGGCTGGGGATGTGGCTCAGTGTTTAAGCACCCCTGAGTTAGATCTGCAATATATATATATATATATATATATATATATATATATATATATATATATTGGCTTCTTAAAATCAATTCTGAGAGAACCAATACAGAAAAACAAGAATAAGATTTATAATAGCAAAAATAAAAACAAGATAAAAACAAAAAAAAAAATAGAAATAGGCTAAATATTCAAATTAAATCACTGTGCAGCCACATACTGGAATATGATGAGCTATTAAAAATTGGGTTGTCAAAGAGCATTTGATGATGCAGGAACATGGTACGTCTTGTTGCGTGAAGCAAGCAGGTAACAGAGCAGGGGATTTGGTGAAATCCAAATTTGATGTATGCAATTTTATGCAAATATATGCATAGGAAAAACTAGTAGTGCGTTACTCCAAAATGTTAATAATGGTTATTTCTGGATGGTAGGTTTACAGGTGGCTTTTGTTTTTCCTTTGTGTCTTTCTATATCTTCAAAAACCACTTAGGATGATTGTATATTTTTTCTGTAATCAGAAAAAAAAAGATCCAATCACTGTTATTCACATAGAACCGAGGGCCCCTTCTGTGTCCAGTGGATAAGAGGGAAAAATGTCGAAGGGCTGCACCTGGGTCATCTGTGGCCAGGCCCCTGCCTTCCTCTGAGTGCCAGTGGTCACATCTGAGGGGGTGAAGCAGGATGACTGAAGTCAAGCCTGAGATGACCTGGGCTCCCAAAGTGTTTGTCTAGTTCCCAGAAGAAGCATTCTGCACACCAGGGTCTTGACCACACCCCGCCCTATTATTAGTAGTGCTTTGGTTCCTCTAATCAGTCTGCACATTTGGGTTCTTGAGATGAACTCAGACTCGGGCCAAATGGCCAGTTGGCTGTCTAATGGAAGTTTGAGAGGCAAGGTCATCACTGGGCTTGTGGATTCTCCACATATGTTTTTATGACCAAATAAACCCCCACCATGATGTTACTCTCTCTCCCACAACCCTGCCACATCCTCCAGCCCCCAGGAGCATCACAGGAAAATTAATCAGAGAAGATGTATTCCTAGGAGCAAATGTCAATCATTGCATTAAGAAATACCTGCAGCCAGGTGTGGTGATGTGCACCTATAATCACAAACTCTGGAGGCTGAGGCAGGAGGATCATAAGTTCAAGACCGGCCTGGGCAACTTAGAGAGATCCTGTCTCAAAATGAAAAATAAAAGAACTGGGGGTGTAGTACAGTTGTAGAGCATCCTGGGGTTCAATACCCAGCACCAACCAACCAACCAACCAACCAACCAACCAACAAACACCCAATAATAACTAAACACCCATATTGATGAGAAAAGTGAACCTAAGTGATGAATATTTATGTTTCTGCAATATTTCTAAGTTCAGCCCTTCAGACACCTTCCCCAAATTTCCTGGAATGGAAATGCAGGTCCCACTATAAGCTGAATGAAATCAGCGTCTCTGGGAATGGGAGATAATTCTCTGCAACCCAGAATTGGAGAATCTCTTTCCAGAAATCAGAAAAGGCAAACAAAGAATGTCCAAGAATTTGGACTCAGCAGTGTACAGAGGGGTCCCCCATCTGAACTGGTCATTCTAGTTTTGTGCACTCATATCTACAAAGTGGACTCCACCACTTTAGCTCAGCTAATTCTCTCGACCACCTTCCAGGGAGTTATTAATTTTCCTGATGAAACTGAGAACAAGAGGTTTTCCTGGGCTTCATAGAAGAGCCCTTGTAGACACACTTGACCACGATGGCTGGTTCCATAACTTCCTGCATGTGCACAGTGCACGGCCAAATGAGGATTCAGCCCAGGGAGGCTTGTGCTACGCTTGCTCTCCACCCTCTTCATTGGACTCTGGTGAAGGGCAGTGGCTAGGCAGCCATGTCTCCACCATGAGACCCCTCTCTGGACTCCCGCCCTCCCATCACTTCAGCTAAGTGCTCTGCGTGTGTCGAGAGAGCTGGTTGCCCCCTCCATTAGCTGCCCAGCAAAGAACATTTTCTGGGCTCTTAGAAACTCGGCTGAGTCCTGTGGATAAATTCTGGCCATGGAAATAGAGGTGATGCCTTCCCTCTACCAAGGGAAAAAAATCAAAATGGAGAAGAATTGGTTTGAGGTGTTTAAAATGGAGTCGGGAGTCCATTGTTAATCACATCTCAGATATGTCTGCAGCTGAACCTTTGAACGGGGCCAATCCTTTGGACTGGGTCAAAGCAGTTTCCTGGAACATTGTTTGTTAACCTCTGCTGACCTTCGTACAATGGACATCCCCCCAAATACCCAGGCACTGAGATGCATCCAAGCCCTTTCTTACAAGACAGGTTAGCTTTGGCCAGCACCAGTCATAATTCCTGACTTAGAAACGTACTTTCCAACCCCCCTTGCCGTTAAAAGGTATAAATGCAGCCACCATTTTGTAAAACCTCCTAGAACATTTTCAAGATTGCTTGAATCTGTGTTTCCTGGAATCTGATCCTCATCAGTCCCCAAACAATGTCATTTTCTTTGTTCAGACTGATTTTATCCTCAATGAATATCTTCATCCTGCTCCTGCTGTGAAGATGTGGTGTTGAGCCATGTGGACCAGAAGGGCAAAGTCATCATCCTAAGAAGGACAGAGGAAGACAATGGATGGCGCCTAGGTCACTAACGCAGGAACTTGAGGCTTTCCAAGTGAGCGACACAGCCCAAGATGAAAACAAGCACATGCGCTGGAGGTTCTCACCGCGGGCTCGGGCTGGGCCTCCTCTCTTGTCCTTGCTCAGCATGGCTGCACTTTGAGGAGGTGCCCACAGACCCAGGTGCACGGGGCACGCAGGCCTGGGGGCTGCTTCCTGATGGGGAGTTCCCAGCTGGGAAGAGAAGGGACAAGCTCCCGACCCGGTGTCCATCTTCAGTCCAGGTGCTGTCCTGGAAGTCCGGGCCACTTGACCCTGCAGGTGAAGCCTAACCCCCAGCTCCTTCAGATTTGGGGCTGGCCCTGAGTGACCTGGGAGGGAAGAGTAAACTCTTGTCCTGCCTCATGGGGGACAACTGGAAGCCAGGCAAGGGCCGCCCACATTCTCCAGAGTCACCCATGGTCCAGCTCAGTGTGGGTCAGGGAGGGCTCCTCCTGACTCTGGGCCAGGGGAGGGCAGCCAGAGGGAAGATCGTGGGCCTTGGTGGCCGGCACCACAGATGGAGCAGCTTCAGGCGATGGTAGTGCTGGCTGTGGCTGGACGTGGACGGTGGGGCTGAGGCATGGGCCTTGGTCCCCAGGAGCCCATGGGTGCCCTTCAGGAGAGCAGCCAGGGGACCAGGGTGTGGGCTAAGAGTTCTCCTTGGCATGAGAAGCAGGACTGCAAGGACTGGAACGGACTTTGACCTGAGGATTCTGGGGCCAGTGGTTGTCACCTGGACCCTGCCCCGTCCTGTCCTGGTGAGATGTGCAGCCCGGAGCAGGAGAGGGGTGTGAGGGATTCTCAAGCTGCCCTTAGAGTTGCCCAGGCAGGTTTACAGACTAATTACAGGGGCCCTGGTGTGGAGAGTGTTTGCATATGATTTGCATATGATTTGCACATGAATAGCCTGCACTATCTGTTCCCAGGAAATTTTCAAGTTAAATATTAATTGTTGCTGCCCTCAGGGTTTTTCTGTCTTGATTTTGCTTTCTCTGTTTCTTCTCACCCACACACTGTTAGTGACTCAGATGCCTGCGTGGCAGGGAGGAGGAGGGAGATGCCAGGGCCAGATGAGGGGAGGACCAGGAGGAGGAGGAGGGGGCCAGGTGAGAGGCGGGCTGTGGGGGTGGGGAGTGCCGGGAAGAGAACACACCGAGGCAGTCAGAGGCAGGTACTGGGGAGCTCAGACACCCACGACGTACAAAAGGCAACAGGCACCCACAGCAAGGGGGCAACCAGTCTGCAGGAGAAACTTCCCAGAATCCTCCTGGCTCCTGTCAGCCTCAGATCTCTCAGCCTTGTGGGGAGCTCTGGTTCCTTGGCTCCACCCAGACACTTCCTGCCACCTGCCAGGCTCCCTTCCTCCCACCAGAGGCCCTGGCCAGAAGCAGCATGAAGACAGGACTATGGCTAGAGCAGACAAAGCAGCGGTTAGCTCCCAGGATGGAGGCGAATGGTGGCTGGATACGGTTCTGGTCTGTGTTCTGTTCACTGAGCACCTTTGGGCAAGCGACTGCTATAATTTGGATATGGTTGGAGTATGTCCCTCCGAGGCTCATGTGCTGGAAGCCTGGTCCCAAGGTTAATGGTATTGAAAGGTGGTGGGGCCTGTAAGAGGGGCACCTGGTGGGAGGTCATGGGTCACGACCATCCTCAGGAATGGATTGCCCTTGGTCTCCCAGAGTGGGCTGGGTCTCTGTAGGAATGGATGTGTTTCTTGGAGAATGAGTTGTCCTAAAAGAGCAGGGGTGGTCCCTCCCTTCTCTCTCTCTCACACGCGCTCTCACTATGGGATGCCATCTGCCATGTTGAGACATACCCAGAAGGCCCTCACCAGACGCCAGCCACATCTTGGATTTTTCACTGTTTATAAGTACCTAGCACCAGGCATTTTGTGATAGCAATGCAAAAAATGACAAAGGCAGTGCTTTCTCTCCTCCCCATGGGTCTCAGTTTCCTCTTCTGTAAAATGGAGTTGCCAATAGTGCTGAGTGTTGGTGCTGAGCAGCTGAAGTCAGGTGCTCTGTGCTAACCCTCAGCCTTGAGCCGGCCTGGCTGAGCTGCAGACGTCCAACCCCAGGTGTGGGACTCCTGGTCGCAGCTGTGAGCAGTGCAGGGCGCCTCTCCCAGCGCTTGGTCCTGGGGCTTCAGCCTGAAGACTTCCTGAGGCAAAGCTGCACTAGTTCTGTGCCCTGAGGGCAGCTCCTGCCACACACGTGAAACCCCATAAAGGATCTCTGGGAAGGGAGCTCAGAGCTTTCCCCGCGGCACCTCTGTTCTTGTCCACATCTTTTCAGGAGAAGGGACTTCCTTGGGCCACCTCAACTTTGTCCTCTGGGTAGCATGACCTGTAACTCTGAGACTCGTCAAAGATTTTAGCAGGTGCTCCCTTCTTGGGTCTCTTCCTCCCCAGCTCTTTTTAGGCCAAATATTTTGTTCTTGCCCCAGAACAGTGGGGGGGGGGGCATGTTATGGTGTGGATGGGAGGTGTCCCCCAGAAGCTCAGGTGTAGACAGTGAGGGAAGGTTCAGAGGAGAAATGATCTGGGTTATCAGAGCCTTAACTCAACCAATAAATTAATCCCCTGATGTAATTAATCCCCTGATGTAATCCCCTGATGTAATGAGTGGTAACTGGAGGCAGGTGGGGTGTGGCTGGAGGAGGTGGGCATTGGGGGCGTGGCTTGGGGCTATATATTTGAATCTGGTGAGTTCAGTCTCTCCCTCTCCCTCCCCCTCCCCCTCTCCCCCTCCCCTCCCTCTCCTCTTCCCCCTCCCCCTCTCCCCCTCCCCTCCCTCTCCTCTTCCCCCTCCCCCTCTCCCCCTCCCCTCCCTCTCCTCTTCCCCCTCCCCCTCTCTCTCCCTCCCTCTCCCTCTCCCTCTCCCTCCCTCCCTCTCCCTCTCTCCCTCCCTCCCTCTCCCCCTCTCCCTCCCTCCCTCTCCCCCTCTCCCTCCCTCCCTCTCCCCCTCTCCCTCTCTCTCCCCCTCTCCCTCTTCCTCCCTCTCCCCCTCCCCCTCTCCCTCCTCCTCTCCCTCTTCCTCCCTCTCCCCCTCCCCCTCTCCCTCCTCCTCTCCCTCTTCCTCCCTCTCCCCCTCCCCCTCTCCCTCTCCTTCTCCCTCTCTCCCTCTCCCTCTCCCTCTCTCCCTCTCCCTTTTTCCTCCCTCTCCCTCTCTCCCCCTCTCCCTCTCCCTCCCTCCCTCTCTCCCTCCCTCTCCCCCTCCCCCTCTCCCTCTCCTTCTCCCTCTCTCCCTCTCCCTCTCCCTCTCTCCCTCTCCCTCTCTCCCTCTCCCTTTTTCTCCCTCTCCCTCTCTCCCCCTCTCCCTCTCCCTCTTCCTCCCTCTCTCCCTCCCCCTCCCCATCTCTCCCTCCCTCTCTCTCTCTCTCCCTCCCTCCCTCTCTCTCCCTCCCTCCTTTCCTCCCTCCCTCCCTCTCCCTCTCTCCCTCTCCCTCCCTCCCTTCCCCCCCCTCTCTTCTGATCACCAGGTGAGCCGCTTCCCTCTGCCCCACTCTTCCACCATGATGTTTCTGTCTCACCTCGAGCCCCGAGGAATGGCGCCTCCTGTCTATGGACTGAGACCTTTGAAACTGTGAGCACTCCAATAAGCTTTTCCTCCTTAAATTTATTCTGGTCAGGTCCTATAGTCACAGCAGCAGAAAAGCTAACTAAAACAGGCCACCAGAGTGGTGTCCCCTGAGCCACTGTTGAGGTGAAGGATTTCCCTCTGCAGTTTTCTATCCCAGCCCCTGGTGTAGTCCAGAGTCCTTCCAAGGGACGTGAAGACCACAGCTATCGTTAGTTACATGTGCCAGGCACTCTGTGAAGTGCTTCAAGTACAGGCTTTCTTTTCACCCTAACAGGTCACCGCTGTGGGAATCAAGGCTTAGAGAAGCTAAGGAGTTTTGCCCCAGATAACTCAGCTTTTATGTGGAGGAGCCAGGATGTGGCCCTGGCTGCTTGTTACCAACTGCTACTGGGCCATCTCTCTACAAATATTTTCCTCACAATTGGATTTCTTTTCTTTTTCTTCTAAGTGATCATTCAACACATGAAGACTTCTAGAAAATATCTGACTTCTCTGTATCTGCATTGTAAGCACTATTTTGGTATGTGTCCTTACTAATTTTGTTAATCAGCTTTCTGTTACTGTAACAAAATACCAGAGATGATCAACTTATAAAAGAAAATATTTATTTTGGCTCCCAGTTTTGGAGCTTTTGGTCTATGACAGATTGGCCCTGTTGTCTCACCCTGTGGTGAGACAGCACATCATGGCAGGAAGTATACTGTGGAGAAAAATGTTCACTTCATATCTAGAATGTGAAAGAGAGAGGAAGAGACTAGGGTCCTACAATCCCCTTCAAGGACACACCTTCAATGACTAGAACACACCAATGTGTCTACCACCTCTTTAACAACACCAAGCTGAGATTTACATCTTTAATACATTGGTTGGTGGGGTACATTCAAGATTCAGATTCTAGCATAAATATAGCAAAATCTCATTTCTTTAGGCTTCCTTTGGGAATCTAATGGCTTCAATTTTCTCAGGGCTGGGAATGTTATTTCTGACCTGTTTTCTGTAGAGGTTAGCTCACCTCCACCAGCACCCACAGGAGACAAGAACACCAATTTCCCCCCATCCACAAGCTCCAAGCCACATTCCTCTTCCTTCCACATCCTTATCCTGAGACCTGCTCACACTGCTCTGCCTCAGGCCTGCCCTGGGCTGAGCACCTTCAACATCCCGGAAGCTGGAGTCCTGACATCCCAGGAAACACAAATTCTGGATGGACGCTGGTGGTCCAGGAGTTTCTCCCAAGACAAGAAACAAGGCCCTGTCTAAACTGCTGAAATGGCCTTTAATGACCATAACCTTATTGAGGCTGCATCCAAACATTGTATTCAGAAAAAAAAAAAATCTAGAACTTTCTTTGCAAAACTCAACATGCACTGATATGCTTAGGGAGGGCGTGTCTTATTAGGAAAATGGTTGATTAATTTTTCATTTTCTTCACCTCTCCAAGGAAGCATCTCTAGCGTGGTGTTCTTATATAAAACTCCAGGAGCTATGGTATATGAAGAGGCTCAGTCAATTCTGCTTTATTGGAAACATCCAGCAAATGATTGCCTCTTTACTTTGTAGGTTTAAAAGAAATTTTCATCAGAAAAGAGGAGGTTACTTATGGGTTTTCATGTTTACCTGGACAAGGGTAGCTACAGACTGGCGTGGCTGCTGGTGAGGTTAGAAGGTTCCATCCCATCAGGAGGAACCCAGGAGCAGCCTGTGCGTGGCAGAGGCCTGGATCAGACTCTAGCCACCTCTGATGGCCTCCTGACTTTCACTTGCCTTCTCTGGCCCTCAGCTTTGGCAAAATGAAGATGTTGGCTTAGATCCTCAGTTTCTAAACTAATATTATGGAACTCCTCTCTCTGAGGATGTTGCTCAGTGACAGAGTGCATGCTTAGCATGTACAAAGCCCTGGGTTCAATTCCAAGTGCATGGGCACATACACACACACACACACACACAAATAAAAAATATTAAATTATGAAACCTTTTTGTCAAAAGAAATCTTTTGTATAAAGCCGATCAAAGGGAAACTGCTCTGGCTAAATATGTGTTCTCTGCAGATGAGTCTCTCAGAACCCTAGGGAACCTGATGGGTAATATTGGGGGAATCACTGCCCTCCAGGTCTCTAGGTGCCCATCAGCTCCAGAGGACCCAAAGGAAACCCTGGTTCTTGCAATTTGAATTTGGTCTTAGTCCAGACAGAGGCAGCCAGAGGCCCTGAAGGGATGGGCCTCTAGGGAGCTAGAGGGCATTGTGGGTGGAACTCGTGGGCACCACATGCAGGGGGTCTCTTTCCTGACTTTTTCTTACCCTTTGTCCCACTTTCTCATTCTCTTTCTTTTCCTTCTTCCTTTGGCACTTGGAGGCAGGACTCCACACCAGTGGTGAATTTCTAAAACCTGCTGTCAAGTTCTAGTCTAGAAAGATCCCCTGCACATGATGAGATAACTACCCAGCATGCTCGGCGACATCCCACCAACAGCCAGGGCCGTGGGGAGCATGGTCACAACAGGGCTCTCTGTTGGGGATGGGTGGGGAGAGAGGGTGACAAGCAGGCATTATTTCTTGAATTTATTGCCTCTTCTACCTGAGGCACAATGTCCAAGTTGCTGGGAGAAACGTCTTTCAATGTCCTAGATCATTAAAACCCAATAATCTCTTTGAAATGGCTTAACTGCTTCCTGCAAGGAGATAAAGTAAATAAAACTGTCTGTCTCTGTGTCCGCTGTCACTGTATTGATGCAGCATTTCTTTTTCTTTATTTCTTTTTTTTTTTTTAATAACTGCATTCATTTTATTTCGGGCCAGTGTATGGACACCATGCTGGTGGTGTATAAACTTGGTGATTAAATCCTGTTATCTTGACACTATAGGCAGAATGGGAAGTGGTTGTGATGCTCTGGAGAGGAAAAATACCATGAGGAGAGTCGAGATTTGTTTTGTATTTTTTAAAAAATCATTTTCCCGGAGTCTTTTTTTAGTACTAGATAGTTGACAGATGCCTGACAAACAGAGAGATCCTTCTGTGAAGAAGGATTCTAATGAGTCCTGGGAAATATTCTGTGCTTTGTAATGCGCCCCAGCAGAGCAGAAGTGTATGATATTTGTAATCCCACAGAACCGGAATTTTATCTAAACTCAACGACTTACTAGCTGTGTGGCCTCAGGCAGGTGACCTCTCTTCTATTCAGGGTATTTGTGGCTACAATAGGAAAATAATCCCAGCCCAGGGTGACCATATAATTAAAGAAAGTGTTTTATATTGTATATTAAGAAGTTCTGATTTAGATGTCACATTCAGCAGCTTATCCATGGACACGAAGAGCCTACATTCTTTCCAGCACTTTCCTTCGTCTTCCTCAGTGATTGGCCTGGATTCAGCCTAGGCCCCCGTGATTGCAAGATGGCTGTCTAGATTTGCAGGAATCCCAAGTAGACCTAACAATATCCAGTAGAGAAGAGAGTCATCTCCTTTATCAGCAAGGAAACATTTCCTGCAAACTCTCTAGAGGGATCAACATCACCTTGGATTGGCTAGAAGTGTGTCCATGCCTACCTCTCAACCAATCATGGCAAAGAGGCTGGCGATTGGCCCAGATAAACTATAGGGTCCTCCTCTTCCCTCCTTGGCTGGCCATGGGCCTCCTGAAGCTCATAGCCATGCAGAGAAGTCTGGATACTAAGTACAAAAAAAGGTTTTATTAGAAAGGTGGATGAGAAATGAGTGGTTATTGAGCCAGCAACTGATAGCACCTACTTTAATCTCTTAGAATCTTGGCCTTTTCCTTGATAAAATTATGATTTTAAATGCCCTTGTAAAACCTTTAATAATCCTATTGTGAGGACTGAAAGAGGTGGGGGAATAAGTGTTCATTCCAATCCTTTCTTATGTAGAAACAATGTAAGTAGCTACAGAGCTGATCTGGGGATGGCCAGCCTCTTCAGAAGAGGTCGATGGATGGGCATGGGTATGTTTTCCATCCAGTCTTAAGAGGACCAAAGAGTCATGCTTCCATTACAAATGGCAGATGGCTGCCCTTGGCCAGCCCTCTAGGTGGCCTGCAGTTTTACCTCTTGTATCTGCCTTTCCCTTTTTTAGTATGTCTGTGAGTCTGCTTTGCAATCCATAGGAAGAGTGATACGGACAAAGGCTGCGCCATCTTGGAGCCACCCTGCAGGAGCTCAGGAGAGGGAAAAGAGTGCTTTCCTGAAGTCACCGGACGTTCTCAGATTAGTCAACGGGGTGGGATGCTGGAGGCTGGAACCTTCCTTAACTTGGTCAGCTCCCCTGTTTAACACAGGGAAAGCCCTTCTAAACCTGAAACTGGGAAAAAAGGATCCATTATGGATACTTCTTCCCATCCAACCTCTCTCTTTGATGTACTCTTGCCCATGAAATTCCCTCTCCAAGTCCTTTGTCCTTCATCTTCAACCTCCTTCTTTGGGAGACCTCACACCTCCTCAGAGGAGCCCAAGGTGCCACTTTCATACCTTCCTATGTCTTACTGACCACCCAAGAAGAGAACAGGTTCCAGAAGCGTAAGTGGGAGTTGCAGGGGCCAAGTGATGCTAATTCCTTGCTAGCACACCTCACAGGTGAGGTGCATCTCACATGGGCTGGCTTAACTTGTCTGGGAAACTACACAATTTTAATTTGGGCAAAGGAAATAGCATTGCTCCTATTAGAAAATCTTTGTTCCTGCCCTTTTCATAACATTATTTCTGGCCATTATTGTGCTAAGAAGCGTTTGCCTTCTTTCTTGAATCTGCTATTGTACAACATTCCAAGAGCCACACGTTGACAATTAAATGGCTCATTCTGTGGTACTCATGAGGATGGCCCCTGTTTAATTATATGTTCTTGAAAAAAGAAGGGGGAGAGAGTCAGTTTATTTCACTATATGCATTTTTGCATTGGGCCTGTGAATGAATTGTTTATTTCATGAAAACTTAAAGTGTGGTGCAAGAGGCCTGTTTGCCACATGGTGGAATACCAGAACGACCGGGAAACACAGTAGGTTTGACCAAGTCCATTTAGGACATGGAAACTAATACCAGATTATAAAGCAGAAAGTGGAATTTTCAAATTCTTGTCCTAAGGAGTAGAAAATATTAAAATTATAAACAGCTTTAAAAAGATCAGATTTGCATATGGTGTGATTATTTGCCTGGAAACCAAAGACATTTACTAATAAGCTATCAGAATTAAATATTTCCTATAGAGGCCAGGTAAAAGGAAGCGATACAAAGATCAGTAATATTCCTGTATGCTTGGATTATTCAGTCAGAAATATATGAGGGATGATATATTTGTCTGTATGAATATATCATGAAATGAACACAGACTTTGGTGTGGCCTACCTTCCTTTGACCTAGTAACCAGATGTAACTGGGCACATTTGACCTCAGGAAGGGCTTCTCAGACCCCTTAAACAGCTGAGGTACCCCCTCATGTGTTTCTAGAACACCCCATAATTACCTTGCTTATTATAATTTCCACTTAATACTTAGTGGTAAGTCTAGTTTCTTCACTGGACCTTACATGGGAACCCAAATGTCTTATTATATAAGGCATTAGGAATCTAGTAATGAGCAAGGATAGGGTATCTGGCTCATTACTAAATTCCTAATGCCTTATATAATATTGTTGAGTGGAATTAACAAAATAGAACATTACTTAGAAAAACCTCTCTTTAGAGAAGAATGTATGTCCTCTGTGAAGAAAAAAATTATAAACTTTATAAAAGATAAAATATATTTGAACTGGCCAGGCACCTTGCCCTTCAATGGAACACCTGGATATGGTAAGGTTGTTCTTTCTGCCAAGAACTGTCTAATATTCAGGTGTTGAAGACTAAAATCGTCACAGAAATATGGGGGGAAATATTATGTGTTAGGGTCTGTAAACAAGTCAAGATGGCGCCTGGCATTTTGCCAGAGGGAGTGGTTTGAGAAGTAACGCCAGCGAGCCATTAAGTGTGGAGATTCCTTATTGGTTGACTGCTGTATCGAGTTTATGTTAATTAAGATAAGCTGTGTGGAATGTATATATACCCCTCCTGTCCTACAATAAACGGCTCCCACTCCTGCTGTATCAATCTACACAAGTTGCTCGTCACCCCCCGGTTATTTTGCTGCAGCCGGACTGCGGCAATTATGAAAGAATTTTGGAAGGGAAAGATTATAAGAGAAAATTCTTGTAAACTAAACGATGAGTGCCTTGTGGGTGGGACATCTTTTTCTTTGACCCAGTCTCTCTCACAGGGCACAGCAGGGTGACCCCCTCTCCCCTCCTGCAGGGTTCTGTCTGGAGGCAGGCTCTCCAGGGTAGAAGACAGACCCAAGTAGAAAGTCCCAGGGCAAATGGATCTCTGAATATCTGTTCTCATTGCAGAAAGCAGTGAGAGAGAGCTCAGTGTAGATGAGGATGGGTAGGTTCATGATTGCTCTTTGGGAGATTGGCACTCACATGGCTGCCAGGATAGGGCATTCACAGTCCAGGACCTGGACGGGATATCCCTGGAGCTCATGGTTCTATGCAAGCAATGATGAGCTCACCTGTGTCTCTCCCTTGTGAGGGCCCTCTCCAATGGCTTCTCTGGACATCTCTTATTCTTCCATTGTCCTTCCTCTGTTCCTTATTTCCCTGATCATTGTCTTGCTACAGAATCTTCAATCCCCAATACTTGGGCAGTATCTTCTGGGAATGGGGGTGATCCTGTGACTTCATTCTGTAGGATCTCTCTAGGAGGGTCTTGCTGACTCCTGCAGCTCTTCTAGGCTTCTTGCCCAGGATTATCTGATCCTCAAGACCATTGCATTCTGAATAGGGTCTCCCCATCTCCCTTGGATACATCTGGCTCCCTTGACATAGGTGTAGCTCTCAGTACAAAGACTCAGGAAGAACAAAACCAAATGAAGCACTGAAATATCTCATTCTTGAACTCAAGTAGGGTTTAACACCATGCTCTCTCACCTCAAATTTCATTGAATCAAACTCTGTTTAACTCCATAAAAAAAAAGATACATATCATGTCACTCTACTATGTCCTTCAAGTTGGGACATACATTATATTGTTGAATGCTATTCTATCAAGCATTTAAGCCATTGAAAGAGCTCCTTTAGTTATTACTAAGTCCTATCAGGCAATTCCAGTGAACTTTTCACTGGACATGGAAACACAGACATCTCACTGACTGCAGTTCCAGTGATATTTTTGGACCAGGACAGGAAGATAATTTCCCCTTCTCCCATTTTGCTTCCAAATGGCTCCAGCTTCAAATGGTTGGTAACAATAGGGATGAAGGTTAGAATTTGCAGAAAAACAAGTACAGGTGGGGGATCTAAGGTCCAGGAAAGAGAAAAGAGGAGTCCAGTGGTTCTAAGGCAGCCCCTGAAGTCAGGAGTATGGACTCAGAAGGCAAGTGCGGGGGGTAGTGGGTGACATGTGCCTGGGGAAAGGTTGGGAGCAGTTACCTGGAGCAGGTACTATTTGTTGCTCCTTCAGGTCACAGGTGGGTTTGGTTGGAGTGGAGAAAGAATAAACAAGACTATAGGGCTTAATTCCATGGAGACTTGATTCCCTCTGTTTCTCATTGGGAAGTGGAAGCCCATCTTCTTACTTCCAAGCTCTGGGGACCGCTGGTATCTTTTGTGTTTAATATGAATGAACCCCTCCCTGAAGACACTTTCTGATCCCATTTTTCATGGAGAACCAGTACCATCTGGAATTCTTCAGAGTGAGTTCTGACTACCTTGGACATGGTAGGGACCTGAACTGTGTTCGGTATAGGGAACTGCTGGTTCCTTCTTATGGAAGAGCAATTGACCAGATACCCTGGCTGGTTTGTTTCTTCCTGTTTTAGTAAGATTTTTTACTGCTGTGACTAAAGGATCTGACCAGAACAATTTTAGGGGAGGAAAAGTTTATTTTAGTGGCACACAATTTCAGAGGTCTAAGTCCATGGTCAGCCAACTCCATTTCTTAGGGCTCAAGGTGAGGAGGGAAATCATGGCGGGAAGAGTGTGGCAGAGGGAAACAGATCACATGATGATCAAGAAGCAGAGAGAGATTCCACTTGCCAGATACAAATATATACCCGAAGTTATTCCCCAGTTCCCACCTCCTTCAGCTACACTCTTCCATTTCAGTTACTACTAGTTAATCCCTATGAGGAGATTAAATTACTGATTGGGTTAAGACTCTTATAACCCAATCATTTCTCCTCTGAACCTTCTTGCATTGTCTCACATGTGAGCTTTTGGAGGGGCACCTCACATCCAAATCATAACATTGCTGCATCCCATCCTCATCCTTGACCTTGGCTTGCTTCCTTCTCACCTGTAGAAGCTCCCAGAACCCTGTATGGCTGGAGCTGTGCATCAGTCAATGACCAGTAGTAGTAAGAACTGGATTTGAAATCCTAGATTTAAATCCCAGTTAAACCATCCACTCTTCAGGGGACCTTGAGCCAACATGCAGCCCCTCTAAGCTTGAGTTCTCCCATCCACAAAGATGGCGCTAGTAATACTTACCTCCTGGGCTTGCTGTATAAAGAATAAATGAGACACTGTCCAGGAATATACCAGCCCTTGATCAATAAATCTTTAATCACATTCACAAGTCTTGTAGAACAGAGTTTAATTTATCATTCTCCCCCAGAAATGTCACCTGGTTTAACCCTGTGGGTAGGGATTGCACCTCCTCTCTGCCTCATTCGCAGGCAGGAATTGATTGAAACTCACCCAGTGAATCTCAAAGTACATAGTTTGGGGGCTGCAATGGAAACCCACGTGAGAGCTCCCCCAAATGCCCACGTGGAACTGACCAAGGAACATCCATCAGATTCCGCCTTCACGCTTCTGCTCGCCGGGAGTCACACTGTTAGCAGGTTCATCCTCGAGTGAGAAAGTGACTGCATAACTATGATCTCTACACACCCCCACATGGGTTAAAAATATGGCCAATATCTACTTGCCAAGGACAGGCCTAAGCTGTTTTCTTAAAAAGATATATTTAGACCTGACAGCAGATCCCAGTATTCGCTGAGCTAAAGGAACCCGAGTCTGAAATCATAGCTTTTCCACCTGTGAAGGACTCTGTGCTCGGTGGAGTTACGGTTTTGACAGGTGAGGGGAGGCAGCTTCCAGAAAGCCTTGTTAATTCCGGAGGTGAAATAGTAGGATTGACACTTACGATGATTCCCTACAATAAGGCCATTGAAATAATGTTTGTGAAGGGGGCGAATGGAAATGGATTCTGATATCTTCTGTACGTATTGACAATGCATCCCGTTTAATAACCATTCTGCGCCCAACTCTCTGCCTCATTTGGTGGCCTATTCTTGATATCAGGACATGACTCCTATTCATCTTAGGGAAGAGAAGAGGGAGACCTTCACCCTGGCTTCAGATTTCATGACCCAGTAGGTTTTTGTTTATAGGAACAAAAATTACCAGGTCAGTGTGATTCTATATCCTCTTGTTCCATAGTCCTACTATGTGCAGCTGAGAATATTTGGAGGTGGATTTCAAAAAAGAGGGTGGAGAAGCAAAAGAAGTCAAGTTAAGATCCCACACCAAGCCTTTTTACAAGAAGGCAGACTTAACTGGACAGCTCTCGCTTTTTTTTTTCTTGCAGAGAGAATTTTGTACTTGACTTTATCCTTCTTGGCACTTGGTTGGGTTGGATTGAGAACCACATTCAGAATTGAGTTTATCCTTAGTTGCTTGGCTTGTTTTCTCATGAGTTATGACTTGCCAGGAAGCTCAAAGATTCTGGACCAAGCACATAGACTTTGAAGTCTATCTTTACTTTCCCATATCTTTATTTACCTGTTTGGAGGGCAGGGAGTAGCTTCGTCCTCACCCACAGCACCATCTCCCTGCAGGGCCCTTTGAGAAAAACTCCACATGGCACTTAGGTGGCGGAGAAACTCAGAGAGTCCTTGGTTTACAAAGTCAGCATTCTGCAGCCCTCCTTGCAAGAACCCCAGGACCCAGCTTCTAGAAGAATCTCAGAGTGGTTCCAGTTCTCCTGCAGGAATGGAGGCCACGTTGCTGGAGGAACATATCCCAAGTCATATCCAGGGTTTGAATTTGGTCATAAAAGTATGAGTCGAAGCCGTTGGTGGTTTTGTAGATTTGAATGTGACTCAAATCTGTGCGTGTCTTCATTTCCCTTCGTTGAAAGCATGCACATACCCTCCTCCTTTCTTTTTTCTCTCTGGCTGCAAGCAGTAAAAGGGAGGACTTTTTGCTTTCTCCAAACCTTCAAAGCCCTGCTACTGTCTACTGGAAAGTGCTAATTTCTGAGTCTCCGGAGGATTCTCACTTCTTTGTGGATCAGTCTGAGCTTTGGTGCTTTGGGCTATAATCAGTCTTATTTTTCATCTTTCATCTCTTTCCTGCCAGTGACACATGCTGTTCCCTGCCAGTTCCCACTTCCTCTATCATCCATCTATCTCTATCTACCAGACTATCTATATATATCTTCCTGTCTGTCTCTATCTCTCTCCAGCTCTACGCTCAGAGTTGACAAATGCTAGTGAGACCCATAAGAAGGAAGAGCCCCACTGACTTTCCTGTGGTTGATGTGTTTCAGACTCTACCTGAGATGGTGCCCAGGATAGCCTCCACCAGACCTCCTAGGGAGAGTTTTATTAGATTTTCGAGTCTTCTGGGAAGAGATCAGAGAGGGAAGAGGATGCCAATTTCTGGAGAACTTCAGAGATGATAGGCCTCTTCTTTGGAAAGGCTAAAATCTTCTTTTAGTTCATTATTTATTGAGCACGTTTTAGGTGTTGGGCACCATGCCAGGCATTCAAAGTTCAAAGACAGAAAGGTCATTGCCTCTGGACTTCCAGGGCTGCTCAGGAAGTCTAGTGGATGAGAAATCAAGTTGAAGATATTGCAGATTAATAAACGTTGGCTGGCTAATGCAAACTGGCCTAGAGAAAGAAATGAGTGTGCCTTAGGCAACTTTCCATTGCGGTGACAAAATAACTGAGATAACTGACTTATAAGAAAAAAAAGTTTTATTTTGCCACTATGACAGTTTCTGAGATTTCAGTCCATGGCCCAGTTGCTTTGGGGTTTGTTGTGAGGTATAACATCATGGCAGGAGCTCAGTAGAAAGTAACTCACTGTATGGTGACAATAAAAAAAAAGAGAGAGAGAGAAAGGGGCCAGGGTCCCCATATTCCCTTCAAGGGTATGCCTCCAGGGAGCTCATTTCTTTCCACTGTAACTCACCTCCTAAGGGTTCTACCATCTTCCCATAGCCCCACAGGTTAGTGACCAAGCCTTCTACACGTGTGCCTTTGTGGGGACACTTAGCCAAACCATCGCACAGTGGAGGGCAGGCCAGTCTCTCTGGGAATTGCAACTGGGCGGTCAGAGAAAAGCCAGATGAGGAAAAGTAGTGCTGCCAAAATAGGGTTTGAATAGTAGCCTCTCAGTAGACCATGGGCTCAGGGAACCTGTCTCTGTTGCTCCTGGTCTACTTCCTAAGTTTCAGAACAGTGCTTAGAATACATGAGATGTCTCAAGAATTCATTGTTAAATAAAAGGATGAATTTCAGTGACTCTTTTTTTCTTCTTGGCTGGGCCATTTGCTAGAAGGAATCTCCACTCCCACCCCAGGACAATGCCATTAGGCAGGTATATGTTGGGAATTTGTACCATCTGTTTAGGGCTCCATGGAGAGGGTACACCAGATGGACCCCAGGTCTATTTTGGTCTTTACTTTAGATGTTTCCTATTTTTCTGCATCCCATGCAGATGGATACTGTCAGGTTATTTATAGCAGGAGTTTGCACACAATAATAGAACAGTTGCTCTAATTCCAATGCCAATTGAATAACTTTGGTTTTGCATTCTTCAGAGGACCTGTACCAAGCACGCTATTAAAGAACCATGATACCAAGATGGTTCCCGTGTAGTATTAGCTGCCTTCAGTTTGTTGGTTTTCCCCAAGACAGTTCTCTCTTTAACATGGAACACAGTGATTTTGTTTGCATGTATTTCTTATAGGTTTTAGAAACAGCCCATTAACAGATGCAAAAATTCTAATTTTTTTTTTGCTGGAAAATTTAATTCTGTATTATATCAGATAATTAATACACAGAGCTAGAATGCAAAGATGGTTCTTCTTTTTGATGGTTCATCAAAAAGGTGATGATGATGTTAGGATTTATAATTGTGAATAATCAAAATCAATCTTTATGTTCAACAATAGGGGCCTGGTCTTGAAAAATATGGTATGTTTGTGTGATATAACACTACATAGCTATCAAAAGGTGCATTTCAGGAAAATATTTAGTAATGTGAGAAAATGATATATTAAAAGAAAACATGCAGGTCATATTATATGCACACATATATACCCATGATCTAATCTTATAAGAGCACAAGGAATTATTTCTCAGTAGGAGATGGTGGGAGACTTTTATATTCTCTTCCCACTTTTTTGTTTTTAACCATCTGTCTACAATGAACATCTATTACTTTTGTAATCTAGAAAAAAATATCATCAACCCTATTTTAAAGAATAGTCCCTTTGGTTCCTTCTAGGGTTGGAGTTTTCTATCTGAATTTAGTATTAAAGATTAGCTCAAGGCATCCTCTATTAGAAACGACCAAAGGGAAGATACAAAGTGTGGAGTCCTGTTGTTTAAAGCAGACATTTAAAAGGTTGCTTTTAATTTAATCTCAAAAGGAAGAGGTAGGTGGTGTCTTCTCTGCAGAGGTTTATTAACACTTGCTTGGACACTCCCCATGCATCCTGAACGTGCCCTAAAGCCCCTCCATAAAGAACCGACATGTGTAGACAGTGCGTGGGTTTTCTATAACCATAAATTGCATGCTTTGTTCAAGGTCAGACATCTATCAAGTTCTCTAAGAGACAAAGACCAAGCAGTGGAACCTCAGCTTTAAAAAAAAAAAAAGGCAGATCAGCTTGGGAGAGAGGAGGTTCTAGAGAAATAGACCTGTGGACCCTACTTTAGATTTTGTCTTCCTTCCTTCCAATGCCTTGTCTTGGAACTTCGCCCCCAGGGTGCGTTTGGAGCAACCTTGCACCTTGCACAATCTCATGTGTAAATCCATCTTGGTAAATACATGAATTTTCTAAAGCCTGAGGGGGAGACAGTCTGACTCATTGATGCTGTTTTAACTTGAACAGTGGAACTGTAATAGCTACCCAGCGGGTTCCAATGATTAGCAGCAGTATTTATCTCTCCTGGTTTGCATGTACCGTGACACTCTGTTATCTGCCCAGATACAGCATCTATGAAGTCAGCTGCATCTCAAATACTATTTTTAACTATAAGAAGAAGAACCATAGCTAATGCAGCCTATGATAGCACTGTAATTAAAATGTCTTACATAATGAGGAAATCTAATAAATAAAGTACAGCAAGTACTATATTTCAGAACAAACAAATACCAGGATTGAGGTTTGCTCTAAAATTCAGCTATGGCTCTATACCCTCAAAATTTGTCCCTGCAATTTGAGAAATGAGTAACAGTCTTTGATATCAAGAAAACAAGTTTAAGGGTTCTTTTCCAACCTGAGAGTTAGACAACTGGTAGTAAGAAATACAGACTACAACTTCTTTGACAAAACCTGCTAACCTGGGACAACCCAGAAAGGCAAAAAGAAATGGATTTCTGGGAACAGTGGTACACACTTGCAAGCCAAGTAACTCAGGAGGCTGAAGGAGGAGGATCACAAGTTTGAGGCCAGCCTTAGCAACTTAGTGAGATCTTGTCTCAAAAAAAAAAAAAAAAAAAAAAAAAAGGACTGGGGATGTAGCTAAGTGGCAAAGCACCCTGGATTCAATCTCCAGTACAAAGAAAGAAAGAAAGAAGAAAGAAATGGACCAAAGACTGAACCTGTCTTCATTCTATTGTAAATTCTCATAATGGTTATTTGTTTTTAAAAATAATGAAACATCGAAAACAAAAACAAGTACACTCTGCTTAGCTTTTTAGAACCAACTTCATTACCATTGCTAATTGTATCAGATTACCCTGTCACCGTGAATCTGAGGAAACCTTGGTGGCTGTTGTCCTTACATTTTCAATTGAAATTTGCTCCAGGGGCACAATAGATGTTTTGGTTTCCTCTTGTGTCTCCTACATATTCTTCAAAATAGGTGTCAGACATAAAGAAATAGGGATTCTTTATGTCCTAGGAGTCTTTTCACTTTCCAGTGGAGAGAACATGGTGGAAACCTTTCCCATCAAAAGAGAGAATAGAGCATATACTATTTGCAGTAGAAAGTCAAGAAGAAGCATCCAGCGATGCTCTGTGTCCTATTTCCGCTCATTTTTTTTTAGGACTCCTCTATCTGTTCTGACATGGAGCAAAGACAATTGTCTACGCCCCTGACTGTTACCAATGGGAAATTTAAAGCCTGCCATGTCCCAATTGCAAGAGGATCTAAGTTCTGAGAGGCTTGCAGAACAGCAATTGGAAAACAGACCAGATTAGCTCAGGATTTCCATTTTGGAACTGTTAACAACTGCAGCTGTTGACAGGATCCGAGGGCTGTGCAGCCTCATCCATATGACTTCTACGAGGCCAGATTAATGTTCACTGTATAACATGTGGTTCAACGAACCGTGCAGGAGAGCGACGAAGGGAAGCTTCAGTGAACCCGAGGCTACGAAATTCCCTCTATGTAGTGCTACCAACATTCTGCCAGTTCTGACATGTAGCATTACCATTAACATGCATAATGATTTTATTACAGCTTATTATTTTATTTTGCCACCTGAATAATCTGTAGATATGCTTTTAGTTTTAAAATCAATATTTTAAAAAGCTTATCTTTTATCATTTATTTTTAGGCTGATTGCAACACTTAGTTATAGAGCTGGTCTGTAAATATACAGATTGAAATATGTTGAGATTTGTTTGTGACCTCTGTTATGAGATTATTCTTCCATGTACACCACTATACATGTATTCCATAATAAATTTCATATACATGGTTTTTTTTTTTACTCTTAATCCAGGAGATATATATATATATATATATATATATATATATATATATATTCACTAAAACAAGATTTTATTTCTGTCTTAAAGTCTTCTATGCCTTTGTTAATTTTTCAGCTGTTAATGTGTCAGTGTCACAGAGAAATATGTATGTTAAAATCTCATGCTATGTGAATTTATCAATGACTCCTTATCATTCTTCCAAATTTGATTTTTTAATATTTGATGATATGCTACTAGTTATTTTTTTCTGGTGAACTTGCTCATTATTTAGTGGCTTCCCAGTTTAAAAAACTCAATGCTGATTTTATTTAATTAGTGTAACTATGTAGGACTTCTTTTTTTTTATTAGAGCATTATGGTCATACACAGTAGTTGGGTTCATCTTGACAAATTCATACATGTATGAATTCGATTTTGGTTCATGTTCGTTTTTTTGTCCCCCATAATTTCTTTGGATCGGTATTTTCATAATGCCTTTTTACAAGGTTACTTTCAATCTCTCCATTTGTTACATGTTAGATATGTTTGTAATAAATAGAATATAACTGGATATTAAAAATATTTGACTTTTTAACTGACTTTAGTCCATTTATATTTATTGTGATTTCTAATATATTTGAACTGATTTATACCATATGTGCTATTTATTTTACTTTCTTAATAACTTTTTTCCTTGTTTTATGGATTTTTTTTTGGGTGGGGGAAATTGACTGAGGACTTTTTATAAAACATTTCCTTATTTTGGAAAATACAAAATCCATTTTCATTCTTTAAGTGTTTACCCTTTAAATTTCATTGCACTTAACAAAGTCTAAAGTTACTTAGTGTATCTATTCTTTTCTTAGACTTTAAGCATATTTAAATCTATTGCTACTTATATGCTATTGATTGCTTTTTAAAAAAGTTCTCTAAAATTATGCATTGTTATTGGAGTTCTATATGCTAAGTATTTATTTAGATTTATTTGCAGTTTCCCTATTCTTAGGTCACAAAACTTCTCCTTTCCCCAGCTTAAATAAGGTATAAATGACCTATAAAATTGTTTCTATATTTAAGGTATAAAATGTGAAGTTTAGATATGCATATATATATTGTGAAATGCTTGATTATCATAATCAAATTAATTAATATATCTATCACCTCACATAGTTACCTTTGCATATATGTGTGATGAGAATATTTAACATGTCTCTTAGCATGTTTCAAATACACAACACGTTCTTATTAGCTGTCAACATGCTGTCTCCAGAACTTATTCATTTTATAAGTTAAAGTTTGGACCTTTGAACAACATCTTCCCACTTCCCCCACTTGTTGACCCTGGTAGCCACCCTTCTACTCTCTATTCTTTGAGTTTGACTTTCTTAGAAACCATACATACATGCAATCATGCAATATTTGTCTTCTGTTTTGTCTTACAAGACTTAGAATAATGTCTGCCAGGCTCACTGGTGGTTTCACAAAGAACAGAATTTTTAAGGCTGAGTAATGTTCCATTGAATGTGAGCAAGAAGAACAAAGTTGGACACATTCCACTTCCTGAATTCAAATTATATTACAAAGCTACCATGATCAGGGTGGTGTGGTACTGAAATAAAAATGGATGCATAGATCAATAGATCTTCCCCCTCCCCCCAAAGTCCTGGGGTGGGTGAAAATGAGCGGGAGGAAGAGAGGGGGGTGGGCAGGGAGGGGTACGGAGAAAGAGGAAGGGAAATCCATTCATCTTTTGACAGATAACTTATGTTGTTTCCATAACTTAGCTATTGGGAATCATCCGGCAATAAACATGGGAGTGCAGAAAACCCTCTGAGGGATTTTATTTCCTTTGGATATGTACTCCAAAGTGGGGTTCCTGGATCATATGGTGGTTCTATTTAAAATTTTTTGAGGAACCTCCATATTATTTCCCATAATGGCTGTTATTAATATATATCACCACCAGTAGTGTAGAGTGTTTCCCTTTCTCTACACCCTCACTGTTACCTGCTGTCTTTGGACTTTTTGATAATCGCCATCCTAACAGGTGTGAGGTGATAGCTCATTATGGTCCTGATTCGAGTTTCTCTGATGATTAGGGATATGGGGCACCTTCTCACATACCTGTTGGCCTTTGGCATCTCTTCTTCAGAAGAATGCCCATTTAGATCCTTTGCCCATTGTTGACCAAGTTTTGTTTTTCATTTTTTTTCCTTTTCTTTTTTGGTATTGAGTCATATTTTCGATATTAGCCTCTTACTGGGCATATGGTTTACAAATATTTTACCCCACTCCACAGGTCGTCTTCCACATTGTTGATCGTTTCCTTTGCTGTGCAGAAACTTCTTAGTTTGATGTCACCTTCTTGTTTATTTTCTCTTTCGTTGCCTAGGCTTTTTTTGGCTTGTATGCAAAAAGTCATTGCTTAGAACAATGTCAGTGACATTATCTGCCATGTTTTCGTCTGTGTTTCAGGTCTGACATTTAAATCTGTTAATTCATTTTTAGTTTGTTTGTGTGTAAGGTTTATATAATGATCTAATTTTATTTATTTTTTTTGCACATGGAGAGCCAGGTTTCCCAGCATCCTTTATTGGAGACATTCTGCTTTCCCTCTTGTGTGTTCTGGTGACTTTGTGGAAACTCATTTGACTCTGTATGTATGGTTGGGTTTATTTCTGGTCTTCCTATTCTGTTCTGTTGGTCTATGCTTTTACGCCAGTACTGTTCCATTTTGATTATTATAACTTTATAATATAATTCAAAGTCAGGAAATAACTTCTAGTTTTGTTCTTCTTGCTTGAGATTGCTTTAACAATTCTGGGTCTTTTTTGGTTCCCTGTGAAGTTTAAGAATCATTTTTTTCTATTTCTGTGAATAATCGCATTGTCATTTTGATAGGCATGTCCTTTAACCATAGATCACTTTGAACAACATAGACATTTTGACTGTTAATTTTCCAATCCCTGAGCAGGAGATCACTTTATTTGTGTCTTTGGTTTCCTTCATCAATGTTTTATAGTTTTCAGTGTACGGGTCTTTGATCTCCTTGGTTAAATTTGTTCCCAAGTACTTTATTCTCTTTGATGCTGTGGCTTATGTTTCTCCTGCATCTTAATTTCCCTCTTTGAGATAATTTTCTTTTTCCTCAAAGTATATCTTATAGTTCCCTTTGTGATGGTTTGTTGATGATAAACTCTCAACTTTTATAATATTTCGGATGGAATTTGATATGCCTTGGAAGGAAGTTGGCAGGATTTGCTGATGGCTGAAATGTAAGGGAATAATGAGGGAAAGAGGGGAGCAAAGAGAGTTGTAGCAGAGTTCTCACCCATGACAGGCACATCAAAGACATACCTGGATGATGCAGTGGGAACCCACCAGCAGTGGCATTACTAAGCTCTGCTCATCTATAGGGACTGGTCTCTAATGGACACGTAGGCCCAAGGATTGAATTCTGGGTCCACATGACATTTATAATCAATTCCAGGAGTATTCATTCATTCAACAGTTTATTTCTTGAACTAGCCAAATCTATCATTCATTTATTCATTTGTTATTTAAACATTTTTCTTTAAAATGCATCTACTGTGTGCTAGGCATAATGTTAGGTGACGAGTGTATGAAAGTGAGCAAATATTTACGGGGACTCTGGCCCTCTGGATTCTACAGCTGAGGTCATGGTGGGGGGACCCAGAGTAAAAAGATAATCAATCACACAAATAAATGTAAATGTGTGACCATAAGTGTGACGAGCCATCAGGTGTTCTGAGAACTTATAACAAAAGGATTGAGTCAGGAGGACAGAGCAGGATTCACTGAGGAAGAGACCTTGAGCTGAGAGGATGCCGAGGAGTAAGCTTGGCCAACAGTGGATGAGAAATGGCAGGTGCCAAGGGCCTGTAGCAGGAGAGGAAAGCAAAGAGTGTGCTGGAGCGGATGGAGGAGAGGCATGAGAAGGTGGTACAGGCCCAGTCTCTAACTGTCTATGCAGGGAATTGTCCTTATCCTAGGAGTAATGGGAGCTGCTGGCAGGCTTAAGGCAGTAGGAGTGACCAGATCAGATCTGTGTTTTGCAGAGAAAAAAAAAATGCAAGCTTCCTAGCTTTCTCTGCCGCACTTGGCTGACTCAGGGGACTGCAGAGTGACTCTGTTTTTTTCCAAACAGCAGCTCTCTGCATTTACAGGAGGGAAGTCCGGGCATGTCCACTCAGGGGTGGGGGTGGGGACCCTGCTGGAGGCTTTCTGGGACAGGCACTGGGGCTGTTGCTTTCCTCCTCTCTGCTTTCAGCCAAACTCTCGGAAATATTTTCTCAGTGTCTCCAGGAAGCAAAGGTATAATTAATTAAGAGCAGCCATAAAAGCCCTCATAAACCTTTTGATCTGAAGCTGCTGGGGCCTCATCCTCCCAGGCAGGAGTGGGTCAGGCCAGGGCAGCTCAGAGGCTCTGCTTTCTGGGATCTGTTCTCCTGGTGGGGTCTTCCCTCTCTCTGCTCTGCCTCTGAGCCCTTGGAAACCCGAGAGGATTAGGAGGTGACCAAGGAAGCTCAGGCGGTGAAATCAGGGAACAAGACAGAGAGTCAGGAAGGAAGAAGAGACTCATTCACTGCAGCAAATGTGGGACCCGTGGGCAGGGAGAGTGGGGGAGCTCCAGTCCTGGTTCTAGGCTTCATCCTGCACCTCCCCAGCTCTGTGACCTCAGGAAGATGGCGGAACAGCTCCATTGGCCTCTGCGTCCTCATCTGCACAGGAGGGATTCCCCCAGGGTGCTCACACACCTGTGGGTGTGGCCTGGGTGGGGTGGCTGTGAAGAAAGATGGCGCAACTTTCTGTGGAGGATGAATATTACCAGAAGATTTCTGAGGAAAAACTGTTATTTTGGTATTGAAACAAATGCTGACGTTTTGATTTAGAATGCAAATTTATACTTTTTTTAAAAGAAAGAGGATATAAAAAGCAATGTCAAAAAAATTGATTCATGCTTCTTCTCCTACTGTTCAGGGTGTCTGAGTGGGAAAGTTGAGAGGCTCTGGATTTGGTACACTTGAGGATGCCCTCCAGCGCTTCAGTGTTATGATTCTTTGGTTCTATAATAAAGATCAAGGAAAAGGAGGATTATGTAATATGTGGACAATAAAAGGATTTGGGTAACCCTTTTAGGCTTCAGAAGAGGGTATTAATGTGGGTGGTGAGAAAATGGAGTTGGTGAGGATTCAGCTGTGCCCTACATTCTCTGCCATCCGGGCTTTGGAACCTCCTGTTCCTCTCCCAGTCCTTCCTGTTTGCCTGGCTGACTCCTTAGTGTCCCCTTCTGCGGGATGCTTTGTCACTTCATTCTTTCTTCCTGCCTGAGTCCTCCAATCTGTTGACTGGGGTACTGCCCTATTCCTCTGTGTGCTCATAAAACCCCGTTCATGGTTCAAATTTTGCATTGACTGGTACATGGTATCACGGTTTCCTTGATTTACTGTGTTAATCTGCTTAATCCTTCCTGTTGTTTGGAGAATGTGAACTGTGTGTCCCCATGAACAAGCCCTTCAGGACCTACCTTGCTTGCTTCTCTTGCTTTATGTACCGTCAATTTGGCCTGGACTTTGGGAAGGCCTAATTCCTGAACTTCGTTCCTCACAAGGGCTCGGTTGTTGTCTCCTGTCTGGTCTGTTCCTGTTTCCCAAAACACTGTTTTCTGGAATGTTCTTTTATTTTGTCCACATGAAGAATTTTGCTTTCTCCTTCTCAGTTGACATTCTTTGAAGAAGGTTTTTTGGCTTCTCTTGACTCCTCCAAACAGATTTTATCCTCCCCCAAAGCACCTCTACATCAGCATCTGTCTCATTTCCAACGTTGTTAGTTGGCCCATCTTCTGGGTAGACAGTTGCTCATGAAGACCAAGAGAATATGCCCTGGACATAGCACAGGGTGAGCACACAGCAGCGAATGGCAGTTGAATGAATAAATTCCTCGATGAGAGAAGAGGAGAGAGGAAATGAAAATCATACCATAGATGCCCCCTCCTCCACATCAATCCATGAAAAGAGGTTAATTCTGGATTCTCAAGGTTGTAAGGAAAATTCATTGCAAGGGTGCATTAATTAATTTCATCATTCACTCATCTTTTGACTTACCTTATGAAACACCTACTACTCATTCATTAATTTATTCAAAGTGATTTGCACTAGCTGCTAAGAATTCTGCCTGAACGAAGAGGCAAAGTTCCTTTCTTCAGGATATGTATGTTCCAGGAAGGAAAAAGACAATAAAGAAAATATTTACCATGTCGAATATGATACACATTTTGTAAAGGACAAAACAAAAGAGCCGAGGTCAGGTCACATAGGGCGTTTTAGGTCACGGTAAGGTGTTTTCTCTGAGTGTGCAGAGGAGAGGCTTGATCTCATTCATGCCTTCACAGGCTCCCTCTGGCCTCTGGGTTGAGCACATCTTGTGAGGGGTAGAGGTGGAGCAGGAGGCCAGCTGGGAGTCTACTTGTCTCCAGGAGAGAGAAGGAGGCAGCTTGCACCAGTGCCGCAGTCCGGCTGCAGCAAAATAACTGGGGGGTGACGAGCAACTTGTGTAGATTGATACAGCAGGAGTGGGAGCCGTTTATTGTAGGACAACAGAGGTATTTATACATTCCACACAGCTTATCTTAATTAACATAATGAACTTTCTTTTTCTTTCTGACTAGAGTTCCTGGGCTTCCGTCAACACATGCCCTAACTATTCTTGGTTCCACTGGGGTGCCTTCTTCCCTTAGTAATTTACTTAACACTCCTTCCATATTTTCGTCACAAAGACAATACAACATTTCAAGACAAAACAAGACACAAACATACTGTATCAATCTTTTCCATTTTCTCAAAATGGCCATTTTTCCTCTCGCCCTATCTGCCTAGGGATGAGCAGATTTGCTCCCGTCCTATCTAGGGACGGACAGCTTTTTTTTTCGTCACTTACTCCCGAATGTCCCGGGGCTCCCCGGACGGGCCACCATCTGCCACAGCCCGGCTGGCTGGGCAAAATAGCCGGGGGTGACGAACAACTTGTGTACATTGATACAGCAGGAGTGGAAGCCGTTTATTGTAGGACAACAGAGGTGTTTATACATTCCACACAGCTTATCTTAATTAGCATAAACTAGATACAGCAATCAACCAATAAGGAATCTCCACACTTAATGGCTCCCTGGAGTTACTTCACAAACCATTCTCTCTGGCAAAATGCCAGGTGCCATCCAGACTTGTTTACAGACCCTAACACACCAGGATGGAAGCAATGGATGTAGTTGAAAATGATGAGCTCTTGGAACATGTGGCGGGACAGCCCAAAGTCCCTGCTAATGGACAGAATATAGGTTCTGTGAGGGAGACAAGGAGACAAGGATTTGGGCCTGAACAACAGGCAGAATGAAGTTACACTTCACAGAGAGGGACACAACTCTGGGAGGGTCAGATCAGTAAGGAAGACCAGGTGTTTGGTTTGGACAGCTCAGTTTGAGGTACTCACTAGGCACATGAGGGACAGATAATTGGAGATACAAGTGGAGCACTCAGGCGAGAGGTCCCGGCTGGGATGAGAATTTGGCACCACTTACCTACAGGTGTATGGTAAGGCCTGGAGAGGTCACCTAGGGAGTGGGTGCAGAGGAGAAGCAGCCAAGTCCGAGCCTTGAGGCTCTGCAGGCAGGGTGCTGGGGAAGGAGACTGAAAAGGAGCATCCAGTGAGCTGAGAGGAGAATGGAGAGGCAGAGAAACAGGGCTGGAAGGGAGAGGAGAAGTGCCACCATGAATAGGGTAGGGACTGAGAAGTGTAGAGAAAAAGAAAATAAGGAAAAAAATCACGGGGCTTAAGAAGTTTATAACAATTTTCTAGGAAGCAAATCTACTTGTAGGCATACTTGGTATAATTAGCAGATATACAGAAGAAATTATTTTAAAAAAATATTTTTATCTTGGAAAATAGGAAAATAAGATTTATTTTCACTTTGGCGAGTCCAAAAAAAGAGTACCCTGACTCAAATATGTTCACCAATTTATATCTTCACAAGAATAAAACACTTCAAACATCATTCCAGGAATGTCAGCTGCCCAGAAAACCATCAGTTTGAGTCTGCTGGCCAGAGGACATCTGACAAAAGCCACAGGAATGGCAAATGACGATCTTGAGAAACACTTTTAAAGTGGCTAAACACCACCCAAATATGTGATAGAACGTGTTTGTGGTTGTGCCATGGCCCAGCTCTCCAGAGTTCACCCTCTCTGTGAAGTGCCTCCTTCTCCAGGTGGGTGGGACTTCCTGCTGGAAGTTGGCTGGACTTGATCCAGGTCTGATTCAAGTGGCACTTCCTGACAACTCTGCATTAATCTATCTAAAAATTTCACAGAATGTCAATACTGGATTAGAGGTCATTTAGGTCAGTACTGTATGAATACGCAATGAGCAACAAGTGCAAGCCACATAGATTACTTAAAATTAGTAGTAGTCATGTTTTAAAAAGTAAAAGATGGTACATGAAACACGAAGGAGGAAAGAGGAGTATTTTGTTATAATATAGTATTTGCATTACCTATGAAATGATACAGTCTTATTTGAAAATTAGAATAATATATTTGGAATTTGATAGTTTGAAATACATATTGTAAATTCTAGGGCGACTACTAAAATAAGCAAAAAAGATGTTATAACTTATATGTTAAGAAAGGAGAGAAAATAGAATCATATAAAATGCTTGATTCGAATGACAATAAGCAGAAAGAAGTGGAGGACAAACATAGACACAAAGAATAAGGGTAACAATTAGAAAATGGTAGCAAATACGATACATGTTAATCCAGCCACAGTTGTCCCTCAGTATCCATGAGGAATTGGTTTCAGAACCATCAATCAACTGTATGTAATGGGTATGTCAACTACATCATCCAATTACACCCTCTTTTTAAGCTCACATGGAACATTTCCCAAGCTAGACCATATTCAGGGTCAGAAAATATGCATCAACAAACTTAAAGAAATCTAAGTCATACAGTTTTTCTCTGAGACCACAATGAAATTAAATTAGAAGTCACTATCATAAAAGTAACTGGAAAAAATCTCTAAATGTATGAAGATCAAACAACACACTTTTTAATAACACATAGGTCAAAGTAAAAATATCAATAAATTTTAAAATATGTTGATTGAAATGAAAATGAAAACAAGATTTATCTCAATTTGTGGGATGCAGCTACAGCAGTGTTCAGAGCGACATTTTTAACATTGAATGTGTGCAACAGAAATACGACATGTGATCTAAGCTTGGGAAACTAGAATAATAAGAACAAATTAAACGAAAAGCAAAGAGAAGAAAGGAATTAGAGCATAAATCAATGAAATTGAAAATAAGAAATCAATATAGAGAAAAATCAATGAAACCAAAAGTTGATTTTTTTTTTTGAAAGATGAATAATGAAATCAACAAGCTTCTAGCCAGGCTAAGAAAAATTACCAATATCAGAAGTTAAAGAGGTGACATCACTACAGACCTTATGGATATAAAAACGATAACAAAGAAATAGCATAGACAACTCTATGCACACAAATTTCATAGTCTAGACAAAAGGAAGCAATTACTTGAAAAACAAAAACTGGCAAAACGCACACAAGAAGAAATAGATAATCTGAATAGGATTTTATTAAAGAAATTGTATAAGTGACTACTAACCTTTCCTAAATGGAAATCGCCAGGCCCAAATGGGTTCACCGGTTAATTCTACCAGACATTTAAAGAGGACTTTGTACCAATTCTCTACAATCTCAGAGCATAGAAGCAGAGAGTACACTTTCTAGCTCATTCTATGAGGCCAGTAATTACCCATTGCTGAAAAAGACATTATATGAAAAGAAAACTACAGACTATTATTGTTCATGATCATAGAGGTGAAAATCCTCAACTCAATTTAGCAAATCAAATCCAACCATGTGTAAAAATATTTGCATACCACAACCAAATGAGATTTGTCTCAGGAATGCAAAGCTATTTCAACATTCATAAATTAATTAATATAATGCCCCTCAACAAGCTAAAAATAAATCACATGATCCTATAAATCAATAATTGTGAAAAAAGCATTTGAGAAAAATCTATTACCCATTCATCATAAAAGTGCTCAGTAAACTCAGAAGCTTTTCCACTAAGACCAGGTTCAAGGCAAGGCTGTCCCCTCTCACCATTTCTTTTCAACATTGTACTGAAAGGTCTAGCTAATACAATCTGACAGAAAAAAAAGGAAATAAAAGGTAAGCAGTTTGGAAAGGAGGAAATAAAACTGTCTTTCTTTGCAGATGACCTGATGTAGAAAATTGAATAGAATTGACAAAAACCTCCTGGAACTAATGAGTGATTATATCAAGGTTGAGGATGTAAAGATTTTATGCAGAAGTCAACTTTCTATACACCAGCAAAGAACAAGTGGAATTTGAAATTGTAAACACAATATTATTTATGTCAGCTATCAGCACTTCTCAAAATAAATTACTTATGTGTAAATCTCATAAAACATGCACAAAATCTATATGAGAAAAACTAAAACTCTGATGAATGAAATCAAGGAAGAACTAAATAGAAAAAGATTCATGGATAAGAAAACTCAACATTGTCAATGTGTCACTTCTTTCTAAATTTATCTATAGGCTCAATACAATCCCAATCAAAATCCCAGTGAGTTATTTTGTAGGTACTGACAAACTGATTCTAAATTTTATGTGGAGAGTCAAAAGACCAGAATAGCCAACATGATTTTGAAAGAGAAGTTGGAGGAATGATATTATTTGATGTCAAGACTCACCATAAATCTACAATAATAAAGACAGCATGACATTGGGTAAAGAATAGGCAAATACATCAGTGAAACACAATTAGGAGCCCAGCAGTAAATCCACATAAGATAATCAACTGATCTTTGCTAAAGGAGCAAAGTCAACACAATGGAGGATACTTTTCCACAAATGGTTCTGAAACAATTGGTCATCCAATTGCAGATACATGACCTCAAACACAGATCTTGCACCCTCCAAAAAAACAAAACAAAACAAAACAAAACAAAAAAACACCAAATGTATCATAGGTCTGAAGGTAAAGAGAAAAACTATAAAACTCACAGAAGATAACATAAATGAAAACTTAGATGGCCTTCAACATGTGTTGACATTTTAGGTACAACACCAAAAGCATCACCCACAAAAGAAAGAGTGGGTAAATTGGACTTCATTAAAATTAAAAATTTAAGTTCCGGGAAAGATAATGTCAAAAGAATGAGAAGACAAGCCACAGACTGGGAGAAAATCTTCACAGAAGACAGATCTGATTAAGATGGTTGTCCAAAATACAAAAAGAACTCATAAAATTCAGTAATAACAAACAACCCCATTAAGCAGTGGTCCAAAAGCCTTAATGAATACTACATAAAAGAAGATATACACATGGCAAATAAATACATGAAAAGATGCTCCATATCATATTTCTTCAGGAAATTGAAAATTAAATAAAAGAGATATTTTGATAACCTATTAGAATGATTAAAATATAGAATATGGACAACAGCAAAAGCTAAGATGTAGAACAACAGAAATGCTCATTCATGACTGGTAGGAATTCAAAACGGTACCACCACTGGGAGACGGTTTGGGTTTCTTATAAAACAAAACCTACTTTTATGATACCACCCAACAATTATGGTATTTACCCAAAGAGCTTGAACACTTATGTTCACATGAAAATCTTCACACAAATATTTATAGCAGCTTTACTTATAATTGCCAAATCTTGGAAGCAATCAAGATGTATTTGAGTGGCTGAATGGACAGGTAAACCATGGTGCATCCATAGATGGAATATCATTGATCATTAAAAAGAGGCAGATATCAAGCCACACACACACACACACACAAAAAAAAACACAAGGAGAAAACTTGAATGCATACTAATAAGTGAAAGAGGTCAATCTTAAGAGGCTACATATTATGAGATTCCCACTCCATACATTCCAGGAAAGGCAGAACTACAGAGACAATAAAAAGATGGGTAGTTGGGCTGGGGTTGTAGCTCAGTGGTAGAGCATATGCCTCTCATGCATGAGGCACTGGGTTTGATGTTCAGTACCACAGAAAAATAAATAAAGATATTATATCTATCTACAACTAAAAACATTTTAAAAGAAAGGTAGTTGCCAGAGGCTGCGGGGAGAGGGGATGAATAGACCACCCTTCAGTTTAGAGCTGAAGCCTCCCCCTTGGAGGAAGCAAGGACACTGGCTGAGCTATTTAGCTTGTCAGAAGTGGAACAGGTCCCTTCCCTCCCAGTCCCAAGAATTTCTCAAACATTCTGCTGTTCCCAAGCAATCTTCTTTTAGCTGCTCTTAGGCATTTTAATTTTCAAACCTCCATTATAAAAATTCCATTTCACAACAATTTTTCAATCCCTACATTTGCTTAGCGACTGTGTGCATCAGAATCACTGGGGCAGGGGGGCATGTTAATAAAACAGGTTCACTGATCCCAGCCCCGAGTTGTGGGCCCATGGTGGGGTCTAGAACATGAATATTTAGCAAGTGCTTGGTGCTCATGTTATCAGTCCATGGGCCAACTTTGAGAAATATCTTTTCCGTTTCTTCATTGTTCTAGAATCCTGAGGTCTTTGTAAGAAGATCTGCCCCAGGGAATTCAGCAAGTCTTATTTCAAAAACTGCTTCATCTATCACTTTCCGTATTCCTTGCATATGCTCTTTCAAAGTGGAATATTCTCTTTATACTGTCTCTAGAGTCTAAGGTTCTTGAGGGAAGAACCCCGAGTCCGAGCAGAGTTCTGGGAGTAAAAGAGGAGAGAGTGAATCGTCGACTGACAGAATGAAAG
The DNA here is from genome assembly GCF_021218885.2 of Marmota monax. NCBI lineage: Eukaryota > Metazoa > Chordata > Mammalia > Rodentia > Sciuridae > Marmota > Marmota monax. The sequence goes on from NW_026693571.1 coordinate 38,672,572, forward strand.
AATGTTCTGGAAACTCAAAGATGTAAAGAAACAAAAGCATAATTCTTAGGCTCTTCCTCTACTTTGTTTATCCCTTTCCCTTTTGCATTTCGTTGGTTTGCTTTGGGCCTTAGTCATTTAGCATCCCTGGAGCCAGAAGAAAGAGAAGCATAAGGTCATTAGAAGAGTGTCTTTCCCAAGGATGTAGCAGGCTTATCAAGAGGGGGGGGATGCCTTGAAGAAGGAGAGGCCAATCTCCTTCACCTGGAGCTGAGTGAGTCTTCATTTAAATTTTGAATGACGGCCATCTGGAGAGATAAAATAGTTCACTTCTATGCCTTTGACTTTTTGTGGGATTGGTTATTCTCCAGGTGTAACAGAAAAACATGGGAGGGCTTAGCCAGCTGGTAGAATTTAAACGTTTGTTGAATGTTTAAAACTGTAGGACATTTATTTATTTATTATTAATTATCAGTGCTGAGGATTGAACCCAGGGCCTTCAGTGTGCTAAGCACATGCTCTACTACTGAGCTATACCCCTGTTTTAAAATATTAAAACATCCAATTGTAACCGATTGACCTTGCTAACTTCCATCCTTCTCTTCCACAGTCCCCAGCATCCCAAGTGCCAGTGCCATTGTCATCAGCACCACCATGGTCTCCTCCATCACCCCTCTCCACTACCATCACCGTCTCTGCAACCATCCTCCTCCCCCTCCCTGTCCTTGATCTTTGCTAAGTGTCTCTTTGTGACGCATGCCACCCTCAGTGAGGCCCTCTGAGATCTGTCCGTACATTCTGGGAAGCTGAGGGGGCTGGTGGAGAGTTGGGAGAGACAGGTACGGGAAGGAAAACTGGATACGAAATACCGTGCACGTTTCAGACCTTGTTTTATTTTTGTTGATAAAAGAAGATGAAAGTTAATGGTTGTTTTACACCTATTCTTCAAATATCTATAAAACCAGTTAATATTCCTTATGGTTAGCGGCACACACCGCCCTATAAAAACACCTCAATATATCAGGCTAATATTAAATTATGAAATCCTCTCATTTGCATTTATGTACGAGCTTCCATACCAGCACCCTCCTCGCAGTAGTGTTGTAAGTTACCCTCTTTGTACAGGCTCTAGCTTGGGGGACACTTTGTCTCTGGCCATGCCGGGTCCAGGAGGATGTCAGGAACAACGTGGGGGAGACAGAACTGAGCCCGTTACCTGCAGCCGGTAGAAGGACTAAGGAAGCTTCCAGAACTCTTCCCGGGCCTCCTGCCTGGTGCAGATCACTCTGCCTTCTAGTTCAGACCATCATAGCCTTTGTGGGAGGCCATCTCTGTTTGTAGGAGACCTTGGACATCCATGCAGGGATTCCGGCTGGGGTTCCTCCTCTGGAGGATGGAGACAGGCGGTTGCTACGGAAGCCACAATCACCAAGCAGCCCCGAGTTGCCCACGATAATGAGGGTCGTGCCACAGAGCGGCGTGGGGGATAATCAGAACAGGCCTAGCCACATAATAAGGCTCAATAAATATTGTTGAATAAATGAACGGTTCTGCCAAACAGACCCCGTGTTGTTTAGCTTTCCCATGTTCTGTTTATTTTTAGATGTAAATTTATATAAATATTTATATGTAGTTCCATCGTTAACTTTAAGTGTTTTCTTTTTTCCTCTTTTGCTTTCCTACTGCTTCTGTTTTGCCATTCTCCTTCCCCTGCCAGCTCTGGCCCTCATGCTCCATCACACTCTCTGGGCTGTGCGCACTGAGAGCCCAGACACTGCAGAGGACCGAAGAAAGCCCTGGCTTAGGAACACTCTGGGAGCAGGCTCAGGGGCGCCAGAGTGGGCGCTTCTCCACACTGCTAGCTCCGGAGCACCCTGGGCACATGGGAGGGGCCACTGTCAGTGGGAAACCTGCTTTTGCATGGTGACAGAGGCCCATCCGCTCATTCTTCTTCATTCATGGGTGGGAGAAGCACTGCTACCGTGGGTTGTGCTGGGGCAAAGGGCTACTCTGTAGAGGCAGGAGCACAGAGGACACCCCTGTGACTGCCTCCCTGGCTCTGATGTTCAGGGGAGGAGGGCTTTGTGTTCCCTGGCCCTCAAACCCTGCTGGAGGTTGGTCTGACCTCACTGGCCACCTTGGCTGGAGACCTCAGGAGCACCAGGCTCACTTAGGACCTGGTGGCCGTACTACCTTGCCTGAGCCCTAGCCTGCATGAGATGCAGAACCCCCTAGAGAAAGGCTGAGTGTCCTGTGACACACCCACTAGTCACATGAGGGGGACTGCAGCAGATGTTGGAGGAAAGATGTGGAGAGGGAACGCAGAGGACCAGCTCACAGCCACACTTCTCCTTTCCTTCCACACGCCCTAACCATCATCTGATTTACAGGATCACAGGAGCTCAGCACTGTCACCAGCGAGGATTGCTGGGAAAACAGAAGGGGAAATGGCAGTTACGCCTGCCATATTCTGGACCCAGCAGTCCCCAACAGCCAGGAAGTACCTTCTACTACTCAGCGGGGCACCTTCTGGGAAATCACAGGGATCTTGGCAAAGCTTCAGGCGGATATGAGCAGACCAGCTCTGCCTCCAGCAAGAATGAGGGGCACTTCCTGTAGGGGCCACTTCTGGGGCCCTCGTTCCTTCCCTAGGTGTCTTTAATTCTCCCCAGAAGAGAATAACCTACCATCCTCCAAAGATGGTTCCATCTTCCAGAGAAATGGAGGGATGTGTCTGCTCCATCTCCCCTTCCTGGTTTGGTCTTTCTCTGTCACTGCTCATGCAGTGAGGTTCCTTTCAGACTTTTCTGGATGGCATGAGGTAGATTTCAACCATGGGACTCTCAAATCTACAAGATTATTTTACAGCAGAGTCTTGGTATCTGGAGATACCAAGTGATACCAAGTGAACATTTTCACTTTCAGGGTTTGTGTTTTCTATCACAACATCCATTGCATGTAAAGTTTGCCATTTTGCTATAAACTGATGTCACTCGGACACTGATGCCACCCACCCACCTCTCAAGCCTGCTTTGTTGTTGTCTACTGATTGCTGGGTTTCTGAGGAGAGAGCATGACTCTGGGGATTCTGAAGAGTGTCCCAACATACAAGCCGACTGCATTGTCTCTCAGCTTCTGCAGAAAGCAGGAAAGACAGAACAACAAGCAACCACACAAAAGCCTCCCTTTATCCCCCCGCCGATCAAAAGAACCCTGACATCTCAAACACGAAATCTTGGGAGTCTTGGGGCACTTGTCATGGGCCTGGACCATAAGTGTGAATGTCCTAGAGAGATTTTTCTGGTCCTTCTGTTTATGATTTTGGATGGAGTCCCAGATCCAAATTCCATTAAATATACATGATAGTGAATTGGGCTGTGGGGAGGAGCGGGAGGGGGGGTTTACAAGTCTGTGCAAAGTGATAGGCATGTTAGGCAGGAGGCAAAGGGAGGGGCGAAATCCCAAGAGCGAACATCAAGCTGATTCTAAGTTATTAGCTCAGACATTTGCTCTAGAAAGTATCTCTTTCGTTCTCTCCCCCGAATCTGTTTCCGACATATAAACAAGATCCTGGAAAGTTTTAACAGATGAAATACCTTTGGGCAGAGTTTACTTTGTTGATATGATTTGGATGTGTTCTGTTCACAGTGAGCAGCTAGGTAGTGATCTGATTAGCTGCGAGTTGGAAATGCTAAGATTCACCCTTCTTTTATTTCCTGAGTAATGGGAACCATTTGTGATGTCTACAAACTAAATTAACCTTGCCTGGATGAGAGAGCTTCTGGTTTTGAGTCGTGCCTTTGAACAAGTTCAAACTTAGTCCAAGGAACAATTTAAGCCATTCGTTCATTCAAAAATAATGTATTAAGTAGGTTAGGTACAATGAATAAAAAGATCTAAAGGTGTGATACCATTATTAAAGTCCACTATGGTTCTCTTTAAAAATATCACACATGTCCACGGATCCATAATGGAAAACAAAACTATTTGGACAATTTAATGAAAAGTTATTCAAAAAGGACATTTAGACCAGGGTAGAAAAATTAGTTCTCAGAATTTTCTCCTTTCCTGTCAGCTCCTTGGTCTCACCCACTGGCGGTTGAGATGAGGCAAAGGAAGATGGAATTGAATTCCGGTTCCTCTACAGGGGATGGTCCTAAGGATCTTTCTGTTTTGTTTTGCTCCTGGAATCGATTTGCTGTATCGATTTGTCTCTATCTTCTTCATCTTTTTCACCAAGAAGGAGAGGGAGACATAAAAGTAGGAGAGGAGAGAACAGGAGGAGAGAGAGGGAAAACTTTCAGATGTGGTTGAGACTGGAGATCAGAGAGCCAGATCTGCAACCAGGATGGAGCTGGGAAGTCAGGTCTGGGGATGGAGCACTGACTGGCCCTGGGCGATCTGCAGCTGGAACTTCTGGGCAGGAGTGGACAGGGTGAGATGGCAGAGGAGGGCGGGGTCGCATAGGTTCTGAAGGGCACCGAGGCCCAGGTTTGGAAGGAGCGAGAGGAGAGAGGGGAAAGAGAAAGAAAAGGCAGGAGACTGTGGGAACCTCTGCTCTGGGGGTGCTTGTGGCCCCTGCTTTCCCCAGCTGGGCCATTTCCTTGTGCTTGGCTATAACCCATTGCCTCTTCTTCCAGGGGACCCTTTGGACCTCCTAAGTGCCGTGGGCATCCTGGCTCAGCCTCTTGGTGGTTCTCAGGACACCTGTGCAGCTGCCTCTTTCCTATGATGCCTTCAGGAGCCTGCAAGCTTCCCGAAAGAAGGGGGCTCATCCATCGTGTGCTCCCTGCTATTCCAAGTACAATGCTCAACTCAGACTATGTGCTCATGAATAGCTGATGAGAGAATGTCAAATAAATGTCAGGCCCTGATGTATGTTGCTGGAAAAGGAAATGCATCAGCCCTTTCTCCGAGAAAATAAATTCCTATCATAAGACTTCTGCCCTGTAATGCTTCACATATCACCGGGCAAGGCGCGCCGGCTCCTGTCCATCCATTTGTATTTCCTCACTGACCCGGAGGGGCTGGGACCTCTCGGGGCCACCTGCACACGGCCTTTCTCAATGCACTTAGTTGGATTGCTCCTTCCCAGCTTGCCATCTGGAGCCTTCGCATTGTTAACAGAACATTCTTTAGAGATTCGTCAAACTCCCCTTGCATGGAGTAGCCCTGCGCAGCCACATGACTTCCTGTCACCAGGTCCTGCGGCCTTCTCACTAGTATATTAAAAATGAAAAGCACACACCAGAGTGGCTCAGACTTCCCCTCTCCAGTGACCTCAACCCCATGACTGGGAAACTGTGACTCAACCTCAGGAAAAAACACTGCTGGTGTCCCCAACAGAAATGAAGGAGCCTCCTGGGCTGGCCCTGGGAATATTAATAAATCCATTCGGTTGGATCATCTGAACCACTGCTTTTCTTTAGGGATTGTGAATGTTCGAGTGCTTTAAAGTGGAGATAAAACGACCCATGATTCATGTGTCTGTCTTTCTGAAGAGTTTCCTTGTATAAGCTCCAACAACCTCTGCAGTTACTTGAAGGTTAAAACTATTCTTTCCCCAAAAGGAGAAAACCATTTCACTTTTCTCTTCGTTGCCTTTCTCCTTCAACACCCAAAGAGAGAGGTGAGATTCTCCCTTCCCCTTTACCTCCTTAACAAGAGAACCTCTTTCCTCTCTCACTTGTCAGGCCATTTGAGTATTTAAAAAAGGAGAAAAACCAGAGGATCATTCTTCAGCTTATCCTTCAAGAGGGCATAGGGATTGTTTTTTTCCCTTTCTCTTTTTAGGGGGGGTACTGGGGATTGAACTCAGGGGCGCTCAACCGCTGAGCCACATCCCCAGCCCTATTTTTGGTATTTTTTATTTAGAGACAGGGTCTCACCGAGTGGCATAGCACCTCTCTTTTGCTGAGGCTGGCTTTGAACTCGCCATTCTCCTGTCTCAGCCTCCCAAGCTGCTGGGATTACAGGCCTGCACTGCAACCGGCCCCTTTCCTTTCTCTTCTTTCTGTGTTTATTGGCTATTAGGCTGGCAAATTTTGGATCTGACAGTTTAGATCCTCAGCTAGCAGCATGCCGGGCTCATTGGGCAAAGCTCATTCACAAGAAAAAAATGCTTCGGACAGCCTGGTCTCAGCCCAGAGAGCTTTTTAAAAAAGCTTTGGTTCTGTTTATTTAACTAGCCTCCTGCAGCTCTGAAAGGGCTAATGCTAGTTGGCATTTGGTCCCCCTGGAATTGGGATGAAATCATTCAAAAACTTGAGTACATCTAGGAGGCCGGAGAGAGACTCAAGTTCTGGTACCAAAGAAGCAGGTGAAACCAGGAAGTGGGCGTTTGGATTCAGAGTGGACTCCCACAGCACCGAAGGGTTTGGGGTACAGAATGTTTTAGCTGTGACTTCTTCCCACTGGGACTGGGGGCAGAGAACCCTGCCCTCTAAACCACGGGCCCTGCTCTGCTGGTGGAGAGGTGGCCACCAAGGCACAAAGGTCTTCCAAGGTCCAAGGCAAGTAGGAGAGAAATTCCAGTTTGAGGATCCACCTTTATGAAAAGGTCTTGAGGCTCCAAAGAAGCAATTTTCTTTGAAGATGTTCGCCTTGCATTCATTCCCTGGAGGAATTTCCTCACTTTCAGAAAGCAGTTTCCCTCTAAAGGATGTTCTGCTTTCTGAGGGGGAATTTTAGTACCAGTGTCTGTCATCTGTCTCCCACATCTCTTCTGAGAAGATGTACTGAGGAAAAGCCACTAGGAAGCACTGGTGTGAAGCTTCCTTCTCCCTTAAAGGTAAGGGGCACAGGGGCAGGGCTAAACTTCTGTAACTATATCACAAATACCCAAGGTAATCAATTTATAAAGATAAAAGGTTCATTTTGGACACAGTTGTAGAGGTTTCAGTCGATGGTTGGTAGTAGGTTCCATTGCTTTGAGCCTGTTTGGCATGTCATGGTAGAAACGCACAGACAAGCAAAATGGTTCACCTTATGGCCAGGATGTGAAAGAGGGAAAGAAAGGGGTCAGGGTCCTGCTATTGCCCTCAAGAGCATGTGCCTGACCATTCCCACTAGACCCCACCTTTTAAAGTCTCCATACCTCCCAACTGCACCCTGCAGAGGACCAAGCTTTAACTTGCAAGATATGTAAGGTCCAGCCTATGCCATGTACTGAGAGCAATCCTCCCTTCCACACTTGCCCCTTTTAGGAGAAGAGAAATGGAAACTCCTGATGTGTGTTGACTGGGGGTGTCCAGCTTGCGGCTGCCACCTCCGTTTGTCATTGGTCTCTTTTTTCTCAAGTTGAGGACCCTCTCCCAAGATTCCCAAGAACACAACTTGTAATTTTCCTTGGTTTAATTCTCACAGATTCCATTTCTGTTTATATCCAAGGAATTCCCCCCCATAATTCTGTTTTTTAATTTAAAAAATGTAATATAGGAACTTATGTGTTTTTTTTTTTAATAAAAAGCAATACTATAAATGAATTTACAGTAAAAAAATTACTCATTCCAAGCCCCCAAGCCTCCCCTTCCCCAGAGGTGACCATGCTTTCTGTATCGTTCTTCCAGAAATATTCTATTTTTAAGCATACGATGCACACATATCCGATTAAAATTTTAAAGATTGCTTTTCCAATAGAGAAAAAGGACAAGCCTTCAGAATCATATTGAATAAATCCTATAATTTCTAATGCTGGTTTGGCATGAGCAATGATGACAAACTGTGACCAATTTTCAATAGTAAAGACATTATCTCCATTTTCATATTCTGCCTATGAATATGTTTCAGATATGTGTACCCGTACATATGTGTTACTTTGCTTTTATATAAATGTTGGCATATTTTACGTCTTTGTTTTTAAAGATTTTGTGATAGTTCTGGGAGATCTTTCTTTCTTAATATATAAAAATGAACCCATCTCATTCTCTTTTAACTGTTACAGTCTCTTAACTACTGGAATTGTTTAGTTCTTAATTGTTGGACATTTTGGAGGTTTTCCAGCTTTTTGCTATTATAATGCTACAATGGATATTCCTGAACAAATTAACACACACACACACAAGAAATAAATTTGTAAATGTGGAATTTCTGGGTCAGAATGCATGTGTATTTTAAAATTAGATAATACACTAGCACATCTCACTATCCAAAGAAATTCACATTATACTCCACCAAGAGTGTTGCCTTAACAGCATAAATATTATCTAACATTTGATCTTTCTCAACTGGATGGAGTAAAAGTTGTATCTCATTATTGTTTTCATTTGCCATTATCTAATTTTAAACAATGTATCTTCCCTGTATTGGAAAGCCATTTGTATTTCTCTGCGTGTTATCTTTTCATGATCTTTGTTCATTTTTCTATGAATTATTGGTCTTTTTTTCCTTATTGATTAATAAGAGCTCTTTATATAATGAGGAAATAGGCCAAATGATTCATGCTATCTAAAGCTCTATTTTTCTTCTAACAATCAGTAATTACTCTTTTTTAAAAATATTTATTTTTTTAGTTGTAATTGGACACAATACCTTTATTCCATTCATTTATTTTTATGTGGTGCTGAGGATTGAACCCAGGGCCCCACACGTGCTAGGCTCTACCTCTGAGCCACAATCCCAGCTCCAATAATTACTCTTATATAACACCTTCCTTCCTTCCTTTCACTTTTGTCTCTCTTAGTACTTTCCCAAACTGTATCTTACTTATATGAAAAAGAAACAAGGATGAGACTCAGTCTTACAAGGAAATATACTTGCAAATGGGCAATAACTATATATTTCTGTTATCTGTGAATACAATTTGAAGTCAGAAAGGTGCTTTACCTGGAAATTATGTGACTATCAAAAGATCATTCTTCCTCTTGGTTGTGTGATGGATACTTGGTTGCCTTGTTACTTGCTTAGTAAGTATAAATAAATGTCCAAATTCAACAACTCCTTACATTTTTGTTTACTATAAACAGTAAAGCCATTCTTCACTGTTTGTCTCTTAATTCTCTCTTTCTTCCAATGTTCTCTCAAATAGTGATCATCCCTTGTCTGATGCAAGTAATTTCTAGGCTCTTAACTCTTCACTTGGTACCTGGAGCAGGGTGACCCCATAGTGGGATCCTGCTGAGGGGAGAGAAAACCTCAGGGTTGGCTTTGGGACTGATCCCAACCTTTGTCTCAGAGTCCTGCGTGCATCTTTCCTCTGATTATTCAAGGAGATGAGGCCCACCCCCCCCCCACCATGAGATGTAGCTCCTCTCTCCATTGGTTCTGTTTTGAACCCACCTTTCCAAATCATGAAAAAAGCCAATTCAACTTTAGCTAACATGGTAATGATTTGTGGGGAGCAGCAGAAATTCCTCTGTAATTATGTGTGAATTGATGTGTGATTTCCTAATGAGCTTAAGTGAAGAAATCATCGTTTTGTGATAAATGCTTTATATCTTAAAATGCCAGCAACACATATCTAATAAATTCAATCAAACCACTCTCATTTATATAACATTTGCAATTATTATTTAACATGCTGGCTTTCTTTGCTGCTTTGGGTAATTGCAGAGTCGAAAAGTTCCTTTTCATAAACAAGGCCACAGAAATTCATTATGTTGGAATTTCTCTTAATGTGATCACAAATGAGTTCATTTTGAAATGCATCTGCATGCTGTGCGGCCAGGACCCCCTTATCAGAAAATGTAGTATCCATTGAATGAGTTTGCTAAATCAGGGACGTTTGTCCCTGGAATGAGCCAGGTCATTCCGAGACAGCAGCTTGGGCACCTAACCATGTCCAAACAAGTTGAGAAAAATATTTCGATGATCAAAATATGGTTCCTCTTCACTGAAGATATGATGAGATCCAGTGAAGCTAAGTGACTTGACCAGTGGCCACAGAGCAGCAGTGACAGGATCCAGCCAAGGAGATAACATTGGTGAAGGAATTGTTCAGGATTCAAGTTCTGGATTGCCAACTGGGTAGCTGCGAGACCTCAGACACACCGCTCAGCCACTTTAATTCTCATTTTACTGTCTGTCAAGTAGACATGGTACCTGTTCTTGTTGGAAATATCAAGTGCAACAGCATATGTAAGAACTCCAGGCACACTGCCTAGAATATGACAGATGTTCAGCAAACTGTGGCTATTCAGATAATTATTGGTAGGTGGAAACATTGGTAAATATCAGCAGGAATAAAACTCACCCCAGCCCCCACCAAGCCTTTTGCCCAGTGGGAAAAATGGTAGTGTGTTCTGCATCTTCTAAGAAGCTGGGAGGTGGCAGGCATTGACTGTAGTGGTTTTGTTCCTAGGACCCAAGGTCATTTCCTAGGACCCAAGATCATTTCCTAGTGGATTGTGTGGAGTAGGTTGTTGAGCCCTCGATAAATCCTCTTTCACTTGAGATATGTTAGAATTTGGGCTTTGGAAAATGGAAACCCAAATTGGTTTTAAGAGTCATATCAAAATTAGTTAGTAGCAGTAGACCAAGAGCTGGTGGAATATATAGAAATCTGTACAGTACTAGCCTCGCCATGGCCCCTTCTAAGAGAGTCCTCTTCACATGGGGACCCTGCTGAAGGAACAACAGGCAGCCTTGCTTTATGCCCCGTGACTCTGCCTGGCTCCTCCCGGGGTCACAGCTGCTGGCATTGACTGGGCCAGTCCTCAGACTGCCCAGCAACCTGGGACGCTCCACTGAGCCTGTTATATTACTTACCTTGTAACTGAAACCAAAACACATTGGTGTTTTCATGACTGCAAAGTCATGATATAGGTTTGGACTCCAGGAGGCCCCCATGGACCCAGGAGCAGCACATTCAGATGGGACAGAAGTTAAAAGAAAGGAGAGGGAGCTGGAAGGAGTGCGGAGGGGAGCTCCTGTGCAGAGAAAGCAGGGTCAGCCTAAGAGAAGCAGAGCGTCTGGTGAATTCCAGGTGCTCTTCTGGTCTCCGTCTTCCATCCCAGTGTTTCAACAGGCACCTGCTCCTTGAGGCACCTTGACCTGAAGGTGGTCTCTTTCTATATCCTCAAGCTCACAGTGAGCTGCCGTCAGACAGCAGAAATGGAATAAATAGGTAAAGGTCAAGACTGTCATGAGGATGCGACACTATGGAACTCTTTGTTAATCTTTCTGTAAAGAAGCTTGCTACCTGTTTATTTTATAGACAAAAGCACAGACCTTGTAAATTGCCAGAGAATGTTTGGTTTCTAAACATAAATGAATAAAAAGATGTAAATTCTCCAGGTATTTAATTCTAATAGAATTCAGAGAACTGAAACTTCCATCCAAATAGAGAAATCTATTGTCTTTATAGACAATTGGCTTGCTCATTGGTTCTTCCAAGGACATTAAATACAGCACATCTGAATGTTCCTCTGTGGGCGTCTGCATAGATTTCACAGCGGCTGACATTTTTTTCCTAATAAATGTCCTTACTTCTCCATATTTCCGCTCTCATCACAATAATTCTATATTATCTTTTACCTGAGCTATTTCTTAAAAATTGTATTGTGTATATTTAAAGTATACAGCATGATGTTATGGGATACATATTGATAGTAAGATGTTTACCATCGTGAAACAAATGATCATATCCCTTGTCTCACATTATGTTAGCCATTTTTTATGTGTATGTGGTAAGAATAAGAAAAATTTACATATTTAACAAAAATACTGCATATAATGCAATATTATTAACCACAGTAGTGATGCCATACATTATTCCTCTAGATTTGTTCATCCTGCAAATCTGCTGCTTTATATGCTTTGGCCCATGAAGTATCCCTTTTAAGTGGTCTCAATAGGCTCTGCACATAGTAGGTGCTCATTAGTGCTTGCTGCCTGCTTCTTCTGTACTGAAACTAGTCAGAACTCCTCAGAAGTTCCATTTCTTCACGAAGGGGAACAAAGATGCTTTAAAAAGCTGCTTTATTGTGGCAAAATTCAAATGTATATGGAAGTAGATAAAATAGTAAACTCCCATATACATCACACAGGTTCTAGAATGATCAACTCAGGACAATTAAGTTTCACATACTTCCCTGTTTCTTCTTTTCTCATGCTGGTTTTGGAACAAATCCAAGAGACCATGTTATTTCACTTATGTGTATTACCGGGTATATTTCTAAAACAAAGGAATTATTTAAAAATGTAACCAAAATACCATCATCACAATAAAAATAAATCAATAACAATTAATTAATATTACCAGATATCTAGTCAGTGTTCAGATTTCCCCGATTGTCTTATTAATGTCTTTTTAATAATTTCTCTTTTTGAATCATATTTTAAACAAGCTGAACCCGTTTATGGTGGTTTATATGTTAATTCTATTTTAATTTTCAATATTTTCTCCTTCTCCTTTTCTTCTTCCTTTCTTTTGCATCCTCTCATTCTCTTTTCCTTGTAAGTTATTTGTTGAAGAAAGAGTCTCACTGTCCTGTAGCTTTCCACAGCCTGGATTCTGCTGACCACATCCCTGTGATGTTATTTAAAATGTTCCTGTAGCCACTATATTTTTCCTCAAATTGGTTTTTAGATCTAGACTGGAGGCTCAATCAGATTGAGGTTCAACTTTTTGGCAGTACTGTTGAGACAATATTGTGTACCTCTAGCAAGAGTCACGCATTATCTTTTTTTTTTTTTTTGTGATGTCAGCAGTCACTGATGATCATTTCCCAAATCTACTGCATTATGAGTTGTTGTCAAAGGGTGATGTCCTAATTCTATCATCCTTCTCCACTTATTTGCAAGACTATTTCTGACTTCTCATTTGGTTATCCTAAGGTGTGGTTTATAGAGGAAAGCCAGGATAAGGGTTTGATTCAAAATTTGCTCTGAACTCAAGGATGTGTTTCAATCCCCTGCAGTTACTCTCATTGATGACCATCTTGTTCTTCCTTTGGCTCCCGGAGCTTCTGCAAGTCTGTTCCTGACTTCCTTTGACCTGACTCCCAGTTTCTTAGCCATCACTTGCTGGTTGAAGTAGTGGGTGCTCCAAGTTCATCTGGGCATTTCCTAACCCAAACCTGGAATCGGTATTTTCTCCAAGAAATCAGTTTCTTCCCCTGGTTCTCTCTGTGGGATTGCCATTTAAAGGCCACAGCATGGACACTAGGAATGTCATTAATTCAGGGTAGATTTTCAGTTCTGGGTCTTTTTTAGGGTAATTAGAAATTTTTTGAAAATTTTTTTTAAAGAATTGGGTTTTGTTCAGCAATTTTATGTTCACAGAAAAATTGAAAAGGTACAGAGATTGCTAAGAGTATGCTAAGAGTATGTTTACTCTTAGAAATTGCCAAAGTGGCTGCGCCATTTTGTATTTCCATCAGCAATGAGTGAGAGCTCCTGTTACTTCATATTCTCGTCAGCATTTGCTCTTGTGCATGTTCTAGATTTTGGCCATTCTGAGAAATGTATAGTTCTGCCTCATTATTGTTTAATTAGCAATTTAATTTACTGATGGTATATGATATGAGGCATCTTTTCATATATTTGTTGCCATCTGCATGTCTTCTTAGGTTTTTACTCAGGCAACCTTATATATTAAATTTATTGTTTTTTTTTAGTTTATCATTTGTTTTCTTCTTTTTTTATGATTTTTTTTTGCCATAGAAAAATGTTTTCTTTTATTTTGATAAGTAATCTAAATCAGATCTTTTCTTTACTGCTCCTTAATTGTGAGTGATAGTTAGACTGAGTTTTCCCCAGTTCTACATTATAGGGAAATTTATTCATATTTTTAAATATGTTTATTCATTTTAATTGAAATAATTTTAAATGTTTCATTTTTATTTATATTAATATTTTGGATCCATTTGGAATTTATTTCATTGTGACTGGATGGAGAAAGTGTTCAGTTTACCTCTTTTCATATGACTTTTTAGTTGACCTGAATCATTTATTTTTAAAAATTTACCTTTTCTCTTTGATATGAGATGGCACCTTTATCAGATATTGAATTTCTATATGGGATGTTCTATTTCTGTACCACAGTTCTTTCTGTTTCTTCATGTACAAACGCCTCATTGTTTGAATCATGGAAGATCCAAAATATGCACTTCTTTTCTAGAATTTTCCAGACTATTCTTGCTAAAACAAAACTTTTGAGCTAGGGCTTGTCTTGATCTCCTCCAGTGGGGGTCTTCTGCCAACTTTCTAAGATGGCACCTGGCTGGCTTGGAAGCTGGGGCTGAGAGAAGGCATGAGTGGGCCTTCCTTTTCCTTAAGTCAGGAGTGGTGAACCATGGTCCATAGCCGGCTGCATTTGCTTATAAATAAAATTTCATTGAAACACACTTTTACTCAGGGTCCATGTGTTGTCTAAGGCTGCTTTCAAAATACAATGGGATAGTAGAGTGGTTGTGATAAAACCCGAAGGATGCGGCAAAGTCTAAAATATTAACTCTGACCCTTGACAGAAAAATTTTGCAGCCCCTGCCTTAAGATAACACATTGGCATCTTAACATCTTGAAATGATGCTAAATCCCAACAGAACCAGCTATGCAACTTGTGTGTTCCAGTGCAAAATGAAAATGCAGCAGAGCCCTTGTTCAAAAAGCAGGAAAAAAGTGTTATTGAAGGTACTAAAATATAAAGCTTTTTCTTTTCTTCTGTGTTTTCTCAGTTTGTCATGTATTTTTTTTTATTTGCTACTTAATGTCATTCAAGGAAAGAAAAATTAAAAATTCAAGTTATTAGCATGAATTTACCTTTCGACTTTGCATTGTGAAAAATCTCTTTTAAATGCAAATATGAGCACTTAACTTGTATGCAGAATCACTGGAATTACACAATTCTTACTTCATGGCTATTCCCTGGAGGTGCTTCCTTCTAGCTAGAAGAGACCAACACAAGATTCCCTGGAGTGGCCCAGGGAAGCACTCCTTAGGTGCAGAGACACTTAGCAGCAGGTGCATACCCTGAGGTAGGCCCAGGTCCTTCTGCAAAATTCAGGGCACATGGGACCTGATGTTTGTCCAGTTGTCCCTTCCCACCAGCCACTGGACTAACATGTCTTTTCCAGACCAAGGACAGGAAAGTACCACAGAACCACTACAACAAGGATAGGTAATCTTCAAAGGTATTACAACCTCTGAGTTAAGAGCAACTACTGCCTGATCAGGAGCAGGCAATAGGTGTACCTGGACCAAGTCACCCCCTGATACAGTATAGAATTGCTGGCCTGCTGGGAGCACAGGGTAACAGCAGGAGATGGGGGTCTGAGAGCCCGCCAGCAGAGACAGCATGGACCTCAATGCATGCTCCATTTTCCCACTGACTTTCACATGCAAAACACAAGTTCAAAAAAAAATAACAAAGGAGATGGGGGTATAGTTCAGTGGAACAATGCTTGCTAAGCATGCACAAGGCTTTGGGTTGTACTCCCAATACCAGTGGCAGAGGGACTGAGAATTTCAAGATGGCGACCACAGAGCTTGAAGCTGTATGTGTGGACCTGTGCCCCTGCAATGCTAGTCCCCTAGGAAACAGTGTGGACCTCAAGCAATGCTAGCCATGCTGAGAATGTCGGTCAGTACCACAGCCTGAAGTGAAATGAGTGGGGAGTATAGATATTTTGGGAAGCCCTGTCCATGTGTGGGGCCTCACAGTGACACCTTAGAGGGGATGTCCATCTGTTTAAATCCTGCAACTTTTATTGTCTTTTTTTTTTTACATTATTTGTGGTAAAATACATATACTATAGAATTACCGTCTTAACAGTATCCAGTTTGGTGGCATTAAGTACATTTGTGTTCTTTTGTGACCATGATCCCCATGGGTCTCCCAAACTCTTTACATTTTGTAAAACTGAAAACTCGTACCTGGGAAACCACCTTTCTATTTTCTGTCTCTATGAATTTGACTACACTAAGACCTCACATGAGTAAAATGTGTATATTGGTCCTTTTATGACAATGGTATTTTACTCAGCACAATGTCCCTAAGGGTCATCCATGTTGTAACATGTGCCACAATTTCCTTCCCTTAAAGGCTGAATAAGAATCCACTGTGTGTTCACATCACATTCTGTTTATCCGGTCATCTACCGATAGACACTTGGGTTGCTTCCATATTTTAGCGCCCTGTTATTGTGAAAGATGCTACGATCAGACATGCACATTGTATCGTCTTCTTAAACTTGGTTCCTCTGTCACTGAGTGAATCTTTGCCGAGCATTAAAATGAGGCTATGGCTACTCCCCATGTGGACCTGGAGCCTCAGGGACTTGCCCAGAGTCACACTTGATGTCCCACCGAGGATTTGGTTTCTAGCCTGCATGCGTTGGCTGCAGCAGAGAAATGTTTTCAGGAAGAGAAACCACTGAAGCATTATTTTTCTTTGTTTCTGAGAAACAACTTTGTTTTATTTTCTCCCATTTGAGTTTTTGTTTTCACCTATGCAAATGTGATTCATCTTTCAGTGCTGGAGAAGGGCCCTAAATAACATAATTACTTCACCAATCATCTACTTGGCTCCTGGAAATCATCTTTTTAGTGAGGTCGACTGCAGTTGCTTCATCTCTATACAGACCCCAAATAATGAGCAAGCTTCTTTTCTTCCCATGTTAATTATTTTCCAAAACCAGTGTTGTTTTAAAAGGGTGATTTAATTGGATACTAAGTCTGCAATTGAAAGATTAAATTACGAAATAAACAAACATATCCATCTAATAGGTCTTTGAAAAAAAAAATCAGGCATTCCATTCCAGGTTTTGTTATGTGCAAACACATTCAGATATATATTTAAATTTCTGTGTTTTGTAGCTCTCAACCCGAATTCTTTCCTGGGCTGATTCCAAAGGAAGTCATCTCAGGAGGCTGCGTTAGCTGAGGATTCTGTGAGCACCGGCCCCAAAATAACCTTTTGCTTAAAGACTTTACCCGTATAAATGAAATTCAAGAAATGTTGAGAAACCATTTTGAAATGAATAATACCGAAGTAATTCCAAGGGGTATAATTTGGGATGCATTAAAGGTGGTGGTAAGAGAATACATTTGCCTCACTGTAAGTTTAAAGGAAATCAAAGATCAAAACAGGTACATGTTCGAGAAGGAAATTAAGAAATGAGAAGTACATCATAGCTATACAAAAGTCCCAAATGATTTTTTTTTTCAGAAAATTATTTCAAGGCAAAGTAATACCTTTTTTTTTTTTAATAGAAAAGAATGTGAACTCCCTCCCCCAACCCCAGTTTATAAAATGGGCTTCCTGGGAATAGGAAATAAAGATGAGCATTTCTTCAACTTTACATTTTAAAAAGGTGCAAGAAAGCAAAGATTTTTGTGCCTCTGAAATAAGGCCCATCTGGGAGAGTGGTAATACAAGCATGAGATGAGGGTCTCTTTAAACACAGGTGCCCAGGGCTGGGAGAAATGGAATACGCTTTAGCTCCAGCCACGATTTGGCAAGGAGCCTTTCCAGACCGAGCCAGACACACAACACTGCGAGACTGTTCCTGGGGACACCGAGATGGGAGAGGAGACGACAGCGAGAGACAGAACTTTCTTGCTGTTGTCTTTTCCTCTTACGAAATCCTTGAATATATAATTCAGAGAGGTACCTTGTGGGAACGTTTTTAATACATATATTTGGAGAAACGCGTGTTCTTTAATTGACTGCCAGCTTATCAAATAGCCACTGTCATCACTGAATCATTTTTGGGGGGATAGTGGGGATTGAACCCTTGGGGCCTCAACACCAGCCACATCCCCAGCCCTTTTAATATTTTACTTCAAGACAGGGTCTAGCTGAGTTGCTTAGGGCCTTGCTAAATTGCTGAAGCTGGATTTGAACTCACGATCCCCCTGCCTCAGCCTCCCAAGCTGTTGGGATTACAGGTGTGCACCACTGCACCCAGCTCAGGTATATTTTTTATTGTTTTGGTTTGTTTTTACAGTCTTTTTAAAAAGTATTTATTTATTTTTTTATTAGGCATACATGGCAACAGAATGCATTTTGTCAGGTATGTTTTTCAGACATTTTTTAAGAAAAAAATTTTTGTTTTTAGTTGTTGATAGACTTTATTTATTTATATGTGGTGCTGACAATCGAACCCAGTGCCTCACACATGCCAGACAAGTGTGCTACTGCTGAGTCACAATCCCAGCCCCTTCAGACATTTTTTTTCCAGGGTTTAATGAGGACAATGGTCAAGTGTATGCTTAGCATGTGAGAGACTTTGGGTTCCATTTCCAGCACCAAAATAAAACAAAATAAGAAAGCAAAATAAAGCTTAGTAATGAGATTTTCTTTAAAGACTTTGTTCCAGGAACAGTAAATTCACTGAAATAATATTTGTGTGGCAGGGTGGGTGAATCCTTAATTCTCACCTAATGAAATTCCATGTCAGTCCTTTATCTGTTGTCTACAGACAGGTAATTAAGCAATAAACATTATAGCACAACAATAAAGCTTTTGACAAGACAAAGTGACCAGGTCTGGACACAATAATAATCACTCATTGAAGTATATGAAACTTGTCCTTAGAATTGTTAATTTTTAGGTGTAACAACGATAACACAGTTATGCTTTAAAAAAGGGTCTTGCGGGCCGGGCACCGTGGGGCACACCTATAATCCCAGCAGCTCGGGAGCCTGAGGCAGGAGGATCACAAGTTTAAAGCTAGCCTCAGCAATTTAGTAAGGCCCTAAGCAACTCAGTGAGACTCTGTCTTAAAATAAAAGACAAAAAGGGTTGGGGATGTGGCTCGGTGGTTAATCAACCTTGGGTTCAACCCCTGGTACCAAAATAAATAAATAAAACAAAAAATCAAAAATAAAACAACAACAACAACAGAGCCTGTCTCTTAGGAATACATATTGAAATATTTTCTGATAAAATGGTATCATGTATTGGATTTGCTGCAGAGGTAGCATGGACCATGGGTAAGTGGGTAGGGACATGGGTGAGACCGGACTGTCCAAGTGCTGATGACTGGAAGCTGGAGATAGACCCCCTGGGGGTCTCTACACTAGTGTCCATTTGGCATATGTTTGAGATTTTTCACTACAAAGTGTGTTTTCTTTAAAAGCCACCATTACATTATGTGCTTAGGAGTGTTCTCCGCACCTCCCTGTGCAGAAGAGGGGTGTAAAGGAGCCTCATCCTTTGCCAGAGCAGGCCCCAGGCTGGCCCTGGGTGACAGCTGTTGCCCTTCCTTCTTTTTGGTCCTGGCCACACTGACTGGGACTGACTGGGACAACCTCTTCCAGACCCAACATCAGACACAGGTGCAGGAGCCAGGACTCATTGCAGTGGAGGTGGGGAGAGGAGGGTCCTAGAGATGCACTTTGAAGAATCTCCAAGAGCCTGTGCTGGATCCCATTTCCCACTCAACTGGTTTAGAGGCCGAGTCTCTACGTGAGTCTGGTTCTCATCAGCTCACGGACCCTTTGCTTTTTCTCCGTTCTCTCTGGATTTTGGTGCATATGTATCAGTCTTATCTCTCTACCTATGCTACTGTACATAAGATGTGTGTGGTCCTGCCCAGTGAGGTGATTTTTTTTAAATCCTATTGTACAAAATAGGAAATTGAGGTTGGAGAAATTAATGATTTGGCCGGTCTATGTAGCTGAGGTTACATTAGGTTGCAAATTAATAGCAAGTCAAACTCAAACTATTTCAAACCAGACAGGGAATTTATTGGCTAAGAAGAACAAGTAGGTGCCACAGGCTTCAGGAGCCATTTTGTCAGGATTTGGGTTCTTGTGTCTCGATGTTTCTCCAGATGGACTGACTTCATTTACAGACTGGTTTTCCTCATAGCAGCCAAGAGGCTGCAGCAGCCCCAGGCTTCATATCTGTATAATATACCAATGAAGGCAAGAAAGAGCTTCTCTCATTCCGACTATGTACCAAGCCCTGCAGTTCATCTGGGTTGGACTAAATTGCTACGGACAGGGGAGGCCATGTAATGAGTGCCTGAGGCCCGTCCCTTGACCGAGGGAAAGGGGATGGGAGTATGCATGGTGGTTTTGTAGTGAAGGCCCACTGGTGGGGCTGGGACTGTGGCTAATCTTACTCAAACCACAGGACTGCTGCAAAGTTAAATAACTGTAATAAACCTGAGAATAACATTCATTAGATTTTCATAGGAAAAAAACAACTAGTTTGATAGAAATAGACTCTCAGGGATCTTTGTGCTTGACAATTCACAAAGCAGAAGAGTTTGGGAGAAATGAAGCTGCCCCTTGTCCACCCGTCCTTATGTGACCCATCCTGGAGGGAGGTGTTGGTGGCTATTTCTGGTATGGTGGTTATCTAGCCAATGGGGGAACTTTTGCCTTTGATCTGGAAGAGATTGAGAAAGGCTGTGTTGGACAGCTTTGTGCTTTACTGATTTGCTGTGCACTGATAATTCAGCTTCCTTTAACATTTTCTAGAGAGATGGGAGTTAAGAATTGAGGCATCAGTAATTAAATTAAATTGCTAGGTTGTGTTTTTCTGAACATGACATGGAGCTGAGAAGGAACCACGTGGGATTCTGGGATTTATTCAGGTTACGCAACAAATTGAAACAGGAGATCATCAAGAACCAAAAAGGAATACAATGGACAAAGGGCCTTGTGGCTGTTTAGAAGCAGAGGGCTGCAGAAGAAGAAAGGCTTGGTGCAGGAGATGGAATCTGACATTGACCATGCAGAAGATTTAGTTGGGTCAACTTAAGAAGGAGACTGTGAAACAGGCGAGGTGAGATAGTTGCACACAAGCATAGAGAGTAAGTTGGGCCCAGTGGAGATGAGACACAGGGGCAGGGAAGGACAGGTCCAGGGCATCTGGGGGGCCCAGTGGCATGAATAGAGCTCAAACACACCAGGTGAGTCAGTAAACAAGAGGCAGAGAGAAGTCCCCAGCACCCTGCCAGTAATGCGATTTAGAAATCTAAGTACCCACAAAGCCAGAGCACAGGTGTTTCAAGTTTGGGAACATATGAGATTCCTTAGGCTACACACTGTCGGGAGGGGAGGGGATGATGGGGGGTCGGGCTGGAGTAGAACAACAATAAAGATCTCCCCCAAACAAGAAAGGGAACTGGCATAGATTGGTGATGATGATGGGGCTCGTATCAGAGGATTGGGTTACCCCTGCTCCCTGCCCTGGGTCTAAGAAAGAAGAGGGAGGAGATACTGTTGGCCTCAGACACCCACCCAGGGGCAGCTGTAGGCACCCACCCTCACCAGCTCCTTCTGACCCCCTGCTTTGGTGCTGTGAAAGGGTTAACAGGCACCTCCACATCCAGGGCTGCTAGAGCCAGGGCAGGACCAGGGATGGCGAGGGGGTGTGGGAAAGAGCACGGGAGGGGCCTGGCTGGGCGCCTCTCCCTCCCTGTTCTGAGCCACCTCAGCCAGACTCTACCTGCACGGTGGGATGGTGGGATTTCATGGCTGTTGATAATCAAGTAAATCCATCCACAAGGACCTGATGAGGGAATTGCAAATGAACCTTGGAGGAAGTTATATTGTGTGTATAATGTCTGGGTGAGTTTGTTTGACCTAGGAAAACTCTAAACATTTGTTTTTCTGTAAAGGAAAGAGTTCTGTTCACTGACTCAAATAAACCCGTGTGTGTGTGTGTGTGTGTGTGTGTGTGTGTGTGTGTGTGTGAGTGTGAGTGATGGAAATGTCTGATTGCTGTTATTTTCCATCCAGTAATGGACTGATTTCCACATCGAGGCAGGAACACTCAATGAATCGATGTTGATGACCACTGCCACAATTGTCACATTTGAAGCCATTTTTTCCCTTTTCTTCACGCTCTTGTGTGTCCCTTTTGTGTTTGACAACCTCTTTCTCTGGGTAATAAAGGGCCACTCTGAGTTTCCTGAAATCGCTGATTTTGTTTCTATTGTTTGTTACAATGCAGGTGTGAGCTATTTATGAATTTGCCTAAGTAAGAGAATTGGACGCAGATTATTTGTAGAGTCAAAATTTGTTATTCGTGAAGCTTTAATAAAATACTTGAGACTAGAAAGGGGCATAAGATGGGTCTCTGTGTTCCACCTCTTGGTCAGGGTGCTGGTTGTACAAGAATGTTCAGTTTGGCAAAGCCCATCAGACTGTACACTTGAGTGATTTCCTGTATATAGATCATATTCCAATAATTTTCCCCCTTTTTTAATAAAAGTACTTGAAGGCACCAATAGCTCATATCCCTGTGGGTATGTTGAAGGATTAATAATCATTAACAAACTTGGTCAAGTTGCCTGTCAGTATCACAGAATTTTAAACTTTGAAGAGATCTTAAGAATAACTCAGACCAAGTCCTAAATTATAGCTGGAAAACACAGACCCAGGAGGGAGGTGACTTTCCCAAGCCCTGTACACAGCAGGGTAAAGATGGATGAGTCTAGCTCCCTCCCAGCCGGGGCTCAGGGAGGAACAGCAGCACTTGATCTTAGCCAAAAGGCCAAGAAGCCATAGGGCACAGCTACAGATAAAAGGCCAGAGTCAAAAAGAAAAAGTTAAGCTGAAGATTATTCATCTTGAATAAGTGCCTACCCATAGCAATCCGTGACAAAATTAACTGGAATCTGCACCTACAAATTCTTCTACAGGACTTACCTCTTAAGGCAAAAGATCTTCCAGGGGCTGAGGCCTTAGCTCAATGGCAGAGCACCTGCCTAGCGTGGGCAAGGCTCTGGGTTCATTTCCTCTGGCACTGCAGGGGGAAGAAAATCATGTGAATTAAGTCTGGATAGATGTTTGCAGAGGGGGACAGAGATCAATTTACTAGTGATCGATACATGCTGTTTATACATGAGTGTATGGGGGGGGGTTCTCTTAAGATTAGAACTAAGGTAATTTTTTTTTTTTTTAATACCAGGGATTGAACCCAGGGGCGGGTTAACCACTGATCCACCCCCCCGCCCGCCACTTTTTTTTGAGGCAGGTTCTTGCCAAGTTGCTGAGGCTGGCTTTGAACATGCAAACCTCCTGCCTCAGCCTTCTGAGCAGCTGGGATTTACAAGTGTGCTCCACCTGCCCGATGAGCTAAGGTACATTTACTTCTGGAGAGAAAGAAGGCAGTGGCCATCTCTGCATCCTATTTCCTCCTCCCTGGGGCTTGTTTTGCTCATGGAGCCGGGAGGCAGGTGGCAAAGATCCTAGAGGAGGGAGTCCTGGAAGAGAGTACGCATGCCTGCCACCACGTCTCCTGCTGCCTAGTGGCCTTGTCTTAACCCCCACCCTCACCCGAGCCCTGCCAAAACCAGGGACCAACACTGCCAATCAGAGAAGATGGATGTGCGCTTAATTAGGCAGGTGTAATGAGTCTGAGCGGAGAGGCCGTTTACTTAGGAACGCTCCTACCTGCCCTGCCTGGAAGAGGCGGGCACATAAATAAATACTGTGAGTCACTGAGCACTGGACTGGAAACTCGCATCTATAACCCAAGTGGCCGCTGTCGGTGCGGGCAATGCTGTGCTGGTAATTTCAAACAAATAAAATGATTTAAGGAAAGCAATCGGGGTACGTGGGAAGGAGGTACGAGGAGGGAGGGGCAGTTGACAGAATGAGAGAGAATGTCCCCAATAAGGAGTGTGGTCATGGAGTTTATGCTGGAGCCTGAACAAAAGGCAAAAGCCTTCTAGGAGGCCAGTGCTAAATTCCACAGGCCAGGAAGAGAAGAGACTGGAAGGATTAAGATGGGGAGAGAAACTCTTATTTGCTGTATCAGGAAGGAAAGCTCCCTACGGTGAGTTTATTAGTTTCCACCCGTTGTCATTGCCTCTGGCAGTGTGGACAGTAGGAAATACCAAAAGACAGGAAAACGGCTGCCCCTCAGATCCCCCTCCTGATAACCCCTCCTGCCAATGGAGGTGAGATAAAGCAAACAATTCACCTTGTTTGACGTCCTGAAGGTCAGGCGATCAGATAGGGGGGCTCTGGGACCACCTCCCAAGCGGCCAAGCTGTTGTCAGAACTGTGACTCACAGGCCCTTTTAGAAGCCAGGGCTCCAGCCAGGCTTTGAAAGGACACAATGCACATTGTTTTGGGAATCCCCCTCCTAGTCCTCCACCTGCAGGAAAGACACTTTGCTTTCAGTCCCTCTGTCCATGATCTTTGAAGCCCAGCTGGCTGCCATGTCTCTCCACAATCTGGCCCCTTGTAGGGGAGAGGTGCTGCCCTACCACCTTGCTGTCTCCTCTCCCCACTTTTTTTTGTTTTTTTTTTGGTACTGGAGATTACCCAGGGACTCTCCATCCCCAGGCCTTTTTTTTTTGGTATTTTATTTAGAGACTGTGTCTGGCTGAGTTGCTCAGGGCCTTGCTAAATAGCCAAGGCTGGTTTTGAACTCACAATCCCGCCTCAGCCTCCAGAGCCCCTGGGATTACAGGCGTGCTCCATGGTGCCTGGCTTTCTTTTCCCTTCTGGAATCCTCCCCCAGCTCTCCAACCCCACTCCACCCTAATGAACAGAACCCAAGAGGCTACTGAAAGTCTGGGGTTTGAACTTGGGGTGAGACCTCTCTTCTAGAGGGGACAGGGAACAGAAGTGAGAGCCAAGCACAGTCCCCCACCCCTGTTCTGCTCACTTCCTTCCCAGGCCCAGTCACGGGGATCCTGGGGTGGGGGCCAGGTGATTGGTGCTGGGGGGGCTGCTCCTCACAGTGGACCAGGTCCGTGTCTGACCATGGGCCCCACTTTCTCTTACCCCCAACCCAGGGACGTTTTAAAACTTGTCATCAAAACCCAAACCAGCACGTTCAATTCACATTGCTTCTGGTCACTCTACTTTCTAGAATCTTCTACATTCTGCAAGTCTGAGGCCCTGGGGCCTGTGAGAAGGCATGAGCCATTGCGGGCAGGGGGCTGCGTCAGTTTTTACTCTGTCTAGGATGTCTTTACATGATGACTTATGGTCAAATTTTCATCACTCACAATTAGATTTTCCTCCTCCAAGTAACTGAGCCACAGGGAATAAGTGTATGTCTGAGTGCCAATGAACAAATTTCAACAAATTGAGCTTTAAAGTTTGTTAGATCTTTTACTAATGATTTATTAACCAGGCAGCATCCAGTCTAAAAATATAAGCGCTCTGCAGGGCAAAACAGGCAGCTTTTATAAAGCAGCCTGAGCAAGTAGGAAACAGTGGACAGTAGTACCCCCTTATCTACTGGTGAGACCAGAGATGATACTGGTGTTGAAAATAAGTTAGGATCCGATCCTCGTTCCCCTGGTGTTGAAGATTGACGGGGGCAAGCATAGAACACAGGTTTTATTTAAGTAAAGGACAGAGATAAAATCTCAGAGGAGAAGAGGCCCCAGAGCTGGGTGCCTGAGTGAGTGGGGGTGTCCTATCTGAAGGGAAAACAAGAGACCAGCAAGCCAGAAATGAAGGACGGAGATCAGACAGAGATACACACCAGAGTTTACCTGTCAGAGCTGACAAATAAAGGCCATCTCTCTATAGTGGAGAGAGGCAAAACAGGCTTGGGTTCCGGGACCTTTATGGGGGAGGCGCAGGTCCTCATGCGGGCAGTTAAGGGTCGGGTTGGGATGAGGGAGTGGTGAGCCTTTCTCAGGAAGGCCCTTGGGTGGGAAAGAGAAACCTTTTCCTTAAAATGGTGGCTGTCACTTAAGATGGCAGTACAAGGTCCAGATGCTAAGCAAGGACCTTGTCCTGCCCCCTTTATCCTTTCTTCTCAGGCCCCTCCACCTCTTATCTTGCCACCGTGACCAAAGGTGGGAAAGGAGCCTTCTAGGCGTGCCTCTCCATATCTGCCCAGAAAAGGTGGGAGGGAGCGCCCAGGAGGTACTTCATTAACAACTCCTCCTCATTGGGAGGAACAGTTCCCTGGAGACAGGTAACCTTGGCAACAGGTTGGAGGAGGGGGAAGTGCTCTGCAGGTATTAGCCCCCCATCTTCCGGACCCAATCATTCGTTCCCTGCATTAACTATCCTTCTGCCCCAGGCCTCACTGGGAGGAAGGTCCAAGATCCCCCAGTGGATGCTAAAGCCATGCACAGACTGAGCCCCGTCTACACCATGTTTTTTCCTATACATACAAACTTATGATCAAATTTTGTTTATAATTTAGGCACAGAAAGAGATTTATAACAACATCTAATAGCAAAATAGAACAATTGTTACTATGAACTGTGATAAAAGTTATGTGGATATGATTTCTCTTTTTCTCAGAGTATCTTGATTTCTCATGTACTGTGGTAATAGTTTTGGACCTTGGTTGACAGTGAGTTACAGAAGCTGTGGAGAGTGAAACCACAGGTAAGGGTGGACAGTGGTGGTGCATAAAGCAGATTGGTTACCATCAGTGTTCCTCAGGTTCCTTTGCTTGTGACGGGTAAAGCGGAGGGGACTTCCTTATCTTGCTGGCTTAGGTTGACTGGCCTCTGTTGATTGGTTGTTGTGAATCTCATGTTTTTTTTTTTTGTTTTTTTTTTTTTGGAAACTGGCCTGTTTGAGGATTATATGGCCATCTTTCTCCTGATTTCTCAGGAGGTCAGATTTTACAAGTAAAAAGGCTTCGGTTTTATTTTAGTGATGTGGAAACTTAGAATGAGTGACTCCACTTTGGGTTGGTCTGTTGGAGCCTCATGAGAGAGTTCAGTGCAAATACATTTTATTAAACATAAATTTTATTAAACAGGACACTTATAACACTTGGGGTAGGTCTGTCCACGTGAAGCCAAACACATTCCAGGCATGCAGAGGTTAACTGAGCATCTACTGTGAGCCAGGCACCCACAGGGAACAAGATGGGCCATCTCTGACTTCAAAGATTTTACATTCAAATTGGAGACACATAAACATTATTAAGTCATTCTTTAAAATTAAAGAAATACTTCTTTTAAGGACAATAAAGCCAGAAGGTAGATCAAGGGTGCTGGGTTGGAGAGATACAGTATTAAGCAGTGTTGTCAGCCAGAGTTTCACTATAGTTTGGAGATAGCTACCTCGGCTTCCCTCTGTTGTAGAAAATGAAATCTATGTTTAAACTTAAACATAACAACATGAAGATTTACATATTAATGGGGTATTTGATATTTCTATATATGTATGCTTTGTGTAATGTTTAAATAAGGTCAAATACTTAGGATTTCTCTATGGTAAAAACTGTCAAAATCCTTTGAGACATACCGTGCATCCTTATGAGCAATGCTCGGGCTACTTTGCAATGACACACCAGAGTTTTTGCTCCTAGCTGTAACTTTTTGCCCCTTGATCAACTTTCCCCAGCTCTCCCTCCCCACTACTCTGGTAGCCGCCATTCTACCCTCGACTTCTGTGAAAACAACTTTTTTATGTTTCACATAGGAGTGAGATCATATGGCACTTGTCTTTCTGCACCTGGCTTATTTCACTTAACGTAATAAACTCTAGCTCCATCCGTATTGTGGCGATCGGCGGGATTCCAGTTGTTGTGATGGTTTTCCTTATGTGTGCACCACATTTTCTTTATTCATCCATCAACCCATGGGCACTTGGATTGATTCTGCTCCTTGACTTTTGCAAATAGTTCTGCATGGACGTAGCAGTGCAATGTCCCTTTGGCACCCTGCTTCCCTTTCCTTGGGATGTGCACCCAGGAGTGGGATTGCTCAGCTTCCTTTGTGCCAGGTGTACAGATGACAATGATAAAGTCAATAACCCAAACCTCTGCCTCGATCAGACCATATTTCTAAAACAAGACCCAAATTCTTCTCAAAACCCAAATCACAGGCTCCACCTGTTAAATATGAGGAAGTTTAATCTTTTGTTGGGTTTCCTTCCAAAAGTATTCCCGATAACTCCAGGATGACATAGACTTGCCTGTCACTCAGTCCCTGTTTTGCCTCTGTGCTGCCATTGGCCAGGAGAGGGAACCAGTCCAGGTCCCTGGAGGATGTATGTCCAACCCGCACCTCGCATGGTGGGCTATGGGACACAGAGGTCTCATTGCTGGTCAGGATCCCCAGTAGACCCAGAGTCATGCCCATGTCCACAACTCTGTCTTTTATTCTTGCCAATTTCTACCCTCTCTATCCCTGGTCCCAGCACCTTCCTTCAACTTGGGTCACCTTCTTTCAGGAAAGTTCCTCTCGGGACTGCATTACTATGATTTTAAAAATACTACTTGGATTCCTTTTTGAATGTAGTTCATCAGACATCATCTATGGGCATCTGGAGTTTCAGAAAGTGGGGGATACCATTTCCTCCAAGCAGTCATCTTTCAAAACCCAAACCAAACCCCAAAACAAAACCAGAATATATTCTGTTTCCAAGTCAGCAAGAGTTGGAGGCATTAAAGGCATAGGTGGAGATTCTTCCCATCCCTCTTTATTCTGTTCTACTTGCTCTTTATCCTGTGTTTGCCACTGTGTTGATGCTGGTCAGTGTCATTGCTGTCCATGTCACCATATTTCACTATATTTACATTTTTTTTCTTTGGTACCAGGGTTTGAACTCAGGGGCACTCGAACACTGAGACACATCCCCAGCCCTATTTGGTATTTTATTTAGAGACAGGGCCTCACTGAGTTGCTTAGAGCCTAGTTTTGCTGAAGCTGGCTTTGAACTCCCAATGCTTCTGCCTCAGACCCCGGAACCACTGGGATTATAGTTGTGTCCCACCTCACCCGGCTATTTGCATGTCTTTATAAACAAAATACAGTGTAGTATTTTCAGTAGAGGCTTCAATAACACAATATTATACTATAGGTATCATTCTGCATGAATTTAATTTGTACTTTAGTCTGTCCTTCTGTTGGGTCAATACTGCTTTATTTTTAAATTCTTATTTTATAATGTAGCATTAAATCTTTTAGCAATTCTTTTATTGAGGGAGTGAAAAACCTGCCTGAGTTTTTGCATCTCTTAAATTGTCTTTCCTTTGCCATTAGCCTTGAATGATCGTGAATATCAATGCTGAGTACAAAATTGTAGATTGACAGTTCTCCTCTTTGAGTGCTGACAATATTGTCTTATTGCTCCCAAGTTCTTCTGGATGCTGATGAGAAGTCTGTTGCCACTTTCATTGTCATTTCCCTGTAGGTGATCTGCATTTTTTTCTCCTATGAGCTTTTGAGATTTGACATCTTTTTAGCTTTATAAGGAGACTAGAGTGGATTTATTTTTAATTATCCTGCTTGACATGAGGTGCACATTTTCATGCTGAGAACTCACATCTTTTCTCAGTTCTAGAAAATTCTTAAATATTATTTTTTTGGATACTATTTTTCTGTCATTCTCTTTTCTTCTCCTGGAATTCTTATTCATCATGAATTAGAACATCTTCGTCTATTCTCTGTAAGTTCTGATTATCTAGTGCTATGTCACAAGCCAAGCCAAAATGCAGTGATTTAATAGTTTGTGATTATTTCTCATTGTTCTCTGGGTGGACTGGACACAGCAAAGAAGTTATTGTTTGAAGTTTCTCATGCAGCTTGAATCAGAAGCCAGTGACAGCTGCAGTCATTGGAAAGCCTGATGGGTTGGACATTCAGGGTGACTCAGATTCACCCCAAATCTCTCTGACCATTGATGCTGGCCATGGGTGGGCATTCAGCTGGGGTAGTCAATGGGAACACCAACATATGGCTCTCCAAGTGACTGGGTCAATTCTCCAAGTGTTTTAATGATCCTTCCATGTGACCTAGGCTTCTCACAATATTACTGGCCCCTAAGAGTGAGTATTTTCAAGGGACCCAGGCAAAAGTTGCCAAGAACTTTTAGGACCTAGCCATGGAAATTCCTGATATCACCTCTACCACGGTCCATTGGCCAAACAAGATAGTAAGGCCAGGACAGACTGATGGAAGGGGAAGACACCACCTCTTGACAGAGGAATATCCTGGATATGAGGGAGGGAAGAAGTCAGTGGTGGCCATCTTCAGAGAGAAGCTGCTCACCATGTCCCTCAAACTCCTCCTTCACACTCAGTGTTTCTTGGTTTCTCAGTGTTGTCTTCTGGGTGGGCTCTTCAGTACCATCTTTTGGCTCACTATCTTAGTGACTGTGTTCAGTCAGATTTTGTTACATTTACTGATTTTTAAAATATTTTAATGATTTTTTTTTGGTTTCCAATGCTCCTAATTGGTTCTTTTCCCTACCCACCTATTCTTGTTATTAATTATTTCTTACTCATGTCAATGCATTTTATTTTTTAAATTTATCTTTGAACACCTTAAACAACCATTTTGAACTAAGAAAACTTTGCTAACTTGACAGAGATTTTCACCCTGACATTGGTGGGATTTGCTGATGTTTTAGGTTATGTTGAGAGAGTAGGAGTGTGAAGAATAAATCCTAATGTTTTACGGCTTATTTAAATGAACATGGGGAACATGGAAGAAGACCAGGCCTGTAGGAGAAAGTTATGAGTTCAGTCTGAATTCCTGTTAAGGGAGTTGGACAGAAATGATCATTGATGTAAATTCTGAATGTGGAATAGGAGAAATAGAAATATTCTACAGAAATAGGCTTCAGTTATCCATTTAAGTACCACTCAATAGCTATAATCTCAAGATCTACCTTTATTTAATTATGAATTTAAAATTTTGATTCTTCCATGTGCAAGTACAAAAATATGCTCTTAGCATCTTTGATAGTACTTTTCTTAAAATTGTTATTATTTCCTTCTAAACATTTTCATATTCTACCTACTATCATGATCCAAATACCTGCTCCAGAAGCATCCTCAGGAATGGAAATGAAGGAAGTGAAAGAGAAAGTGAGGGTGTAGATGAACCATCAGATCCCAAATTCATTCTCACCTATTACCCTTTCCATCAGGATGAGACTACTTCTAGTACCTTATCACCCATCTCTTTCTATCTCAGAATGCTTGCACTTTCAACTTTGTTTCAAGAAAAGAGGAAACCAAGGAGGAAGAAATTATTAGAGATAACACAAATTCCCCAAATTTAAAGACACGCATTTCCAGTTTGAAAATACCCATTGAGTACTAAGTATAAAGAATATTAAAAAGATCCACAAGTAACATTGCATGAAATTTCACTATAACAGGGATACAGTAAAATCCTAAATGGCTTGGTGTAGGGAGCAGGAAGAAGAGGTCACATAGAAAATGTCAGGAACCAGAATGTTACCAAACTCTCAACAGCCACAATAAAACCTCACAGACAGTAATGATTTTGAAAAACTGAAAGAAAAATGATTTCCCATCTGGAGTTTTATGCCCAGCCAAATTATCAATCAAGGTGAGCAAGAATAAAGGCCTTGTCAATCATGTAAGTTTATTTTGCATACATTCTTTCTCAGAAGAAAGACCAGGAAAGAAGGCAATAAAGAAAACGTATGCAGGGATTCAGGAAAGTAGAATCAAACAGAAATATCCAGAACACATTGGAGCTTAGTTCTTTCTTTCTTCTTCTTCCTTTTTTATATATTCAGATCTTCAATTTAAGCAATAAAGCACATTAGAGAAAAAATAGAGACAACAAAGAAAAAAGAAATCACATTATCCAGAATCCCACAACTCTATACAACCATTCTAATCGTTCAATAAAATAGATCATCCTTGTATTAGTCAGGATTCTCCAATCCTGGTCCAATTACTCCTTATACAGACTTTTAACCAAGCTTCTGCTGTTCAGCCCTACTCTGACTCTTGCCTGCTGGTGTCTGTAATGCTTCCAAGACTTCAGGGTCCTGCATTCTAACAGACATGCTGCTTTGAGACCTTTTTACAGGAGCTTATTAAAGTTCAGGAAGCTGATGCATAAGTTGGTTCACACACAAATATTTTAATTTGTTAAAATCTGTCATTTTTAGATACCTAAAATATGTTTCATAATGGATGTTAAAAGCCTAACATTAAGATGAACGCCAATGAATACACCATCCATTTACAAAAAGTGGCACATTTATAATATCAGTGAATTTCATCTAAGATGGATTTTTTTTCCTGGATCAGTAAATTAATTTTTTTTAGTTCCATAATTGGCATTTCCTTTACTTTCTCTGTTATCTCTTGATAAGATTCTATCACAACTTCCCACTTTGTCTTCTAGTTTTCTTAACCTCTCTCTCTTAGTTTCTGTTTCCTTATATCTTTATGTTTGCTGGGTGTAATTTACCTAGAATCTCAGTGTATTTAGGCAGTAGTTTGTCATACTGCTAGAAAAGAAAAAGTCTCATCCATCTTGTAAGGTTGAACTGGCCTCACTAGTTGGCTATCAACCCTCTTTTCTTTTGTGATCTTGAACATTTTCAACGTCTTTTCTATCACATTGTGGGGGTTCTAGGGGACGTCAACATGAACACTTTTGTTCAGTCTGAACTGTTTAAAGAAAGTTGCTTAGGCTTCTTTTAGAATTGTTTCATGGGGATGTCTAATGTCTCCCAGAAAGAAAACTTGGATAAAAGTCTATCGAAATAGTCATTTAAGCAGTTTTACCTGGGGAGGGAATCTTTGGGACAAATTCCTAAGTGGCATTGAATTTCCTTTGATCTCTCAGGCAACTAGTTATGGATAGAAGATTTTGTTCTGAGACTGATCTACATGGGAATCCTCCCTTTAAAAACAAATATTTATATTTCTTAACACAACTTTCAGAAAAGATGTATTAGTCATCATGATTAAAGAGCTGAACAACTTCATCTGGTTCAGAGACAAGGAAAGATGGTTAGGTTCCTGTGAAACCCATTGTTTTCCTTGTCTGTGAAAAACGATTAAATCTTCTAATGGCCACTTCTGAGTGACTGAAAAACCACTGGACCAGGGCTTCGTTACTGCTGGGGCACTACTGGTCAAGGACACCACTTACTGATTTCACAACTTCTTGGAACTGAATGTCTTTCCCTAAGCCTCAGTCATGGACACAGGGCATGGGAAAGTATTGCACTGCAGGACATTAGAGGGACCCCTTCCTTTTACTCAGAACCAAGCCCTGAGCTGCACCTGTAACCACTGTCTCCTTTGTGAGCTAAGAATCTGCCCACATGGGCCATCTGGGTCGTCCCTTCCCCATGATCAGGTAGGGTCGTCCTGGCAAGGCCCTGCGACTCCGGGAGCTGCCCACCGTCCCTGGCCGGTGGCCCCTACTCCCCGGCTCTCACAAGCAGTCATCTGTCTTGGAGCCAGGGCTCTAATTACCCCTGCCATTAGCCCGCTCAGCAGGACTGCAGATGTTATTAATGGTCATGAAATTATCCAATGCCTTTCAAAACTCCAGAGCCAGTCAATGTTTGTCCCCGTGACCTCTCGTGGCACTTCATTTCTTTGTTCCTTTGCTGCGGTATTGAACCTTCATCTTGAGCATGAAATGAAAAGAATGTCACTCGCCCCCCCCCCCTTTCCTCCGGTCCCCTCATCAGCCCCCTCACTTTGCTTTTCTGGGGATGGAACTCGGCACCTGGCCTCCCGACTCTGCTCTGTGTTTACAGGGAGCGCTCGACTGTGCGGAGGTGCGCGCTCCCTCGTCCTTCCCCATCTCATGGATCTTTTCTCAACAATTAAAAATAACTTGTTGCTTCGTATTAGAAAATCAATATATTTTCATGGTTGGAAAAATTAGAACAATGCAAATAAGCAAAAAGAAGACAAAATCCATATTCTTACCTTCCAGAGATAAATGTTGTTAAGATTTTAGGGTTCATCTTTATAGACATTTTTCTATATAGATAGAAAGAGATGAGACAATACACTGTTCTAATAATAATATTAATCATAACATGGAGTGCTTACTTGTTTAGATTTCATAAATGATCTATTGATTTGTCTCTAGAGCCCAATGGGATGAGTTTAATTTCTATTCCCATTTTGCAGATGAGTAGACTGAAGCAGGAAGAGGCTTAAAATATTGTTCATGTCATGCAGGGTGGTATGTGTTTCTCTCTGGTTCCAGCTTCTTGGGAGGCTGAGGCAGGAGGATTGCTTGAGATGGGGCCAGCCAGGGCAACATAAGGAGACCCTGTTACAAAAAAAAAAAAAATTGCTCTAAGATGCTAAGCTATTTGTGGAAGAGGTGGGTATTGAATGCAGATAGCCTGGCTCTAAGCTCTGAACTGTTATTATTACTATTATTATTATTATAGAGGAGGAAATGTATATTTGGGCTCATGGTTTCAAAGGCTTCAGTTCACAGTCAGCTGACTCCATTGCTCTGGACCTGAGGTCAGACAGAACATCATGGTGGAAGGGTAGGGTGGAGGAAAGCAGCTCAGGTCATGGCAGCTGGGAAACAGAGACAGCCCAAAGAGTGAAGGACAAGGTACATAACCCTGCTGGGTGCAGTGGCACATGCCTGGTATCCCCACGACTTGGGAGGCTGAGGCAGGAGGATCACAAGTTCAAAGCCAGCCTCAGCAAAATCGAGGTGCTAAGCAACTCAGTGAGACCCTGTCTCTAAATAAAATACAAAATCGGGCTGGGGATGTGGCTCAGTGGTTAAGCGCCCCTGGGTTCAATTCCCAGTATCAAAAAATAAATAAGTACATTTTGTGTGTGTGTGTATGTGTGTGTGTATGTGTGTGTGTGTAGAATCCCTAAGGACATGCCCTCAGTGACCTAGATCCTTCACAGGCTCTGAATTTTTAAATAATGCATTATGCTCTTGTCTAACCTGATTTTTAAATTTAATAAACTCTGGATAACTTTCCATATTACTCTTTTTTAAAAAATAATACGTTTATTTTACTTATTTATTTTTATGTGGTGCTGAAGATCGAACCCACGGCCTCGCACATGCCAGACATGCACTCTACCACCGAGCCACAACCCCAGCCCTCCATATTACTCTAATTTGCCCTCCCAATTTTAAATATGACACCAGAGAAGAATTCTAAGATATGGTCATGTTGAAATTTCTTTAACAAAACACCAGGGAGGGTCTTCCTTTTCCTATTTTACTGTATTTTTCTATGATAAAACCACTTGGACTATTATTTTTTTTTCTGAATACGTAAAATATGATAAAGCATTTTGGATATTTGGTCAACATTTTGTCTTTTATATGCTAATTTTCTAGGATAACCAGAGTGGCAACATGTTCATAAGCCTATTTTTCAGTGAGACAATTCCTTCAGGAATATGGCTGTAGGAAAAGCAAAACGAAAATAAGCAATGTAAACCAGGTTCAGTTTGTTTCACACCTGCAGATGGAAACTTGGAGCCAGGTGCAGTGGTGCACATCTGTGATCCAGCAGCTCAGGAGGCTGAGGCAGGAGGATCTCGAGTTCAAAGCCAGCCTCAGCAACTTAGAGAGGCCCTAGGCAACTCAGCGAGACCTTGTCTCTAAATAAAATACAAAAAGGGGCTGGGGATGTGGCTCAGTGGTTAAGCGTCCCTGGGTTCAATTTCTGGTACCAAAAAAAAGAACGTTTGGTACACTCTGGTTCTCAGCATCATTAAAAAAAATGTAGTCGTAGATGGACAGAGTGCCTTTGTTTTATTATGTGGTGCTGAGGATCGAACCCAGTGCCTCATATGTGCAAGGCAAGCACTCTGCCACTGAGCTACAGCCCCAGTCCCCCAGCATCATTTTTAATAAACTCTCTTTTGTGTGTATGCTGAGTTGTGAACCCAGGGTCTGTGCATGCTAGGAAAGCGCAATGCTGCTGAGCTACACCCCAAGCTCCAGTCATCGTTTCTAAGAGATAATAGCATGCTTTAAAAAATGCTAATGACCGTTGGACATTTTCTATGACCCACCTTATTTGTGCTTTTGAAGTGCTGAAATTTTTTCACTGGTGATTCAGGCTCCAAGCAAGATTCTGGAGAAACCCGAGAGGACGGAGGGAGAAAACCCTTTTGGGAAGACTCTCTGTTTAACCTACTGATTTATTTCCTAGTTATTTCCAACCAAACATCTGCCTTTCCTTTTTCTTTTCCCTCTCCTTCTCCCACTCCCTCTTTTTCTCTCTTCTTCTTTCTTTCCTGAGCTTGAATATTCCATTTTTTTCTTCATCTGGAACCATTTCAACTGTTGAGTATCCAGAAGCTAATGTGGCTTCATCTAGAGCCTGTTCTGGAAGGACATTTTTGACATGTTGGCATTTTGTCTCATCTGACTTATAGGCTGGGTCTGTATTTGACCAGTGAATCCATCATGGCAGAGTCTATTTAGAAATTTTTGCTGATTATCAGCCAGTCTATGCAAAATGTATTTGCATTGACCTCTGGCGGATAGGATCGCCTAAGCAACCTCATAACTTCTTGATAGGTGCTTTCTTCTGTGAGTTGGAGTATGAACCCTGGTCCAGGCAAGTCACTGATTAGATAATACATAGACAGAGATCAAGTTCATTTATTTTTTTTTCTACCTCGTGGAAAGATGCCTAGCACAGGGGTTAAGAGGAAATCTCAGGAGGTTTGAGTTCTAGTTTCAGTTTTACTACAGACTAGTACAACTGATTAACAGCTGTTGGGATGAGGTAAATTACCAACCATGTTATCCCCCATCACTACATCCATCCTACCCCATTCATGCCTTCTGGACACCCAATGAAATCATTCCTAAAGCTCTTTACTTTCCATTCAAGAACTGTCTGATATGTTCTCAAGGTATTCAGTACCTTGAGAATAAGGTAAGAAACATTGACTTCCTTATTTTGATAGACATTCAATTCCAGGAAATTGTGTGGGAAAAACAGGTGATATCTCAGATACGTTAATCTCTCCCTACCCCATTTTGACAAACATTACAAAAGACATTTTCATGCAGGGTGTCCTCCCACGGTGACCCAGTATGGCATCACAGGCCAGGGCAAAGGTAAGTGGGACTGGGATCCTAATCCACTTACCAAAACCCTCTCCCTTCTCTTAAGGAAACATATCAGCTAAGATATATTTCGATAAAACTGTGGGGTAGTGGTGCCCCATCAGGCAAATGGATCAAAGAAATAGAACACAAGCCCAGACATCAAATCACGCACTCATGGGAAACCGGTACCTAGAGACCTACTTTCCAAACCACCGAGAAGAAGCTGCATCAGTTCATGGAGAATGTTGGGAAAACCACCTCTCAACACAGAGGAAAATAAATTCCCAATGGATTAAGCACAGAAGTATGTGGAGGGGAAAGACACAAATCTCAAAGAGTGTGTAGGAGTATATAGTCATGGTTGAGTTTGGAGCAAACTTTTTAACCAAGACCCAAACAATATAAACTCTAAAAGGAAAAATTGATGGATATTTCAACCTCAAAATTAGAGATTTCAGTTCAGAACCATTAACTTACTTGACAGATGACAGTGGGAAAAGATGTTTTCATGGTCTAAAATCAAGGAAAAATTAAAGGAAATCCTGCACATTGATGGAAAAAGGGAACTCCTATAGGAAAAACAGAAGCTCAGGATAAAGGCAGTTCATAGAAGGGAAACCCTGAATTGCTAATAAGTAAATGAAGAGGTATGCATTTCACTGGTAATCAGAGCCGTGCAGATTTAAATGACAATGTGATCCACTTCAGAATCATCAGTTTGGACCAAATTGAGAATCTTATTAATATCAAGTGCTGAAAGGGATGTGGGGAAACACGAGACCTCCGTACTGCCGCTGGACGTGTTATGTCCCACACTTCAGCAACCCCACTCCTGGTGGAGACCCCAGAGACAGGCTTCCAAAAACCCATGGAGGGGCATCTCCGTGGGTGTTCCTTGGAGCCCTGTAGTAGCAGGGACCTGCAGTCACCCGAGGTTTTCATCACCAGGGTAATGGACAAAACAATCCCAGGAGATGTCAAGCAGTCAGCAGCCATAATTAAATTTAAATACAACAGCAAGAATGCATTCCAAAAACATAGAGCTGGATTAAAAATAATAAGGAGAATGAGATTTATAGCATGTTGCCTTTCCTAAATTAAACATGCACACACAAAGTTATATATATTATTTAAGGCTATTCAGATGTCTAAATAAAGATAACAGTGGGGGGGGGGGTTTGGAGGAGGGGCAATGGAGATCGGGAGGTAGGAGGAACTATAACAATAGAATTAAAGAAGGTTTTTGGTTGGTTTTTTTTTTTTTTTGATCAATAAGTGTAACATGCACTGGAGAATTAATTCAACAACTCCATGAATCTGTAGTCCCAAGGAGAGGAAAAGGAGGTAAAAATCAAATTGGAATTTGGGTGAGTGAGAGGTATCCTTATATAGCAATTATTTTGAAATATTCTATATAACTACTGTATAATAAATCATTGATGAACATCAGCTCTTCATTATTTGTAATAGATTATTTGCAACACACTTCGCAACTGTCAGGACCCCAGGGCTGTCACAATTCTTTGACTAACATAATCCCACAGAGGTAGATGTGGCCATCAAAACTAAAGGGAGACCATCTCAATATTCAAGACACAATTAGGAGACAGACTTGGAAAGGTTTGCAATTACTGTTCCATAAAGACCTGGTCTGAAAAACTCTTTATTCATATTTTATTTCCTCCATCTAATATTAAAAGTCTTTCTCTTCTATTTGTGGAATGAAAAGCAGAAATCTAAATAGTTCTAACATTATTTCCCCAATTCCCACAGCTTGCTCTGCCCCATGCCTATCTCTAAATTCTTAGTACAAATGAACAGAAGACAAAATCATTTGTGGGACTCTGAGATGAAGTTTTTTCAGTGGAACACAGAGACACAGTAAAATTGTGCAAAATTGTGCAACTGGAAGGGAGGCCCTCCTCAAAACATCTACCAGAGACCTGCAAGGAACGGCTTGCATGAGCTCTACTCCCCCACGCCCCGTTCACACCAAACTTACCGGTCAATTTCATCAAAGAGACTGAATAGATTTTCTAACCTGTCCCCACTCCAAATCGATGAGTTAATTTAGCTGATCTCTATGAAGTTGTTAAAGAACTAGGACTTTTTCCCTTTCATGTTATGTAGGCCCAACTAAAGTCCCTTTACTTGGGTGGAGGCACAGATCACAGGAAGATGAGTATTCCTGACCAAAATATATCTTATCCTGCATACATATGTTTTTCAATGTGAATTTGATTTTTTTTTTTTGCACACTTTTATTGCAAAAACCTTTTATGGGCTCTTGCTCCAGGTCAGAATCAAGTGGTTTTCTGCCACTTATTTATTTAGTATTTGTTATTTTAAAATAGGCAGTTCTTGGACTCATACAGAATTGTTATACATTTGCTTTCCCCATTTGCTTTGAGGATTAGAAAGAAACTGGTAAATAACATGGACCTTGCTCTTGATCAATGGCTGTGAGGCACTGTGTGCAGTTCATGGCTGCAGTGTCGCAGCATGAGGTCATTCCTTGGATCTACACGCCTGAAAGCATTGTTGATAGCCAGAATTAGTTGAGGAGGAAGTGAGGGCAGCGTCCTGGGTAACTATCTAACTGTCTCCGAGGGGCTCCCAACCACGGGTCCCTTTATAAATCTCATTCATTCTCAAAATACCCCAGTGAGGGAGAAAGGAAGGGAGATGCTGATGACGTCATGACATGGAATGAAGCACTTTGCCAAGGTCACAGTCACTTCCGCCTCACCTGCCCCAGTCCCTAAACTTGGACGCAGAAACTGAGGCAGAGGGAGCCGGAACTGCAGACCCAAGATTTCCAGGGCCTAAGGGAAGCCCGGGAGGCAGCTACTTGGCAGCTGCTGGAACAGTGTCTTAAAAACTGCCTAAATAGGGGCTGAACCACTCACTTAAGATGACAGCAACCCTCTAATCGTAAACCAGCGCTGGGTGTGGATGGCTGGGAGGTGAGAAATGTGCTGAGAAAAGGGTCCGGCACTGGGCCAAGATAAAGCCACAGACTGGCTCTCAGAAGG
Organism: Marmota monax; assembly: GCF_021218885.2. Lineage (NCBI taxonomy): Eukaryota > Metazoa > Chordata > Mammalia > Rodentia > Sciuridae > Marmota > Marmota monax. The sequence continues at coordinate 38,712,243 of NW_026693571.1, forward strand.
GGCCACTTTGGGGTGAGCTGGGCTCTTCTACCGGCTCAGCGTTTTTCTGGTAAATACAACTCAGTTTGGTTCACATCTCTACAGACACACACATCACATTAAGTGGATCGTATTTGGTCTACTTCCTTAGTTTTTACTGAAGGCCTCTGAGGTTATTTCTCAAAGAATTGCTTTGATTAAGATTTTCCATTTTAAAGAACCTGGTGTGGTTTAAAATGATGAGCCTCCAACTTAATGGAGAGTGTTTTGAGAATCCCCTAAGAGGATACTCCTGGGTCCTTTCTCTGTGACCCCTCAGCTTCTTCTTATGGAAGCCATGGTCCCCACCACCAGTCTAGGAGGATGGCTTTGGGCCCCTCTGGGAGTTTTTATGGACTTCACGTAGTTCCTCTAAGACCTATGAAATCTTTTTTTCTTTGGAGGAGCAGACAGTAAGGTACAAATGGCTGGTAAGACATAGGTCACAGGAATAAATCTTTAATTGTGGAATTGCAGATGTTTGGGATGATTTGTGAGACGCGGGAGTTTTATGACATCCCACCAGGCAGCCCACCTGGAAAGGTCAATCCCACCAGGAAAAAGAGCATCATTCTTGAAAAATCTCAGCTGCTATATTTTATTTTCTCCCTAAGAGTCAGTCTACTGAACATTTTAAGGATCGGTAATGTGAAGGAGCACACGGAATTCACTTGTCCCTTCCTTCAACCCTTCAACAGACACAAAAATGAGTAAAGAATATCCCCTTACCTCTGGGAGCTCCGAGACATATCAAGAAACCATGGCAGCGCAGGGTGGTAATAAGAAGCCTAAAATAGGTAGAGGGAGAAAGGAGAGATCTTTGGCATTGGTGTGAGCGTGTTTAGTAAATTTAAAGACAATCAAAATTCAACTAGACATTTATGGCCCCTAAGTTCTAGGTGAAACTATCAGGAATAATAAATAATAGAGATTAAACACATGGCTTTGTATAGGTTGTTTTTTTTGTTGTTGTTGTTTGTTTGTTTTTTGGTACCAGGAATCGAACTCAGGGGCACTCAACCACTGAGCCACATCACCAGCCCTATTTTGTATTTTACTTACAGACAGGGTCTCACTGTATTGCTTAGCATCTTGCTCTTGCTGAAGCTGGCATTGACCTTGAGATCCTCCTGCCTCAGTCTTCTGACAGCTGGGATTACAGGCGTGCACCACCAAGCCTGGATTTGTATAGGTTAAAAAAAAAAAAAGATTGATGATAAGATCAGGGCCACCTTGATATGACATGGTGGCAAAGACATACACTTGGGTTTTGCCAGGCCTGCGTTCCCATGGTGGTTTTACAGTTTTTGTCTTCCTTGGTTATGGAAGCATTTCTTCACCTCTCCATGCTTCTGTGTCCAATCTGTAAACTGGAAATAATTAATTATAGATCACACCCAAAAGGGTTCTTAAGAAGATTAAATTAAATGATACATCGCAAGTGCTTAGAAAATTGCCCAGCAAACAAAACAAAACAAAACAAAAAAAACAATAACCAGCACACAAGAAGATTTAACAATGATTATTATTATCCACAAAAGTTTCTTTTATAAAAGCAAAAGTGAAGCATCCTAGAGTTTTAATTTATAGCTTGCTTTGCGACCATTAATTCTCTGGTGATGGCACACTGGTCTCCCAAAAGAATAGGAAGAAATAGTAACACACCACTTTAGAAGTGAGGTTCTGTTCGAAAGATGAAAATGGCAGTGTCCACCCTAGGGTGCCCGCAGATGAAAATCTGGGTGTGGTTGGCTGCATACTTACATATCAGGAAGGCAAGTGTCCAGTGGAGAAGATAGGCCCCTGTGCCCATCTGTGATGTGTCACCATGCCAGGGAGAAACTTTCCTGATGGCAAAAAGCTCCCCAGAAGAACTCAGGTTCTGAGGAGGGAGAAAGTAGGGAAGTGTTTAAGGAAAACGAGGAAACCATGAGAGACCTAAGGAGCTCAGGTTTTACAAAGACCTGCTGACAATTGAGAAAAAGATAAAACCAAGAGGGATCACAAGAGGGGAGTTGGGAAGACAAAAATCGAAAATAAAAGCTTTAAGGACAGCAAAACAGGCTTCCCTGGTGTCCCAGGCAAGAAGATCAGGGGAGGGAGAAGGAGGCCTGGAGCTTGGGGTGAGGGTAAAAGGGTAGCTAGGTGACACAGAGAGGACAGATGTCTGTGTTCTCTGACAAAGACAATGGGAGGACAGAAAGCAGGCAAAGGGTAGAAACCAGTGGGTAGCAACAGAACCAGAGAGCCTTTAATATGTGCTGCTCATTAACGTGAGCTCAGGGCCAAGTTCAGGTCTCTGGAATCAGTGAATTAGGTCGCAAAGTACCAGGACAACTTTCAAGTGAACTCCTGCAGCACTGCTGAATTTGGAGACTCTCAGAGAAAGCAAGACGTGCTGGAAAGACATGCAGGGGGACACATTGGTTTATTTCTTGAAATGGAAAGGAAGTTGGTCGGATGGATGTGTGTCGTCCCCTACCCACTCCTAGTTTCCTGGATGCTGTCTATCTTGGATAGAGAAGGAGTCCGATTTATGGGGATGGGGAGCACAGGAAAAGGAGCGATGGGTGAGGGGGGAGAAGTCGAGGTCGGTTTGGGACATCTTTGTTCATGCAGCGTCCTTAAAATGCAATCTCCTTAAAACACCACCATCCCCCGTGTCTGCTGGGAACGCACCTGCTGTCCTCCAACACTCATGCAACACTCATTCCTTAACTTCCTGCCTGCCAGATAGAGGAACGGCCCCCTCCCCCATGGCCCTGCTCTTCCCCTTCAGACTTCCATCGTGGCCTCAGCCGCACTTGATCGTATTGGTTTGCTTTTCTTCGTGTTGTTATAGTAGTATGTGTTGTGACGCTACTTATCATAACAATGTTCCTCAGGTAGTCACAGCCAGCCAGGTGTGGCTCTAGGCCCTTGATGGGGGTCACCTCCATTAGTTTTCATCAACACTGTAGGGTCAGTGCTGTGACTGTCCCTGCTCCACAGATAGAGGAAACTGAGGCAAAGGCAGGTCGTGTAGCTTACACAGTTGTTCTTTTTTGCTGCTGTGACTAAAAGATCCAACCAGAACAACTGTAGAGGAGGAAAAGTTTATTTGGGGGCTCACCGTTTCAGAGGTCTCAGTCCATAGACAACCAGTTCCATTCCTTGGGGCTCGAGGTGAAACAGAACATCATGGCGGAAGAGTGTGGTGGAGGGAAGCAGCTCACAGGATGATCAGAAAAAAGAAGGAGAGAGACTTCATTTGCCAAATACAAAACATGTACCCCAAAGGCACACCCCAATGCCCGCCTCCTCCAGCCACACCCTACCTGCCTTCAGTCACCACCCAGTTAATCCCACCAGGGATCAATTCACTGATTGGGTTAAGGCTTTCATGACCCAGTCGTTTTCTCCTCTGAACCTTCTTGCATTATCTCACATACGAGTTTTTGGGGGACACCTCACATCCAAACCATAATAATAGGGAACATGAATCTGCAGGTAGGGGTGAAACTGGATCCAGGTAGTCTCAACCCAGGGTCACTGATCTTGATCACTGTATTCATCCTCTTTTCAGCTGGATGGCAGGTTCTTGAAGTTAGGAACCATTTAATACAACTAATACTATTTAAAAAAATATTCCTAGTGCCCAGCATGGCACCGGGATTATAGTAGGTTCTTACAAAGGTTTGTGAGGGTGAGTTCATGACGCCATAACATAGTTCGCACTCTAAAGGAGGGGTTGGCAATATCATTCTGTCAAGGGACAGATGGTAAATGTCTTAGGCCTTTCAGGCTGGATGGGTTCTACCGTGGTGATGCCAAAGCTGTCCTAGACAACGGCGACACACATGGGTGTGACCACGTTTCCATGACACTTCGTCGGTGGATACTGAAAATTCAGATCTCATGTAATTTTCATGTCATGAAATATTCTTCTTAAAATGTAAAGGGTTTTAGCATTTAAAAAAGGTAAAACTATTTTAAAATGTAAAAAAAAAACCAAAAAAACAAAAAAACAAGAAAACCCCATTCTTGGCTTGCAGACTGTAGTAGAACAGGCTGGGGGATGGACTTGGCCTATGGGCTATAGTTTGCAGACCTCTGTACTAGTCAGCTAGATGCAGGCCTGGGGCCAATGGGTGACAATGACTTTGGACCCCTAGAAATTCACACAGGCCCTAGGAAGCTGCTCTGACCAGAGATTTGTAGCTGGTGGGTCTGAGGATTTCCTGTGGGGATGCACAAGGGATCTCTGCTGGGGTGGGAACAGGGAGTGGGACACCAGGTGACCTCTAAAGTCCTTTCCTCTACTTTATAAGATTCCTTGCGGCAGCTCCCTGGGCTTTAGAGTAAAACCACAAGAGCTGAACTGATTGGAGGGAAGGTCATTTAGAATTAGTAAAAAGGTCTGAGTTATAAAACGGTTTATAAGAAATGATGCTTCATTGCATTCAAGGACATTCAGCAATCAAACGAACACTTAACAAAGGGCTGTCAATAATCCATTTGAATCGCACTTTGTATTTTTCAAAGTGTTTCCAGTATATTATCTCCATTGATCCACCCAGGCACCCTAGGAGGCGGACAACCCCATCCTACAGGCGGGGGTCAGAATGACACCGTCCTTGGTGACAGCTCAGAACAGGTCTAGGCTACACCTCACAGCCTCTATCTGCCCCCTAATGTGGTGACTTTGTATTTTATATCAAGGATATGTTTGTATGTGTATGAAGAAAAAGCTTGCCTAACTCAAGCTTATTTTTAACCCCTGAGAATCTGTTAGAACATGGCCACAGCCCAGATTAGCATGTAGAGTTTGTTGAAGTAAGTAAATATAGCAAGCCCTCCCTAGCTCTGAAGGATCATGAATGCATTATGAATTAGGAAGTTTTTTTCAGGGTCCCAGATTCTTCATTCTGCTAAGTTCATAATCGAGAGAAATTAGAGTGACTTTGACACCGAGGACCTCTACTTCAATTACCTTGTGGCCATTTCCTTCCTGGGTATCAGAGAAAGTGTGACTTGGGGGCCACAAGAAGCAGCCAGCCGGCAAGCCCTAGTGATATGGGGGGCGACGTTTACTTTCCCTACCTCCCAACGTGGGGCTCTCATCTGTATTTCCCTGCCAAATTGGGCTTTGGCATACCTAAGGATGCCTTGGCAAACTTTGTTAATTTCCCAAGAGCAACTTCCTGGTTCTTAATTAGGTCTTTTATTCCTAGATGTCTATATTTAACTGTGCTCTGTTAGCGCTGACCCCTTTTGGATACTGCCAACTTCAGGGAGGTGGCAGTTGAGTCTAGACAGGGCAATTATTCAGATAACTGAACTCCCCAGACCTCATTCTGAAAGTAAGACCCTGGGAGGAAACTTTCAGCTATGAAGTGGTGCCTTCCTGAATTCATTAAATAACTGCTCTGCACTTTCCTCTACTTTCCCCGGGTGAGCAGAAAGCAGAGACTTAACCCATGGAAGGACGTGAAGCAGTGCTGAGTAGGTGTTCCAACCCTGAACTTAGCAGGGTGAAAGACGGAAGAGGAAAAAGTGGGTTGAAAAAGCGGTCTAAGAGAAAGCCTCTCCACGGTGCACAAGGAGGCAGCAAGAACGTCCATTCCATCCTTGTTTGTGCAAAAGAAAAACTGAAAATAACCTAAGCGTTGATCACAGAATGAACGGATCAATACATCGTGGTACATTCACATAATGGAATACAACTTAGCAGTGTGAACATGAATGAACGAGATTTACATCTATTGGTGTGGATAAATCACAAAAACCTATCCCTGAGTCCAAAAAGCAAGTTGCACCGGATACTAGCAAGGCAAGAGCAGTCATAGCAATTTAAAACGTAATGAAAGTTATACAGCCTATTGTTTATGGGTAGCATGTATGTAGTGTAAGCATTTTTAAAATCCATGGGAATTTAAAAAAAATTCCAACATACTCATTTTTCTCTTTTTGAATTAGGAAGTTTTTTGAAGGGAAAAAAAATGCATTGATAATGTCACATGCTAAGTTCAAGAGAATGAACTGGAGACTGTGGTAAACGAGCGACTCCAAAGAGTGCCAAATGTTTGCAGTCGAATCTGTAATGTCTAACTTTTTAAAAGCTGGGTAGTAAAGTCATAGAAATTGCCTAAGCTATTATTAGTTAATATGCTGTGATTAACTTTCTTTTTTACTATGCTTGGCTCCTTCATTTAATAAAAAGAGGTTGGAAGGACAGCAGGGGCTCCTTGTGTATTGGTGATGGGTTGGGGGAAGGCAGGAAAAGTCTCAGGAGAGGGAAGTGCTATAGTTTGGATCTGGAACATGAGGTCCCATGTGATAAAGTCTTGGTTCCCAGCCCAAGGCATTGTTGGGTCCTAGTGGGAGGAAGTTAGGTCGTTGGGGGCTTATACTTGAAAGGCTATGGGGACCCCATCCCATTCTTCATTCTCTCTCTCTCTCTCTCTCTCTCATTTCTGACCATGGTAAATTACATGCTCTATACCATGACATTCTGCCTCACATGTCCCCCAAAACAAATGGGCCAACTGACCATGAACTGAAACCTCTGAATTATAAGCCAGTTCTTTTTGATTACCTCAGGTATTTTGTTATAGTAATGGAAAACTAACACAGATACCTTAAGACTTCTCTCCTCTGTGAACTGTGATTGAGTAAACTTTCCAGGGAAACAATTATGTTTGGGGAACAGCAGTGGGTGGAGGTTCAGAGAACAAGATTCTAGAACCAGTTGGGCCCCTTTCAAAGCTGAGTGAACTGCAGTAAGCTTTTACCCTTCCTGGGGCTCATGACTCTGCTCTGAAATGCAAGTCCTCCCTGCTCTTGCCAAAGTCGAGATGCTTTTGTTTCTGTAAGTCATCCCAGGAGGCCCTGTAAGAGAGTCCTGCTGGGAAATTGACCCATAGTGTTGGCAGCACTGGGCTGATGCTGAGTCTAGCCAAACAGCCAGCCCTATTGCTCAAGGGCAGCACAGGAGAACAGAGCAGGAGTGGAGAAGCTTGTAAATACTGGAGAGAGCTGGGTTTAAACTCTGCCTACTTAACCCTTGATGCCTTTCTGACTCTGGGGAATCAAAACATTGATCAAAAGAACTTCTTTTTTTTTAATTATGGAGAATTTGAGCACACATAAAATCACATACTATTACTCCTATTTTTGAAAGTACCTGTCATCCTGGCCCCAACAACCATTAACCCATAGTCATTCTTGCCCCATCTATCCACCAATCTACTTTCCTACTTCTCTCACTTTGAAGCAAATCTCACATTCAAGATCATGTGTTTGCTGGGTGCCATGGTGCACACTTGTAATCCCAGCAGCTTGGGAGGCAGAGACAAGAGGATCTTGAGTTCAAAGCCAGCCTCAGCAAAAGTGAGGTGCTAAGCAATTCAGTGAGACCTTGTCTGTAAATAAATTAAAAAATAGGGCTGGGGATGTGGCTCAGTGGTTGAGTGCCCCTGAGTTCAATCCCCAGTATCAAATAAATAAATAAATAAATAAATAAATCATGTGTTAGGGTTCTCCAGGGGGAAAAAAAAAACAGAATCAATAGGGTTTCTCTGTTGATTGATTGATAATTTGATTTACTCTAAGGAATTGGTTCATGCAGATTTAGGGATTGGAAATTCAGGTAAGAGTTGGCAGATGTTTTAAGTCCAAATTCTGTAGGCTGGAAATTTAGGCAGTTTTCTGTGTTGCAGTCTTCAGGCAGAATTGCTTCTTCTAGAAACAGTCTTTCTTCTTATGAGTTTTGATTGATTAGCTGAGAAAGGGTGATCTGCTTTACTCAAAGTCCACTGATTTAAATACTAATCACATCTAAAAAGTTCCTTCACAGACACTTCCAGATAGTCTCACTAAACACTGGACCATAGTCTAGCCAAGTTGACCCATGAAATTAACCATAGCAAGCCATTCTGTTAGCAAATATTCTATGACAGGCACCTAAAACGAAGGCTCTTACTTAAACATCATAATATTGTCACACATAAGTCAATTAACCCTCATCCTCATTGTTGTTAGATATCAATGGAATTCATGTTTCACTTTCTATTTGTCTCATACACATCACAATTCCACCATTTGTTACTTTCAGTTAGAATCCAAGGATGATGAGAGAAATATGTGTTTTGTGTTTTTTAATCTACAGATCCCTCCCAGCATGTCTCTCTTTCTTGTAATTAATTTAGAAATGGGTATTATTTGTCCCAGGGAGACTCTCCCAATCTGGGTTTTTCTGGCTGCATTCCCTTGGTGGCATCCATCATGTTCCTCTGTCCTCTGTGTTTACCGTAAATTGGTAGTTAAATTTAGAGGCTCGGCCATCCACTTAAAGAGATATTTATTTGCATGACTTTAAGGGCCCGGCCGAAGGCTTCATTATTTGCCAACAAACAAAACAGGCTAAACTCACATTCTTCCCTTATTAGCTTGCTGAGACCTAAAATTGCACTGCCAGAATAATTCCATTTTAATCCCCAATTAAAATGCAAATACTCCTAGAAAGGGAGAAACTTATTAGATGTTCATTCTTGAGGGTGAATGTTTGCAGGAAAGGAAAAATATATATATATCTTTTCCTCGATGGTCGTGAGGGTCATGGTTGACACCCTATAACAAAAGTCAATTCAATAAGAGCAAGACTAATGTATCTAACAAAGTTTGAAGAGACAGGGAGACTTCAAGATTAAAAACCCAATGATCCAGAGAAAACAGAATTTTTATGCTAAATCTGAAGTCAGAGGTAGACATTCCTTCTCCTTGGATATGGGGCAGGACATCTTTCCACAGAGGGTCCTGTGACCTCTCAGGAGAGGGAGTTCTTTTATGGACAACTCTCACCCAGAAAAAGGTCAGAGGGTGAACATGGAGGTGCAGATTTTGAGGTGGTAGTTCACGTACCCTGCCAGCCTCTATGGAGTCCCTTCCCGAGCAAGTGTCTGAAAGAAGGGGGAAAAACAGAAAGGGTGGGGCAAACCAGAGAAGACAGCATGGATAGCAGGTGGCTGTTCCAAGGGGAGGGCATGGCAGGGCACCACGGGAAGAACAGAATCAGCTGAGAGCATGCTCCTCAGAAGGCCTCCCCGCTGGGGAGCGTTTACTGCGCTCTGGACACTACTTGGGGATTTCAAGATATTATTTCATTTCAATCTTATAACAACCTTGGAAGTGAATATAATTCATAGCCATTTTAAAGATAAAAACACAGGGGCTCAATCAGGCTTAAGTAACTTGTTAATGGTCATGAAGCTAATAAGTGGGAGCCCCAGATCCCTCCCTGCATCTCCGGCTTCTGGCTCTTTCCACTAATCCAGAGCTGCCACTTCCCACACCCCCTGTATTACTTTCAGCTTTGTGGGTGGGGGGGTTGGCTTGACAAGGAGATGAGAAATGAGTCCCCCATATGGGCAGTTTCCAGCTTCCTGTGTCGCCTGGTCCTGGACATATTCTGGGGCTTGTGCCCAGAATCTGGCCATCTCAGAGAGCAGTCTGGGGTTAACCTATTGGGTTTTCTTTCTTTTTTTTTCCTTTTCCCTGGGAAAGAAGATGGGTGCATTATCTATGGAAACTCAGCGTACTGATTAGACAGAAAAATTTTTTATGACTCCTATTATGCGAATCAGCAATATTTGAAAGAAGAAATTTTATTTATTGCACAGATGAAATTGTAAGACTAAGGTTTTATTTACTTATTGATTATTTTTTTGGTACTGGAGATTGAACCCAGGGACACTTAACCACTGAGACACATTCCCCAACCCCTTTTATTTTTTTATTTTGAGACAGGGTCTCACTAGGTTGCTTAGGGCCTTACTAAGTTGCTGAGGCTGGCTTTGAACTTGCAATCCTCCTGCCTCAGCTTCCTGAGCCACTGAGATTACAGGTGTGTGCCACCATGCCCAGCTAAGACTAAGAGAAATTCCAAAGAAAAGGTCTCCAAGAATTCTACCATTCCAACTCTGTGGTAATGAATACATCTTACTGTGTTATTTGGCCAAAATCTTCCCCAAATGGACTTTTCTACAATAAAATACACTATTTCCATTCTTTGGTGTTCCTCATCTTTCAGTCTAAATCCATATTCTATTTTCCCAGTTCTGTTGGGCTCTCTGAACCTGAACTTGCAAAACAGTCGGAGGAAGCAAGAGACACCGGTCTGTCTCTGCTCTCCTCGGATTCAGGGCCATTTTGAATTTGCTCAATTTGAAGCATTAACCTGCAAGACTCCCCGTCTCGGGAGCCAGGATCTAGGCCACAGAGCCCTATTAAATGGCAATTCCATCATGTTTTTTTCTGCTGGCCTCTTTGAGAACATGGCTACGGAACTTTGTAGGGAAGATCTTCTTTTAAAATGAGAAGTGAGGATGGAGACTAGCAGAGGTAATTGAGAAAGAAGAAGGAAACCCACTGGACCTAGGGGTAGTTCTGATCTGCCTCAACACTGAGATCATGTGGCTGCAATCACCTCCCCCCCAGGGCTCTCTCCTTCTTACCCTGGATGGCTAAGACTCCATTATCTAACAAAATGCATTTTGCAGGCAATTGCAACATAGAAGACAAGTTCTAAGACAAAACCAGTCGAACCATGTACAATCGAGAGCCATTTCTTCAGAGTCTGTCTGTTCATGGATGCTGGAATCAGACCACGGCTTACCTTAAACAATTTTGTGCATGGGTTGAGGGTTAGGCCATGCTAGGCACAAGTTCTTCCTTTAGCCAGCTAAGAGAAAGGTGGGGTTCATGTACTATGGCTCCCTATTTACGACATAACCTTTGAGACATCCTTAGAGAAAAATGCAACAAGAAAAAAAAAAGTTAGGTTTTAGAAGTCATTTGTCTTTAGCTGAATTCAGTGGAGTATGAGATGGGTTGTTGCTGACATAAAACTGTCTAGAGTCTGGCTTCAGGGTTTAGAATTATAAAATATTCATAGTGTATAATTTTGCATAATTTGTTTAGCTACCAAGATATAATTTAGCTATTTGGTGTATGAATCCTTCACAAGGCCTACAGAAGAGAAAAACGGACTTTACACAACTGAATCCAGCTTTGGTACAGATAAGGTAAGGTGGACACGTGATGGTAAACATACACATCCATCTATATATAATTAATTTATAATATGATTAACATCACGATCAATTTATAACAATAATACCATTATTATGACAATTTCCTATGGATCCTTCATACTGGCCATTTTATGCGTATTAGTTACCCAGGTTTGCTCTGTGCATGATTGAATGCACATGATTCAATGCAAAGGAAAGAGCTAACGAAAGAGTCTTTGATTTCAGCAGGATGCATTTGGAGTATGAAACTCCTTGATGGTAAGGTCGATAAGATAACAAACATGATAATTTATTTATTCAAAGCATAGCAATAGCTCATCTCCTTGTCCAGTGCTGTGCTGAGGACTATCGGGTATATTTGTCAAAAGTGGTTCCTTTCCCCGGGGGAGAGCTTACATTCTAGTTGAGACTAGATACGAACAGAAACAGCTAAACAACAAGGAGTTCTAAGGCAGTATTTAAGCAACTACAAGCTAATGGCAGAGCTCTCAAACCAAGATGCCGGAGGAAATGCAAATTAGGGGATGAGATTGCTCTTCCCACCCCGGTTGCCCCTGCCCTGCTGAAGCTTCCGTCCACCCCCTCCCTCTGCATCCCAGCGCCACTGGATGACCTCTCTGTAGGCACCTGCAACCTTTCCCCTTCTGACCCAGCCTTCATATTGTGACAGTAGAGGACTGCTCTGAAAGCAAATCTCACTCTGGTGTTTCCCTTCAAAATCCTTTAGTGGCAACTCGGGAGGCTGAGGCAGGAGGATGGCAAGTTTGAGGCCAGCCTGGGAAATGTAGTGAGGCCCTGTGTCAAAATAAAAAAGGAAATGGGCTGGGGTGTAGCTCAGTGGTACAGTGTTCCTGGGTTCAATCTCCAGTACAGAACACACACACACACACACACACACACACACTCTCATCCTTCAGTGGCAAGGCTGGGGTGAAGCTCAGTGATAGAGCTCTCCCCTAAAATGTGCAAGACCCTGGGTTCAGTCCCCAGCACTGCAGAGATAAAATCCTTCAATGGCTTCCCATTGACCTTCAGCTTGACCGTTCCTCCCCAAAGCTCTGAGCAGAATCACTTCCTGTTTCCCCAGGAAGTGGCTTTCTTGACTTCATGGCTGATCTTCCTTCCACTGAAATGTCTGGGTAGGAGTCCTCTAATTCCCTGGGGCTAGGCTGGTGTCCCTTGTGGCCTCTGCTGTGTGGGACCTGCCCTCACCCCCACTTGCTACAGAGCATTTCCTGGACAAGGAACTGGGACCAGCTCATTAGTGCATCTCTGAATCACACCTTCTGGGTTTAAAACCGAGACCCAACATTAGATGGTTTTGTGATTTTCAGGTGGATTCATGATAGTCCCTGTGCCAGCATTTTCTCACCTATCAAATACGGATGGTGATGGAATTCACAGTACAGAGCTGCTGTTGTGAGGAATGAATGAGATTTTATGTGTAAAAGTACCCAGACCAGGGGATGGTACCGTCTCAGTCCTCAGGAAATTTTGGCTACTGTCACCACAATGCTTGCTTATTAAAATCATCAGAATAATTCATTTTGTATCTCTATGCATACATGTATGGCAATATGCGTACACTGGAGACTGTATGTGATATAATAGTGTCAGCTGCTGCTGTAATAACTACTGCTTAGTATCCCCTCCAAACTCCAAACCCCTATTTCTCAACCATTTCCAGGTCACGGGCCCCAGCAAAATAGTATGATCTGATGGGACATGAAATAAAGCCATCGAAGTGCTGCAGTGAGTCCCCAGGGCTGAGGGATGGCTCGCTGGCCTTGCCCATGACCTGTCCATGACCCCTCCACAACGTGCTGGTTGTCAGATCCATTCTCGACTGGGAAAGGCAGGGGACAGCCAGTTCCACACTCTGATCAGACCTCTTGGCGAGTAGATGATGCTCAATGAATTTTTTTGTGCATGAATGAACGGAGGGGAGCAAGCTTTCTTACAGGAGCAGAGTCTTAGAGAATGGAAGAAGATAAAGGATGGATTCAGTGGGCAAGTGGCCCTGTGGGCGGGACGGTGGGAGGAGCCATGGAGAGCGCAAAACTGGGGTCAGGAAAGGCGCTCTGCGTATCATGAGGTGCACCTTGGAATTGTTTCCTGTGCACACAGATCACCCAACCCCCGCACAGAGTGCCTGGCTGGAGGGGACAGCTGACTTCTCAGAGCACTAAAAACAGGGCAGTAAAAATAGAGATGGGGAAAGCGAACAGGAAGAACAGTAAAAACAAGAATTCCACATGTAAGCAAAAGAGGTTCGATTGCAAAGTGACTACCATAAAACCACCATTTCATAGGAATTTAAAAACTAACCTTTTACAGATTAGAACAGCAATGTATATTCATTGCAGGGAATTTGAAATATGGAAAAAAAAAACAGGCAAAAAAAAAAATCACGGTAATCCCACTGCCCAAAATAACCACATTGATGTCGCTATGCCTCTGGGTTATTTTTTTAAAACAATTTTTGCCTGTGCACGCGTACATTTTGGAATATAAAATTTTACATTGATATCCCTCCATCAACAGGAAAGGCCTCATCTAAGCCCCTCCTTCTGTGTTTAGTTTAGTTTTTGTTTTTCTCTGAGGCTTGGAATTCTAGCTTATTCCAGGAGGGACCACAGATGGGGACAACACCAACTGTCCACCCCAAGCTGTGCCTTTAATGGCTGGTACCAGGCATCTCCGTGCTGGGGCTATCTGAGGGCTCACTGGAAGCCAGAGGCTGCTGGTCACCGTCAGCCTCAGAACTATTTCTAGGCAGCCCCTGGCTGGCATCCTGTTGTTGATCCTGGGATGACATTGCCTGTACGGCCTGGGCACACTCGGACTCAGCCCTCTGGGGCTGCTGCCTCTCTCGGCTCGGGCCTTCTGGCCAGTAGGATCAACTGTTGAACGTTTGAGTTTGTTACAAATACCATCTTGGTGGTTTGCAGACCCTCCTGTAGATTTTGGCAACCCAAGGGCCTGCACTGAACCACTTGGAAAGGATTTGATGCATGCGTGTGTGTGTGTGTGTGTGCATGTGTGTGTAAGTACACATGTGGACCCATTTTGGGTTTTTAACTAATCCTGGCCTATTGCCTGAGATGGATTAAAAGTACCTGCTTTTCTTTCTCCCTGTGTAGGCTTCCTGAGCAGAAGATCTGATAGAAATGAGACCAGGATTCCAAGCCCAGGAACCAGGTTCATGAGGTGACATGATTTCAGAAATAAGGGATCATCCCGGGTGACACAGCTGGCCCATAAATTCTGCTTGGGCCTAGCAGGTCTGCTAGTTGACTTCAGGTCCCAGAGTGTTGAGTTCATGTTCCCCAAATCCCCCTTGGCTGAGGTCACCATCTGTCCTAGAGCCTGGGCCAGGACTGAGCCTGGGGTAGAAGCCTCAGTGTGAGTCAGTGGTTATGGAATCGAGAGGATGTAGGGTTCTGGGAAAGAGAAGCAAGCCATTCTTAGCAAGAAAAGTTTCTGAAATTATTACTCATTTTCTCACCCAGACAAGAATCTCTGCCATAGATTTTTCTGGCAGAACATCATGTAGCATCTGCTGAACTTGTCCAGGGACAAGGAGCTCATTCATTCATTCAGCCGCTAAGCTCTCAGAAGGAAGTAAAATCCTCCATATGAGATGCGTTTCTTGGGAGAATCACCCAGATACCACAAAATCCAGAGCAGCCCCAGACCAGTGCCCTATTGGCAGCTTTGCAGACAGTGCAGGGGGCTTCTTCCTCCTTCTGGGGCAGGAGCAAGTTTTCTGCCCACTTCTAAGTGCCTTCCTGGAGGCCTGAGGAGCAAGCCTAGTATAGACCGGTTCCACAGCCATCTTGCACGGGGACCTAGGGACAGTGGATCTCTGTTACGAACTCTGCCCACAGTAGCATGGAGGGGTTTGCTTTATGGAAAGTAGAGGCAGAGGAGGGATAAAGCCCTGAGTCAGGAGCCAGGTGGGTCCAGGCTACAGAATGCATTCTCCCCTGTGGGTCCTCTGCAGCCAGACCAGATGGGACTCTTGCTAAAATCAGGAATGACTGCCTTCTCTGTGCATCAAACCTAGTATCTGGTTCTTTTTCTTATAAGCCATAATTAAGAAATTTCAGGACTCTCAAGAGACTTCTATAGATCACTTTATACCCCTTTGTTCACTAGGAAAAATAAAATAATAAAACTATTTAGATACACCTTATTTCTTTCTGCCTTTTGCTATGAGTTGTCCTCCCTCCCTCCCTCCCTCCCTCCCTCTGTCCCTCCCTCCCTCCCTCCCTCCATCCATCCTTTCTTTCTTTTTCCATAAGTCTCAACACATTTTAACCCCTCCCCCACTTTTGGGAAGGTGGACACACAAGTTGTGGTCACAATAGGACATCAGCTTCAAGGCATGTGATCCCCTCTCCCCCATGTACCTTTTCATCTTTAAGGTAGGAATAATTGGCAGGACTATCATTCAATCAAAACCCATTACTTCAATTAAGGGTTTCCTGGGTAGGTCACTTTCTGTTCTTCTGTAGCAACATTAAACAGCAAGCAATTTTCCAACTGTGATTTCTCACATCAGCTCCATAAGCCCTGTATGTCTCACTCATTGCAATAACATAACATTTAGACTTCACAATTAGGCACATATGCATTTTGGTGTGAATTCAGAACAATAGTTTAAAAGTTTCTGCTAGTTATTTCTGCCACCTTCCATATTTTCACAAGAGAGAACTAAAAATATTCGGTGTCAAGGAAACCTCTCTACCAAAATCCGACTGTGCATGGGATCAAGTTTAGAAATCATCAGGCCTGCACATGAAAACATAGTGTTTACTAGAAAAAGAAAGACAATCTCATGTGATCCAGTGGATTGATTTTAGTAAGAGTGACAAAGGAGACTCAGAGATCTTCAGCAAGAATGCAGAATATCTAACTTGGTCAAGGAGGAAGATATCCTTGAAGAAGTATCAGAGGGATGGAGGCAGAGAGCATTTGTGAGGTATATTTAGTTAGGTTATGAGTTATGCTGCTGTAACAAAGAGGCCCCCAAATGCAGTGAACTACATAACATAGATACAGTCTTCTGTATCTTGTTTGGTGTGATGGTCATACATGTGTCAAACATACAACTGTCACAACTCAGTGAAGGGAGCATCTAAGATCTGTGAATTTGAGGAGGTGTTACTTATATTTAAAACATCAGACAGACAGACAGGCAGACACTTCTTTCCTTCTCACATAATAGTCTAAAGATGGATGAGTAGGTAGCAGTTCTGTTCTGTGACCTCTTGACTCTGCCAACCTTATGAGCAACTCTCCTCTGCTGCTTAGCACAAGGAAGGAGGAGGAGGAGGAGGAAGAAGAGGAGGAGGAGGAGGAGGAGGAGGAGGAGGAGGAGGAGGAGGAGAAGGTCTGACTTGTAGGTTGAGGCTGACTTGTAACTTGATTCTTCACCTCCAGTGCTATAGGCTGAGTCACAGAGCTACAGAGAAGATTGGGGAAGAGAGACTGGAGCCAAGGGGCCATGTGACCAGCTAGAACTCAGAAGGCAGGGTCACGATGTGAGCCAGAGTAGGGAAGCCTCACCTCTGGGGTGATAATGGTAGTGGGCAATCCATGACAGCCACGTCACAGAGGGGCAGGCCTGCAGAGTCATTCAGGGACAGAATGGATATGGCTGTGTCACTGTTTGTACCTAGGGATAGGGTTGGAGAGTGATGGGTGGGGAAGGGTGAGATCACGGTGGTGGTGGGGACACCATGAGAGACAGCTGGTGCTCTGAGAGGGGCGGAGGGAGAGGTGGCCAAGCAAGCCTTAGACTCTCTATCCTTGGAGATGTTTAATAATAGAGGAGGCAGCTGTCACTGTTGGTCAGGGTGTGGCTCTGTCTGAATCCTCGGAGTTAAATGAAATCATTTTTCTTGAGCAGAAGGTGGACCACTTTGAAGGTAAAAGAAGCAGGAGTCGGTGGCTGAGAGGCAGGGCTGGAATCTCTCCCACCACTCGCGTCCCGGGCAAGGTGCCTACATCTCAGTTCCTGCTCCTGGCCGCTGACATCTGCAGTGTCCCCTGTGGGCTCTGGCTGCCTCCTCTTGAGCACAACCTTCATCTCTCCCTTTTCTGGATCTGTGACTTGTGAGCTGCATTGTAAAATAGGGTCCAGGCAGAACCAAAGAAGATCCCAAGATCCAGAGCGTGGGTTCGGGTCCTTGGCACTGGGGTGACTTGAGGGAGTTGTGGGTGGGAACAGCAGAAGGGTCCTTGTCTTTAGCAAAGCGGGGAGAGGAAATCACATGTCCACCGTGGCTTCCTGTCCTGCACTGTCACTAACGCTCGTGCCATTTACACTGAGAGCAGTGAACTTCCTCCTGGAGATGTGAAACTCCTGAGGGCAATGGCCTGCATCCCTCTTCCTGCGCTCTCAGCCGCTCCTAATCATGCTCAGGGGACAGATATGTGTTAAATTAATAAGCATTTGGACCAAATGCAGTGTCACTGGGTTCCATATGGATTCCTCCAGCAAAGTGTGATCTTTAACCAACCTCAACACACCTCATAATTACCCACCACCAGGTGCAAAATTTCTTTCCATAAGTCAAGAATCCATAGAGTTGGTGGAAACTATGGGGAAGGAGGATTCACCAAAGTGTAGACCTGTTAACTTCTCTGGGCCTCAGTTTCTTGCTTTGGAAATGAGAATGGGGGCTGGGCAAGGTGGCACCTGACAGCACAGTAAGGCATTGATATTCCCAACTTCCTCTTGGATCCAAGCTGCCACTTCACTTCCCCCACGTGTTTTGAGATATTTGAGTTTGCAACTTCTCTCCTCCACCTTTCTTTTGAGCAGGAGAGTGTCTCGATTCAGGTTGTTATAACAAAATGCCATAAAATAGTTACTTATAAACAGGAGAAATTTATTTTTCAACTCTAGAGACTGGGAAGGTCAAGATCAAGGTAACAGCAGTTTTGATCTTTGGTAAGGGTCCACTTTCTGGCTCATAGAAGGTGCCCTTTCCCTGTGTCTGCATGTGGTGGAGGGTATGGACAAGCTTCCTTGGGGCTCTTTTATGAGGGCACTAACTCCATTCGTGAAGCTATACCCACATGGCTCCACCACCTCCAAAGACTCTGTCTTCTGATGTCATTGCCCTGGTGGTTTGGATTCCAACACATGAATTTTGAAGGAAACACAAATATCTAGACCACAATTTTGAGCATTCTCTGTAGTACATTCTGGTCTAGGTGAGGCAATTCTGATTTAGTTAGGGTATGAAAGAAAATAATCAAACATATGAGTTATTATATTAGTTTTCTATTACTGCTTAATGAATTGACATAAATTTTGTGGCTTACAACAGTGTAAGTTTATTATGTCACAGTTTTTCTTTTTTAGGGGCATACTGGAGATTGAACCCAGGGGTGCTTAAGTACTGGACCATGTCCCCAACCCTTTTTATATTTTCTTTAGAGACAGGATCTCACTAAGTTGCTCAGGGCCTCACTGAGTTGCTGAGGCTGGCTTTAAACTTGTGATCCTCCTGCCTCAGTCTCCTAAGCTGCTGGGATTATAGCTGTGCACCACCGTGCCTGGCTCATATCACCATATTTGTGGGTCAAGAGCCCAGGACAGGTTAGCTGGGTCCTCTGCTCAGAGTTTACCCAGATTAGAGTGAAGGTTTCACTTGGGGCTTTGATGTCATCTGTGATGGTCGGAATGTTTGTATCCCTTCAAAATTCATATGTTGAAACCTAATCTCTGGTGGGGTAGTATTAAGATCTATCCCAGGTCTTTAGGTCATAAGGGCTCTGTCCTCATGAATGGGTTTAATGGACTTATAAAAGGCCCAAGGAAACTGGTTTGTTCCTTCCACCAACTAAGGACACATACAAGGCACCATCTTTCAAGCCAAGAGTGACCCCTCACCAGATACTGAATTTGCAAATGTCTTCATCTGAGACTTTTCAGACTCCAGAACTGTGAGCAATAAGTTTCTATCGCTTATACATCACCCAGTCTAAGTTGTAAAATACAATTCATAGGAGACCATTGTTGAAGACTGAGCTCCTGCAATAGGCCCCAGCAGACCAGACCAGACCAGAGTGGAGTCTTGTTAAATGCCACATAATCAAACTGAAACAGGATGTTATGATGTAGAGCTGAGGTGTCCCCCAAAAGCTCATGAGTAAGACAATGCAAGAATTTTCAGAGGTGAGATAATTGAGTTGTGAGAGCCTTAGCGTCGTCCTCAGATCAATGCACTGACATGGATTAACTGGGTGATAACTGTAGGCGAGTAGGGTTTGACTGGAGGAGGTCATGGGGGTGGGGGGGAGGTGCCTTTGGGGTTTATATTCTGTTCCTGGTGGACAGAGCTCTCTTTCTGCTTCCTGATTGCCGTGTTCTGAACTTCTCTCCTCTGCTCTACTCTTCCGCCATGATGTTCTGCCTCACCTTGGGCCCAGAGCTGTGGGATCAGCAAAAATCTGCCGACCGAGACCTCTGAAACCTTGAGCCAAATAACTTTTCTTCCTCTTCACTGTTTTTGTCGAGTCTTTGAATCACAGGGACAAAAAAGCTAAAACGCAGGAAAATCCCCAAACTGGGAAGTTTCCCCAAAACCAGGATTCACAACAACCAACCCGAAGAGGCCCTTCCTGCCAAGATGATAAGGGAGTTCTCTCCACTTTAACTCAAAGTGACTTTGACATGACCAATCTGTTTCTTAGTTCCCAATTTTGTTTTCTGCAGCCCTTTTGTGCCCACAAAGCCTAGCTGCTCGGCTCAGGGCAGCTTCTGTTCTGTGGACAGGTTGGTGCCTGATTCATGAATCATTAATAAAAACTAATTAGGTCTTCACAACTCAGTTGGTTGGGACGTTGTTCTTTGAAACAGGCATTTTGTTATAGAAGCAGAAACCGTCTAAGCCATCATCTGAGGCTTGGATCCTCCTCTGAATGCATTTATGTGGTTGGCAGAATTCAACTTCCTATGAATTTACAGCTGTGGTCCCTGTTTTCTTGCTGACTCTCCGCCTGGGGTCCTTCTCCTGGAGGCTGGCCTCAGGTCTCAGCCTGTGGCCCTTTCATCGCAGGGCAGTTTACTTCTTCCAGCCAGAGGATAGCACCTGCTGTTGCTCTCAAGGTCTCTTTCAAAGGCTCACCTACTTAGGTCAGGCTCACCCAGAAGAACCTCATTGACAGCTCGACATCAATGATTCAGGACCACAATACACCGGCAAAATCCTATTGCCATAAATCAGAAAGGGATATCCTGGCGTATTCACAGGTCTGATGGCCTCAAGAGAAGCAGATTCTACACAGTCTGTGACACCAGATAGTGGGAATTTGAGGAGGGGGGCAGGGAACCTAGAATTTGGCCTGCCACAGCTATGAAAGCCAAAGTCAGTCTCAGTGCCTTCAAGGACGCATGGACGTGATGACCCAGCCAGTCTCCCAAAGGCAAGTCAGTAGGGAGCCGTGGGGGCTGTGGTAAACTGGGGAGGACATAAGGATCCCCAGATAACTTGCTGTCAGTGTTGCTGAATTTCAGAATTGAAAGATAATCTGGAAGTCCTGATTTTCAATGTGAAATCTGCTGAGTTTTTAATTTGGCAACCATTTAAAAAAAATAGCTGAAATTTTCCAAATTAAAACAATTTTTGAGTGTAAGAAAAATTTGGGGAAATTACTCTGTGTATGATACTATGATGATGTGATTTTTTTTTTCTTGATACGGGGGATTGAACCCACGAATGATTTACAACTGAGCTACCTCCCCAGCCCTTTGTATTTTTTATGTTGAGACAAGTTCTCACTAAGTTGCTCAGGCTGGTTCAAACTTGGGTTCCTCCAGCCTCAGCCAAGTGGCTGGGATTAAAGGCAATACATTTCCATTGCTTATGTGCCACTGTGCACAGCTAGTGATGGTACATCTTTATTATAAATTTTTCTAAACCCACAGAATGTACACCACCAAGAGTGAACCCCAGCCGGGCATGGTGATGCATACCTGTAATCTCAGTGGCTCAGGAGGCTGAGGCAGGAGGATCAGGAGTTCAAAGCCAGCCTCAGCAATGGCGGGGTACTAAGCAGCTCAGTGAGACCCTGTCTCTAAAAAGAATACAAAAAAGGGCTGTGGATGGGGCTCAGTGATCAAGTGCCTCTGAATTCAATCCCAGGAACCAAAAAAAAAAAAAAAAAAAAAGAGTGAGCCCCAATGTAAACTATGAACTTTGAGTAATAATGATGTGTTGATATAGCTGGGAACTGTGTACCACCCTGGAGGGAGATGTTAACAGTGGAAGAAGCCATGGATGCAGTCTTCGGCTCTATTTTGCTCTAAAAAATAATGTATTAAACTTAGTTTTAAACATTTTTTTAAATTAAAAAATTTAATTAAAAAGCCCACAGTTGTGGGTCAGAGGTGATCTGTTGGGCACTGGTGTATGAATTCTGTTTTATAAAAACTAATTGCAGGGCTGGGGTTGTAGCTCAGTGATAGAGGGCTTGCCTCACATCTCAGCACCACATAAAAAAATAAAAATAAAGGTATTGTGTCCATATACAACTAAAAAAAAATGTTAAAAAAAAGAAAAGAAAAAACCCCAAATCCAGCTGAATGAAGTGACACATTTGACCTAGCCCAGGAGAATGCCAGGACAAAGGGACTTAAGGAAGAATGCACTGTCATCACTTGACCAGGGACCCGGATGTAGCAATGCATCTTGGGCACCTGAGGCTGGATTTGTAAGTCAGACCTGGGAGGTGGAATGGACCTGGTGGGCGAGGAGGCAGGTGTGGGTCCCACTGCGATCACTGGGCTAAAACAGTGTTTACCCACCAAAAGGCACTCAGCCTTGTAATACTGCTTCCCGTGCAGAGTGACACATCACCTCCCATTTGTAATGCAACACCTTCAATGGCTTGAGAGAAAATTGCTCTCCCAATTATACATCCGCAAAGAGTCCACGGTAATAATGCACCGCAAGGGCAGAGGGGAACGTAGCGCCATTGGATACATTGAATAATGCACTGTTTCAACAATACCAGAAAGACTGTTGTATTATTAAAATACCACTGTCGTTTTAAAAGCAGCATTAAAATCACCATGAGCAGGCATTAAGATCTGAGAATAACAAATATTGAGTTTTTTCTCTGAGCTACGGTAGGGCAGAAAAAAAAAATCCCTCAATCTGTTTAAACTTTCAGAGAATAGACAGGCATTTACAGGAAAGGATGACTGGAGGAAAAAAAAAATCTCTCAGGCTATCATTGAATGCAGAAGTGGTAAAATCATGGAGGTTTAACATCTCTTTAAGCAAGTCACACAGACAGTAAAGTGGGCAGCTGAGCAATTACCCAGGGAATATGATTAGTGCTCAGGGCTGGTCTGGATATTCGGGATCCAAATGCCTACCTTTTTTTTTTTTGGAATTGTCAGGCTTTGGGGGTAAAATGACAGTACTTTCAGTTCCCTTAAATAGTGGTCATTTGCTAGAGACCCAACCCGCATGGAGGTGTGTTGTGATCTAGGTAAAGCTTAACTCGAGTGCTGCTTCTGAGCCTGACGTGGTCTCCCACAGAGCCCCTGACTCTAGATCATTCTTGCATAAACTCCGACCTTGGGTTATTTTGCTTTTTTGTAAATCCCTCTCCCTGTACCTCCTGCCTATCTGAGCCGTGCTAACCCTCTTGGGCCAGAAGCCTTCTAGAGGATTCCAAGGTGGCCTGGCCAAGGTGGTTTGATTGCTGGAAACAGAAATCCATCAACGCTAATTTGAGACCACAGAGAAATTAAATGGAGAGAGAGATGTAATTTCATACCATCTGTGAGCAGGAAGCACAGGGGGGTCTCACGTGGCCCTGGAACCCAAACAGGGAGGTCTCTGAAAAGAAGTCACACTCTCGTTCTTTCACCCGGAGGCTCTCAGGTGGCTGTTGAGGGGAGTTGTCCATTTGTCTGTAAGGCATGGGCAGGGTGTCTGGCTTCTCCACCTCTGAATGTCTGCTTCAGTCTCTTCTCTCTGCCAAGGTGGACGGTGGCTAGCTCAGCAGAGTCTGTGCAGGACCATTTGCAACAAAACTCACTGAGACCTGCGAGAGACTCCAGGGGCCACTTCCAAACTGGCAGAGAGGAAGCCATGTGGACCCATCTCAAGCTCAGATGGAATCTCTCCATTCTTTGGTTCTTCCTGTCAATCTTTAGTTCATTTTCATTGTTTCCATACTGTAACCCAACCAAGGGGAGATGGGAACAAGGTTGGGAAATGCCACCATCTGAAACTGAAGCCCCAGAGACCGAACATGGAAGGGATAAGATTAGCCATCTGCTGCAGGGATGACTTGAAGTGTGCTGCCGAGGAGCCTAGGGAGTGTCCCCAGGCTTGCCACTAAGACCTGTTGTGAGTGCCACTTAATCTAAGGTAAATAGTAATCATGGAAACAGAATCACATTAATGAGAGAAATGAGTAGCTGCTAAGTTTGGGATCTTAAAAATAAAAATGAGACTAAATAAGGTGTGGAAGGGTTACCATTGGTCTCTGGCTCTGTCCACAGGGGTGGGTGACTTGACCAGCTCCAGGGGTCTTCTGGCCCATTTGGTAGGTGCCATTCTCCAGGGCAGAGGATTATTATAGCTTGATGACACCAGCCATTAAGAATCTTCCCATGCCCTGCTCTATGACCTTGCCTGGAGTCAGTAATTTGGTTTTTCAAAAATGCTTTCCACTTTGGAAAAAAAAAAATTATTCAGCAGCTGCCAGTGTCTCATGAGTTTGATTAGCCTGAACCAATCATCCAGAACTCCAGTGAACTCACAAAATTGAGCTTCTGAACCCAAAGATCTGAAGGCCTTCGCGACCTCATCAAGATGCAGCCAGCCAGCTCCCATGTTACTAGAATACTCCCAAGAAATGTCCCTGCAGCCTAAGACAAGCACAGTAGGAATTCCCTGAACAAGGAGGAGGGTTGCCCGTTTCAGGAAGTTTTCTCTCTCCCAACTGATCAGCAAGTTCAGCGGGGGAGACTTCCCAGCCAGCGAAGTTGTGGGGGGGTTGGCTGTACTGGCCTGAGGCAGAGGAGCCAAATGTGGCAGGTGAAATTCTCAGAGCCCTTGAGGTCACCCAATCAAGGTGGCTGCTTCTTCTGCCTATAAACATGGCAGAAGAGGGAAACCTTGAATTCCCCGGAGGAGGCTGGGCATGTTGGTGAGGGCCAACCGCCGGGTTTTCTTTCTGTCCACTGTTCCTGTACTAGTCCACTCAGGCTGTCATTTCAAAAATGCCACCACAGAGGTGAGGTTTAAACAACAAGAAGTAACTTAGTCACCATTCAGGAGGCTGGGAAGTCCAGGTTGGGAAGATTCCGTTCCTGGTGGGGATCCTTTTCCTGCCTTGCAGATAGCTGCCCTCTCCGTGTGTCCTCGATAGGAGGACATGGAGGGAGAGAAAGAGAGCTTAATGCAGTGGTGTCTCTTCTTACAGGGTGCTAATCCCATCAGACCAGGGCCCTGCCCTCATGACCTATCTCCTCCGAGGGCCCCACCTCCAGACACATCACATTGCTGGGCAGGGACTCAACAAAGGAACCTGGAGAAAATAAAAATATCCAGTCCACCTCAGTTTCCTCCCTCTTCTTTATTATTGGCTTTTTCTCGGGGTCGAGAGCCTGTTAGGACCTGGGATTGAATTATGGGTCCTGAACTGTCCTGTGACAGGGGCGATGCCCCTCTGGAGAACTCTGGGTGCGAAGGCGCCATTGAGATAGCTCAGTTGCTATGGTGATGCACCATTCAACAGGAGGTTCTGTGCCAGCCATGAGGCTCTCCAGTTCTTGTCCTTGAGGTCCAGATGCCAGCTGCTCGGGGTAGAAAGTTATGGGCGCAAGCTGATAATCACGATCAGGCTGCTCATACTGATGACCTTAATTCTTGATTCTTTAAAACCAACCAATCTGTTGGTTTTAAAGAAACTTTCTCACAATAAATCTTCAAAATGGATCAAGGATTTAGGAATAAAACCATAAATAAAACCATAGTATATTCACTGCATCTAATGAAAGAAAAAGTAGGCCCTAATCTCATGTGGGATTAGGCCCCAACTTCCCTAATAAGACTCCTGTGGTGCAAGATTAATATCAAGAATCAATAAATGGGATGGACTCAAACTAAAAAGTTTCTTCTCAGCAAAAGAAACAATCTGTGAGGTGAACAGAGAGCTTACACTTGGGAGAAAATCTTTACTCCTCACACATCAGATAGAGCACTAATCTCTAGGGTATATAAAGAACTCAAAAAGCTAAACACCAAAAAAAAAAAATAATAACCTAGTCAATAAATGGGCCAGGGACTGAACAGACACTTCTCAGAAGAGGATATACAATGAACAAATACATGAAAAAAATGTTCATTATCACTACCAATTAGAGAAATGCAAATCAAAATGACTCTAAGAGTTCATCTCACTCCAGTCAGAATGGCAGCTATTATGCATACAAACAATAATAAGTGTTGGTGAGGATATGGGAGAAAATGTACACTCATACACTGCTGGTGGGACTGCAAATTGGTGCAGCCAATATGGAAGCAGTATGGAGATTTCTTGGAAAATTGGGTATGGAACCACCATTTGACCCAGCTATCCCTCTCCTCGGTCTATACCCAAAGGACTTAAAAACAGCATACTACAGGGACACAGCCACATCAATGTTTATGGCTGCACAATTCACAATAGCTAAAATGTGGAACCAACCTAGATGCCCTTCAATAGATGAATGGATAATAAAAATGTGGCATATATACACAATGGAATATGACTCAGCAATAAAAGAGAATAAATTCATGGCATTTGCAGGTAAATGGATTGAGTTAGAGAAGATAATGCTAAGTGAAGTTAGCCAATCCCCCCCAAAACCAAATGTGACTTTGATATAAGGAGGCTGATTCATAGTGTGATAGGGAGAGGGAGCATGGGAGAATTAGACGAACTCTAGATAGGGCAGAGGGGTTGGAGGGGAAGGGAGGGGCATGGGGTAAGCATGGTGGAATGTGATGATCATTATTACCCAAAGTACAGGTATGAAGACACGAACTGGTGTGAATATATTATGTGTACAATCAGAGATATGAAAAATCGTGCTTTATATGTGTAATAAGAATTGTAATGCATCCTGCTGTCATATATAAATTAAGAAAAAGGAAAAAAAATAAAAATGGTGACTTTAGGGAAAATATATATATATAATAAACGTGCTAAGCTTGCTCATAGTCAGTCTTCCCCCATCAGGGGTTAGCCACCAGGTCCTGACTTTTTCTCTATTTGTGTGTCTGTTGTCTTTTCTCAATACCCTCACCACCTCATTTGGCAGCCTGAATAAACAGCACTACAGCTTACACCAAGAGCCTATTGCTGGATCCCAGGAGCAGCTGAGAAGGGGAGGACCAGGGGTAGTGCAAGTGAAGGCTCCGTTCCCCATTAGAGAAGTTGTATTGGAGAAGCAGGCAGTTCGTGTACCTCACTGGATGGATCTGGTTCCCTCTCTCTGCTCCTATGTGTGTCTAAAGTCAAGGTGTTGTAGCTCAGGGGCCAAAACTAGGGTGGTGCAAAGGAGATGCATTGAGAAGTGACCCAAGGTGATTTGG
This sequence comes from Marmota monax, assembly GCF_021218885.2. Classification (NCBI taxonomy): domain Eukaryota; kingdom Metazoa; phylum Chordata; class Mammalia; order Rodentia; family Sciuridae; genus Marmota; species Marmota monax. The sequence goes on from NW_026693571.1 coordinate 38,738,959, forward strand.
TGATGCAAAACTCTTAGGCTCCTTTTGGCAATAATAACTGGTTTGAGCTGAGTGTGGTTCATCATATGCATAACCTTGCTATGTTTACTATCAATGGGGTATCAAACAGACCCTACAACCTTTTCTGAAATGACATTCCAAATATTGTCCCTTTCAGTGTTTTAACCATCAACATGGATGATAGGCCGTTTGAGGCAGAAGTGTCTGTAACCAGGAAGCAGGATTATATCACCTTTCCATTACTGTAGCAACATACCTGAGATAATCAGCTTGTAAAGACGAAATACTTATTATGGCTCACAGGTTTGGAGGTTTCAGTCTGTTGGCCCCATCATGCCATGGTAGAGCAAAGTGGTTCGCCTCATGGCTGAGACTCTAAAGAGAGACAGGGGAAGGAGTGGGGGTGGGGTGGAAGCATGCCCCCAGTGAGTGACTGGAAGGCCTCCTTCTGGGACCTACTTGTTAAAATTTTCACCACTTCCAATAGCATGGAGCTGGGGACCAAGCCGTTAACACGTGGGCCTTTGGGGGACATTCCAGATGCAAATGATAGCAAGGATGCTGTTTTCCTAGTTGGCGTGAGTCAAGCTGATCCTCCGACTCAATGGCGGTCATGGCCATTGAGGGTTGGGTGTTATCCCCAAGACCAAAAATGGACATCTCATGGATTTTTGTACTGGGTTTTTTCACATAGCGGTAGTGCATATCTCTCAAGTGCGTTGCTCAGTCATCATGGTTCTCTGGCTTTGGCACCCAGGTGGTGTCTGTGCATCTGTCTGTCTCAGTACTTAACATTCATTCCTAGGTTCTTCACAATTGCAGCCACATTTGGAGTCTCCTGTTGCCCCATCTGGTTCCTTAACATTCATGCTAGCCTAGTCAACCTCGCCAGTTCTCCTGCCCTGAAGTGAAGTCAAGAAGGGACATTTGTGACTTCGGTTGACTTTGGGCAAGATACTTAACTTTTCTGAGATTGTGTCCTCAACCACCCAATCGTGGGAGGATGAATAGTGACTTCTGCAAAATTTGTGAGACATAAAAATCAATAGCAACTATCAGCATTACTTTTTTTTAAATTTTGTATTTGTTCTTTTTAGTTATCCATGACAGGAGAAGATATTCTGACACATTACACATTCATGGACTGTAACTTCCCATTCTTGTGGTTGTACGTGATGTGGAGTTACACGGGTTATGTACCACATATGAATATAGGAAAGTGATGTTCAATTCATTCTATCATCTTTCCCATTCCTGTCCCACCTCCTTACCCTCTACCTTCCCCATCTAATCCAGTGAACTCTCTCGCCTCCATTCCCCCTGCCTCTTGTGTGTCAGCATCCCCCTATCAGAGAGACCATTCAGCCTTTGTTTTGGGGGGATTGGCTTATTTCACTTAGCATGATGTTCTCCACCTCCATCCATTTATGAACAGATGCCATAATTTCATTATTCTTTATGGTTGAGTAATATTTCATTGTGTGTATGTACCACATTTTCTTTATCCATTCATTTGATGAAGGGCACTTAGATTGGTTCCATAGCTTGGCTATTGTGATTTGAGCTGCTATAAACATTGATGTGGCTGCATCACTATAGTGTGCTGATTTTCAGTCCCTTGGGTATATACTGGGGAGTGGGATAACTGGGTCAAATGATGGTTCCATTCCAAATTTTCTGAGGAAACTCCATACTGCTTTCCAGAGTGGTTGCACCAATTTGCAGCCCCACCAACCATGTATGAGTGTGCCTTTTTCCCCACATTCTCACCAACATTTATCGTTACTTCATTCTTGATGATTTCCATAGCTATCAGCATTATCATCGTTGGATTTGATAGCACAATGCAGTGGTGGGACACCATGGCTAAGCAGGCAGATGGTCCTTTTTAGGGAAACCGGTTATCTCCTAGTTAGAGCTCAGCTCCTGGACTAAGTTCGTAATGGGATGTCAGTCTCAGAAAGAGGGACAAGGAAAACCAAAGTAAAAGGTCCTATTTTGAGAAGAAAAACAACAAATCGAGCAGGTACTTAGAAAGAATTGAAAACAAATTGGACCTAGGCAGAAACACATTAAAAAACTGGAAGTCCCTGGCCGTGGTCTCAGCTCATCAGAAATCCAGTTACTTACATGAAAGCATAGCCAAGCCCTGCTGATAGCAAAGGTGACCATGAACTCTGTTACACAGGACAGGCATTTACCCTCACGATCCGCATTGATCCTGGGGAGCAGGAGTGTGAAGAGGCTTGAGACAAATCCCATCCAGATTTTCTCAGTATGAAAAGCTTGAAAGGTGAGTCAGGATTAGTGTCTGGGATGAGAGGAACACACAGTATGAATTTTCCTTGGCCAAATCCTGAGCAAACATCCTTGGCCTCTGTCCCTGAGAGAGAATTCTAGCTAAAACCCAAATTGCTTGTTTATTAGCAAATGTGAATAATGTACAAATTAAGCCACCTGCTCCTGTTGAATTAGTTTAGGTTATACTGGGGCTGGGGCTGGGACAGAGTGGCTGACAGTTCGTTAACACAATCATGCAAATTAACACACGCCTGACTTCTAGGCAGATCCCTACTGTCCACAGCGGGGACCCTAAGGGAAATCAGGCAATAGACCTTAAAGAAAGCAATAATCTCTGTTTTATCTGTTCTGACAGTTCTCGGCTACTTTCTACAGGAGTCTTTGGGGGAGAACATTCAGTACCTTTTTCTTCATAGCCCAATGATGCAGGAAGCAGAAAATAAAATGCGCAAAGAATACCTTATGAACCGATGTCCAGGGCCGGTGTTGCTCTTCGAGAACATAAATGTTCTTTATGTGGGCCTCATCTTTCTTTTTGGGTCCCTGGGACTTCCCTCTAAGTGATTATAATCATTCTCAATCAGATGGGTTATTTAGGGTTGCCAAGAAAGGACGTTGGCCAGATCTCCTTGGGTGAAGGACCTAATTCCAGGGCACAAGGGAAAGGGGCAGAACCAGACATCTTTCCTAGTTAGCTACAGGCTCTCCAGGACCTCGCAGTCAGGATTGGCAGAGGACAGCCTGTCATTTGAGATACAGCTCCATACTCCATTCATGGGGACCAGGAGAGATGTCTGATTGGGTCAGTTTGTCACCATGCAATAAAGACTACCTGCACTGGGCCGAGGGGTTGCCACACCACCTCCAAGGTAGTCGTCCTCTTTGTGACTACCAGGTTTGTGGTTGGGCCACTAATCCTGAGTACAATCAGCAGTGCCCAGGTAGCACCAAGAGTCCACTATGTCAAAGTACAAAACACGGAGGGAGTATCGTACTTTAGAAAAGCATCCGTCAATGGGAGGCTGACGTCAGGACAGGCCCCCGTCATGTCAAGGACCCTGATCCAGAATACCCCCGTGATTTCCCCCAATGTCGGGTGAGCCGGTTAGGAAGGTAGAAAAGATTTCAGGGGAGGAGTTAATCCCAGCTGTTCTCACCTTTGCCTTTTTGTTCCTATGTCTGGATTCTGGAACACTCTATCACAGTGCTGCCAGAAAAAAAAAAACAAAAAAAAACAGGGAAAAAGATGAATGCCGCAGTCTGGCTGGGCACACAATCACGAGCCACCACACAGCTTGTAGATTCAAACAGCAACTCTTTATTCCCGAACTCACACCAGCCGTCTACAATCACGTTCTGGGGAAATCCACGTTCTCTGCCCAAATCCACCTCCACTGGGCTTCTGTCTCCAAAATATACTGTCTGAATCCCGTGAGAACTCAAGGGGAACTCAGGCAGCAGGATACGCCCTATTCCCAGCAGGAATAATCTTAGACCTTAAACCTGGAACCTAAACCGGGAACGCCCTAATCCGCCTTGGTCCTTGAGCAAGGTCACCTACATTCAATGTCACTGCAACATGGGGTACGCTGGCAAGGAAATTGTCATACCTACTTGGCTAATGGCTCCCAGCAGATGAAGGCTGAAATTTCTGTTACAGATGACAGCTAAGATGTGAGAATAACGAATTGGATGATGTGAATCCCTTTCCTTCACCAGACATTCAAATCTCTACTTAGTGGTTGACTACTGAGATATTCCCCCAGGAACCTTATCCAACAGAAAGTATCACGGTAAGAACATCACTTTGTTTGGAAGTTTGCGTCACGGTTCTCTGCGGGTTGTTACATGTAACACTGAACATATGGTAGGTTGCATGTAGCATTAATTAATTTTCCTTAAACACCTTGAAGAGAATCAACTACATGAACAGCTGCTAAATCTATCTATCTGTGTATTACTGAACCTAATGTGTGTAAACAAACAGATCTAAATTAGAATTGACATATAAAATTGGTAACGGATGTCACAGCCTCGTATAGGTGGAAGCAAGATGATTTTTTTTTAAAACACACTTCCAAAACGTTCTGCCCTTCCTCCTGGGTAATTTGTCTGTCACATTTGGATGTCCCTGTTGCCCCCATGGCTCTGCATCAAAGCCTGAATTTCCCTGCAGGCAAAGGCAGGGAGCAACCCTCTGTGAAAACAGCTGCTTTGTTATGCTTGAGGTAAACATTTTGTTGATGGCCAATGTAAACTCAAAAACTCTCCAGCGTGATTTGAAGAAATCTTGACAGTCTCTCCTAGACCTCTGGTTTGATCTATGAGGACTCTGCCTGGTGAGTGTATTTGTTTTCAGGGGCTGTCAAAACAAAGTGCCACAACTGGGTGGCTTAAGCCTCAGAAATGTATTGTCTTAAAGTTCTGGAGGCTGGAAGTCCAAGATCCGGGTGTCAGCAGGGTTGGTTTCTTCTAAGGCCTCTCTTGGGCTTACAGATGGCGGCCATCGCCCCCTGTCTTCGCAAGGCCTCCCCTCTACGTGTAGCGGTATCCTAATCACCTCTTCTTAGAAGGACAACAGTCTTGTTGGGTTAGGATCCACCTTAGAAACTGCATTTTACCTTAATTACCTCTTTAAAGATCCTCCCTCTAAATACACTCACACCCTCAAGTCCTGGGCATTAGGATCACAACGTATGAATTCCTATTTGGATCTGAGATGTGCTCCCAAGCCCTGTGTGTTAAGGGCTCAGTCCCCAGCGTGGCACTCTGTGGAGGTGGAGGGACCTTTATGAGGGGCCTGGTAGGAGGTCCTCCAGGCACTGCGGGAGTGGCCTTGGAGAGATAGTGGGACCCCTCTCTCCTCTCTCTCCCTTTAATTCCCACCAGGAGGCGGGAACTTGCCTCTGTCCCATGCCCTGCCTTCCTCCTGCAGGGGTGTGCTGCATCACCCTGGGCCTGAAAGCCATGGAGCCTGCTGACTAGGCACTGAAACCTTCAAAAATAGAGCCAAACTAAACATTTTTGCTGTGTGTGTGTGTGTTGGGATGCAGGGGGTTGGAGATCAAATCTAGGGCACAGCACATGTGGAGTACAAACTCTATCTCTAAGCTATATCCTCAGCTCCTTTTTGCTTTCTAAGTTGGTTTATCTCAGGTGTGTGTGTTGGAGTAACAGAGCTGACTCACCTAGGAGGGGACATAATCATCCACAACAGTGGGGGATTTTGATCTTGGTATAGGATATCCAGTCTAGCTGATGAAAACCTTTTTTAAAAAATATTTTTCCAAATCCTGCAGCTTACACTTCATTCTCATTTCTTAATTTCCAAAAGCAGTACTGAGTTTTCCTGAGGCTGCTTCTGGTAAGATGGAAGAGAGTTATTCTGACCTAATACCTGTAAAGAGGTCATGTATGGCTCCAATTCACACTGGTGAAAGAGGATCTAGAAAATAGGACACTTGGGTTGATGGGAAATAACTTTGGTCTGAACCAAGCTATGGAACCCACACAATAGCCACTAGGTTCCTAGAACTGAATGGCCATCTGAATGGCCACGCAGCCCTGCCCAGTAGAGTGCTCTATGATGGTGAATATGTTCTGTATCCGTCCAACACAGTAGCTACTCACCCCATGTGGCTATTACCCATGTGCAAGGTGACTGGTGCGGCTGAGGAACAGAAGTTTTAGTTTTAGTTAATTTTAAGTCATCTCAATTTGTCTGGCTAACCTAGATGCCATCCTATTGAACAACACAGCCCTAGACCAAGGATAAGTAGATACAGCTTTGGTATTTGTGGGATCCAGAAGGACTGGGGCACCATGCCACACCCCCACCCCCTACACACACTCCACACTCCCTGCTCTCACTTTGAACTGGGCTGTGGAGAGCGAAGCTGTTGCAGAAGTTGGCTCGGGTATGCACTCCCTCCACTGGCTTTAAGTTGGGGCCCCATCAAGAGCTCGCTTGGTTTATTGCTTTGCATACAGAGGTCTCCAAGAGACCAGATGAGCATGCATGGGAATGTCTCCTCGCCACAGTGGAAAAGTTCCTTACTAAGAAATACACCTCTCTGGAAATATTAACCTGGCAGATCAGTTGAAAGCGATTTGGAGCCCACTGTGGCTTCTTTTGTAAAGACTTCTATGAGAACTCATACCAGAGATTTCAGTCAGACTGAGGCTTCCTCTAAAATAGGCAATATCCATGTCACCTGATCATTTTTAGCCCGTACTGTACTGCAAGTGGTTAAGTTCTTTGGAAAAATCAAGTCACTTTTGCTCATTCTTCTCACACTCTGCAGAGCTCAGGTAAGTACCAATTTGCAACGTTACCATTTCTGTTTGTTATTTCACAGAGGTAAGCAGGGTGGGAGTTGCCCAAGACAATGAAGGTAGCCATTACCCTTCGCCCGGCTAAGTATATAATTTCCCCAGTGATCCTCTGAGTAATAACAAAAACTTATGTGAGGTACATGTAGTGTTATATTCCCTGGGGCTTAATATGGCTCTCAGTAAAATTGATTTTCTGAAATCTTGCAATATACCTCATCAAACTAAATGAAACCTGCACTGGTTTTATAAGAAGTGATTGGATTCCATGTGATAAATTAACCCTCACCTTCAGGGAGGTGCTGGGTAATAGGCTGGTTCATTTCAGCCCCCACAGCTGCCATCCAGGATTTTAATTTTTCCATAGGTTTTTTATTTAATTCCCTCTGGGATCTGGAGGAGGCACCACCCAGCGAGAGCCTCTGAGGGCTTAGCTGGCACGGCTGGAAATCATTTCTCCCAAGATGGAGATTTACATGTCTCCGTGCGAGTGGAGCTTGCTGACCCCGAAGTTCAGAGGTCAAAGGTGAAGGCACTCCTGGGAATTCTGGGGCTTTAGGGAGGTGGATTTAGTGAGTAGGCAGAAAGTTGCTTTGTCTGAGATCCATATCCTTTCTGTGCCTCTGTGACTCACCCCTCTGCAGCCTCAGGGGGTGGTGGTAGGTGTGAAGAGTCCCTCCTGACCTGCTTTTTAAACTTTATATATTGCCTATGTATTTATAACACTTCTCAGGTGACTGAAGGTGGCTTTGCTTCTCTTAGAAAAAATGGCTGACCATCTGAAACTGAGCCTTCTCTCTGTAAATAAACATGTGAAGTGACCCCCAAGGGGACAACTTTGGAAGGGAAAAGGAAGTCTTATTTGGCTTTGATTTTATCCATTCCTTGGAGATGGGTTTCTAAGGTAAGAGCTTGAGAGGAATTGCTCAGAGCCAACCCCAGCGACCCCTCCGTGGGGGGAACCAAAATCCATTAGATAGGGGCACCTACATAAGCATTTCCTGAAGACCACAGTTATTCATGACCATATGGAAATCCAACAAACATAATGCACCAAGTGCCTAGGGGAATCAACAGCAAGATTGCTTATCAGGCAGAAAGACACCCTAGACGCTGGCTTTGTGCTGCTAAAACTCCAACTCTCTGAAGTGTGTTGATTTGGCAAGAGAAGACCGACTCTCTGAGGGGTGGAAATAGAAGAGGTTTCATCAAACCAAGTGCCAGTTCCCCATTCTAGACCTGCCCCAGCTCAGGACATATTAATTCCTGGCCCTGCCCCTCTTCTTCCATTTCCCAAGGTCCTGCCCAAGTTAATACATCTTGGAAAAGCAAAACAAACAAACAAGCAAACAAACAAACCCCAAAACCTTCCTCCCAGCAGACTGTTCAGTGTCTTGTTTAGCTGGAGGGTAATCTTTTCAGGGAGGAAAACCAGAATGGGAGAGGGAGCTTTGAGATTTGTGAACAATTCAGGGGAAGGGGATGAGAAAAATGGAGGAGATGTTTTCTATTTGGGAGGATAATGAAGTCAAAGTTTGTCAGCCCAAATAACCAAATTATTTTATTTTATCCTATAGAACAGTCTCCAGGGAACAGTGAAGAGGGTTGTCTGAGACTAAAGAAAAGCAAGCTTGAAAGCAATTAGGTGTCCCAGAAGAAAGTGGAATAGATCCATTTTAATTTTCAACTATAACCATTTTGTTTGGGAAAATGATTTTAGGCGTGTGTGTGTGTGTGTGTGTGTGTGTGTGTGTGTGTGGTGGGTGGGTACCAGGGATTGAACTCAGGGGCACTCGACCCCTGAGCCACATCCCCAGCTCTATTTTGTATTGCATTTAGAGACAGGGTCTCACTGAGTTGCTTAGAGCCTCTCTTTTGCTGAGTCTGACTTTGAACTCCTGATCCTCCTGCCTCAGCCTCCCAAGCCACTGGGATTACAGGCCTGCGCCATGCTCAGCTTGATTTAGTTTTGTTTCTCACAATTACAAAGGTCTTCCTTGTGAGGCTCTCCAAGAAGCAATGGGAACCTGCGCAGGCTCAGATGGAAGGTCTACCCAGCCAGCGGGCACAGTCCCCTGGCCAGTCACGGGACCAGTTCACTCTCTCTCTCTTGCCCCAGCATCTCCAAAGGCAAGATTTCCCCTGTGTGTTAGTGGGCAGTGGTAACGTGCTGATTGGCATTCTCTCCCCCTTCGTACACCTGGAATATGACCCTGGGCCCCTGATTATGTTAGGTTTGGTGTAAGTCCTAGATTCACCTGAACTCTCTCCATCTTTCACTTCACCTTTAAAATGAAAAAAAAAAAAGGATGTAGTAAACTAGTTTAGCTAGGATCTGCCGTCTCTTCATCTTTCTCCTGTGACCTCAATATTCTAAGTATACTAAGGAATATGGTTGTGCATGTGTGTATGTATTGTGTGTGTGTGTGTGTGTGTGTGTGTGAGAGAGAGAGAGAGAGAGAGAGAGAGAGAGAGAGAGAGAGAGACAGACAGAGAGAGACAGAGAGGGGGACCATGACTAAATCAGGAAAGGAATGATCTCTGTATGCTCTAACCTCTTTCTGTTTGTGAAGGGCACTTTCAAAGCGAGGCCCAGCCCTTTGATAGCAAGCTAAAATGTTCATTTTTAATTAGTTTCTACTTTCTTCATATTGCAGCAATTAATCCTGGTTCCCAACTTTCGTTTCTATAAATAAAGGTATTTAACAGAGCTGTGGGGTATTTATATCTTCTGTACCTTCTGTTCTATCTTGCAAGAGCACATTATTCCCGGAGATGCTGTGCTCTGACCTTACTCCAGAAGGTGCAAAAAGAAGCAGGCTTCCTACCACATACAGCTTCTTGAGGGTTGCGTCTCTCGCTCCAAGACACGGTGGGTCCAGATGTGGCCAGAGAGATTGTCTATCAGGTCCTCGTGCCTCAGAAGCCATGATGACCTTGGGAAAAACCAAGGTGAGGAGGAGCTGGTCCAGCAGTGGGACCAGGAATAAGGGGGCTTTCAGCTGTCACTGTGGCTGTTGGACTCTGATAAAGCGGCTCACCCATCTGCTCACCCAGATCTGCAATGGTCATCTCAAAACTGAGTCCTATGGGGGGATTTACCCACGGAAGTAGTGAAGAGATACCTTGAATTTTATGGGTCCCATCCCTGATCTTGGGTGTGTGTGTTGATTGTTTAAAATTGTACATCAGTGGGAAAAGTACTTTTCTTATAAATTTGGCCCTATTTTGATTCTTTTATTTATTTGTTTGTTTGGTACTGGGGATTGAACTCAGAGGGCCTTAACCACTGAGCCACATCCCCAGTCCTTTATATTTTTTTATTTTGAGACAGCATCATACTAAGTTACTTAGGGTCCTCACGAAGTTGCTGAGGCTGGCCTTGAACTTGCAATCCTCTTGCCTCAGCCTCCTGAGCTTCTTTGCACCACTGTACCTGGCCCTATCTTGATTTCTAATCTGAACCGTAGGGTCTGTACTGCTCTGTTGACACATACAGTGTGGTTAAAATGTTAGGGGACCTGGTAGGAAGGGGGCAGGAGCCATGGGGATGTCCAAATGGAGACCACTGTCCTTGGTCCTGAACACAGACATCTTTGCCTGTGGGACACAGTCACATCTCCTAACCCAAAAACGTTGATGTCTCCTGTTCAGCCTCTTCCAGAAATCCCAAGTGAGGGAAGGAAAGACAGAAGACAGAGACTGGAAAAAGGCATCAAAGAGATGTATCTACCTGGTGGGAAAAATTATTTTCATTTATAGCAATAAAAAGATTTTATTTGGACAAAAATACTCATAGTTTCTTTTCCTAAAAATTATTGTTAAGGGGAAAAATGCAGTTTCTGTCCTGCTGAAGACACGTGGCTGTAATCTATGCTTTACAATGTAGCTTGTGTTGTATAATCTCTAATAAATTTTATGTAAATTTGACAGTTACAGCTTTTCTTCTGGGACACGTGCAAGGGTGTCCCACATGCCTGTTTCCCGGGTTCCATCAGTCCAACACAGCAACAGTCTAGCAGGTTCCTCTCTGGGGTGTGTTCTGCCATGATCATGGAACTGGTCATCAACCACTGTCTATTCTTATTTTATATTAAGTAGTCATCTAAAGCCTGGCTGTATGGGCTGCCTCCTCAAACATGCATTCTGTGCTCTCTTGCATCTCTGTTAGTTTTTCTCTGAGCTCTAGGAGACATCTTTCATCCTAGCACAATTCAACCTACAATTCCTTAGCCTTGGAAAGGGCTCAGTATGGAGGAGAGAAACCAAGAATAGCATTTGGAAGTCTCATGCCATGACTGACAACGTGAGGGGGTTTCTAAGGACTGTGTCTTTTCAGATGGAAACCAAACTCAAGATGTTCTCAACTCCTTGGCAGCCTGTCTCCACCTTGACTTTCCCATGCAAAGAGGTGTAAGAAATCTATTTACAACTATTGTATAATGTAAAGGCAAATTATTTCCTTGCTATGTTTATTCCTGGTTAATTGAGAAAATTATTCCATTTAGCCAAGAGTAAAACCTCTGAGATTTTTCTTCTCATTTCTCTGCATGTCTGGGGAAGCAGGCAGCAGTAAACAATCATGCCCTATTTTATTCCTAGTTAAATGAATTATCATAATAATAATTACCAGTAGAAACATCTGGTTTGGGCACAGCTCGATGCAGGAATCTCTCAGTGCAATTTGATGTTTATCTTGGTTGTGAAATCTTTGCTTGGCTTCCCAGATCCTTTGAGTGACCTTCATACGATTTGGGGCACATGTCCCTGTAAGCTGGGGCTCTTTGAAATTTACATGAGCTATCCCTTAAAACATGGCTGTTGATGTCACCCAAACATCCTTTTGAATGTCTTTATTGCTTGCTTAGTTTTCTTTGAAATCCAATTGCACTGTTCCCATTGCTTCTTTCAGTGTGCCCAACTGAGATGGTCATCCAGGTGCTGTGGCATTTACAAGGATGCCTCCATGGGACACGCCCATCTGGGTTGTGATGCTCTGAACCTGGAGGTGAGGGTGGATAAAGCCATGGTCAACTTGTTTACAAGATTGTGATTACTGAAGTTTGAATCACCTTCAGTTCATCCAAGGAAAGCTCTCAAGACAAAGGACGATGTGGGCCACTTCATCAGAGCCACCAGGGATGGGTACTAAAATGCAGATTCCTGCATCAACCCTAGACCTGCAGACTTAGCATTTCCAGCATTGGTAGTTGTAACCAATTCACCCAACTAATCCTAAGAGCTTACTAAATTGGGAGACTCACTAGATTAGTGCATATGGACATTTTATCAAGGCAAGTAACTGTAACCCCAGGTCTCTGGGCCTGATACCTGGAAATCTGCCTCAGAATTCTGGGATTACTTTGTTTAATATAACTGATGCTGATGCGTGTGTCTCGACAGACAGGCGTGCTCCTGGCTGTGAGCACTGCGGAACTGGTTAAGCATGGAAGCGGTTCTGGGACCCAACTTGTCCAACAGCAAAACGTTTAGTCAGTGTGACCCTCACAAGCTTGTGCAAGTTTATAGAGCTCAGTCGGGAGGTTTGGCTCTGTCATTATCAAGAGTTCAGCCTTGACCGTGGCAGCATTTCCTAAGTGGGCCTCGGTTTCCCAGATCTGCACAGTGAAAGGGCCGCAATGGTTTTCCTTCTAGTCTTCCTGAGAGCTTTGGGGTCCCAGCAGATTCTCGAGAGCCAGAGGAGGCTGGGTGGGCAGCGCAAGGCCGGCCACACCTGCTGCAGACACGCTTAGGGAGTATCTCTGTTCTACATTCAGCTTCCATAAGAGGCTGTTTTGGAAGAGAGAAGCTTGCTACATAAAAGGGGTGGGGGTGGGGGGGTCCAAGATGCTAGGCCAGAGGGAGGCAGCATTCGGTGTCACTCCATGACCCGGGTCCCAACTAGGGGGAATGCTGCTTTGCTGAGAGTGCTAGAGGACCCCTCCACAGCTTCTCCTGCACAGGAATCACAGCTTCTGGGCTGTGCAGGGCCCTGGGCCTCAGCGTTAGAGCAGGACTCCCGACTCCCTGCTACTCGCCCATGCAGGTCTCCCAGGTGCCTTAGCGGGACCACCCGCATCAGCACCTGTGCAGAATTCCCAGAGGCTGCTCCCATGGAGGACAGTCAGCTGCCTCACACAAGGGAACTCCAACTGCCACTCTTGTGTGGAACCCCATCTACCAGCATGGTGCTCCCCCAGATGCCTCCATCTTGGGACTCCATAGGTACTGCCATAGTCCCCTACTTGTGGTAGCCTGCCTGCACCTGGGGACATGGCGGGCTCTGAAGAAAGCTGACAGCTGCAACCCTGCACCCCACATCCCACAATGCCATCGCCCAGATCCCCCCACCTGACCCGACACCCCATAGCTGAAAGCAGCTGCCTCCATCTTGGGTCACTTCCATCACCATCTTTAGTCGGGGCAACTACCAGTTTGGAAGGAACACTGGATAGCCAGGTGAGGTACTGGAACCCTACAGGAGCACTATAGACCTGTAGGGTAAAAACGGTAACACCTTGGATCCACAGAGCTAGAAAGGAAGACACAGGAGCAAAATGAAAAGACAAGGGAAGAAAATGCCCCAAACAAATCAAGATGCCACAGTATTAGAATCCATGGGCAGCACAGCAGATGAAATGACAGGAAGGAGTTCAGGATGTACATGATTAGAATGTTCCATGAATTAAAGGATGATAAAAGAGCAAATACAGCAGCAAAAAATCATTTAGACAAAGAGATACACAAGCAAATACAGGAAGCAAAAGACTATTTCAATAGGGAGACAGAGGTTCTAAAGAAAAACCAAACAGAAATCCTTCAAATGAAAGAAATAATAAACCAAATTAAAAGCTCAATTGAAAGCATCACTAACAGATTAGACCACTTGGAAGATAGGACTTCAGACAATGAAGACAAAATATACAACCTTGAAAAGAATGTAGATCACACAGTGAAAATGGTAAGAAACCATGAGCAGAATATTCAAGAAACATGGGATAGCATAAAAAGACCAAATTTAAGAGTTATTGGGGTAGAGGAAGGCATAGAGGTCAAACCCAAAGGAATGAGCAATCTATTCAATGAAATAATATCAGAAATTTTCCAAACATGAAGAACAAATTGGAAAAACAAATTTAAGAGGCTTACAGGACACCAAATGTACAAAATCACAACAGATCCACACCAAGCCACATTATAATGAAAATGCCTGGCATACAGAATAAGAAGAGAATTTTAAAAGCCACGAGAGAAAGGAATCAGATTACATACAGGGGAAATCAATTAGGTTATGTGCAGATTTTTCAACCCAGACCCTGAAAGCTAGAAGAGCCTGGAACAACATATATCAACCTCTGAAAGAAAATGGATGCCAACCAAGAATCTTGTACCCAGCAAAATTAAGCTTCCGATTTGATGATGAATAAAAACTTTCCATGATAAACAAAAACTAAAAGAATGTACAGCTAGAAAACCTGCCGTACAGAACATCTTTGGCAAAATACTCTATGAGAAGGAAATGAAGAACATCAGTGAAAATCAGCAGAGGCAGGTATTACACTAAAGGAAAAAACTGATCAAAGGGAAACTAAGTCAAGTTAAATACCAAAAATTAACAAAAATGGCTGGGAATACAAGTCATGTCTCAATAATAACCCTGAATGTTAATGGCCTAAACTCACCAATCAAAAGACATAGGTTAAATGATTGAAAAAAAAAAAGCCAACAATATGCTGCCTCCAAGAGACTCATCTCATAGGAAAAGACATCCACAGACTGAAGGTGAAAGGTTGGGAAAAACCATACCACTCACATGGATTGCGGAAGCAAGCAAGGGTTTCCATCCTTGTGTCAAATAAAGTAGACTTTAAGCTAAAGTTAAACAAAAGGGATTAACTTTTGTCCACCTACAAAAGGGATAAAGAAGGACATTCATACTGTTCAAGGGAACCACACACCAACAAGACATAACAATTATAAATATATATGCCCTAAAGAATGGAGCATCTATATTCATCAAACAAATTCTTCTCAAGTTCAAGAGTCAAATTGACCACAACACAATAATTTTGGGTGACTTTAACGCACCTCTTCCACCACTGGATAGATCTTCCAAACAAAAGCTGAATAAAGAAACTATAGAACTCCATAATACAATCAATAACTTAGACTTAATTGACATATATAGAATATTTCACCCTTCAATGAGTGAATATACTTTCTTCTCAGTAGCATATGGGTCCTTCTCTAAAATAAACCCAATATTTATTTCAGAGAGGTTGCCACTAATCAACTCTTAACAAATACAAAAAGTAGATATACCCTGCATTCCATCAGATCACAATGGAATGAAATTATAAATCAATGATAAAATAAAAAATAAAAACTACTCCAACACCTGGAGACTAAATAATATGCTGCTGAATGAGCAATGGGTTGCAAAAGAGATCAGGAAGGAGATTAAAAAATTCTTAGAGGTAAATGAGAATACTGATACAACATCAAAATCTCTGGGAGGGCTGGGGTTGTGGCTCAGCGATACAACACTCGCTTAGCATGTGTGAGGCCCTGGGTTCAATCCTCAGCACCACATATAAATAAATTAAAAATAAAGGTATTGTGTCCACCTACAAATAAAAGAAAAAAATTTAAAAAAAAATCTCTGGGAGACTATGAAGGCAGAGCTAAGAGGAAAGTTCATTGCATGGAGTTCATTCCTTACAAGAAGAAACAGTCAACAAATAAATGACCTAAGTCTGTATCTCAAAGCCCTAGAAAAAGAAGAACAAATCAACACCAAAAGCAGTAGAAGACAGGAAATAATTAAAATAAAAGCTGAAGTCAATAAAATTGAAACAAAGTAAACAACTGAAAAAATTAACAAAACAAAAAGTTGGTTCTTTGAGAAAATAAATAAAATTGACAAACCCTTAGCCATGCTAACAAACAGAAGGAGAGAGGAAACATACATAATGAAAAGGAAATATCACAACAGACACTACAGAAATACAGAAGATAATTAGAAATTATTTTGAAAACTTGTACGCCAATAAAATATAGAATATTGAAGGCATTGACAAATTTCTAGAGACATATGATTTGCCCAAATTGAATCAGGATGAGATATACAATAAAATTTAAACAGATCAATTTCAAGCAAGGAAATAGAAGAAGCCATCAGAAGCCTACCAACCAAGAAAAGCCCAGGATATACAGCTATTACAAGACCTATAAAGAAGAACTAATACCAATACTCTACAAATTATTTCATGAAATAGAAAAAGAGGCAGCACTTCCAAACTCATTCCATGAGGCCAATATCACCCTGATTCCAAAACCAGGCAAAGACACATCAAAGAAAGAAAACTTCAGACCAATATCTCTAATGAACATAGATGCAAAAATTCTCAATAAAATTCTGGCAAACCAAATACAAAAACATTTCAAAAAGATAGTACACCACAATCAAGTGGGGATTCATCCCAGGGATGCAAGTTTGGTTCAACATACGGAAATCAGTAAATGTAATTCATCACATCAACAGACTTAAAGATAAGAATCACATGGTCATCTCAATAGATGCATAAAAAGCATTTGACAAAATACAGCACCCCTTCATGTTCAAAACACTAGAAAAACTAGGGATAACAGGAACATATCTCAACATTATGAAAGGTAAGCCCCAGGTCAACATCATTCTAAATGGAGAAAAATTGATAGCATTCCCTCTAAAAATTGGAACAAGACAGAGACAGGAATGCCCTCTTTCACCACTTCTATTTAACATAGTTCTTGAAATACTGGCCAGAGCAATTAAACAGACGAAAGAAATTAAAGGGATATGGATAGGAAAAGAAGAACTCAAATTAGACTATTTTACCACAATATGATTCTATACCTAGAAGACCCAAACAATTCCAGCAGAAAACTTCTAGAACTAGTAAATGAATTTCAGCAAAATATCAGGATACAAAATCAACAACCCATAAATCAAAGGCATTTCTGTATAACAGTGATGAAGTTCTGAAAGGGAAATGAGGAAAACTACCCCATTTACAATAACCTCAAAAAAAAAAAAAAAAGACTTGGGAATCAACCCAAGGAAAGATGTGAAAGAACTACAATGAAAACTACAGAATGCTAAAGAAAGAAATTAAAGAAGATCTTAGACGATGGAAAGATCTCCCTTGTTCTTGGATAGGCAGAATTAGTATTTTGAAAATGACCATACTACCAAAAGCACTACACAGATTTCATGCAATTCCAATCAAAATCCCAATGACATTCTTCATAGAAATAGAAAAAGCAGTCATGAAATTCATCTGGAAAAATAAGAGACCCAGAATAGCCAAAGCAGTCCTTGGCAAGAAGAGTGAAGCAGGTGGCATCTATACCAGACCTTAAACTACACTACAGAGCAATAGTAACAAAAACAGCATGGTATTGGCACCAAAATAGAATGGTAGACCAATGGTACAGAATAGAGGACACAGAGGATAACCCACATAATTACAGTTATCTTATATTAGACAAAGGCACCAAAAACATTCATTAAAGAAAAGATAGCCTCTTCAACAAATGGTGCTGGGAAAACTGAAAATCCATATGCAACAAAGTGAAATTAAACCCCTGTCTCTCACAAAACTCAAAGTGGATCAAGGACCTAGGAATTAAATCTGAGACCCTGTGCCTATAAGAAGAAAACGTAGGCCCAAATCCCCATCATGTCAAATTAGGCCCCAACTTCCTTAATAAAACTACTATAGCACAAGAATTAAAATCAAGAATCAATAAATGGGATGGATTCAAACTAAAAAGCTTCTTCTCAGCAAAAGAAACAATCAGTGAGGTGAATAGAGAGCCTACATCTTGGGAGCAAATTTTTACCACTCCCACATCAGGTAGAACACTAATCTCTAGGGATTATAAAGAACTCAAAAAGATAAACACCAAAAAACCAAATAGCCCAAATGGGCCAAGGAACTGAACAGACACCTCTCAGAAGATGACATACAATCAATTAATAAATATATGAAAAATGTTTTTTTTTAGCAACTAGAGAAATGCAAATCAAAAGTACTCTAAGATATCATCTCACTCCAGTCAGAATGGCAGCTATTAAGAACACAAACAACAATAAGTGTTGTCGAGGATGTAGGGGAAAAAGGCACACTCATATATTGCTGGCGGGACTGCAAATTGGTGCAGCCAATGTGGAAAGCAGTATGGAGATTCCTTGGAAAGCTGGGAATGGAAACACCATTTGACCCAGCTATCCCTCTCCTTGGTCTATACCCAAAGGACTTAAAAACAGCATACTACAGGGACACAGCCACATCAATGTTTATAGTAATACAATTCACAATAGCTAAACTGTGGAACCAACCTTGATGCCCTTCAGCAAATGAATGGATAAAGAAAATGTGGTATATATATACACAATGGAATTACTCAGCAATAAGAAAGAATAAAATCATGGCATTAGCAGGTAAATGGATGGAGTTGGAGAATATAATGCTAAGTGAAGTTAGCCAATCCCAAAAAACCAAATGCCGAATGTTTTCTCTGATACAAAGAGGCTGATTCATAGTGGGTAGGGAGGGGGAGCATGGGAGGATTGAAAGGGGTGGGAGGGAAAGGGAGGGGACATGGGGGTAAAAAAGATAGTGGAATGAGAAGAATATCATTACCCTAAGTGCATGTATGAAGACATGAATGGTGTGAATATAAATTTATATATAACCAGAGATATGAAAAATTGTGCTCTATATGTGTAATATGAATTGTAAAGCATTCTGCTGTCATACATTACAAATTAGAATAAAAAATAAATTTTAAAAAGGGGGACAAAAGCAAAGAAAAATGTAAAGAAAAACATTAGATGATCTATAAGAACTCTTCTAGAGCGATGATTTTAAGGTAATTTTAAAAAATGATTTACTTAGGAAAATACCTCTTCCTCTCTCGAAACCCAGATTGTGTAAGACTACACTAGCTATTTTGCATGTCAGAGCTGTTTAAAAAAATGTTAATTTGACATTTGCAATTTAAAAATAAGTCAAGAATATAGAAGTTCCATTTCTTCCAGAAGAACACATAGAAACTTTAGAATGTTTCTATCAAATAGAAGTTTGGGCTTTCCCCGCCCAAGATACTGTATGAAAAGTTCCAGATAATAGAGACTTCCTAACATTGCTGGATGAACTCAGATGTTTGAGCAGGTTCACACGGCTGATTGATATTGGGGTTTAGAATACATGTGGATTCTCAGTTTCTGCACAAACTCTGTTTCACATTAATAATGGACAATCAAGAGTAGATCCTTGAAAATATCTGCTTAGGACTGGTTTTCCCACACCATCACACAGGCCGGAGAACAGAGCTGTCTGTGGCCAGTAGCCAGGGGAGACAGTGGGCTAAATCCCATCCATTCAGAGGTGGGTTGAGAGACTCAGGCAAAGTCTACCAGCCTTTTCCTGCCCTACTTTCATCCTACAAAAAAAAAAAAAAAATAGAGAAAATATCTGTAGCCAAGCTATATTTGGGAATCTTTCAAAAGTTCAAGGATTACCCTTGCAAAGCACCAAAAACCAAGTGGCTTAAACCATAGAAATTCATTTTCTCATAATTTGGGGGGCAAAAGTCCAAGATTAAGGTATAACATCGTTGCTTTCTTCCAAGACTTCTCTGCTTGACTTGTGAATGGCTGTTTTCTTCTGATGTCTTCACATAGTGTCTTAGTCAGCATGCACCTGTCTGTCTGTCTCTCTGTGTCTTGATCTCCTCTTCTTACAAGACACTGTCAGGTAGGATTAGGGCACACTCACCAACCTCATTTTAATTTAATTATCTCTTTAAAGGTGCTGCCTCCAAATACAGTCACATTCTGAGGTCCTGGGTCTTAGGGCGTCCCCCTATGAATTTGGGGTGGGGGGAAGCACAGTTTAGTTCATAACAATGAGTTAATATAAGCAGGGATTTTGAGCTGTACTGAATATTATTATTATTAGGTTGTCATTACTTAGGCCACGATTTATCCTGAATGATTCATTTTGAATCAGGCTACTTGGAATTAGGCCTCTGATTTTCCTGCCCACCACTGGCCAACTAGGGTCAAAGCCTGGTGACAGGGTGGTGTCTCAGTCCCTTCTAAAGGGCACACGTATCACAGGAGCGTGGCCCACCTGGCTTTCCAGTTTGCTGGTTTGTACATTCTCCACACACTGATGTCATTTCCTTCTGTCCTTTCAGCATATGGTATTTAATGATGAGATCATTTTTATTTTATTTTGAGGCGAGGGAACAATCCATATTTTTTTTTAAAAGATACCAAATAACTAGAGATGACTCTGCCAAAATAGGAATCTTAACTGTGGGACGGTACGTCACATTTTGATTCATACGGGAAGGATAAAAATAGCCCCACAACAATGGGGAATTATGAAAAGTGCCTACGGAGCAGTCCCTGAAAGCCCAGGAGTGTGGTAAAGGGAAATGAGTGCATATCTAGAGGCTACCTCCCGTGCTCATCTGCAATTACATCTCTTTCTGGGACGGGCAGCTACTGGTGCTCTATAAATACCGGGTGATTGATTAGTTCAAAAAAAAAAAAAAAAGATACACTGAATAAGGAGCTGCCATTCCGGACTTTTGCTTTTAATATTTAAAGAAGTTTGAACTTCCTGTGTCATAATAGCTTAAGTTTGGAGCAGGGACAAGAAGATGTCCCTCTCCGCTCAGCATTCAGAGTTAATGCAGATTCAGAGTTAATGACAATCATGGCTGGTTTGCGTGTCCAGTCCTTGGAGAACTCAGACATGTGTCTAGAACAGTTAATTGTCACTCACCGCTTTCAACTTTAATTCTGGAATTATTTTTTTGGTTGTGTATGTTAGTGAATGGACGCTAACTATATTATCCATGTGGCTGCTTTTCCTGGATTATTTTGTCAGGGTAGGTGTGGGACGGAGTGCTTCCCCAAACTTTTCCCTGGTGTGACAGACACACATTGATGTTTCTCTATGGCACACTGGGATGACCAGGTGGTATGTTAATCAGAAACCACTCAAGTTAGTATAACAGAGAGAGCTGAATACAGGGATTGGTCCAACAGGAATTAACACGGAGAAGATCCAGAACCAGAAGTAACCCAAAGGGGAGAATCATAGCTGCCACCTTGCTATGGTTTGGATGTGAGGTGTCCCCCAGAAGCTCATGTGTGAGACAACACAAGAGGGTGTAGAGGAGAAATGAATGATTGGGTCATGAGGGCTTTAAGCCAATCAGTGAATTAATTAATTGATCTCCTGACAGGATTAACTGGGTGGTAACTGAAGGCTGGTAGGAGGTGGCTGGAGGAGGTGGGTCGTTGGGGGAGTGCCTTTGGAATAGATATATTTTGAACCTGGCAAATGGTGTCTCTCTCTGCTTTCTGATCATCATGTGAGCTGCTTCCTCTGCCACACTCTTCTGCCATGATGTTCTGCCTCCCCCCGAGCCCTGAGAGATGGAGCCGGCTGTCTAAGGACTGAGACCTCTGAAATCGTGAGCCCCCAAATAATTGATGAATGGCCCAAAGATCTTTTAATCACAGCAGTGAAGAAGCTGACTAAACACACCTCTGTGCTGAGGAAGAGAGGGGAGAAAGGGGGATTAGCAGGCCTGAATTCTGGAAAGAGGTCCTGGGGAGTGGGACCAGTCCTTGGAGGAGGGCTCACTGATGGGGAGTTGCTGGAGCCTTGGGAGCTTGGGGGTGGGACTCCAGGGACCCAGAATCTGCTTCTGGAAGATGCGCAACCTGGATGCTGCGCTCAGGGAGGAGCCCACAAGGCTGGTCTGGGAGAGTGGTAAAGAGCCAGAAACTGGGAGCCACCGTGGCTGCGGGGCTGGAGAACCAAGTCAGGTCGCCACAGCCAGGAACGGCCAGGACGCAGGAAGGAACAAAGTTTCTCCTTCTCCCTCGCATGCCTGCATTAGAGTCCCTTGTCCAAGAGGTCACCTTGGGGAGTTGTCTCTATGTGAAGCCCTCTCACACCCACCTCCCAGGTAAGGTGTAGAGGGCGGGATTGGAGCTGGGACCCAGGACTAGAGTCCGAGACGTCTGGCCCTCCCAGGCCCCTGGGGTGGCCAAGGACATAAGATAAGGAGACCGACCATGGCCCCATGAGGTGGGCAGAAAACCCACTGGTCCAAAGCAGGCCCTGGAGACGGACAGCTGGAGCTGAATGCCACATCTGTCCCTTAAAGCTACCCTGGCCTGGGGCAAGCTGCTTAGCCCTCCCAAGCTCCATGGAGCGGCTGCGAGGATTAAATGAGATAATCCGGGTAAAGTGCTTAGCCCAGCGCTTGACACAGGGTGAGCACTCAATAAGCGTCAGCCCCTATTATCGGGAAATTTGTGGAACTTGTCCATCCGCATCCTCTGTGAGAGGAGTTCTTGTGCCTGCACACGATAACGATGACTTACACTCTTATCCTGACAGGTCGGTGCCACCCAGATCCTGCCTCTGTGGCAAATGGCCCCTCAGACAACTCTTCCTCCCTGTGAATGTGGAAGGGAGAATGGGCTCGCCCCGGGCTGTGTCCTCCGCGAGGGTCATCTCTTACCCTGATGAGCAGCGTGGCTCAGGTCCGTGTGACAGTCAGCTTCCATGTGATCTGGCAGCTCTGCTCCATGGTTGGAATTAGTACAATAGCCCCTTATTGGGGAACAGTGCTGTTAGAAGAGTCAGTGTCCAACTCCTTATTACTATTCCTCGTGACTCTGGGTATTTAACCAAGTACGTGGCTATTTACAAGGCTGGCTTTATGGTGTGCTCTGGGGAGCACCAGTCGCAAACACTGTGTGGTGTTTTGAAGGCACCTGGGGCCAGACAGGCCACCACAGCACTGGCACATAAAACCCACCTCAGCCTGCAAACGTCTCTCGCTCTTGTCCTGCATGGGCTCCTGCTTCCATTCCCAGCTGCTGACCTTGGACTTCAGGTCTCAGCCTTATCCTGACGGGTCAGGACCTGTCTGATATTACCTGTGGCTGGCGACAGATTGGACTGGCTTATCTCCAGTCTGGGTCTTTCTGGGTCTCTTAATCTATCCAGCAGCCCTGCTTGGGTCAATGAATTAATGTGCGTGTGCATGTGTGTGTGCAGGTGTGTGTGCAGGGGGTGCCTAAATGGAGATGATCTTCCTTGTTTCTTTAAAGGTACCTAAATTCTCACCATGAAAAACACATTGCCTTAGGTTCAATCCCCAACAGCAAGAAAAGAAAAGAAAGTGTAACATTCCATTAGCCTGAGGGGCAGAGCTTGGCAACTTTCTAGTTTCTACTTGGGGAGGAGGAAGTGTTTCCTAATGGGAAGTATTTGGGAAACAATGGTTAATTAAACAAGGTTAAAAAAAAATTCTCTTACCCCAAATCTTCTTCCAGCTGATGTTAACTGATGATGGCCGACAGAGAGATTACACACAGCTTTTCAAGATCATGTGACCATCGACTTACTTTTTGGAGGAGTCGTCTTCAGCAAGTGGCCACTAGGTCAGGCACTGAGGTCTCCTCGTGGCTGTCTCGGGTTCCAGTCGTACACTTTGAGTAAAAGTGAGATGACTGATTGTCACTGACAGTGGACGTCCCCTCTGTGAGGACCTGGCCCTAATGTTCCAGCCCCCCCCCCCACTGCCACATTAATGATTAAAAAAAGAGCCTTCCTCATTATGGGGTCCATTTAGCAGTGACTTCTGGTCCAAGGCAAACCAAGAGTACACTCTAATATTTCTGGGATGGAACTACTGCCTTCACTCTGACCCTGCCTCAGCTCTCAGTCACACCCCTCCTGTGGCCCCCAGACCCCGGGACCCTCTGCGGCTCCTGTCCACCCTGGGACCCCAGATCTTTGGCTTTGCTCTTTCAGGGGCCTTCTCTTCCTGCTCACTTGGCAACACAGCTCTTGCCTGACCTTAAAGGTCTGTGACCTTAACTCTCTAAAGGACCCTGCCATAAAAAAATTGTTCCCTAGCATTAATCTGGGCTCCCAGGACATTGTTGACCTTCTTGATCATCTGGTGGGGACACTGTACAGAAACAGGGTTGTTGGGTGCTATTTGCTGAGTCCCTTGTACTGGTTAACAAACAGCATGTCTCTGATTAAAAACAAAGTTAAAAGCATACGTTAAAAGACAGAAAAGGTGTCAGAACACCCTGTTTTTTGCAAAAAAAAAAAAAAATCAAGACTGTTTGGGGAGATAAGAACTTAATAAACTATAACCATGTTTCTTCCATTGAACAAATAAAAGTTTGAGTACTAGTGGTGTGTTGGAGACACAGTCCCAGGTGCTGAGGATATATCAGTAAATATCACAGACAAACACCTTACCTTCCTGGACTTATCATCCAGCGGGAGAGGACACAGACAATAAAGAAGCTAGTTGGTTTGCATACAGGAGGCTGGTGAGTGCCCAGGAGTCACTGGAGTGGGTGAGGGGATAGGAGAGGCCCAGGGAGCAGGCAGGCTAGGATCTTAATGAGGGTGGTCAGTAAAGACCTGGTGGAGAAGCTGAGATTCAAGCCCAGGCTTGTTAAAAGAAGTAAGGGAGTGATCCCAGCTGATATCATAGGCAGGAGTATTCTAGGTGGACAGGGCATCTGTGCAAAGGCCCTGAGGCATTCAAGGAATAGCAAGGAAGCCAGTGTGGCTGGAATAGAGTGCTTGATGGAGCACAGTCGGGAGGGAGGGTGAGGTGCCGGGTCCTGGGGAATGCTGTATGTGCTGTAAGAACCTTTCCTTTGACTTTGACTGGGATGGGGAGCTGTTGCCAGGCTTTCAATAGACAAATGATGTAGTCTGACTTATACTTTGAAAGAGCTGCACCTTTGATTTATTGAGCACTTAGACTGGTGCTAAACACTACACAGGTGCTATCTCTTCCAGTCCTTCCAGCAGCTTTCTGGGAAAGAGTCTATTCTAATCTGGATTGTAGAGAGTAAGGAAACTGAGGCTTGGAAAAATTAAGACACTTGCGTTCACACGTCAAGGAGGCTGGGGTGGAATCCCAGAGGTCACAGCCACCCGCTTGCACCTTGGGCAGATGGGATGGACTTGCTTCCGTCAGACCCACTAGACCTGCCCAGACACACTGGAGACCTTTCTCCACAGAGCACGTGCCTAGCTGAAGGCGGAGCCTGACCTCACGCCCTTCCAGCTGACGGACAGTTCACCCTGGCTTGGCTGAATTTAGATCTTTCTTCAGATATGACACCCTGGGGTTCAAAGTGCATGCTCAAAAGATGGAGCCCATAGCAAAGGAACTGAACAGACACAGCACAGAAGAAGAAGTGCAAATGGTCAACAAATACATGAAAAATGTCCAACATCTCTAGCAATTGGAGAAATGCAAATTAAAACCGCACTGAGATTCCATCTCACTCCAGTCAGAATGGCAGTTATCAAGAATACAAGTAACAATAATGGTTGGCGAGGATGTGGGGGAAAAGGCACACTCATACATTGCTGGTGGGACTGCAAATTGTGCATCCACTCTGGAAAGCAGAATGGAGATTCCTTGGAAAACTTGGAATGGAACCACCATTTGACCCAGCTATCCCACTCCTTGGTCTATATCCAAAGGACTTAAAATCAGCAGACTACAGTTGTACAGCCACATCAGTGTTTATAGCAGCTGAATTCACAACAGCCAAACTATGGAACCAACCTAGGTGCCCTTCACAGATGAATTGATAAAGAAACTGTGGTATATATACACAGTGGACTAATACTCAGCCTTAATGAAGAATGAAATTATGGCATTTGCCAGTAAATGGATGGAACTGCAGACTATTATGGCCAGTGAAATAATCCCATAAAATCAAAGGCCAAATGTTCTCTCTGATGAGCGGATGTTAACACATAATAAGGAAGGGGGGGGGGTGGGA
Organism: Marmota monax; assembly: GCF_021218885.2. Lineage (NCBI taxonomy): Eukaryota > Metazoa > Chordata > Mammalia > Rodentia > Sciuridae > Marmota > Marmota monax. The sequence continues at coordinate 38,764,517 of NW_026693571.1, forward strand.
GAATAGAAGTTCATTGGATTAGACAAAGAGGAATGGAGGGAAGAGAGGGGGCATGGGAACAGGAAAGACAGGGGAATGAATGGACCCAACTTTCCTACGTTCACATAGGAACACACGACCAGTGGAACTCCACAACTTGTACAACCACAAGAACGGGAAGTTTTACTCCATGTATGTAGGATATGTCAAAATACATCCTACTGTCACGTATATCTCAAAGGATCAAATAAAAAAATTAAAAGAGAAAAAGATCAGGCCATACAACGGGTGCACCAGGAGGCTCTGATCAAAGCCAAGCCTGCGCACGCTGCCTATGAGATGCCCTTCACACCAGGGGGCAGGCAGTGGGCACCCTGTGGGGGATCTGCCTCCCCCAGGGCCATGAGGCCTGGTCCCCTCTGGGACACCGAGTCCTGTTGGAATTCCCCAGAGAGAAAAGCACTGTAAACCTCTGGGCACCCTCAGCTCCCAACCGTGTCCCAGCAATCATGTCAAGTGGCACAAATGGGCAGAACTGGAAGCCAAGCTCAGCAGCGCGGGCCCACCCAAGCCACCTGTGGGCACCCGGGACACGCAGGTGTAGGTAGGGGTTGGAGGGCTTGAGGCAGAGGGCTGGGACAGAAGGAAAACAAACGACACTTCTGCTGTGGACGCCCAGGACAGGCTGAGTAAAGACACTGGGAAACCCAGAGGCTGGATTTCTGAGCTGCTGGGCTCCCTGTGCCCCAGACTTCAAGGAGCTAAGCTCACTGAGGTGGGGGTCGGGAGTGCAGGAGGGCAGGGAGGTGAGCTGGGGAGCCGTGCAGGGTACCCTCCCAGGTACACCAGGCCAGAGGACAGGGCTCTGCCGGCGTTCTCCCGGTAGCTGCTCCCCCAGGCTGCTGCAGCAGATGCCACCTGGGGACAGGACACCAGGATGCTGCGGCAGAGCTTCCCGCAGGAAAGGTTCTGGGCCTGGCCAGGAAGCCCGCTTGGCAACAGGGCAACGCAGGCGGGGTGAGGCGCTCTGCCTGGGGCACGGCTGGCTGGGGGCAGGCAGCTGTCTACACAGACACGGTGTCTACACTGCCCTGAGATGGAGCAGACGTAGCTCCAGGACTGTTTGTTTACTTGCATCTGTGACTCTGAGAGGTGGGGAGCTCAGTGGGGCTGGGAGGGAAGCCGGGGACACGTCAGATTCTTGGAGATGGACGACAGGCAGCCAAGGGACAGCTTGAAGGGGGCTGCTGATGGGAGGCTGGGGGGTCGGGCAGCCCGAGGCTGGTGACCCTGAACACAGATTTGCCACCTGCCTGGACTCAGGAACCCCCAGGGTGGAGAGGTGTTCGGTCACTGATGAAAACTAGTCAGAAGCCAGTTCTTCAGAATGGGAGCTGCTTAGGCTGGTCCTTTATTTACCTTTTGTTTTGTTTTTTTTGTCTTTTGTCATGATGGTCCATTGGGAACAAGCAATAGAGATGAAAATAATCTGGGGCTTTCTCTCTCTCTCTCTCTCTCTCTTCAAGCAGTTTCAGTTTAGAGCAACGTAGTTCACTGGAACTTTCTGTGGTACTGGGATTATTCTGTGCATGCAATACGGTAGCCACATGCCCCACGGGGCTATGGAGGACTCACTTGGGGAAAGACGTGACTGATAAACTTTCAATTATACAAATTATAATGACATGGAAATTGATTAACATGTAAACAATTTAATTGGGATGAGTGGCTACTAAATTGGACAGCACAGGCTTAGGGACATATCCATTAGGGTGACTTTGGCTGAGAATCTCCTAAGACACAACCCAAAGTGAACAAGTGAAGAGATAGCGTGGTCCCTGAACCAAGGATTCAGGTTCTTACCATCTTTCTGATCTACTTTCCCCAGCACATTGGCTTTCATCCTCAAATTTGTCACCTCACGGCCACAGGGTAGCTGCAGCTGCTCAGAGCATTGATATCCCCCACAACCACACCTGTGTGAGAATGTTCTTTGCCTGTTTCTCCTGCTGTGGGCAGACAGCCCCTCCCTAGCACACATCCCCTCTTGCCGTTTGTAAAGGCTTACATCACATATCCATCTTGCACTGGATCAGGGACTGGACGGAAGAAGGCTTACTCTCTGCAGATGAGAAGGGTCAGCTCCTCCGAAGCACTCCACTGCTAATACTAAAACACACTGGGTCGTGCTACCAAGGAAGAAGTGGGCAGACAGTCACCAGGACTGGATCAGTAGAGATTTCAACATGTATGCAATTCTAACACATGGAAAACACAAAGACTTTGAAAGAGGGATGATTGAAGAGCTAAAGGAGTGCAGTGGAGGGAGAGATCGCCTTTCAAGAACATCTCATCAAAAAAGGTAGCTTCTGAATTGGGCCTTGAAGAGAAGATTTTAAAAAGTCACTCATCATGTGGTCTCACTACAGCTTCACCAGCAGAGCCCAAGTTTCCCAAGCTTCTCTAGTCGACGTGAAATTCTTCTGGTTACCATGTCTTTAGAGAGATGATTCTAGAACCCCGGGGCTTTCCTGACCTGTTTTTCCTCTCTTCCCTCCCCCCTCTCTCTTTGAAAGATACGAAGACAAGGTCTGTTGGGCTGGTAACAAAACACCCCTATTTTTGCTCTATATGACATCCATCCACCCATCATTCCTCCACCCTCCACCTCTCCTCCCTCCTCCTTGTTATCTTCCTTCTCTTTGAAGGGCAGATGGGAGGGAATCTGCAAGTCAGGCCAATGAGCCGAATAAGCATGAGATCTGAGACTCGCTCGCTGGCCATTCACGCATGAGACGGGGCTTCAGGAGGCCCCTGTTCAATGACAGCTCAGTTGCTGCCGTGGGTACGATTAGGCTGTGGAGATGGCTCAATTAAGCTGATGACTGGGAGACTCTTTTGAGAGCCAGATTCTAGAAAAGAACAGCGATGAGGGATATCTGTCCCAAGACGCTCATCATTGTCTTCCTGAACAACCCCCGGCCCTCGTTCCCCCCTGGAGATGGCTGAGCTCCACCAAGGCCCAGGGGGTGTCTCTGCCGGGGGGGCCTGGGGGGCAGCCTCCTGGGAGTCAGGGAGGTGGTTCAGTGGGCATCTCCGTCGTGCCCAGGGAAGCCAGCCAGGGAAATGGTGTCTGATGCTGCCTCTGGCTGGCAGCGAGGGAGACCCATGGATTCAGGGAGACCCTCAAGAGTCAGCAGGGTCCAGAAAGACCATTTCCATAATCAGAGATGTTTTCCCTCTTGAATGGACACACGTGCAGGCGGGGACACACGCAGAGGGCCAGCACCATGGGCCGTCAGAGGGCTGCCTCCTTTAGCTACCGCTTTTCCTTCCCATTCTCTAAATTTTGCTGAGAAAATGTGCAAGAGTGAAAAAGAAGAGTTAAGTGGTCTGATGGGAAATCGAGTGTACGGGAAGCTATTACGCCAACAAAACGTTGAGAGTCTTCTAATTTTTAGCCAATTGTTTAAAAGACGACGGACGGTAATGTTTATGAGATGTATAATTCAAGGCAAATCTGTCCGGATAGAGAGGATAAAGCATCTTTAACTTGGCTAACAAATGCTGAGCTCCATTCAGATAAATAAAACCAGCAGAACCCAAGGCACATCAGTGCCACACTGGAGACAGGGAAAGAAAGTGTTCTTTAAAAAAAAAAAAGTGTACCTGTGTACTTCACCAATGAGCTGGATGTTTCCATCCTGAGGCTGATCCGATGTCCTATCAATCAGTCACAGGTAAAGGAGTTCCCACACCTTGGATATTAGAGATCCGCTTCCTCTTTCCAAGGTCACGCTGCGTGCTGTGTGCCAGTAGTTTAGTTCCCCCAACTTTTTGTTTTGAGCCAAATACCGTGATCTTTGTTTCATTAATATTTAAGAGTAATTTAGATTGTGCCAGATGATCTTAAAGCTTGAAGATCATATTAAGCTTTCTCCCAGCATAATCTACTACCATAAGTGATAGTGTCATCTGCATATAAATGATAGGCTGCATGCGATAATGAATAACAAAGATTATCAATGGAGAATGGCAACTGCATTTGATTTCAGATAAATCTTTCAAGGATCCATTATTCTGTTTTCAGAGTTAAAGATGCATTGTTTCTGTCTCAATCTTCTAAAGAAAACACAAAAGTTTTTTTGTTTTTTTTTTTTAATGCAGTGAAATCCTTATTGTGTGAGAGGAGGGCAAGACCACAAATCATATACACATTGTTTTGCAAATACAATAATTAGAGTTTGCATAAGATCATTGCTTTAAGGGATTGAGCAATTGTCTCTTGGCAATCACTGCCTTCTCTTTCTTCTCCTTTTTCTCCTCCTTCTCTTCCTTCTTTTTCTTCCCTTTTGGGTAACAATGGACACTTTGGAAGATGGCTCTATTGGGGCTGGCTGGAGCACCCAGGCCTAGGGATTCCCGTCCACGCCACCTCCGAGGGGACCTTTCCATGCCCTGAGAACATCTGATTTTAATAAACCACATCTTTCTTTTTCATTAACCTAGGAGTTACTGGTAGCTCTTATTTGAATAGAATAAAAACTTTAGATAACCAGGTATTGGGTTGGATTTGTAAGAATTAAATTAAGGACAAGTTTTTTCCTCTCCTAGGAGAATAGACATTTTAAAGTCAAAAGGAAACAAAAGGGAACAAGAAGAGAGGAGGACCCAGACAAAAGGGAAGCCACGTCAGTGAACACATGGATCGGCGTGGTGGAGGGGCCAGGCTGCAGTGCGGCCAGTTCTCCTTTTCTCAGCAGATGCCCGGCAGTTACCCAGCGGTGGGTTTCCCTTCCCGCCTGCCTCTTCTGTCCTCCTCAGGGTTCTCGGATCCCATCCGACTTTCCCAAACACCTAGAGGTCTCTGGACCCCATTTGGGAGCTGTGGGAGGTGGTCTTGAGGATTTAAAGCTGGCAAAGACAGTGACATTGGCTCTTGAACCAAAAAGAAGGGCTTCCCAACTTCCCCACGTGGCAGAGTCAGTCTCTGTTCTGAATCCAGGCAGGAGGAGCCTCCGAGCGACACACCATGGGCCATTTGTCCGTGGTTTGTCCCCAGAGGCTCTCATGCCGGAAGCTTGGTCCTCAGTGCAATGCTATCAAGAGGTGGTGATGTAGGTGTGGTGGTGGTGCAGTCCTAGCGGCTCAGGCAGGAGGCTGAGGTAGGAGGATTGAAAGGTCAAAGCCAGCCTCAGCAAAAATGAGGCTCTGAGCAACTCAGTGAGACCCTGTCTCTAAGTAAAATAGGGCTGGGGATATGGCTCCGTGGTCCAGGGCCCCTGAGCTCAATCCCCAGTACCCAGAAAAAATAAAAAGAGGTGATGAAGCCTTTAAGAGGTGGAGCCTCAAAGCCCTGTCTGGCAGTGGTGAGGTGGCTTCCTGTTTTGCCAAGTGACCACTCTCTTGTGCTCTCACATGCTCCCACCATGTGATACCCACCATGCTGTGCCATAGCCATGAAGCCAGGACGTGAACGCTCAACCTCCAGAACTGAACTAAATAAGACACTTTTCCTTATAAAGGACGCAGTCTCAGGTATTTTGTTACAGCCATAGGAAGCTGACTAGGGTGTGGTGGGATCTGCCAGTGAGCTCCACCTGGGCAATGGCATGCTTGTCTGTTCCCCAGGGGGGTCTCCTCTTGAGCCCCTGCCGGGTAAGCTGTGCCTGATGCTTGTTAATTAAACGGTGCTTGGGAGCCTCACGCAGCTAGAGGAAGCCTGTCCTAGGAGATCTGGCTTCCTACCCTTCTGCCATGGGATATTCCACTAGGCAAGCATGTCTCCTCTTCAGCTTGGCCTGCACTTGAGGAATCCCTTTCCTGGTGTTCCAGATCTTTCAGAGGAAGGAAAGCCGGGGAGCAAAGCAGTTTGAGATGTAGGGGAAAGAGGAACTACGGGGACTCCAGGTGCAGCAGGTGAGGGGAGAAGTCAAGCCACATCGCTGTGCAAACATCACCCGACTTCACGTCTCCCTGCGTTGGCCCGGCCTGTGGCTTCTGCCTAGAATGTTCTTGTTTATCTAAGGAATTCTTATTTTTCCTCCTCAAAGAATATGTCCCCAAATTACCTTCTCCTTGAAGTTTTCTGGTCATTCTTGGAGACTTGACACCTCCTTGCTCTGCCTGTACAGTCCTTGGTGTATGACTTTACTAGCACTGAATATTTATCTACAGATATCTTCTTCTCAACTAGACTGTGCACTCTCGGGGGTGAATTTTATTTGCCTTGACTTGTCTGAGGCCTGGTGCAGTACCTGGAACATAGTAGACATTTTAAAAGGGTTTGCTGAATAAGAAAAATGGCAGAGAGCATTGAGAAGATGTTGAGGGCCACAGCCGAGTTGGGATGACGCATGGCATTTTTGCCAGAAGTAGTGGTTGAGAGGTGACGCCAGCGAGTTCTCGCGGAGTTCTCGTTGAGTTCCAATTGAGCTCTCGCCTTCCCTCAGGGGCGAGCAATTTCACTTACCCCCGAGCTTTAGGCGTTCCCCCCACGGGCTGCCAAATGCCGCAGTCTGGCTGGGAACAAATCACCAGCCACTGAAGCAGGAACAAACTTTATTTCTGAACTCCACCAGCACACTCCACCCACACTCCCTGGGAATCCTCCCCAACGCCACGCGGCTCGTCCTGGAACCAGCAACCGGAAATATCCCTCCTCCGGCACTTCCCCAACCAATGGGAACTCTCCGGGAATCCCTGCGAGAGCTCAACTGGAACTCAAGGAGAACTCCGCGAGAACTCGCTGCCATCACCTCTCAACCACTACTTCTGGCAAAAATGCCATGCGTCATCCCGACTCAGCTGTGGCCCTCAACGTCTCTGCGGCAAGAAGTCACCATGGAAAGAGTGCTGGGGGGACTGCCCTATACAGGTGCACAGGCTGAGCCCTGCACCGTGACTCTCATCTTGGACTCCTTACCCTCTGGGTGTAAGATGAGGATCTTAGAACTCAGGAAAGTCAATTTAGAGCCCTTTTTGTCCCTTTTTGCCTAAGTCCCCTGAACTCCAAAATGATCTTGGTGGCTGAATATAACATACTTTCCAAGAAGACAGGAAGTCCCAGTTTTCCCTCAAATCTCCCCATCTGGGATAAGTGTCTCAGTTTCCCCAATAGATATCTTGCTTTTTACTTCATTTAGTAAATAAATACATTGGAGAACTTGGTGTGCTTTAATTAAAGAATAATATTGGGATGGGATCCTTCACTGTTGATATTATTTGAGACTATAAAGTAGGGGATTATTGTTCCTAGTGGGGTGGGAGGTGGGACTGGGATGGGTGGGTGTCAAGTTGCAGAAAAAAATAGCTTAAAAACCAAGAAGAGCTCCTTCGATTCCAGGGGTCCATCAGCTCTCTCTGGGTAGGAAATGGGCACACGTGCCCAGGGGAACCCAGGGAGTGGGTTTTAACCACAAAAAAGGGAGGCTGGGTTGGGAGAGTGTGGCTTAGAGGTCAAGGCCATGCTATGAGCTGGCCAAGGAGCTAGTGTGGGAAAATGGCTCTGCCATTCAGAGACTTTTTATGCTGATCCCATGGTCTGCACACGGAGCCTCGTAATTCTCATGGCTCCCTCTGAGGTCATTTATCCTCATAGCCACACGACACCTTAAGGCCTTCTGCCATCTTTGGTGGAGACCGTTGGCAAGGCACCCATTTTTGAAGAAGTGCTCAGAGGGAGCTACAGTCCCACCCAGGTCAGGGGTTGGACTGTACTTGCCGATCTGCTCTGCAAGTCTGAAGTTCTGGGGTTGTAACTGCTTTCCTGGAACTGAGGGGCTCTGTGATGTGGAGGAGAGCTCCCAGGGACGCTGGTCTTTCTGGGGGTAACTTGCATCTTGGTGGTTCTGTCCAAATCCACCTCTGAGCAATGAGTTCTCCTGGAGGTCAATTCCAAAGTCCATTTCACCAGGCAAAGTGATAAGCAAATCCAAGTCTCCCTGTGAAAGATTCAGTCAGGCAAAGGGTGGGGCCTGGGCAAGAGCTGTACTGTACGTGGGCTCAGTACAGGAGAGGGGCTCAAGGGAGGCCGGAGGGGAAGCCTGGCCCCCAGCACGCTCTCCGAGTGCCTGATGTCCGCCCTAGCACCACAGGAGGACTCTTTTACTAAGTACCTACAGCTGACTTGTTTGCCTGCTAAGAACCAGCATTTAGACACACGTGAGATGGGTCCCTCCCATGGTTCTTCACCATAAGTTCAAATCACGGATCTCCTATCAGGACCCACTCAGGCTCTGCACGTCATCCCCTGCTGTGCCCCACATTGCCCTCGCATGCTACCAGTGGGACAAAAATGATCGGCTGGCATCTTCGCCCAGCCCACAGTCACTGTCCCATGGCACAAGTGAGGACACGGAGGGAGTGCTGGAGTCACACAGCTCATAAGGAACTCAACAGGAATCTGAATCCGAGGAGCCTGAGCCCGGAGCCTGAGCCCCATTCTCTACCAAAACCACCCCTCCCAGTTCTCAAGTAGCCTGTAGATGGAAGAGTCTGACCTCAGGCTTTGGAGAGCAGACACTTCTCCCTCTGGGGCTCTGGATGTCTTCATGGTTCTGAGACACGGGCCTTCGTATCCTTATTTGCTTAGGGAGAAAGTGGCTGTGGATTCGACATCGGTCTTGGGGCCTGGCTTCCCTTGGTGCTGCTGGGAAACATGCCAAAGCCCCTTGGCTGGAGTCAGGCTCTGGCCTCTGAGAAGCCCAGCTCCTCCTCCCCCTGTCTCAGGACCCCGGGGGTCTGTCGAGTGCTTACTTCTCTTTCTGCATACTGAGCATGTGCTGATTATCCGCGTGTCTGGCCGTCTCAAGAATGCCCAGGGCCAAGAGGACTGCTGGACTGTCCCTCTGCTCCCTCCTTCCTGATTTGCTTTATTGCCTTCTGCTCCGACTTTATTGCAGAAAATATATTCCATTTAAAAAGGTAATATTAACAGTCTGTTCTCTCCATTCCCTGGTCATTTTTCAAAGAAGAACTTATCGAACTTGATCCCAGCCTGTAAGACGGCGTATAAACCTGTGAGAAATGGAGTTTGAGCTGAAATGAGGGGGACACAGACAAAAAAGGGGAGCACTGGTGGGACAGTCTACCCACACCTGCACTGTGGCCACACGATGCAACCTGGGAGATTTTAAGCCCAAGCCACTCCTATCAAAGTGGCATCTCTGGGTGAGGGACCCAGATGGTCACTTCTCAAAGGTCCCCAGTGTGATTCCATTTGAGCCTTCTGATTGCCACGCCCGTTTTTTTGTGTGATCCCAGCCCAGCACTTCTCGTGGAAGTGGTCCATTGGTCAGCTCACATGTTAGCTCCCAGAGGAGGAGCCGGGGATATCTGGTAGTGATTATTAGTCATCTTGACGACCTGACAAATCACCCTGTGACTTAAAACAATACACCTTTATTATCTTGCAATATCTGTGAATCAGAAATGTGGAAACTGCCCAGGGAGGAGGTTCCCGCTCAGAGTCTCTCAACAGCTAGGATGTTGCCCAGGACTGTGGACACCAGAAGGCTTGACTAGGGCAGGAGGATCTCCTTCTGAGATGGATCATCCCCGTGGTGGTTAGCAGGAGGCCTTAGTTCCTCACCTGCCTGGGCCTCCCTCAGGGCTGTTTGAGCCTCCTCATGTCATGGCGGCTGGCTTCCCTTGGAACAGGCCCTCCGAGAGAGAGAACCAGGAGGAAGCCATAACACTTTTTATGTTCTAACTTCAAATGTCTTATACAATCACTACTGTCACTGTCATAGTCACCAGATTTTATTTGTTAAAAATAAGTCACTATCGAGGCATGGTGGCGCATGCCTGTAATCCCAGTGGCTTGGAGGCTGAGGCAGGAGGATCGCAAGCTCAAAGCCAGCCTCAGCAACTTAGCAAGACCTTGTCTCTAAATAAAATATATATTTAAAAGGGCTGAGGATGCGGTTCAGGAGCTAAGTGCCCCTGGGTTCAATTCCCAGTACGAAAAAAAAAAGTCACTCAATTCATCCCTCAGTTAAGGAGAAGGGATTAGATTTCTCCTTTTAAAGGGAGAGATAACAAAGAATTCATGGACCTATTTTAAAACCATCACAATGTTAATATTTCTTGTTTATTTATCTTCTTTTCAGACCGTGACCTCAGTGTTAGATTCCAGAGCTTCGTGATGAAGCCCCATCAAAGCTGACATGGCTCTGGCCAGCTCCCTTATTCCCCTTCTATCTTCCATTCCTGCCTCTGTCACCTTTGCCCAGCAGCTACACTGTTACCAGTTCAGTGCGTGCTGTTATGGACGGAATGTTAGGTCGTCCTGCAAATCCACACGTTGGAAACTGCCACCCCATGTGTTATGAAGGAGGAGGAGATCTCCTGGAGGAGACGGGATTAAATGAGGCCGTGAGGGTGGAGCCCTCATGAACGGGATTAGTGCCCTTAGAGGGGTCAGGAGAGAGCTGCCTTCCTCTCTCCGCTCTCCACCACGAGAGGACACAACCAGAGGACAATCACAAGGACCCAAACGTGCTGGCACCCTGATCTTGGACCTCCAGCATCCTCAAATATGAGAAATAAACTTCTGTTGTCTGTAAACCACTTAGTCTATGGTAATCTGTTTAAGACACGGCTTTCTCTCATCCAGCCTTAGTGTAGATGTCAGTTCTGCTCAGTGCGGCTCTACACCTGGGAGTGTTGTGGGAGCGAGGAGTGACTTGGGCCCCAAGTGAGGAAAAGGTGAGGGTAAAGAAGTCCTCTGTATCATTTTCTGCTACAGTAGTCCCCTCTGCTACATGGTTTCAATTTCTTCAGTTTTAGTTACTCATGGTCAATAATGGACCCAAAATATTGCTATAGTTTGGCTCTTGAGGCCCCCCCACCCCCCAGCTCATGTATTAAAGGCTTGGTTTCCAAGGTGATGCTAATGGTAATGGGAGGTGGCAGACCCTTTAAAAGGCGGGGCCTGTGGGAAGTCTTTAGGTCATTGGGGGTGGGATTGTGGAACCCTGGTTCCTTCTTCACTCTCCTTTGCTTCCTGGCTGTGAGGTGAGCGCTTCTGCTCTGCCACACATCTATAATGCCTCATCAAGGCCCCAAGTGACAGAGCCGATGGCTCCTGAACAGACATCTCCAAAACAGTAAGCCAAAAAGCCACTTCTCTCTTTAGAAGTTGATTATCTCAGGTATTGTGTTACAGTGACAGAAACTAACACAAATATTGATATTTATCAAGGCAGATCACATTCATATAACTTTTATTACAGCATATTATTATAATTGCTCTGTTTTATTATTAGTTATTATTGATAAGTTCTTACTATATTTAGTTTATACTAAGTTAGACTTTGTCATAGATGTGTGTGTGTGTACAGAAAAAATGAATAGGGAGTTCAGTATAATCTGTAGTTTTAGTTCTTCATTGTGAGTTTTGGAATGTATCCCCCATACATAACGGGGATCCACTATATGCGAAAGGAATGAAAGGGTGAGAAAAAAGGGTGAAGTGTCTCTTCTTATTGGAGACTTGAATGACAATAGACAAAGTGTAGATTTGAGCTCTTGGAAACTAGAGTTTAGAGCAGAAGGAAAGGATCTTGAAATACATTTCAAGTCTGTATTTTAAATTAATTAGACATAATTACCATAAGTTAATTCCACTTAGGGCAGAGGTTTTAAGAGTGTGTTCTGAGGAACCTAAGATTTTGTAGAAATCGTTGGTTATTTTGTAAATGTGTGATTTAAAATACTATGTATTATTAAATGTAGATGAATAAAATATTATATATCAACTTTTAAATTAACATTAGCTTGTGACTGCCAACCAACTTCATATGTGTGAGCCGAGATATTGGAATAAAGTTTTTCCTGCTCTCACTATTACGTGAAGATGATCTTGAATTTGCAAAGAAAAAAATTTAAACTATTACCATTTGCAGCTACTCATCTGTGGGAATCAAAACAAAATGCTAAAATAAATTGGATGCTTAGACTGATATGGCTTCAATTTATATCCCTAAGCCCCCCATTTAAAATTGTATGTCTCAGTGATTCTTCATTATCTCTTTGACTTCTCATAAATAAAAGTTATGAATTAAGGTGTATAAAATAAATGTTTAAAAATAATTTGTCAGTCTTAATCTGTTTTATATATTAGCATATTGGAATGCTTGCTGCTGCAAAGTTCAGAAAACCCAACTGGAGAGGACTTAGGCAAGAGGGGGATTCACCACGTCCCATAAAAAGAAACTCCAAGGTTGGTTAATTTGCAATGTTATAGAAAACCCAGGTTCCTCCAATTTTCCTATTTGCCTTTATTGGGGTATTATCTTCAGGCTCACTCCTATTAAGATGGTTAGATGGCCACCATACTTCCAATGATCCTGTGCACAGACGGAAATAGCCAGTGAGAAAAAGAGTGACGTGTCTCAGGAGCAAAGGGATTTGGGCCAGAACCCTTGAGCAAGCTTCCTCTGGTGTTTCCCACCTAGAACCACACACTGTGCCTGTCTATAACAGGAGTGGCACAAATATAACACCATATTTGGCCCTTCCAGAATCATGGAGGGGAGACAAAACCTAGGCTCATCTAGCAGGAACACAGGGGAGAAAGGCTGGTAATCCTTTACTCATAGAACTTGGGTTCCATGTATGAATCATGTGATCAAACAATTCTACTTTTTTTTTTTTTTTTTTAATTTTTTATTGTGGGTTGTTCAAAACATTACAAATTTCTTGACATATCATATTCCACACTTTGATTCTAGTGGGTTATGAACTCCCACCTTCACCCCATACACAGATTGCAGATTCACATCAGTTACACATCCATTGATTTACAAATTGCCATACTAGTGTCTGTTGTGGTCCGCTGCCTTTCCCATCATCCACCCTCCCCCCTCCCCACCTCTCCCCTCCCCTCCCCTCCTCTCTCTCTACCCCCTCCACTGTATAACCCTGAGGGTCTCCTTCCATTACCGTGCAATTTCCCTTCTCTCTCCCTTTCCCTCCCACCTCTCATCCCTGTTAAATGTTAATCTTCTTCTCCTGTTCTTCGTCCCTACTCTGTTCTTAGTTACTTTCCTTATATCAAAGAAGACATTTGGCATTTGTTTTTTAGGGATTGGCTAGCTTCACTTAGCATAATCTGCTCTAATGCCATCCATTTGCCTGTAAATTCTATGATTTTGTCATTTTTTAATGCAGAGTAATACTCCATTGTGTATAAATGCCACATTTTTTTTATCCATTCGTCTATTGAAGGGCATCTAGGTTGGTTCCACAGTCTTGCTATTGTGAACTGTGCTGCTATGAACATCGATGTAGCAGTGTCCCTGTAGCATGCTCTTTTTAGGTCTTTAGGGAATAGACCAAGAAGGGGAATAGCTGGGTCAAATGGTGGCTCCATTCCCAGCTTTCCAAGAAATCTCCATACTGCTTTCCAAATTGGCTGCACCAATCTGCAGTCCCACCAGCAATGTACAAGTGTACCCTTTTCCCCACATCCTCGCCAGCACTTGTTGTTGTTTGACTTCCTAATGGCTGCCAATCTTACTGGAGTGAGATGGTATCTTAGGGTGGTTTTGATTTGCATTTCTCTGACAGCTAGAGATGTTGAGCATTTTTTCATGTACTTGTTGATTGACTGTATGTCCTCCTCTGTGAAGTGTCTGTTCAGGTCCTTGGCCCATTTGTTGATTGGGTTGTTTGTTCTCTTATTGTCTAATTTTTTGAGTTCTTTGTATACTCTGGATATTAGGGCTCTATCTGAAGTGTGAGGAGTAAAGATTTGTTCCCAGGATGTAGGCTCCCTATTTACCTCTCTTATTGTTTCTTTTGCTGAGAAAAAACTTCTTAGTTTGAGTAAGTCCCATTTGTTGATTCTAGTTATTAACTTTTGTGCTATGGGTGTCCTATTGAGGAATTTGGAGCCCGACCCCACAGTATGTAGATCGTAGCCAACTTTTTCTTCTATCAGACGGCGCGTCTCTGATTTGATATCAAGTTCCTTGATCCATTTTGAATTCACTTTTGTGCATGGCGAGAGAAAGGGATTCAGTTTCATTTTGTTGCATATGGATTTCCAGTTTTCCCAGCACCATTTGTTGAAGATGCTATCCTTCCTCCATTGCATGCTTTTAGCCCCTTTATCAAATATAAGATAGTTGTAGTTTTGTGGATTGGTTTCTGTGTCCTCTATTCTGTACCATTGGTCCACACACCTGTTTTGGTACCAGTACCATGCTGTTTTTGTTACTATTGCTCTGTAGTATAGTTTGAAGTCTGGTATCGCTATACCGCCTGATTCACACTTCTTGCTTAGCATTGTTTTTGCTATTCTGGGTCTTTTATTTTTCCATATGAATTTCATGATTGCTTTCTCTATTTCTACAAGAAATGCCATTGGGATTTTGATTGGCATTGCATTAAACCTATAGAGAACTTTTGGTAATATCGCCATTTTGATGATGTTAGTTCTGCCTATCCATGAACAGGGTATATTTTTCCATCTTCTAAGATCTTCTTCTATTTCTCTCTTTAGGGTTCTGTAGTTTTCATTGTATAAGTCTTTCACCTCTTTTGTTAGGTTGATTCCCAAGTATTTTATTTTTTTTGAAGATATTTTGAATGGAGTGGTTGTCCTCATTTCCATTTCAGAGGATTTGTCGCTGATATACAGGAATGCCTTTGATTTATGCGTGTTGATTTTAAATCCTGCCACTTTGCTGAATTCATTTATTAGCTCTAATAGTTTCTTTGTAGAGCCTTTTGGGTCTGCTAGATATAGAATCATATCATCTGCAAATAGTGATAATTTAATTTCTTCTTTTCCTATTTTTATGCCTTTAATTTCTTTCGTCTGTCTAATTGCTCTGGCCAGTGTTTCGAGAACTATGTTGAAGAGAAGTGGAGAGAGAGGGCATCCCTGTCTTGTTCCAGATTTTAGAGGGAATGCCTTCAGTTTTTCTCCATTCAGAATAATGCTAGCCTGAGGCTTAGCATAGATTGCTTTTACAATATTGAGGTATGTTCCTGTTATCCCTAGTTTTTCTAGAGTTTTGAACATAAAGGGATGCTGTACTTTGTCAAATGCTTTTTCCGCATCTATCGAGATGATCATATGGTTCTTATTTTTAAGTCTATTGATGTGGTGAATAACATTTATTGATTTCCGTATATTGAACCAGCCTTGCATCCCAGGGATGAATCCTACTTGATCATGGTGTACAATTTTTTTGATATGTTTTTGTATCCGATTCGCCAGAATTTTATTGAGGATTTTTGCATCTAGGTTCATTAGAGATATTGGTCTGTAGTTTTCTTTCTTTGAAGTGTCTTTGTCTGGTTTAGGTATCAGGGTGATGTTGGCCTCATAGAATGAATTTGGAAGTTCTCCCTCCTTTTCTATTTCCTGAAGTAGCTTGAAAAGTATTGGTATTAGTTCTTCTTTAAAGGTTTTGTAAAATTCTGCTGTATACCCATCGGGACCTGGGCTTTTCTTAGTTGGTAGTCTTTTTATGGTTTCTTCTATCTCCTCAATTGATATTGGTCTGTTTAGGTTTTCTATATCCTCCTGACTCAATCTGGGCAGATCATATGACTTAAGAAATTTATCTATGCCTTCACTATCTTCTAATTTATTGGAGTATAAGGATTCAAAATAGTTTTTGATTATCTTCTGTATTTCTGAAGTGTCTGTTGTGATATTGCCTTTTTCATCCCGTATGCTAGTAATTTGAGTTCTCTCTCTTCTTCTCTTCACTAGCATCGCTAAGGGTCTGTCGATTTTGTTTATTTTTTCAAAGAACCAACTTTTAGTTTTGTCAATTTTTTCAATTGTTTCTTTTGTTTCGATTTCATTAATTTCAGCTCTGATTTTAATTATTTCTTGCCTTCTACTTCTTTTGCTGTTGTTTTGCTCTTCTTTTTCAAGGATTTTGAGATGAAGTATGAGATCATTTATTTGTTGTTTTTTTCTTTTTTTAAGGAATGAACTCCAAGCAATGAATTTTCCTCTTAGAACTGCTTTCAATGTGTCCCATAGATTCCGATATGTTGTGTCTGTGTTTTCATTTATCTCTAAGAATTTTTTAATTTCCTCCTTGATGTCTTCTATAACCCATTGATCATTCAGTAACCTATTGTTCATTCTCCAATTGATGTATGCTTTTTCCTTCCTTCTTTTATCGTTGATTTTCAGTTTCATTCCATTATGATCAGATAAGATGCATGGTAATATCTCTACTCCTTTATATTGTCTAAGAGTTGCCCTGTGACATAATATATGATCTATTTTTGAGAAGGATCCATGTGCTGCTGAGAAAAAAGTGTAACTGCTTGATGTTGGGTGGTATACTCTATATATGTCAATTAGGTCTAGGTTATTAATAGTGTTATTGAGTTCTATAGTTTCCTTATTCAACTTTTGTTTGGAAGATCTGTCCAGTGGCGAGAGAGGTGTGTTGAAGTCTCCCATGATTATTGTATGGTGGTCTATTAGACTCTTGAACTTGAGAAGAGTTTGTTTGATGAACATAGCTGCACCATTGTTTGGGGCATAAATATTTATGATTGTTATGTCTTGTTGGTGTATGGTTCCCTTAAGCAGTATGTAGTGTCCCTCTTTATCTCTTTTGATTAACTTTGGCTTGAAATCTATTTTATTTGATATGAGTATGGACACGCCTGCTTGTTTCCGAAGTCCATATGAGTGATATGATTTTTCCCAACCTTTCACCTTCAGCCTATGTATGTCTTTTCCTATCAAATGCGTCTCCTGTAGGCAGCATATTGTTGGGTCTTGTTTTGTGATCCATTCTACTAGCCTGTGTCTCTTAATTGGTGAGTTTAAGGCATTAACATTTAGGGTTATTATTGAGATATGGGTTGTTCTTCCAGCCATATTTGTTTATTTCTGTTACTAAACATTGTTTGTTTTCCTCTTTGATTGTTTCCCCCCCCCCCTTTACTGTCCTACCTCCCACTGTTGGTTTTCATTGTTATTTTCCATTTCCTCTTCCTGTAATACTTTGGCTAGGATGTTTTGAAGAGATGGTTTTCTAGCTGCGAATTCTTTAAACTTTTGTTTATCGTGGAAGGTTTTAATTTCATTCTCCATCCTGAAGCTTAATTTCGCTGGATACACAATTCTTGGTTGGAACCCATTATCTTTCAGTGTTTGAAATATGTTATTCCAGGATCTTCTAGCTTTCAGAGTCTGTGTTGAAAGATCAGCTGTTATCCTGATTGGCTTGCCCCTAAATGTAATCTGCTTCCTTTCTCTTGTAGCTTTTAAAATTCTCTCCTTATTCTGTATGTTGGGCATCTTCATTATAATGTGTCTAGGTGTGGATCTCTTATGATTTTGCACATTCGGCGTCCTGTAGGCTTCTAGGATTTGGGATTCTGTCTCATTCTTCAAGTCTGGGAAGTTTTCTTGTATTATTTCATTGAATAGACAGCTCATTCCTTTGGTTTGGAGCTCTGTACCTTCCTGTATCCCAATGACTCTTAAGTTTGGTCTCTTAATGTTATCCCATATTTCTTGGATGTTCTGCTCATGGTTTCTTAACAGTCTTGCTGAGCTGTCTATGTTCTTTTCCAGTTGAAATACTTTGTCTTCATTGTCTGATGTTCTATCTTCTAAGTGTTCTACTCTGTTGGTAGTATTCTCCATTGAGTTTTTAAGTTGGTTTATTGCTTCCTGCATTTCTAGGATTTCTGATTGCTTGTTTTTTATAACCTCTATCTCCCTGTATAGTTGATCCTTTGCTTCCTGGATTTGTTTGCGTAATTCGTTGTCGAAGTGATCTTTCATTGTCTGATTTTGCTGTTTAATGTCTTCCTTGATACTCCAGATCATCTGAAGCATGTATATCCTGAATTCTTTATCTGACATTCCATCTGCTGCAGCTGTTACCTCTTCTAAAGTTGCGTTGACCTGCATTGCTTGTGGTCCTTTCTTTCCTTGTCTTTTCATACTGCTTGCGTATCTTTCCTGCAGGTGCGGGCGGCGGCTCTGCTCTCTCCTTATTCCAATTGGGGTGTCGTGGCTACCACGCCGGCAGGTCACTGGGCCTGTTCTGGGAGCTGGTGGTGGCTCTGTTCTGCCCCTACTCCAATTGGGGTGACGTGTCTGTCGTACCAGCAGGCCACTGGGCCTGTCCCGCTGGTCTGTCGCAGATCTGCCCACCTTTCGGGCACGGGTGGAGGCTCTGCTTTGCCCCTACTCCAATTGGGGTGTCGTGACTACCCCGCCTGCAGGATGCTGGGTCTGTTCCTGGCAAGGGAGGCGACTCTGCTCTGTCACTACTCCAATTAGGGTGGTGTTTGTACCACGCCGGCAGGCTCCTGGGCCTGATCCGCCGGTCTGTTGTAGGTCTGCCTACCTTGAAGGCGTGGGCGGCGGATCTGCCCTGCCCCTCCTACCACGCCTGCGGACCCCTGGGCCTGATCTGCAGGTTGATCACTGGTCTGCTCACCCTGGGGGCACAGGTGGCGGTTCCGCTCCACCCCCACTCCAATTGGGGTCACGTGACCACCACACCGGCAGGGCCTGATCCGGGCGTGGGATAAGGATCTGCTCTGCCCCTACTCGAGTTGGGGTGACGTGTGTACCACACTGGCAGGCCACTGGGCCTGACCCGCCAGGCTGTCACAGGTCTGTTTACCTTGCAAGCGCGAAGGGCGGCTCTGCCCTGCCCCTCCTACCACGCCCATGTACTACTGGGTCGTGGGTCTGCCCACCTGGCGGGTGTGGGTGGCGGCTCCGCTCCGCCCCCTCTCCAATTGGGGTCACGCGGTCACCACGCTGGTGAGCCGCTGGGCCTGCTCCGGGGGCTGGCAGCGGCCCGGCTCCTTCCCTCTGGCTCGAGGACAAATTGAGGAGACTCGGGTGACTGAGCCTCACCCCCCTTACCAGGAGACCAACTGCTTATGTCACCGCTGGTATTGATGAAGATCTCTCCTCCACCGCTTTCTGCTGACATCAGATCTCTGCCATGTTGGTATCCTATGCGAATGGCAGCATTTCGTTCCCCTTGCCGGGCAACCCAAGCAATGGGTGAGTCCTGACCTGCCCTCAGCAGGACCCGGACCGAGACACAGTTTCCGCGGGCTCCTAGCCCCGGTCCAGGGAAGTTCCGGGAGCCGGAACTCGGCCGCTCCGTGCTCGGTGTAAGCTCCTATAAGTGTAAGCTCCAAGAAGCAGTCCCCGCGGGCTCAGTTCCGGGAGCCGGAATTCGGCCGCTTGGTGCTTGGTGTATGCTCTGATAGTAGCAGGGTCCAAGAAGCAGCCTCCGCGGGCTCCGCAGCCCTGAGCCAGGGCGGTTCCGGGACGGTTCCGGGAGCCGGAACTCGGCCGCCCCGCGCTCCGTGTTCACTCCGATAAGATCAGATTTTAAGAAGCCCCCAGGCGCTGAACCCTAGCAATCTGTCTGCAAGCCGCAGGCGAATTGCAGCCTGAAATTACCTGTTCTATGGCTGAATGAGCTGCGGTCAGTCAAAAACAGGTGTGGTGACGTCAGTTTACCAACATGGTGGCTGCTGGCCTCCTCTGTGGTCTGACCGGTGTGGAGAACCGAGATGGACCGCTTCCTTCCCCGTCTCGAACCCAGAATTCAGCCCTGAGTGCGGTGCTTGCGCGTCTGGCAGAAACTGCAGCGCTGTAACCCTGCGTCTCTATCCCAGCGCGCGCTGCAGACTCTAGCCGCGGGGCGATTTGCTGAATAAGCAGTGTTACCCTCCATGCGACAAACCTCTCGCGTTTGAGTCCCCGTAGCCGATCCTCATGCGATGGAAATCCTTCCTCCAGGTTCCGGCGCACCCCACTATTGCTGGAAATTCCTAACAAGATATCCTTTAGCCGTCCTGACTTGTCATACTCCCACACAGTGAAGCAGCGCACGGGGGTAATGCACTCCCCTCGCCGCCATCTTCCCTCTCAACAACAATTCTACTTTTTGAAAAATACAGTTGGGGAAGTCTCTGTGAGTATTATGAACATTTCCTGGGGGGGGACCATGAGGCGGATTTCGCTGCTGGTCAGTTTTGCTGGGAGGGAAGGTAGAATTCCTACCTGCATCAACCTTGGCATTGCACACTTATTCCAGGATACAGCTCCTCTTCAGGTAGGACTGGCTGACATCTGCATTTGATTGACAGTTGGCAAGGTGCTTTTGTGTTGAGAGCCACAGCCGAGTCAGAATGGCCCCTGGCATTTTGCCAGAAGTAATGGTTGAGAGGCAAGCCATTAATATGATGCTGGATTGATTCAATTGTATATTAGACCTTTACTGTCCAGTAATAGGATGGTTCTTGCTGCCTTGGGTGCCTGCTACTTTGGAGTTCCCTTTGAGTTCTCACAGGGTTCCGAGGGTGAGTGCACGCGCAGCCCGGGGGAGGGAGTTCCGATTGGTGTGTGGTGTGTTCTTGGAGGAGCCGCGTGGGTGGCGTTGGGGAGAGTTCCTGGGGAGTGTGCTGGTGGAGTTCAGAAATAAAGTTTGTTCCTGCTTGCGTGGCTGGTGATTTGTGCCCAGCCAGACTGAGGCACTTTTGCATACATTAGCCTATTTAACCTTCAAACTATGAATCAGTCTCAGGCTCCAAAACCCAGCTGACCATCAAATCAACTGGGGAGCGTCCTTAGAAAAGGGATTTATAAATCTCACCCTGGACGCACTGACCTGAAATCTCCTGAGGTAGGGCCAGGGAATTTATTTTTTCCAAAAGCAATCTGGGTGTTTCTGCCACCACAGGAAACTTGAGGCTGCAGATGTGAATGGGAGTCAGGTTACCCAGGGTACTACAAATTTAGGACTTGGATTTTTGTCCTGTCAGAAGTGATCAGATGAGCACCTTTGTAATCACTCTGGTGGCACGTGGCTGATTGACAGGTGATAAGCCAAAGCAGTGGGGATAGAAGAGAGGACAGGGCAGGAGAGAGGCTAAGAAAACACAATCAACAGGACTTGGTTTCTAATTAAATTGAGAGAAGCAAAGACCCAAAGTGGCTCCCAGGTGTCTGGCTGGGGTGATTCTCCCTCAGCAGGTCGCACTTCTCTGTGGACTGAAAGACCCCCCCCCCCACTCCTTCACCCCAGTCTCGACTCCTGCACTTCCTCTTTCTACTTGCTTCTCCTGGTCTTGACCTTCCCAACATGGCTGCCCTCATGGCTTCCTGACCCTCCCCTTCCTTTCCCACAACTCAACCCAACTGTTCACCTTTCATCACGGAGGAGTTGTCACGAACGACAGGGCTTCTGCTGAACTTGACACGACAGTCCTTGTCCTGCAAAAGAGAGGAATAAAGCGTGCCCATGCAAACCGGGAAGGGAATAACATGCTCAACCCAAATGTGGGGTTGATTTTTGATCTAAAAATGTTAATGGTTTACTGAAGAAACCAATGAAGAGTGCATATGAAGGATCTTGAATGAGGACAGAAGTTGGCTGAACCCTTGCACTGTGTTCTTGCCTACTTAAATTCACTCGATGGTATTATGTTCTAAGCAAAATAAATCCTAATGTTTTTTGAAACAATAATGGGAATGTATGTGTGTGTGTGTGTGGGGGAGTCAAATGAAAGTCCTTGAATTTCCTGCACACTGGGAGTTCAAGAATTAAACTTAATTAAATTTTATTAATAATATATTATTAATAAAACACAACACATATTTAGAAACCACCTATGAAAAGCTCTGCCAGATTCACCTTTTACTCAGAAAGTGTTTGGCGAGCACCATCTTTTCTTTCCAAGATATTTAGGCTACCGGACTCTTATTCTTCTTCTCTCCAAAGGAATGTCCCCACATGTCCACACTCCCTTTGCTCCACTCCTCAGAAATGGGACATGTGGTTTTGGTGATGACGAATCCTCTGTGAGCACAGGAAACCCACCTTTTAGCCACCAAAATAAAATGCTTAAAAGAGAATCATTTTACATGTGTAAGTATGAAAAAGCTTAAATAACCAAAAGTTTGCCATTTCATTCACCGAAAAGAAGGTGGGAACCATGATTCAAAAGAAATGGATATTTGGAAGAGTTGTTTGAAAACATGGTGTTTTTTTTCTTTTTCTTTTTCTTTTTTTTTTTTAGTACTGGGGATTGAACCTAGGGGCACTCGACCACTGAGCCACATCCCCAGCCCTGTTTTGTATTTTATTTAGAGACAGGGTCTCACTGAGTTGCTTAGCACCTTGCTTTTGATAAGGCTGGCTTTGAATTCGCAATCCTCCTGCCTCAGCTCCTGAGCTGCTGGGATTACAGGTGTGCACCACTGTGCCTGGCTATGGTGTATGTTTTATTTTTTAGTTTTAGGTGGACACAATATCTTTATTTACATTTATGTAGTGCTGAGGATTGAACCCAGTGCCCTATGCATGCTAGGCGAGCACTCCACCACTGAGCCACAACCCCAGTCCTGGTGTATGTTTTAAAATGATAAACAATTGTCCTGATACACAAAAGTCCATGGACGAATTTCAAAAAAAAAAATCTTATTGAATCAAAGAAGCCAGATCCCCCCCATGAGGGTCTATATGACTTTGTTTTTATAAAAATTTGTGAAATGCCAACTAATCTAGCAAAACAAAAACAAACCCAAAACTTCAGCAGTTGCCTAGATGGTGGATAGAAGAAAAACAAATTGCAAAGGAGCACAAGGAAACTTTTAGGGTTGATGGATACATTCATAATCTCAATTGTAGTGAAAGTTTTGCAAGTGTATATACATATGTCAAACCTCTTCAGATTTACACTTTAAATATGTGCAATTTATGGTGCTTCAATTCTATAGACATAAAGCTGAATAAAAACAGGAAGAAGAGAGATTGATCCTTTCTCAACTGAAGGTTTTGTTCCAGGAATACTAATCATCTTTCTCGAGGATAATTTTTCTTTGTACTTTTACAGCTATTTTGCAGGTTTCTGTTTCTGCCCTAACCCTGCAAGTCATGTCAGGAGGTTCTTCTGATTTACCAGACACTGGGGCATAATGAGGCTTCTAGAGGCACAGGCTGGCCAAGATACAAAATTGGACTTTCTGTGTTGCTGGTCCCACCTGGAGCTCTTGGTTTCTTCCAGGACTCCAACCCCTGAGCCAGCATCTGGGGTGGGGGCCTCTCTGCCTGTGCTGTGCCATCTGGAGCTGCCCTTTCTCCTTCTTGTGTCCTTGAAGTTCCATTGAAGACAGCGCTGGCAGCTGTGCATGTGGAGAAGGTGAGCAAGAGTTCAGGCAGTGGGGAGGAGATGTGGCTTCTCTGCAAACTGAGAATGCTGCACATAGCCCAAGGCCCCTAGCTGAAGATAGTCACAACAAAGAAGTCAGAGCAGGGAGGGGTCATTCCTGAGGGCAGCCTACAGAACAAAGGGGTTGTTACTGTCTGTGTTGAACCCCTCTTTTCTCGTTTGCATCTTTCTCCCTATTTTTCACTAACAGACATCACTGTGACATTTGTGGTTATGATGACACAGATCTCTAGGAGCCATCGTGCTCATTGCTGACCCCAGGATTGACTTATATGATTTCCCCCTTATCTGTGGTTTCTGCATTCCACAGTTAGTTACATGAGGTTAACCAGATCTGGAAGTATTAAATAGAAAATTACAGAAATAAACAAGTTCCATAGTTTTAAATTGTGCTACTCTTCTGAGTAACAAAATGAAATCTTATAAAGACTGCTCCATCTGGTCCAGAACATGAGTCATCCATTTGCCCAGAGTTTCCACGTTGTATGTGCTACCTGCCTGTTAGTAACTATGTCAGTTGTCAAATCAATTGCCGTGGTATGGTAGTGCTTGTATTCAAGTAACCCTGATTTTACTTGATTATGGTCCCAAAGTGCAAAATTAGTAGCAATTTTATTACATGATTTTGTTATAATTAGTCTATTCTATTATTTGTTATGTCATTAATCTCTTACCAAACCTAATTTATAAATTAAACTTTTTCACAGAATTGTACAGTATGTATAGGAAAAAAAAAACATGGCATAGTTAAAGTTTGGCACTATCCGCAGTTTCAGGTATCCAGTGAGGGCCTTAGAACATAGCCCCTCAGATAAGGGGAAACCACGTACTTAAGTGTTAGTAGAGGTTAAGGCTTATCAATAAATACCTTAACTGCAGGCAGACATTTGTGCCTTAAGGAGATCATAAATTACAGCTAGAGTTACTCAGTTTTGCATACATAAAGCTGCAAAAGAAAGAGAAGTAGAAGGAGGAAGAAGAGGAGGAAAAGAAGCGATTGAAATTTCTCAACTGAAATTAAGCTATGACTATTTGGCTGTGAATCCCATGATATTATATGTAGTAAAATATTTGCTGTCCTTTATTGAGGTACTGTTAATAATCAAGTACTGAACTACTAACTAATAATTCAACTAATAATCTAGTTGAATCCACATTGCACCCCTGCAAGGACGTTGTAGTCCACATTCTATAGCTGAGAAGATCAAAGCTCATAGAAACAGAGTGAATCCCCCAAACCCACATATCTATCAAGTAGAGCTGCTGGGATTTGGACCTAAGTATGTCTAGCTCTAAACCAAGTCCTTGTTCTTCCATTGCAGACCATTTCCCCCTTCCTTGAGCAATGTCGTGTCCCATTCCGGGTTTTGCATGCTCTGGGGAAAGCCCCTCCGTCCCCAGCCTCAGAACAGGTTGTCAGAAACAGGGTCGGCCGATAAAGCATTGAGCCTTCGCACTTGGCATTTCAGAACAGAAACTAAAGGATCAAGAAGCAGCTGGGCCTCCACAAACCAATCTGGAAGGCCAGCAGGTTGAGCCATCCCAAGGACAGTGGCATGTCCTTGACCTTTCCACTCTCCCTTTCCTGGCCTGGTAGAGGCCTCTGGCCTCTGTGCTCTTTGTCAAAGCAGTCTTAATCGCATCACAGAGGAGACAATGTTGAGGTGGGGGAGTGGTGGGCACATCAAGGTGGACAGACACCCATGCCAGGACTCCCCTACGCTCATGGTGCCACACCTGCCCGACCTGGAGGGGGCCCATGGCATACATTTGCTCCTTGTTCTAGGGCCTCAGGGTCCTTTCATGAAGAGGGAGGGAGGGCAGAACAGAGAAGCAAGGGAAACGAGAGTCTCAGGGGAATGGCAGCTGTGACTAATTGAAAGGGTGGGGAACACAAGCACAAGGAGAAAGGCAAGAGCAGCCTGGGAGAGGGTGAGCAGAGCCGGCCGCAGCCCCTGCCCAGCACAGCACCGAGCTGTTTTCCATAAAAAAGACGTGGTCCCCCCTGCCCGCCTCCACTCTTGTCAAATAATGACAAAGAAGAATGGCGCAGAGTTTGCTGGAACAGAATAGTCTGCAGGGGTATTCAGAGCGAGCGAAATGTGCTCTCGGATATCTTATCATATTCCCCAACAACTTGTTTTTATTTCAAATTGCCTACAACAGGTGCCAGAGTCTGGGCGAAGTATAATATTGTACCTTGCAACAGCTGGGTGCAGAGCACACGTAGAAATAGTAAAGAAAGGTTACCCAACGGGACGGGTCTCATATGGCTCAGAGCAGCTCTAGAATTTAAAACATTTCCTTGTCCTCGAGTTAAATTGGGCCCCCGTTGGTATGTGTTCTGTAACTTAATATGAAGGGCTGCTGATGGATGGGTCGATGCTGCGGACACCAAAGCTGGCGGTGGGCACCTGCAAGGGACATGTGTCCCGAGTGCACAGAGCTCTGCACAGAGAGCACAGAGTTGTTGGTTCAGGGTGTGCCCCTGGACTCTCTCCCACACGTTACAGTCCAAGCACTTTAATGCAGATGTCAACCACACCTAAGGAAGGCTGCGGCCCAAAGAGAATAAACTGTAGTTTATCTTAAAAAAAAAAAAAATTCAGCTTCCTCCTTCTGCTCTTTCTCCCACTCAAGAAAGCACACATGGATGCAAATGAGTGACAGCAGTGCCATTAAGTCTGTTGTCATTTGATAGGAAAATAAATTCCACTCAAATAGTAACAGGTTTGTTTATAGAGGCCCCAACTACAGTTGGCCGTGATGTATGGTCCGTGTGAACCCAAACTGCAGAGGACAAGCATGGGACTTTCTCAATTTGATAATACTGCCACATACAGCATGATCCAATTTTCCCCAGGTATTTTTCATGTGATTTGAGAGGAAGCAGAAAGATCTCAGAAAGCTAACCATGTGTATCACTCAGGATTCTGAGTTGTAAGCAACAGAGAGAATCTGGCTGATTTTAAAAGAAAAGGGATGTATTCAAGGAATAATGCTTATCTCACAGAGTTGCTGAGGCCTCCTAGGGCCTGGACACAGCACAATAACCCCAAATCAGCTATGGGGCTTCCCTGGTGAGGACACAGATGCTGCCATGCTGATACTGACCCTGGGACTCGGTGACTGGCCCCATCCAACCACTGGCAGGGAATCTGCTGGCCCAGAAACTCCATTTTTCTACTGGTTCTACCCCTATCAGAGGGCATACCTTATGGCCCCTGAGACTGTGGGGCAGCCCCAGATGGCTGGACAAGCAGAGGGCATGAGTTGGAATTCTAGAAAGTGTTTTAGAGGTTTTTTTTTTTTTTTTAAATGGGAAATTGATCATCTTAATTCTGACATTTTGCTAGACCATGGACAAGACCACCATATTTCTTTTTTCACATGTCTATCCCCAGGCTCTGGCATAATACCTGGCACTTAGAAAGAGCTCAATAAGCATTTGTTGAAATGAATTAAAATTGAATTTTAAATTTAGAAGCACCCTTTCCAAGGGCAGATTGCCAGTCACTTTTGCAAATTAGTTCTAGTAAATCAAAGCAAATTAGAAATGCAATCAAATATAGATTCTTTAAGTCTAGTGGTTATATGCTATACTTGGGTACTGCAGCATTTGCCTTTAGGCCTCTGGGTTGGTGGCTTGCATTTTAGCTCAATAATAGTTTTACTTTTTCTAGTAATAACTGTATATGCATGTGCATGTGTATGTGTTTATCTGCATGTCCACTGTTGTGAGCATCCTGATTAAAGCTTATTTCTTAATCAAAAAATGAAACTACCATTAGCTTTCATATGGAGGCCAATTTCTGGAATATATGCTTCTATTTTGTGAGTGTTTTCTCTTTGATAGGGGCAAAGGGAGAGAAGAAGGATCTTTTCTGAGGGGGTTGGATTTTTTTTCAAAGGTCCATTTGCAATGATAGACCACACGGCAATGAAACATGCTCACCATATTGAATTATCCCAGTTATTCTGCCTGTTCATTTCTTTCTGGTCATTTGCAGAATCCCAAGGTCAAGACTAGAAGGTAGAGAGCATCACAAGATCTCTCCTCCAGCAGATTCAGCAAGATGGTCACTGTCAACACATAAGGACACAATGATAATTGGAGCTGCACTCTAAGACTGCAGCGTGGATTACTTCCCATAGTGTTCGTGCCAAAAAAAAGTTTTAATTGATTCGGCATGAGTTATACATTTTTATGCCTTGGATTCAGAAAATGCCTTTTAAAAATCCAAAACGTCAAGGTCATCAGATTTGGAAAGCTGTCCTCTTGAGCTGAGACATCATCCTCTGCTGCCCCCTGACGTGGTTCTGCTGGTTCTTGGGCCTTCAGGCTCTGGGATATCAGCAGTCTCCATTTTCACCCCAGCCTGGCTCTGAGACCTTTGGGCTCATGCTGAACTACACCACAGCCTTCCTGTTCTCTACTTGGTAGATGGTATGTCACGGGACTTCATGGCCTCCATAATCACGGGAGTCACTTCCCATAGCAACTCCCCCATACAACTATATATAGGCTGCTGGTTCTATTTCTCAGGAGAGCCCCAAATAATACAGATTTTAGTACTCAAAAATTATTATGTACTAGTTTCTGTCTATTTTAACATCACGAAGATTAGAGTCCGAATGTGACCATTCTCTGCCATAAAGAGTTATATTCTCAGTTGGTGGATTGTTTTTGGTGTTTGTGTATGTGGGAGGTTTCCCTAAGTGTATTGTCTTCCTCTTAGTACAAAGATTATTTATAAAGTGGTTTGGGGTTTTTGTTTGTTTGGTTGGTTTGGTACTGGGGATTAAACCCAAGGATGCTTAACCACTGAGCCACATCTCCAGCCCTTTTTTTATATTTAGAGACAGGGTCTCACTGAGTTGCTTAGGGCCTCACTAAGTTGCTGAGGTTGACTTTGAACTCACGATCCTTCTGTCTCAGCCTCCTGAGCCAGTGGGATTCGCATTCTTTAGTTTTGAAAAACATGGTATCTTCATTCTTATTGTGTTTAGAATTGGGAAAAAAAAATCCTGGTAAGAGAGTCAAAAATTATCCAAGTGAAATAATTATCAGTTATTTAATTTTTCTTTTTCTTTTCTGTAGTTTTCAATTTTCAATAATGAGTATGTATTGCTTTGACAGTCAAAAAGTATACATACTGCAGATATTTTTTGCTATATTACCATTCTTACATTCTGGAAAGTCATGCAATAAAAATAACAGAGCTTATAGAGAAATAGGATTGGGACAAATCAGTGAAATCTATGGAAGTTTGAAACTAAAATATTAATAAAAAAAATCACTAGCAATCTTAATAAAAAATATTGGCATAGGTAAATACATATGCATAGGAAGCCTCAGGCTAATACTTTAAAAAAATATGTCTTGCATGGCATTTGTTTCTGATAGGGAACACTTTCGTTAATATGAAAATTTAAATCTAGGGTACATCCTTCTTCATTAATTCATTGTTTTAACATTGTTTTAATAATATCTTCACAGCTTCTTTATGTGTACTCTCAGTCTTACGATAGTGGCAACGCAAGGTACTAGAAGCCACTAAACCAGACACTACTTTCACTAAAGAAAAGCAAGACAAGGTTTTTAGAGCTTTTTTTTTTTTTCCTCTCCCAGAAGTTTGGTATGTGTTTTTAAGTTTTTAATTTTAATTTTACTTTAGATTGTTCTAAAGTATTAACAGGCTGGAAGAAGCTGCCTAAGGACCAATATGACTTCTGCATTATACTGACCTCATCTCTTTGTTGCTGGCCCTTGTGAGCTAAATGATATTAAAGAAACATGGGCTGCCACAGAACAGACCATATTAAAAGTTCTAGGCCCAGTAAAGGTAGTGTGTGACACATAGCTAGCTGTAAAGAGCAAGAGGAAAAAAAATTTGGATAAAGTATAAAATTAAATTTTTTCTTGAACCATGGGAGATCTGAGCACACAGGGCAGCCAGGTGGCCTGAAATCTAAGGGGTGGCATGCTTTTTCCAGACGAGATGAGCATAAACACATAGCTTTTCCCTATGACAGGGAAAGCACTTCTTGTGCCCTATGCATGGGTACAAGTTGAGCTAAAGACTTAAGGAATTGCAAAAGATGAATCAGGGCAGGGTAAAGGGCACTGGGTCCACTCCCATGCTCTTCTCCAGTGACCTTTTCTAGGTGCTCATAGGTAGGATTGGGGTGGGAGACCGATCCAGGCAGGGGCAGCTGCCTCTTCAGGAAAGGCAGAAAGTCTTCTCTCCAGTGGAGAAAGAGCCTCGTGGTCCTGAAGACCAGCAAAAACCCCGGCACCACTGTACACAGGGGAAGCTTGACGGAAAAACCCCTCTGCCTCTGGGTGACTGGCAGGAGGCATTCCTGGGCCCCAGGATCCTACAACAATGTCCATAGAGATCTCCCACTGCTGGAGGAAGCCAGGAAGCTCTCGTCTTCACAAGATCCACCAGAGACACAAGGCAGAGTTAGAGTTTGGCTATCACGGGGGGGAAGGGACGGGGTCACTGAGAAGGCTCCAAGATTAAGACCTAGTACTCAGCCTGCCTAAAACTGAGGGTAAGCCAGGAAAGCGAGCTTGCCACCCCTCCACCTCCCCCACCAAGGTGGCAGAGGCCAGGCAACAAGCAAAGCTGCCTGTTCCCGCAGGAAAGGTCAGAGCATGGAAAGAAACTGTTTTTGAGGTGCAGACCATAGGGAAGGCTGAGAAGTGACAGTGGGCTAGGAGCAATGAGAGTAAGCCTCCAAAGCCTCCCCCAACCTTAGGTATGATCTGAAGTTAGAACAAGATGTTTCAACCTTGTCTTGTTAATATTTTTGGCCATATAATTTTATTTTCTGTGGGTCATTCTGTGCCTTGTACAGGTTTAGCAGCACCCCTGGCCTCTACTCGATGAATTCTAGTATCATCTCCTCCCAGTATGACGATCAAAAGTGTCTCCAGACATTGCCAAGGGTGAAATCACCCCTGGGTGAGACACCACTGTGGTAGAAGAATCTGAAGCTGGTGGTAAACTAAAGGTGGCAACAAGAATAATAAAATTGAAACCCAGCTCAACTTCTAACTAGATTAACTCAACCTCCACACTAAAGGCCTGGTAAAAGAAAAGGCAGGCCCATTTCCAGACATAGGTAATATTTGCCTTCGTCTCTTATTACTCAACACATGATGTCCAGCACATGACAGAAAATCACAAGATAGTCATAAAAGTGAGAAAGATCAACTCATTAAATGAGATTAAATCATTCATAAAACCAAACTCAGAAGTGACCTGAATGTTGGTAGTAGGAGAGAGGAAATAGGTATGATAGACATTTAAAAGCTACAATGAGCTAGTGGATAACATTATGAACAAATGGAAAATTTTTATAGGGAAGACAGAAACTATATGCAAGAGTTGAATGAAAACAACAAAAAACAAAACAACAAAACAAGGTAACAGAGATGAAGAATGCCTTTGAGGACCACCAATAGAACTGAGCCAGCTGAGTCAATGCCAGTGAACTTGGAAACAGTCCCATAAGAACTAGTCAAACTGCAACACCAAAAGGAAAAAAGTGAAGAAGAAAAAAGTACAAAAATGTGGGGCAACAGCAAATGATCCAATGTCCCTTCAATTAAAATCTCCCCAAATAAGAAATAGAACAGGCAGGTGAAATATTTGAAGAAATAAGGACATAGAATTTTCCAAAAATAAAGAAGAAGATCAGTAGCCTGATCAAGAATCTCAGAGTATTTCAAGCAGGAGGGGAAAAAGGGGGGGCAGGGGAGGAAGAGGAGAAGGAGGAGACGAAGAAGAAAAAGAACACCTGACACATGAAAAATTCTGTAAACAAAGTACAAAGAAAAAGAGACACAGGAAAAGGTAAGAATTGCAACTGATTTCTATTCTGAAACAACATAATCCAGAAGATGAGAGAGTGAAAACCTTAAAATAAAACAAAATGGTAAACCCAGTCAGCATATCCTTCTGTGCATCCAGCCAGAATATCTTTCAAAATGAAGATGAAACAAATACCCCTTCAGATGAGCCAAAGCCTTCCAATTCATTACCAGCAACTCTACATCTCAAGAAATTTAAAGAAAACTCTTCCAGCAGACAGACTACAATACCCAACAGGAGCATAGATTTCAAAAATAAAGCTCTCTGAAAATGGTTAAAGCAAAGGTTAAAAAAATAAATAAAATTATTTTTAGTCACTCTGTAAGACAAAAGATAATGACTTCTAAAACAAAAATTGTAGAAATGTATTACGGGTTTATTGAACACATAAAAGGAAACTATAGGAAAAAAGAGGGAGATGGATGGAGGAATAAGAAGTTTACAATTGTAAGACCCTCACATAGTATATGAAGGTTTAAAGGTGGACTATAATTAATTAATTTAGACATACATTATAAATTCTAGAGCATTCCATGATAATTTTAAAGCTATAAATAATGAGTCAATTCTATGGACAAAATGGAATAAAAATTATTCAATTCAAAAGCAGGAAGAAAAAAGAACAAAGAAACAAATAACAAATCGAGCACATAAACAACTAGCAAGATGGCATTTAAGTCCAATCTTATCATTACAACAAATGCAACTGAGTAAACACAGCAATTAAAATGCAGAATTTGTTAGATGGGCTAAAAAAGCAAGATCCACCTAAATGTCTCTACAAAAACCCACTTTAATATGAAAATATAGAGGGGTTAAGTGCTCTCTACAAAAACTCGCTTTAAATATGAAAATAAAGAGGGGTTAAAAAGTAGCATGACAGAGAAAGATGTGCCATTTAGATGTGGATGGAAAGAAAGCTGAAGGGACTATATTAATATCAAAGTAGAATTTAGAACTAGGAAAATTACCAGGGTTATAAAAAGACATAACATAGCAAGAAAGGATGTCAATTTCTAAGAAGACATTACAATCCTGAGGAGAAGTGAACCCACCTGGCAAGTTGCCTCACACCTGTAATCCCAGAGGCTCAGGAAGTGGCTCAGTGGTTAAGCACCCCTGGTTCAATCCCCAGGGCCCCCACCAAAGACAGAGAGAAAGAGAGAGATGCACCTAATAACAGCACTTCAAAATACATGACGCAAACACTGACAGAATTGAAAAAAGAAATACATAATTGTATAATTATAACTGATTTTCACACTTCTTTCTTAACAAGTAGACAGGAAATCAGTAAAGAGATAGAAAATGGAACAATCCTATCAACCAACTTTACTGACATTCAGGGGGCACTCCATTCATCAATAGCACCACATATATTCTCTTTTCAAGTGCACATAGAACTTTGACAATAAAAACCATATTCTGGGCCATAAAACAAATCTTAACAAATTAAAATGAACTGAAATAATACAAAGTATATTCTCTGGCCAGATTTCCAGTTCAATAGAATTATACTAAAATTCAAGAAGAAAGGAATGTATCTGGAAAAGCCACAACTACGTAGAAGGTGAAAAATAGACTTCTACATAACAAGAGGAACTAGACTTTTGAATAAAATAAAAATTTGTGTGATGAAGCTAAGAGAGTGTGCTGTGGTTTGGATGTATCCCCAAAAGCCCCCCTGTTAAAGGCTTTGTCCCCAGCCTGTGGAGCTTTTGGGAGGAGGTGGAATCTTTAAGAGATAGAGCCTCATGGATGGCTTCCAGTCATGGAAGACATGTGCACTTGAAGGGGTTATTGGAACCCCATTCCCTTCCTCAGTCATTCTCTCTGGCCAGGAGGAAAGCAGTCACCACGTGCTCCTGCTATAATGTCCTCCTATCTTTCCATAAGCTGAGGATCAACCAACTATGGATTAAAACTTTTAAAACTCTGAGCCAAAATAAAACTTTTCTCTTTTAAAGTTGATTATCTCAGGTATTTTGTTGGAGTAATGAAAAACTGATTAGCACACAGGGCTTAGAAGAAAATGTGTAGCTATAAACACCTAATTGGAAATAAGAAAGATCTCAAATTAAAAGCTCAAGCTTTCACTGTAAGAAACTATGAAAAAGAATGAATTAAACCTAAAATAAGTAGAGAGCAGGAAATAGTAAAAACAGAAGCAGAAATCAAAAGCAGAGAACACAAGCAATGAAACAAAAGCTGTCCTTTAAAATCAGTAGTCAGTAAGCCTCTACCCAGATGAATCAATTGAAAAAAACAAAAAGATGCCAATACCAACATAAGGAAAGAGAGAGAGAACATCACTATGAATCATATAGACCGTAAAAAGTTAATAAGGAATATTATGGACAATTTAATGTCCATTATGAACAATATTATGAACAATTTAACAACTTGGATGAAAGACTAATTCTTTAAACAATTTTTTCAAGAAGTCATCAATAACATGAATTATTCTATATCTTATTGAAGAAATTTAATTTGTAGTTATAAACCATTCTATAAAGAAAATTCAAGATCAATATGGCTTAACTGAGAAAATAATAGCAATTCCACCAAATTGTTTTCAGAAAATAGAAGAGGATCAACCATTTCCCAACTTACTTTTTGATGCTAGCATTACTCGGATAGCAAAACCAAAGAAATTATATGATAAAAAATTATGTCAATGTCCTTCAGGAACATAAATGCAATATTCATCAATTGAATATTAGAAAATTGAACCTAGCAATATATAAGAAGAACAATATATCATGATCAAGTGGGGCTCAACATTTTAAAAATTAGTCTGTGTAATCACCATATAAACAGACTACATAAGAAAAATGATGTGATAATTTCAATAGATAAAGAAGAAGCATGTGATAAAACTTGAAGTCCATTCATGATAAAACAAAAGAACAAACAAAACGATCAGCAAACTAGGACTCTCAATCTGGTAAAGGGAATCTACAAAACCCTACAGCTAACATGATGCTTAATGGTGAAGTGATGGAACAACTTCTCTTAGGATTGGGAACAAGGTACAGATATCCATTCTTACCACTTGTACTCCAAATTGTTGTGGAAGTCTGAGACAGTGCAATAAAACAAGAAAAATTTAAAAATAAACTATACAGTTTAGAAAGGAAAAAAATTAAACTGTCTCCATTTACAGACACTATATAGAAATCCCAAAAAACCTATTTTATACAAGTAGTAAAATTAGTAAATGAGGTCAACAAGGGTATAGGATACTTACAATAAACAATTGTAAATCAAAGGTAAGTATGTACCACTTAAAATAAAGTATGATTCATATATGACTGCACATGTGATGCGACTCTACATCGCATACAACCAGAGAAATGAAAAGTTGTGTTCCATTTGTATATAATGAGTCAAAATACATTCTGCTATCATGTATAAATAATTTAAAAAAAAATTTTAAAGAAAAATAAATAAATAAATAAAATAAAGTACCGTTTATAATAGCACCTAAAAACATTAAATATTTTGTGCAAAATATTTTTTAAATGTGTAAAAATCTGTATTCTGAAAACTACAAAACTTAGATGAATGAAATAAAAATTCAAAATAAATGAAGAGGTACACTAGATTTGCATGGATATACAATTGTTTATGTCAATATTGTTAAGATGCCACTTCCCGAACAAATCTATAGATTCAAGGCAACCCCACGTTTCCAGCAAGACTTGGTAGAAATCAACAAAGTCATTTTAAAATGTTTATGAAATTAGCATAGCCAAACTAATTCAAAACAAATTTTGAGGACCCGTGTTATCTTATTTCAAAGTTTATTATAACAGCCACAGTAATCAAGATAGATTTATACTGGTAAAAGGATAAATATCTAGATTAACCCAACAGAGTAGAGAGTCCAATAATATAACCACACATGCTATCAATCAACTTTGGACATAGGAAAGGACAGCTTGTTAATGAATGGGGCTGGGAGAACTAGACACCAACTCAACAAAGGGGAGGGGAGGGGAAAGGGGCTGGAGGGAAGGAGGAGGGAGATTGGTTCATATCTCATTTACAGCAGAAAAATATATGTGACCCTGAGTTTAGCAATGAGCTCTTGGATATAAAAGTGAAAACACAACCCAGCTGAGAAACTGGAATTCATCAAAATAGAAAACTTTTACTCTTTGGAAGACGTTGTTAAGAAAAAAAAATGTTAAAAATACATTGGAGAAAATACCTATAAAATACTGGCAAATGGCTTGTATACAGAATATACAAAATTCTAATAATAAGAAAGCAATAGCTCCATAATAAATGGGCAAAAGATTTTAACAGATATGTTATCAAAGAAGCTTTGTGGATGGAGAATACACATGTGAAAAATGGTCAGTATGATTAGTCTTTGTGGAAATGCAAAATGAAAATGTCATCCACAAACAACTGTTAAAATGGCTTACGAGGAGAAAAAAAACCCAAACCCAGAAACCTAACAATAGCAAGTGGAGGGGAGAACTATCATATGTATCATATGAACAAAATGTATAGCCATTGTGGAACAGTTTAGAAGCTTCTTACAAAGTTAAATATATACTTACTAGACACCAAACGATCTCACTCTCACATTATTTACCAAAGAGAAATGAAAAATTAGAGTCATACAAAAACCTGCATTTGAATATTTAGGGCAACTTTATTCATAATCACCCCAAAGTTGAAATCGCCCAAACATCCTACCACAAGTACACGGGGATACTTCTCAAAAGTGAAAACATTAAAAAATAAACCCAGAAAAACAAAAAACAAACAAACAAGCTACAAATACTACAACACAAAGACACCTTAAATGAATCATGCCAAGTGAAAGTAGCCAGATTCAAAGACTCTACCTAGGACTGCATTCATGTGACATTCTAGAAAAGGCTGAACCCCAGGAACAGAAAGCAGATCAACAGCTGCCTAGGGTTGAGGCTGAGGGACCAGGATTTATAATAAAGGGGAGGAGGGAACTTTGGGGGTTAATGGAAATGTTCAACATCTTGATTGCTGCTTAACTGAAATAACTATCCTCATTATCATAAAATCCCAATCTGAAAAAAAAATCTAAAATCTTGAAAATAAAAACTGAAAACTATCTAGTCCTCTAGATCCCCAAGTGATCTGATGTTTACAGTTTCAAAGAGGATGTGCTATTTTTTTTTTTTTTTGCATTAGAAAATGTTTGGAATCCAAAGAGCTCAGGGCCAGAAAGGTAGTCTACAAGACAGGTACTGGGTGGATTTTTCAGGGACCTAGCAAGTGTCTGCTGCCGGATCCCCGCTGCCTTAGTGTGTACCAGTGATTTGAATACAGCCCTTGCTGCTCTGCCACTGGGATTTATTTATAAAGAAGGGGAATAGAGTGGATGGTGGAAGGAGACCCTCATCATTATGCAAAATACATGTATGAAGATGTGAATTTGGTATCAACAAACCTTATATACAGACATAGATATGATAAATTGTGGTATAAAGGTGTATTAAGAACTGTAATGCAAAAAAAAATAAGAGAGTTCATGTATAATGGCATAATTTGGCATGAACATACTTTATATACAGTTATGAAAAATTGTGCTGTGAATGGATAATTATGATTGTAATGCATTCCACTATTGTCATGTATGTAAGAAATTTTTTTAAAAATGGACATCTTTCTTTCTCTTCCTCTCTCCCTGCTCCTGCCTAATCTCTCCCCTTCCCTAATCTCAGGGGAAACAGGATTAATTTCTTCCCCATCCTAGGCAGAGTTATCTGTCCCTGAGTACACACCCACCAGAAGATCTCAGAAATTACTGTCTCCCAAGTTCACAAGTGAATTACGACTCCAGACAGAGAACACCTGGAATGCAGCCTTGAGTCACCTCTTTAAAAGCCCCTGCTCCTGCTGAATCAGAGCCTCTGGGTCCAGGGTGCCCTGTACTTCTCTTTTGCTAGCAAAGCAATACAACTTCTTTTCTCTTTTTCCTCAAGTCTGTGTCCTCCTGATTGGACTGACATCGGGGACAAGAACTGAGCTTTCTGTAACATTAGGACGGGTGCCCAGTGAGAGCCAAGCTCCCTGCACATGGGTTTCAAGAGGAATACTGATGGGATGGGGATGGTGAACCTTTCTGCGGGGGACTCCCAGCACATCTCAAGAGCCAGTGAGATGTGATGCCCCTATCTGCCCTCTGCCAGCCTCGGGGTCCCAGAGTGAAGCTCCAGTTAGTCCTGGGGGGTCCTAGAGGCAAACCCCCCATGCAAGTGAAAGGGTCCTAGAACCCCCAGGGTTGGTGGGGGAGGGGATGTTTCTGAAGCAACTTAGCTGGTTTGCAGCCTGTGCTTTCAGGGACCCAGGCCAGGAGTTAAGGCTCCTGTTGTTCACAGTCACTTTATCCTCTCCGCCCACTCCACCAAGCTGGAAGCCGGTCCAGAGCAGAGGGTCAACAGATGTACAGGAGCTGCTGAGCGGAGGCCCAGCAGGGGGGATTACGCAATGGAAAAGGCCACCCTGCCCAGACTTTGAATTTCCCAGCTCCTTGGGGTGAAGCATAACCCTGCTTGCTCAGAGGAGCCCCTCAGCCCTTGCACGTACCAATTTCAACTCACGCACTGATTTCCAACTGCTGGGTGGCCGGCTAGAGCTGCAGGCAGAGCCTTTAATTTGAATGTCTGCATTTGCAGAAATGGCTTGTCTGCAGGGCTGAGGGTCTGGGAAGACAGCAATGAGGAGGAGGAGGAGGAGGAGGAGGAGGAGGAGGAGGAAGGCTGGAACACCCCCAGGTTAAAAGAAGGGAGTGTCATCGCCAAAGAACCCAGTGGATGTTTCTGAGCTCTGTAAGGTATAATCGTTCCTCTCCAGCAGCCCCCAAGGCCTGAGTTGGCCAAAATTATTGTGGCTCCTTCCAGTCCCCCTTTGAAGATGTTTGGCCAGGACACTTTGATGGGGTTGAGGGGAAGTGGGTCCTTTCATAGAACTGCACTTGGGGAATGAGGTGTGGGTTTGGACCTCCCCTGCTCCTCCAATTCTGCCCCAATCGGATGACAGGGAGGAAGGACCTCCCGAACCTCCGCAGCAGAAACCTGTTGGCAAAGCCAAGACCACCTGGCCGTTGGCCAAGCCCAGCCCGGAGATGCTGTCTTGGAGAGTCAGATCAGTGAGCGCTGGTACCTGGAACAAAAATATGCTGAGCAGCAAATTACGGCTTTTCAGATGTCACCACTGCCATCTGACACCGTTTCAGCGGCTCACATCTTCATTACTGTGCTGCAGCCTTCTGTTTAGGTGGCTTCTGAGTGTGACACAGACTTGTGCTTTGTGGGTGACTGTACACCCAGAGCAACAATGCTGACCGAGGGCTGCCAGGTGCATGGCCAAAGCCCCGTGGTTGAGAAGCAGCGAGTCTCTCTGTGTGTGTGCAAGCATGTGCAAGCGTGTGCAAGCCTGTGTGTGTGCCTGCGTCCCTCCTCCACACCCCATCTTGTAACAGCTGAAAGGAACAGGCCTCCCGCTACAGGAACTTGTTGCGTGTGGTTTTCTCATCTCTTTTTTGCTTCTGTAAGGCCTTCCCCCGGCCCATCTGCTAGGTCCGTCCTCTCCCCCTCTCTTGCTCCTCTGTGAGGTGGTAACTAGACCAGCACAGCAATGCCCTTGTGGCTGCCTTTCCAGTTTCTCAGCCTCACTCAGATTAATAG
The DNA here is from genome assembly GCF_021218885.2 of Marmota monax. NCBI lineage: Eukaryota > Metazoa > Chordata > Mammalia > Rodentia > Sciuridae > Marmota > Marmota monax. The sequence goes on from NW_026693571.1 coordinate 38,803,287, forward strand.
AACAGAAACATGTGCTTGCATCAGATGCCAGTAATCATATCCTGAGTGACCACAGAGAGGGAGATTAGCAAAGGTACTGGCCTGGTCCCCGGGGATACGGTTACAGGAAGAAAGGTTTCTTGACAGCAGCCGCTCTGGCGCACTTCCGCCTGCCCCTCCTCCTTTCCCAGGCTGGCTGAGCCCCTGGAATATTTTCCATAAGATTAATTAAAATCTATCCAGCAATGGTCCACGTTGCTCAAGAACTGGGTTTTGACCTACATTCTGACTTGCCCTCATGGATGTGGACAGACTCATTTCCATATTCTTTACTTTGATGGCGTCCCTGTCCCTGTGATATCTACTCTGGACTGTCTTTTCCCACAGTGAAAAGCACACAGGTGTGTGGTTATCTACTCGGATGGCTTCATTCAACACATACCAACTGTGAGCAGATGTCTCCTCAGGTAGGACAGTGGCCCTGCCCACACGGCCCCGGTGGGGCAATGAGGCACATACTCCAAATGCTGTGGCAGGAGGTCCTCAGATGAGCACGGAGGGAAAAACATCCTCTGAGAGGTGCAGCCTGAGCTAAGGTGATGGAGAAGCACCGCGTGTCCGAGACGCACGGGAATTTGGTGAAACGGCTGAAATGTGTATGTAAAGCGGAAGTGACGCGAAGGGATCTGGAGAACCGCGAACGATGCAAAGTCCACGCCCAGGCTTGGGAGCTGGGGATTATGATCAGCCCTGGGAGCCCCTGCGGGCTTTAGAACACAGGAATGACCAAATAGCACCTTCCTCATCAAGCTTTGAGAGCACCCTTGGAAAGCACCAGATACAGATTGTGGGGAGAGACGTGGGAGGAGAGGGTCGGGGGAGACTGGTTACTGCAGTGGTCTGGAACAAAGAGTAGAAATGCAGCACTTGTTGGGAGCAGAGAGAGAGCCATCTTGGGGCAGTGCTGCAACGGCTTCGTTTGAGAAGTAAGGCCACTGGATGCCAAAGATGGTGCTGAGATTTTGAAAGTGGGTCCTGGGGGGTGGCAGCCCCAACAGGAGAGGAGAGGATGAAGGAGGAACCGACGTGGAGCAGAAGACGACCAGTTTAACTGGGGATACTGAGACATGGGGGACGAGATGGCCACAGGGGCTGGAGCCAGGACGGGTGTTGACAGAAGAGACCAGACGTGAGGACCCCCTTGGTGGAGGTGACAGGTGAGGCCCCAGAGTAGTAGAGGCAGCATGGGGGCAGCCCAGAGAGGGAGGGAGCTGAGCTCGGATTCTGCAGGAGATGAGCACATCAAAAAGACAGAAAGCAAGAGTGTCCTGCCTTGGAAACCGAGGGAGGAGAGATTTCCTGTCCCAGGCTGAGGATGGGGCCTGGCAGGGCTGCTGGATTTGTGGTGAGGAGGAGGCCCCAGGGGGGTCCTTCCTGAGGCTCCATGAGGAGAGAGGTGGGGCGGAAGCCAGATCAGAAGCCTGCAAAGCGTGAGTGGGTGGTGAGGAAGTGTGGGCAGCAAGCGCATTTCCTGAAGGGCTTTTAAAAATAGGCTGGAGGGTTCTCATTTGGGGATGGTTTAAGGACCTCCTGCCGGGTATCCAGGAGATGAACTCTGGAGGCTGTGAGGGGCCAAAAGGTGAGCTCTCCCGTGGGAGCTGTGCTTCCCTGTGCAGTCAGAAATGCTGTCTCCTCCTCCCAGCAGGCGTGCAAATGGTAGTATTGTGCATCAGGAGGTGCTTGTTAACGTCCCAGACCTAACCTCTCCTTCTACAAGGCCCAAGTTGTCCAGGGAGCCCAGCATTGATTTGATGGCTTCTAGAATGTTCTGCATCTAATTTTTTTTCAGATCACCCTGTGACTGTGAAGAAAGCATTACTTTTCCAGGACCCTGAAAGGAGGGACATGAAGGATAAGCAGAGGATATATCAGCTTCCAGGTCTTTTTTTTTTTTTTTTTTTTTGGTTCTTCAGAAGACAAACAAGCTGCCCATTTGAAAGCAGACTTGAGGTTCTTTGATCTTTCCTCAGGAGACGGTGCCAACTAGACATCCAAACCCCATAAGGGAGGTGACGGTGCCCTGGGGAGGCAGCTGTAAACCTGCCCTGTGTCCTGGTTTATGAAGAGCAGAATCCAGACTGCCTCCCGTGGGACTGTCCCCTACCAGGCTTCTCACAGGTGAACCTGACGGCTTGCCATCCCAGACTGTCCTCTGTTACCTGTCCTTCTTCACCTACACCGAGGCTCCAGGGTGTTGGCTAATTCTGTTCTGTCTTTGTAGGATTTAAAAACAGGAGCCCTGGCTCTGATCAGCTCCAGGCAGAAGGAAGAATGTCCAGAGCCCAGATTTGGGGTGTGTGGAAAAGTTACCTGTTACCAGAGGGGGTTTACCGAGTCTCTACCACCATTTTGGGAATGAAGCTGCTTCCTACAGACACTTCTTGCACTATGTACAGAAGGCCTCTGCCTTCCAACATCCTGTCCTTCCAACTGGGAGGAGTCTCCTATATGTTTTATCTCAGAGGGTCTCAACATACTACCTCCTGCTATGGGACCAAAACCTGGGCAAGGGAGGCAGACAGGGGACATGCAACCCAGGCTCAGTCAGTCACACAGGATGTTGACTCTTGCAGGACAGGCAGAAAAAAGTAGACGTGGCTCGTGAATTATTGACAGGTATTGAAAGCATAGAGGTGGCGCATCAGGTGTCCAGTTCATTGATATCTAGCTACAGTGTCGCCTCTTCCCATGTGACCTGGGGAGACCTGGTCAAGTCCCTGACCTCCCTTGCTTTCTGAAAGTTCCCTAACCTGGCCCTCCAGCCTTTCTGTCTCCCAGTAAATTTGCCTTTTACTCGAGCTAGTCAAACTGGGCTCTGTGACTTGCAACCAAGAAGCTCATCAATGTAGGGCAGCTAAGAGATGTGCCATCGAGCCTGGGAAGTGGGGTCGTCTAGACTCCAGAGGCAAACACCATAGGAAGGTTACCCTCCTGCAAGGACTCAGGATGTCCTTCTTCTAGTAAAGAGCCAGAGAATGAACAAATGTCCACACACACACATACACAAACATCAGAGGGTGGTAGGAGGAAAATAAAGAGTGAATGGCAGGGTGATCAGGGAGGACTGCCTGGAGGAGGCACTGGGGCAGGGTGGGAAGGGACTGCCAGGAGCAGGTTTTGGACCTGGCAGGTATCAGGGTCAGATACCTGAGTTGTCTCTGGACACACAGTATGAGCTGCGCACATGTCAGGGGAATGAAATCTCCTGTGCATAGAAGTCTTGGCACCAGGGCACAGAATATGCACCGAGTGGGCTATTAATGTAACCACTTGTATCAGTAATGAACTCTGAATCCCTGTATCCCTGCCCACGTGGACTTGGCCTTTTATTTCTTTGTATTAGATTCATAAACCACCAAGCAGATACTGATGTTCTCCATCTGCCAAGAAACAAATATAGGCAACTTCATTCGCTGCACTGCTCTGCCTCAGTTTATCTGGTGAGATCCTAGAACCTCCAGCCCCTCTAGGCACCAAGGAGAAGGTGGTCTTTGGCCTGTGGGGAATCGCTTGAACCCTGAAGGAGAAAAGTAGAATCTAGCATGGAGCTTCCTGGACGGGGCTCTCTGCTCTCTTCCCCAGCACCCTCCCTCCTCGCTCCTGCCTGCTAGAGACCCAGTGGGGGGCTGTGGTAGGAGCCCGAGGGCCAAGCCTCCTCCACGTCCTCCCTCTTCTCCTCCTCTTCCAGTAGCTCCTTTTCTCACCCTGGTGTCCCCCCTTGTCCTGGCTTCTTGAGTGCGCCCCAGTCCTTCCCTGACCCTCTCCTTGCCGACTGCAATGACTCCCCCAAGACATGACCCCAGGAAGAGCCCAATGTGACCGTCCCCTGTTGTTTACTGTACCCTTGGCCGTAGGTGAGTGAGGTCACATGAAACCAAACTCCCCCCTCCCTCCGGTGGCCTTCACCTCAGGTCCCTTTGTCATATGCTCCTGTTGACCCTCTAGTGAACCGACTCTGGAGCTTTCTTCCTTCCCGAAAACAGGTCAGTTTTCAGGACTCGGGAGGTGTGACCTTTCGTGCCCACGGGTCTCCAGGGCAGGGGGGCCTGGCTGTTTCCTGCTCTGGGGTTTCCTCAAGGCCGGCAGCCTTCTTGCCTCCTCAGAGACCAAGGAGCAGCCTCTCCCCAGGTAGCCTCCTGCATATGCATTTCCTGCGGCATCGAGGGGGCATAAGAGCATTTTGGAGGGCTATTTGGTGACATATATAAGAAGCCTTAAAAATATAGAGTCCCCTGACCCAATAATGACAGCCCTGGGAATTTATCCTGAGAAAATAATCAGAAAAGCAGTCAAAAGTGTACGTAAAAGAATATTTATTTCGGTGCTAGGTATAATAGTAAAAAAAAAAAAAAAAGTCAAACAATCCACAGGAACTTAGTTAAATAATTCATGGTACTTTTCTATAAGGAATACTAACCGTCTTTGTTTTTTAGGTGTTCTTAGAGCTCGCTTGGTGATGTGTACCAGTCTGCTTTCACAACGCCTGAGATAATCAACTTATAACAAGCAAAGGTTTGTTTGGCTCATGGTTTTGGAGATTTCAGCCCAGGACTGATTGGCCTGTTGTTTGAGGCCTGTGAGTGGTGAATCCTGGTGGGAGAGCACGGCGGAGCCAAACTGGTCAGGAAATGGAAAATAGAGTAAGAAGAAGAGACTGGGGTCCCACTAGCCCCTTCAAGGGCACACCTCCAATAACCAGAAGACTCCCCCTGGGCCTCACCTCTTGTTAGAAGGTCACACCACCTTCTAACAGCACCAAGCTGGGAAGAAGCCTTTAACACACCAGCCTGTGGGGGACATTCCAGATGCAGACATAGCAAGATGTGTGGATGGATGTTCTCCTTTGCCCTCCAGATTCATTCTCCATCATCTAAGCTCCCTGCCCACTGTCCTTCTTTGGGGTTTGTCCAGAGGTGAGAGGATGGGTGTTCGATTCCTGGTTGCTTCTCTCCTTAAGGCCAGAGACTGCGTCAGGCATCCCTCCCCCTGACGTCCCCTCCCCCACCTCTACCTCATGTCCCAGTAACCGCCCCCACACACCCAGGTTCAGCAGTGGGAATAGCTTCCCACTGTGCTTAGTTTTGTCCTGGGGCACTGCAGCACCCTTCTGGGTCCCTGGTCCCTTACTGTCCTCAGGAGGCTAAAGGAAAGCTTGTTTCCTGCTAGGACCCAGACTGATCCAATGCAGAGAAGCAAAACAAGAACATGCCTACAATATAACGTGAAATGGTGGAATTAGGCTAGAAAACAGTGCAATCCCAACTCTGTAAATAAATAAATATATTTAGAAAAACGAAACGTGTCTACACATCAGGGGAAAAAAGACTGGAAGGAAATGCACCCTATGATTCACTCCCTGTATCACCTTTAAGGTGAAAGAATATTTAAATGATTCTACATTTTAAAGCAAACTGAAGTAGAACAATTAAGTGTGCAAGAGGAGGATAATGGCACGTCAGTCATCAACAGAAAACATTGCAAACGACAGGTTTGAGGTAAATGCATGACGTGTAATTGAAACCGTGGTAGGGACCCTGGCTAGGCCTCGGCTGTTATCAGCCACATCTGATCCAATGCTCAGATGCCTCCTGAAGCCATCCTGGTGCCTCATAGAACTCCTTGCTGGGGCTGGAGCATTTCAGAAGCTGCACTTGTGGTGGCTCTGGCCTTGGCCTTGTGTGCCGTTGTGGTCAGGCTGGGGTGGGATCGAGGGGGCAGAGGGGCCTTGGATCAAGTGCACAGATCAGGCCTGAGTAAGCCAATATTTTGACACCCTCCAAAGTGGACCCTTAAATGTTGTTGCACATTTATTTTTTTAAATATATATTTTAGTTATACATGGACACAATCTTTATTTTGTTTATTTATTTATTTTTATGTGGTGCTGAGGATCGAACCCAGTGCCTCACATGTACGAGGCAAGGGCTCTGCCACTCAGCTACACCCCCATCCCGTTGTTGCACATTTATTGAGAGGGGAGAAAGGGAAGCCTGACTTTCTATTGGTACAAATTCTAAGTCTCTGTGCCTAAAATAAGGAATTGCTTACAAACACCAAACACAGCATGATATTTGGGCTTACTCGAAATGGTCTTCCTAAAGTAGAGACGGAAGCTAGGATAGACCTCTTTAATAACATACATGGATACATACATGGATGTGGTTACAAAGACCAAATTTGAAGTGTTCAAGACTTGGGCAGGGGGTGCAGCTCAGTGGTAGAGCAAACCATGAGCTAAGAAACATGAGGCTCTGGGTTCAATCCCCAGCACAATTTAAAAAAAAAAAAAAGGATGGAGCTTATAGGTGGGTGGAGTAGTAAAATTTCATGTCAGCAAATGTTTCCTATAATCCTTGATTATGTTCTTTTTTTTTTCTTTTATATATCAGGTAGCTTGTTTGTTTTTTTAATGTTGGCAACTGTTTACTTATTTATTTTTTATGTGGTGCTGAGGATGGAACCCAGTGCCTCACATGGGCTAAGCAAGCGCTCTACACTGAGTCCCAAGCCCAGCCCAGGTAGCTCATATTGGCTATCTTCACTGGTGGAAGGCTTTCTTGCATTTGGGAAACTTCCTTCAGACACATGCCGAGCATGCCTAAGAAACACGAGATGCGCTACAAATCCACACTCCCATCGGTATCTTTTACGTCTTTCTCAACCAGGGCTAAGCCAGGACTTCCCCTCACATCTCAGCTTCTCAGGGAAGGTCAGTCCTTCATTATGGACAAAGTGAACTCCAGGGGAACCTGTTTAGTCAGCTATTTCACTGCTGTGACTAAAAGACTTGACCAGAACAAGAGGAGGAAAGTTTATTGGGGACTCACGGTTTCAGAGGACCCAGTCCATACACAGCTGCTTCCATTCTTGGGGCTTCAGGTGAGGCAGACATTGTGGCAGAAGAGTGTGGCAGAGGGAAGCAGCTCACATGATGATCAGGAAGCAGAGAGAGACTCCAATGGCCAGATACAAAATATATACCCCAAAGGCACGCCTCCCATGACCCCCCTCCTCCAGCCACACCCCACCCACCTTCAGTCACCACTCAGTTAATCCCATCAGGGGATCACTTCCCTGATTGGGTTAAGGCTCTTATAACACAATCATTCCCCCTCTAAACCTTCTTGCATTGTCTCACACATGAGCTTTTGGGGAATACCTCATATTCAAACCATGACAGAACAAAAACAACCAAGCAATTGGTAAGAAGAAACCTGAGGAGCTTGGAGAGAGAGATGGTCCTGCTCATCCTGGTGATCAATGATAGGTCCCAGGTTACACCCTGGAGGAGGTAGCAGGTCGTCCTTGGTCAAGGGCTGACTCTGGACACAGGGCAACATCTCCAGGCCTCTGGTCTGACAGTAAGAACCCTGGCTACCCACACTCGGGATCGTGCCCAGCAACCACTGCCTTGCTCTAACTGGTCCAAAGACAGTAACTCATATCTGGCCTGTGACCGTGAACCCTGGTTCCAGCCGAGGGAGCGCGTGGCTGTGTACCTGGATATAGCGAGGTTTGTTTCTCCGCGGCCAAGTACGTGCTTCTCCTGGTCTTCTTCCATGTAAAATACCAGTGGAGCATACAAGTTTGCAGAAAAGGTCCACCACTCTGTCTTGCCAAAAGCTCCTTTCTCCACTATGCACTGAGTAGGGTGAGTCCAGGCCACTGTTTGCAAAATGCATCTTTTGTATCTTTCCAATCAGATCATTTTTTTTCTAGACATCTCAAAGAACTTAAATTTTTAAGAAAGTAAAATTAATTACTTGTATGTAATCAGCACTCATTATTCAGGACTTACTTCCAGGGTTTCCTCTCCTAGAGCCCATATTTCAGGTCTCAGGTAGAGGTGCAGCTTGGAGTAGCACCGGGACACCTTGCTTGAGCTAGTTGCAAAAATGATAAAAAACTGCTAACTTTATATAGCTATTGCTACATGCCAGGCTGGGTTTCAAGTTCTTCCTGTGCACCTAGTACTTGGGCTGGAGGTGAAATTCCATGGTGAACTCTATGGTAGTGTGTACTTAGCATGCACGAGGTCCTAGGTCCAATCCCAGCGCTGAACCAAACCAAATCACAACAACAACCATTGCCACCACCATAAAAACCCTGGCACTATTAAGATGCTCATTTTATAGATAAGGACACAGAGCACAGAGAAGTGAAAGAACTTTCCTGAGGTCCCACATCCAGTAAGTTAGTGGAACCCAGATTTAAATCTTGCATGGCTCTAATGCCATCAAACCTTTCTGGACCTTTCTGAATGTGTTGTACATTTCAACGCAAGAAACTTTGGCCAGAGTTTCCATTTCACCCATCATAACTAGAGTCGCACTTGGAAACCTGAGTCACTGGCGCCGTATTTCTGATGTAGTCCCATGATCTTTTGGCATCCCTTGTAGATTGGTTACTGGGATAGCTGCCCAGCTCTTCTCCCCCTAAATCCAGCTCTGCTGGGCATCCAAGTTCCCTGATCACGGCCCACAAGACAGTAAACCTCAGATGCAATTCTTCAGCATCAGAGCCAAGAAAAGCTGGATCTCGCCTTTCCCTGAGCTTTGGGTTCCTGCACACACTCCGTCTTCTGATTTGCAGAAAGAGAAAACAGTGTCTGAATCTCTAGGCATCCTTTGTGAGGACCAGTTTTCTCCCAATCAGTTGGAAGCTACTTCTGCAACCAAATGCCCTCACCTCCCTCCCAGCACCAGAGGTGAACGTGTTCACTAATTACCTTCATCTGCAAAGACCGCGTCTCTGAGTGGTGTGCCCACAGCAGGACTTTTGAAAAACCTGCTGCAGGTTAAAAAGCAGACCTGCTTTTAATTTATTAAAAGACTTGGCATTTTTTTCCCCACCGAGCATTTTAAAATGCAATTAGACAAAATGGAATAATAATCAGGCAAAAGTACTCAGGAGTTTTCACATTGGGGGCTATTCCTTTCTCACGTGCCTTCCCATTTTTGGGTCTTTATGCTGGGACAATATGCCTATGGGACTGACATTGATGGCCTTCCCTGCGTCATCCCTGTGTTCCTGTGGAGTTGGGTGCTCTGAAATCAACCACTGGATTTTACATCACTCTTTCTAGATGCCATGAAGCCCAGCACCTTGAGAGTCACCCTGTGCAATGGTCAGTTACGATTGGAGGTATTTAATTATATTTTCCCCAAGACCAGGCCTAGGCATCTGCATTTTAAGCAATTTCCTTAAGTTACTGAGATGCACAGACGCATTCAAGAGCCACTGCAAATTCCAGGCCTGTGTCTACCTGTATCATTACGGAGTCCTTGGCCCCAACACAGTGACTGGAACAGGGAGCATCAGACGAGCATTTACTGAATGAATGCATGACATTTCCATAGGATGTATTTGGAATTTTACAGACAATAAAAAGGAGGAACAGTCCCACCTCACTCACTGGTGAGGGTTACAAGGAAATAGAACATGAACATGCGTCAGGAACTGCATGATTTTAATTTTGTTAACACATTCAAGTGCATGTTGTACAGGGATTTTGTGTGTCCACAAGATACACCCTGGGAAGACCCATGTACCCCACAAAGAGAAACCTCATGCCATTAAGTATGCACAATTGGCCCCTGGCCACTACCACAGCCAGAATAGAAGGAAAACTGGCAGACTGAACAGGAAAAGGGCAAGAGTCTGTGGAGGAGGCTGACATCGGGCCACAGACTCCTAAAAAGGTGAAGATCTGTGATTCTGTGATATTTAAAAGCCTTTGGACTTTACCACCATCTTCCCCACCCATCCCTGGTCCAGATAAGGTTACCCCTTCATGTGCCCACAGGCAGTCGTGGGTACAGATGAGCATGTTGTCTTATTAAAATGTGCCTGGGTTTGCTTTCCATTTCTGTGACAAAATATCAGAGATCCACCACTTAAAAGAAGGAAAGTTTTATTTAGGCTCGCGGTTTCAGAGGTTTGAGTCCATGGTCACTTGGCCATGCTGCTTTGGGAACTGTGATGGGGGAGAACATCGTGGCAAAAGTGTGTGGCAGAGGAAGCAGCCACTAGTTCCTACCATTTGAAGGTCCTGCTACTTCCCAATAGTTCCACAGACTGGGGACCAAGCCTTTAACACATGGGACCTTGGGGGACACTGTAGATCCAAACCATGGTAGTACCAGTGTTCCCCTCTGGGCTGGAAGCCTGGGGCTCAGGTCTCTGTTTGCATTTGGGATCCCCAGGCCTCACGTGGTGCCTGCTCATGACTAATGGGGTCTTTATAGGTGTCCATCAGATCCACCCATCTGTCCATCAGTGTGGATCTCAGTCGTTAAATCTTTTTAGGGCCCTGGGATTTGCGACCAGAGCAATGCGTTCAAAGAGCCCCGTGAGCCTCGGGAGGGAAGCTGCTCCCCGTCATCAGCTTCTGCTCCTTTCACAGCTCTACCCCTCTAGGACTTAATGGTCAGCTAATCAAATGCAGTCTTGTTCTTGAAAAAAAAGAAAGTAGCCAGTTTGAAAAGGCTTGCTGTGACCTCCTTACCCAATCAGGGAGCTTCACGCTGCGAGGACAAAGCCAGATTTGGGTATTGGCCAGATTAACTTTCCACTGAGTTCTCTTTGTCTCCCTTCTCCTCTGGTTTTCTTCCCTTCCTTCTCTCCCTCCCTTCTTTTGACCCCAAACTGCTGCCCTCCACACACACGCTGCGTTGAAGCAGGATCACGTTCTCTGTCGTCTGCAGCAGCACCAGATCAACTGTGCCAAGTTCAACTTATAAAAAATTTAAGGGGAAATAATCACCTCGACAGCTTGTTTGGATTTCAAGCCTCCTGGTATTTCCCCGGACCAGCACTCTTCCCCGCCAATTTATTGTCCCTGGCCTGTGAGAAAAGTCTTGGACACGTGGGCCTGCAAACCAGACTCCCCCTCAGCTGTAGGCATATCGCCATGCGTATGTATCCTCCTGCAGCCACGAACCTGGCCAGCCTCCCATCCAGTCTCCTTTGAGCCTCTACCTGTAGCTCCACGTCCCTGTGCAGGAGTGTGTCCTCAACATCCTAAGCCAGGGTCTTGGCACTCAGTGGGCAGACACTCAACATGTCTGGGGAAGAGATGCCTTGGGTTGCACCTTCTGGCTTTTGATTTCCAAGGAAGAGAGGTTGGTGGGACTCTCTTGCAGCGACCATTCGTTTGACACCTGATAGATGTTCCCTGAACACCACGTGTGTGCTGGGCAGGGTGCAGGGTGCAGAGTCCACGGGCAGGTTGCCCAGCTTCATGCCCAGTAGCAAAGTGCCTGTGAATTTGGTCAGTCCCTGCAATGTGCAGGTGCGGATCTCCCCAGAAAGGTCACAGGTCTAAGAATACGTAACCGTGCAAGCATCGGAGGGCGGCGCGTGGTTCACAAACCCTCCCACAGGACCCCAGAGCCAGCTTTGGATGGGTGCCCGGTAGTCCCCTTTGCTGCTGACCTTTCTCTCTTTGCTCTTTCTGGCCTTCTGCTCACCCTTAGGCTGGAGCCCATCTAGTCAAAGCCATGAAGGTGGCTGTTGGGGCCTCTGATGGATTTTGAAGGGGTTAGAGACTTAACAGTCTGCAGGAGGCAGAGGACTTTCCTTGGCAGAAGAGCATCCAAGGGACAAACCACCCTGGTCCTTGCACTCTGAACCCTTGATGAATTGACGAGCTGAAGGACCATCCTCCCCCGTTAGGAATGAGGGAGAGGATGGATACAGAGAATAAACGAGTGCACCGGGGAGGGCTGGCGGAAAAACAGGGGTCTCTATCCCACGTAGTACTTGAGACATATACTAAAACATTATTTGTCATCATTCATCTGAAATTCTGATTTAAAGGGGGCATTGCTCGTAGACCTTCATCCTCCCACTACCAGCCCAGCATTAGGTGGGGGTCCTTGATTTTTCTTTTCCAAGTCTGGCAATTCAACCTGGGACACTCATGGCCACTTCAGGAAGGCCCCTTCTTACTTTCTGCTGCCATAATAACTGTGATTCAGCTGGCAGAGCTGCCCTTATGGAGAGGGAGAGAGTCAGCACTGTTAAAGAAAAAGGGAATATGCCTTTAAAATTTTGCTTTTACGTGGGGGCTCCTCTTGGTTGGTAATGACTACACAGGCAGACCCATGGCAGAAGGAATAACTCAGCTTCTTTGTTCCCAATTCCTTCCAGTGGTCTCACAAGAGTGTATTATTTTATGATGAGATAGGACTACTTTTCCTTTGCCTTTTGGGTCAGGGATTTCTTGCATGTATGAGTTTGCTCTGGCTGCTGTAACAAAATGCTACCTTATAGTGAATGGCTTAAGCAAGGCAATATTGACTTCCAGGTCTGGAGACAAGGAGTCCAAAGTCAAATGTTGGTTCTTTCTGAGGCTGTGAGGGTGAATCTGTTCCAGACTTCTCCCTTCAATTCCCGTGGTTTTCTGGCAATCTTTGGTGTTCCTTCACTTGGAGAAGCATCACGCCAAACTTTATACTTCTATCTTCATGTAGCATTCTCCCCATTGTGTTTCTATGTCCAACTTCTCCTTTTTAGGACTTGAGTCATTTTGGATTAAAACAACCCTTAGGACCTCATTTTCACTTGATTTACCAATGTTAAGACTCTACCCCCAAATAAAGCCACATTCTGAGGTACTAGAGGTCAGGACTTCAACAATGTCCTTTTTCAGGGGACTACGATTCAGTTACAAGGTGCACAGCTATGTCACGTACACTAGCATTGGCTACAGAGCTCAGGGAATATGCCAAGAGGCCCGTGGAGCCTTGGAGAACAGTGGTCTGGCTTTGCTGTTGGCTTTGGTGGATGATGATTTAAGACCTTGGTGTAATGGAAGATAAACTGCTTGTCACTGCCCACTCTCGTGTTCCAGGAGATTGCATTTTTGTGTGCGGCTGCCCCCGCATTGCCCTGCAAAGGGCTTTTCCATTATGTTAAGAGCTGGTGCTGAGAGCCGCCATTACTATTCAGCCCTTTGGCCTCCACCGTCTCCCATCCCCTCTACCCTGAGCACCTCCCTCTGACCTTCCAGGAGGTAACATCAGGGCTATTTCCCTCAAGAGACCTCTGCAATTACTTGCCTGCAACAGGGGGAAGCCGGGGGCTGCTTTGCTTGGAGAATGCAAAGCAGGGGAGGTGGAGGAAAGGGGGCATTGCTCGGAGACCTCCATCCTCCCTCTACCAGCCCACCATTAGGATAAAGGGGAAATAAGAGAACTACTTTGGGCCTCTGTTTGCTTTCCCTCCTCTGAACAGATGCTGGGAAAACAAGATAAAATCCCTTGTCAGCTTGGGCTCCAAATCCTCATTTATTTATTAAGAAATGATCATTTTCTCCAAAAAGCCATTTATCTTGTTTTTCTGGGCTCTGTCCATTAATAAAGAAGTGGAGGGAGGGAAAGCTCTACTTTCTGGCCATGGGTGTGTTTTGGTGCCTTTCAGTGTCCCCATCAGCAGGGAGAATGTTTTTTGAAGCCCGTCCTAAGAACATCCTGCTCATTTGAGCTTCTCCAAGGATGACGGGTACAGTGAAGCTGGCATGATGTCCAAAAACAGTCACACCGGGGCTGGGGAAGGTGCCCGTGTTAGCTGCTGCTGCTGCCTTAACAGAGTTCCAGACTGGGTGGCGTCAACAGAGGAAATTTATTTTCTCACAGTCCTGGAAGCTGGAAGTCCAAGACCAAAGTGCTGGCAGGGCTGATTTCTTCTGAGGCCTCTTTCCTTGGCTTATAGGTGGCCTCTTATCTCTGTGTCCTCACACGATCTTCCCTCTATATGTGGACACTTCTCTTCTTCTTCTTCTTTTTTTTTTTTTTTTGGTAGAACCCAGGGGTACTTTACCACTGGCCACATCCCCAGCCCTATTTTGTATTTTATCTCAAGACAGGGCCTTGCTAAGTTGCTTAGAGCCTTGCTAAGTTGCTGAGGCTGGCTTTGAACTTGCAATCCTCCTGCTTCAGCCTCCTGACTGGCTGGGATTACAGGTCTATTCCACTGCGCCTGACCAAATCTCCTCTTCCTATATGGACGCCAGTCACATTAGATTAGGGTCTACCTGGGGACCTCATTGTAACTTAATTGTCTCTGTAAAAACCCTGTCTCCAAAATACAGTCACATTCTGAGGTCCTAGGGTTAGGAATGAATTTAGGGGATGAGCACATGATTCCACCCAACACAGTGTCTGTGTTAGGGGTCCAGCTTTGCCTCTTATCTCTGGATAAGTGGCCTTGGGGAAGTATATGTGGGGTTTCTGTTGCTGTCAATAACAAGAACAAGTCTTGAGCAGTAAGAGAATCTAATGGGGTGATACAGAGAACACATCACAGGATGGAAAGGCTGGAGACTTAATGGGAAGGCTGGAGAACAGGCAGCAACTCTGGTCCCTTGGGGGATGGGAGGCAGGAACCCCAGGAGCTTCTCTGGGGTGGAAACTCTGATAGGGGGTTGGTGGCCAGGATGATGAACTCAGGAGTCCCAGCAGACAGCTGCTCTGCCGTTTCTCCACTGTGGTTTGGGAGCAGCAGGAAGAAGGATCCAAACCCTTGGACTTCAGTGATGGTAACCAGGGACGAGTGTTCACATCTTTCCAAGACCACCCAGAGTCAAAGGGAGTGACCCCTCCAGAGAAAATAGGCAGCTGTCAGGAACAAATGTCATGAGGTCAAAACAATAACAATATACGTCACATGACTTATGCATTCAAAAAGAGGGGGCTAATTGCACCATCTCAGTTACTCTGTCTTCGTTAAACATTTATCAAAACTCTCCCCCACTTTCTTGAGTTCCTCTCCTTTCTTTGTTAGGTGGGTGTTGAGATTTGTATGCACAGATTTTTTTTTTTTTTTTTTTTGCCTGTGGTTGCTGCCTGGTATTCTCCACAGTGGGGTGTTGGTTTCTGTCTGCTCAGGAAGGTCACCAAGCTTACATGCTATAAAAAACCCGAGTGAACAGCTTTCTGGTATAGATCAGTTTATTAATGCCTTCTTTGTGATTTGCACTGGTTGTAAATATTATATTCATTATAAATAATAATTCAACCTGCCATTCTTCCTCTGGTCCTCGGTTACCTTGTCCATAAAACAAGAGGGTTGAATTAAATGATTATTAAGGTCTATTTCAGCTTGAGCTCCAGTGGAATCCATGAAAATTAAACTCCTCAGTTTGGACCGTCGATGGGGGGTGACTGTGTGAGGCACCCCCCAAGAACTTGGAAATGGAAAATATAATTTCCCTCGGAGAGAAAAATGATAAAACCAGCCAGCCTCAGATCAAAGAAGATATATTCAAAGTCTTCTTAAATGGACAGGATGGAATTCTGACCAGAGCTGTCTAGATTGACAGCACCAACATCCCTGGGGAGAGAATGGCTGCCAAAATGAGTCGGAGAGTCACAGACACATAGAAAAAGGAGACTAAGGAGTGTGACTAGGACCTGTTTAATTCTGGCCAAGACAAGGCTGGGTAAGGGGTGCCCACACATTAGTGGGATCCTGGACTCTGGCTAAGCCTCTGTTAAGGAGAGGGGGTAGGGCACAGGGGATCATGACTGGAAGCTTCTGAGCAGGGATGAGTCAACCTGTTTAAGCATGGTACAGGCACCAGCCAAACATGAAGGTGTTCAGCTACAACTGGAGCAAGGACCTAGGGTCTCTGCTACACCCAAGGCTTACCTTCTAGTGGCTGGGAGGTCGGGGGTGGGGGGTGGTCCCTGGCATGGGAAGGACCCAGTGTAAGATGGTGTAGAAGGAGGCTCAGGACAGAAGCCATTTGTCCATCAGTTAAGACATATTTTAATACTTTGATAACATACCATGTTTGAGTCCTTCAGGTCATTCCCTCTCTCTGGCTCCTGCTTACCAAGCAGTCCTTGGGTTGGGAGGTAGTTTCCCCGTGTGTTTCTACCTGAGGGGAAGAGCGGCCAGGGCTGGCTTACATGATTGGAAGATGAGTGCGTTTTTCAAGGTAAACAGAATTTCTGCTTTATCAGTCTCTTAGGAGGCTGCTCCTATTGATCCATGTGAATTCACCCTGATGAGAGAAATCCACTCTTGGCTGGCTGACAAAGTCAACTGTCTCAATTAAAAAGAGAAGGAAAGAAAACACAGAGTCCTAAACTTATCCCATGGAAATACTTCTTGGAAGCAGCCAGCCAGGCCTTCTTTCCAGTGTGGACGTGGTGGTCCAAGGGGTCTTTGAGTAGTTTTTCTGCAGGGTCTCAGGCTGAATGTCCCTAGATGTGAAAATTCAATTTCAGGCAAATCAGCATGATACAGGGATCTCTCTGTTCCTCCCCATCCCCACCTTCTCTCCTCCTCTCCACTCTCCTCTCCTTCTCCTTCCTTTCTTCCCACGCTTTATTTTAGTAGTGCAATTCTTATTTTCCAACAATCTTGGAAAAGACATAATGTTGCAGATATGCACATCCTATGTTGGGCATCTCGACTTGGGTATCAAACGGATGCCGGAGAGCGCCCCTGATTCCCTCCTGGCCCTCCTCCTCCCTACTGTTCCTCGTCTTTCAGCCTCACTCGCTTCTCTAGCTCCTGCCTCCACTGAGGACATGTATCCAGACACCATCACCCCCCAGCTGGGGCCCACCTCCCTGAAACTTGTCTCACCACCGTCCCCTCTTCCCTCCATTTCTGCAGCAGTCCTGTCAAATGCCTTTCCTCTTGCGTTCCTGCCCTAGAGGCTCATTATTTATGCAGTGAGTTGCTCCAAATGTGGAGCCGATCACGATTGCCCTGTGTGGCGTGTGCAACGTTTCCCATCACACTTCGTGTTCAGATTCCTTCCACCGCTGACCTGGCCCTCTGCCTACTGACTCGCCATCAGCTCCTCCTTCACTCTGTGGCTCCAGACACCCCAACTTACTGTTGTTCCCTCAGTGTGCCAGGCTTGCTCTCTGCTTTGCTTCTGCTGTTGCTTCTGTTCAGAACCACAGGTGCCCTTGACTTTGAATGGTCCACTTTCTCACAGCAATCAAGTCGTTGTGCCATGTACATCTCTGAGAGGTCTTGCCTCAGGACCTTTTTAAATAGCCCATCGCACTCTTACCCTACAGCTCTTGGTCTGCTCCCCACTCCCCGTCCTTGCGCATGCTACATCTTATAGCAGATACCGCTGTGGATGCTGCAGTGGATGCTGTAGTGGATAATGGTGTGTTGGTCAGATCTTGCTCTGGTGCTGAGGCACTCACTGCCCGAGCTGCTGGGGCCTTGGTTGCCAGCAACTTACACCCAACACACTATCACTCCAGCCATTGGCCTTTACCCGAGGGAGCTGCTTCACCAGGGCCCATGCCCGCTTCCTGGAGGCAGCCCACAGCCAATGGCTAATAAGGTGGGCATCCGAATGTCTGATTCTGTGGTTTCAATTAGGACCAACTCTGCTTATTGTCCCAAGTTCCAGAGCTCCCCAACAGGATGGCCGAGGCTTATGAGGCAAGCATATCGCAGCTCACCTCCTCCCACCCCGCCCACCCTGTGTCCTTCACCCTCTGTGTGCTGTTTCTGAGAGTACTCCCCCCAAATCCCTGCAGATCTCTCTCTCACACAGTCTACTTCTTGTCAAGCTTAAAACCAGGAGCCACTATCCAAAATCACGTGTTTTGTATCTATTTCCTGTCTCTCCAACTAAGACTTGCTTTCCCTGAGAGTAGGGGTAGTGTGCGTGTCTTGTTCATCTGTATCCTACCCCAGATACTTACCATGATGACGGGCATACAGTAGGAGTTCAATAAATACTAAATGAATGAATGACCCCAGTGCCTAGAATAAAATGAAACTGCCATCTTGAAATTGTGTGTGTGGTGGGTGGGGGGCTTTCTTCCCCTTGCCATTGCCCCACCCAAACCCACCACTGAGAAGTGCCTGAGATTCCTCAGTTCAGCTGGTTTGGGGGTCAGGAAAGCCAGATTATAGCGAGGCTCCATCTCCCACAAGCTGTTCACTGTGTCTCGTTAAGTCGGCATGTCCTTGCAGGGTCGTTAGACTGATCAGTTGGGACAGTGAGCCTAACACTCTGTTCTAGGAAAAAAGCTGGGAGAATGGGAAAATTATACAATTGATCCATCTCGTGAAGCCAGTGAGGAAATCCTGGGAATCTGGAGAAAGCTCTAGAAGATGGAGTACCCTGTGAGATTGAAGGTGGGAAGATGATATCAGACTCTGGAACCCCAAGTCAGGGGTGGTCCCTTTGTACTATAGCATCTGGAAGGCAGACTGCTTGGGATCTCCCTTGGGCTGTCCTTGTGCTATGGAACCCAATTTTATTCCAGTCGAGTGCCCAGGAAGCCACCCGCTGAACCTTTACAGTCAGTCTCCGTCTCTGTTGTCAG
The DNA here is from genome assembly GCF_021218885.2 of Marmota monax. Lineage (NCBI taxonomy): Eukaryota > Metazoa > Chordata > Mammalia > Rodentia > Sciuridae > Marmota > Marmota monax. The sequence continues at coordinate 38,821,649 of NW_026693571.1, forward strand.
TATTGGAATTCCCTGGAATGTTCAGTGGGCCATCCATAGGAGGTCATAAAGGACATTTCTGGGTCAGAGCAAGTGACAGAGATGGCTTTCTGCACATCGTCATGGCCTATTTGTTCTCTCCTAGTCTTTCCCAGTTGCTTTCGCATCCAGTGCATTTTTTTTCTGTTTCAGCAGGCGTTTTGACAGACAGGCAAACAAGGCTGTGTGTGAACTTGAGGGCTCTGACCTCTCACCTGGGCAGGAACACGGTCAGCTGGAGGAAGGAGATGCCGGGAAACCTCTGCCCCAGATCCAATAGGGGGACATGGCTGGGAGGGACAGCAGACTCCTGCCTGGTGAAGTCCTCAAGAAGAGGGCCGGGTGGGCCCTGTCCTCCCTGCCCCAGGAGGAGAGGTGGTTCCACCCCAGCCTTGCTCCCAGGGGGTCCGGGTCAGAGCTCCCTCTGAGAACAACTGCAGCTCAGCTCTCTCTGCCTCCAAAGGCAGCCAGGACAATTGCCACTACACAGACCCAGAAAGAGGTGCCAGGATGATCCACCCACTCACCTCCTATGTCATTCTGTCATGGCGCAAAAAGAGAAGGTTCCTGTAGTGGACCCTCTAAACGTCCACAGCCTGAGATGTTCTGGATGTGCGCACAGCGGTCCCGGGATGGCTCATTAAACACTGCCAGAGGACACGGGTCTCAGCCTCCTAAGCAGGTTGATGTTGGGGAGGCTGGGAAAACAGGAGCCTCTACAAAGGACATAGAGGCAAGAGGGGCTGAACCAGAGGAGAGTGTCTGATCCCCGTAGCCAGCCAGAGAAGACGAATCCCTTCCTTGGCATGCCACCAGCCTTGGGGGAAACGCCTCTGAAGACTTCTGGGATACACATCATTGGCCTAAGTGTCGGAAGGTGCCGGGATACCAGTAATAGCAAATATCCTCACAGAAAGGCAGAGAACGCCTCATCTCTGCCATGGCTAAATTGTTTTTATAACAGTTGCTTCACTCTCCTCAAGAATAAAACCATTGTTGGCACATAATATTCTCATCAGGGCACAAGGCAGGGCTCCATTCTTGGTCCCAGCATTTATTTAGTGGGTGATTAGTAATCTTAGGCAAGTCCTCCCTACCTTTTCTTAAAAATTAAAAAAAAAAAAACACCTCCATTTAATAATCCCCATTGTTAATGCTCACTATGGGTCGGGCATTGTCTTAGGAGCTAGAAATGTAGCACTAAGTAAGCAGACCCATGTACACTTTTCTTGTAGTCTGTATCTACTAATCCGAGGGGTCATCTTCCCCCATCTTACAGCTGCTGCAACTGAGACAGACCTACTCTCTGATAGGCCTGGGGCTCTATAACCCCTCCCTTTAGCCTTCCCTAGCTGCCCCCCAGGGAGGTTCTACCACTAGGGAGCGCTAGAGAGAGAGGCGTGGAGGCTGGAGTAGAGAAGGGACCCGCTCCCTCCTGGGGGCTTTCTTTCCTCTCTGCTCCTGGTCTCAGAACTTCTCTTCACCTCGTTGCTGCTGCCTGGCAGCCGCTGTCTATTCCTGGAGCAGAAGATGGTCCAATTTGCAGTTTTTTCAACACTCAGAGAACCAGCCAGTGGGCCCCTTCTGAGACTCTGGCACCAGCAGAGCAGCATCCTGCGCTCAGGGGTCTGATCTGAGCTCCACGCGCCTCATTCCAGCCTCTCTTGATTCCCCTCAGTGGCAGCTGCCATCTAAAGTTGCTACCTTCGTGTTCTCCTAGCGTTCACTTTTGCTGGCCCCCCCCTCCTTACCCTCCTCTCTGCTCTCTCTAACTCCATCTCTCTCTCTTCCCTCCAATTATCTCGCTAACAATGCTTTATACCTTGTTCATATTAGTCTTTATTTATTTAAAGACCTCCTGGTGGGCATCCCTGCTGTGCTCCTGTCTGCTGACAGGACTGTGGTCACACAGGTGAGGAGATGGCAGAGCCAGGGGCCTCTGCTGGTCCCCATGATCCCGAGCCTTTGCTTGGCCCTGATAATGTCTCACTGGCTGAAGATCAGTGGGGAACTGTTTCCTCTAATCACGAGCCCCCTCCGAAGCCCGGCTCACCCTCATTCATGAGGGAGGAGGAAAACAAAGTCCAGTGATCGGTCTTCAGGGAGGGCCACTTATTGGTCAAAAATGATATCAACTGTGCAATATTACCCTTCCCGGCCCATGACCCTGCTAGGATCATGGTGTCAGATTCTGTTCAGATCCTATCCTATAGTTATCGCCCCACTTCTTTCTTACAGATGGGACCTGGGACTTGGGTCAAGCAGAGATCTCCCAGTCTTGGGTAAGGTAGATCATTCCCCCAAGTCTAGGGGATAAATCATTATTGGTCTCTCTCTCTCTCCCTTCTTTGCCAAGAATTGGACAAATGACTCCATGGGGTGGAAAGACAGGAAGAGAAATCAACAGGGCCTTCCCTTCAGTTGCCACCCCAGCCCTCCTAGGTCGGAGTTCCAGCAGCCATCCTGGGACCATGAGACGACCATTCTGTGGATGGAAAGTCAACAGCTAAGGGCAGCAAAACAAAGACCTAGGAAAAGACACGGCCTTCCTCGGCCTTGGTTTCCATTGTTTGCAACCAAAGCATTTCCATCAGACATAAAATAACCATTTCCGACTGAGGCAGTGCAGCCGCCATGATCATCACCTGTCGGCCCTGTGCCTGCTGCTCTAGGCTGCCCCAGGAAAGGAAGTCCCACCCTGACAGCCACGGCCATTGATGGCTCTGCAGCGGTGTCCCCTAGCCCTTCATGCACACACTGCGAAGTCTGAGGCTGCTTCCTGTGCAGCCCTCAGAGCAGGAGGGCGAATAAATAAAAGGCTTTATGTTTACAGGCTAGTCAATGTTTATTCAGCCCCAACAGAGCAGTGGGCTGGAAGGAGCAGACACTCTAAAATGCCTCCAGGACTGAAGCCTGGGGTCAGCTGGAGGAAAGGGGCTCCTCTGTGCCCTCCCTGCAAACAGGCCTCCACAGCACAGAGGGGTGGAGGCCTTGGGAACCGCGGGGACCAGGGGCCATCTGGTCAGCTACCACGGGGACAAAGCCAGGGCTGCAGACGTGGAAGGGCTGAGTTCTCAATGCAGCTCCAACGGCCGTCATGGGTGGCTTATCTCAAATGCAGGGCAGGAAACAGTGTCCCTTTGTCTCGGGAGGCCACTGTTAGAGGATCTCATGGGAAAACCTGCAGTTCTAAGGGGAGTGATGTGGGGGGCTGTATGCAGCCTCTGAAGTGTGTATGTGAGTGTGTGTGTGTGTGTGAGGTTCCTGCAGGCAGCTTGCCTTCTCCTCGCCCTTATGTTTGCAGGCTATCGAACGTTGCCCGTTCTGTGGATTTTGCCCCTTTCCACTCCCCTCATCCACCCTGTGTGTTCTTCCTCACCCCCGCCACTCACTTCCCCCCTCTTACCCGCGTCTCCCTGCATTCTGGCTTCTGGAACAAAATAACGCGAAACCCCGTGGCTTATAAACAGCAGAAGTGTATTGCTCCCAGCTCCTGAGGCTCGAAGTCCCCCATCAAGACACTGGCAGATTCTGCATCTGATGAGAGCCCCCTTCCTCACAGAAGGCACCTCCTCACTGTGTCCTCACATGATGGAAGGGGCAAGCTGGCTCTCTGCGGTCCCCTTTAAAAGGGCACTAATGCCATCCACGAAGGCCCCGTCCTCACGTCCCCATCACCTCCTAGGACGATTGCATTGGGCTCTGGTTTCAACATCTGAATTTGGGGGAGACACTAACCATGAGACCCCGGCAACTAGTCTTTACCCAGTCATCTGCTAATTTCTTCGGGCAGGTTCTCTGCTCAAACGTTGGCAGGTCCCCCTGGACGGCTGACTCAAGTTCCGAGTCTGATGCTGTTCTTTAGAGTCCTCCTCTCTCCTCCCTCCGGGGTTCAGGCTGACCCTGACCCCCTTGTATACAAACTCTGCTTCAGCTAACCAAGTCCACCAAGGCTCAGCTTCAATGCCTTCTCGGCTTCCTTTAATCTCTGATTTCCTTTTCCATTTTTCTCGCCGAGGAAAGAGTCTTCCTGCCTCTGGATCATTGTGACAATTTATGCCCACTGCACTAGAATCACTAGAATTCTCTGTTTTGCTTGTTTCCCCCTATTACATAATAATAAATCCGAGATTCTCAACCGGGACTGGACTTTTTTGGTGTCACTACTAAGGTGATGTCAGTGGCCTCCCTCTGTGGGTAGAGGTCAGGGATACTGCTATAAACACCTGCCATGCCCAGAACCCACCCCCGCCCAAAGCAAAGGATCGCCAGCCCCAAATGTCCATAGATTCAAGGCCAAGAAACCCTGTATTCGATTATAAACTTCCTAGAGGTAGAAACCACACTTCCTATTCTTTTTTTGTTCTCCAAGTACACAGCTTTGACATAGAATCTTCTTCATTTTTTTTTTAAATGAATGACTATAAATGTTTAATAGAGCCTCATGGATCTTGTCTTGAACCTGTATGTAGCTGCCTACTGCCCATTGGCCACCTGCTTTTCCCATTAGCCACCTCGTGTACAGTCTGGGAGGTCTGATGTCCATGGCAACCCATCATTGATATTCTCCAAGGCTCTCCCACATTGCCAGACCCCATAAAGCAAAGTCCCAGCTCATATTCTCTCCGAACCTTATAGAAATTTCTCCACTAAGCTTTGCTTTAGTGTATTATATCTTCTGTCTTTATAGAGGGTCAATAAAAGAAGTGTTCTCTTGAACGGTATTTCTAACTCTTTTGTGGAACTTTGGTTAGCAATATTTCATGCATTCACAGCACTAGAAGGTGACCTTAATGCAGCCCCCTCATTTTATAGATGAAGAGAGTAATGTCCTCTGCATCAGGGACCCACAGGATGAATTCCTCCCTAAGTTTAATTCCAGGAAAACCTTTGTCTCTGTGGATGAATGTGTGTGCTTTATATTATCAGAAAACAAAATTCTATGCACACCGACAAGCTGTGGCTGCTTTTTTTTCTGCTTCTTCTTCTTCTTCTTCTTTTTTTTTTTTTTTTTTTGGCTTAGCATCAGAAAAGTTAGACCCAAATTAAATGCCCTGGTGTGAGAATCTGCTCCATTCAGGTGTCAAACTATTTATTGCTTCTGCTTTCATCAGCAAAAGTGTTATCCTTAAGTGCCTTCTCCTGCACCGTGTTTTAATCTTTAAGTTGCCTCGAGTCTTTTGGAAGTGGGTAAGATACAAATCTTAACTTGAGAAATAAAAACTTCTTAATGTTATTCTAACCATCTTCCATCCTGGAGTGGAAGGGCCTGGGCTGTGGGTGGAGTGGCCTGGGTTGGAATTCTGGCTGTATCATTCATCATTTACGTAACCTTGGGTTTGTTCTTGGCCTCTCTTGAAATCATAATGGCTACATTGTAGGGTTGGGAAGGATCAAATAAGAAATGATACATCAATGAGCATGCCTTTGTCTGCTGCATAACAAGTGCTTGGATACCTGTACTTCCTGTTTCAGTGCCCAGCCTTGTTGATGAAGGCTGTGGTTTTGTGTTTATTCTGGTGAATGACAGTATTGGCCACTTTCAAGTCATGATAACAATATTACACTTTAATACCAATTCTTCTTCTTCTTCTTTTTTTTTTTTTTTTTTTTTTAGTACGGGGGATTAAACTCAGAAGCACTCATCCACTGAACCACATCCCCAGAGCCCTATCTTATATTTTATTTAGAGACAAGGTCTCATTGAGTTGCTTAGCACCTTGCTTTTGCTGAGGCTGGCTTTGAACTTGGCGATCCTCCTGCCCCAGCCTCCCAAGCCGCAGGGATTACAGGCGTGTGCAGGTAACACCAATTCTTGTATTTCTTGTTTACCTTCCCATTTACAGGTAACGTCACTCTCAGTTCCTGTGGTTTTAATTGCTAAGGTAAGTTAGGTAAACACAGCACAGCACCCCACTTTGTGGAAATGGAGCCCTGATTGGCTGGTGGTGTTATTTTTCAGAGCTTGGGCTGTGTGTGCTTTTGCTGTGAAAACCTGAGGTTCCACACAGGAAATGTAGGGAATGTGGTTCACTTTACTTCTTGCCTTAGGATGGGAGGATTTTACGAACCAATGAAGAATATGGAATGTTTTAGATATCTTCATCATTAAGCAGTTTCCATTGGTTTAAAAATCCTGAGGTCCTAGAAAAAGTTAAAATAATAAATCAATCCCACTTGAAAAAATATCAAGTTTTTTAAACGTAGTTTGAGTCTCACAATTCCTTGCAGGGAAAGCAGTGGAGACACGGAGACTCAGAGAGACATCATAGCATGTCCCAGTCCATGGGAGGCTGGTTACAACACCTGGTTCCCCAGGACTAGATCCAGCCCTCACTGGACCTTGCCCCCTACATGCTCCCTAAGTTACTAAAACTAGGACTCCGAACACAGAGACTCACGTTCTGGACTGAGCTGAGAGGAGAGGGATTGGGATCAAAGTTGATCAACCTTCCAGAACTGGCCAAGGGGTCAACATTGAAGTGGGAAATCTAGCTAATGAAAACAAGATTCTAAAACTCAAGTCGATGGGTCGCACTGGCCACACTGCAAATGCTGAACAGCCACATGAGACTAGTGGCTCCATATTGGACAGCTCAGACCCAACATTTCCACCACTGCGGAGAGGTCTGCCCAGCCATCTTCTACCTACGTGGGAATCAAAGCAAAGTCATGATTGCAGGTCAACCGTTACTTATGACTCGAGTTTAAGTTCTCTCTGAGGAGGAGGACTGGGCTCTGGGGCCATCGGTGGTGGCCCACCCCAGCTTTCGTTGGTGGCTGCACAGTTCTCAGGCCAAGGCTCACCTGCGGTTCCAGAAAGCTAGTTAGGACAGGCAGCAAGGGGCCCTGGGAGCAACTGGCAACTGCCCTCCACTCCGCCTGGGTGGGGGTATTTACTGGTGGAACTCTGTGACTGGGGTGGGGGTGGATTTTAAAATATTCCGGGAAATATTGTCCTCACGCATTTATTTTCTCAAATAGAATTCACCTTCTAGCATGGCCCTGGGCCAAAAGTCCCAGGATCTCCTCCAAAAAAGAACATAAAGGTTCCTCAAAGGCCAAACTTGCTTTACATTACCCCTTTGGAAATGGATTGAGAGGAATTAAAGTGTCCAAATACGGTATTAGGTGCTTACGTGGCCTCTAAGGTCCCGGGGAGGTTTCTACTTTATATATTTGGGTACGTAAAAATACACAAACCGGTTCTCCCCACCCTCATCTCTCCAGGGTCCCTGAATCCAGAGTCTCCTCGCCGACCTTGACTCTCCTTCATTCTCTGCTTCTCTGGAGGCCTGGCACGGGGACAGGGCCCTCTCAGCGGCCCCTGCATGGTGCCTTTGAAGCTTAGAACAATCTTTTTTCCTGGTCCCAAAATAGTGCCTCTGTGATGAGCCCCGATGCCCACGCTGTCATGATCCCAGGTTTCTGGCTCTTCAGATAACGTCTGGCACACCAAATGCTGTATCTTCCTTTCACCTCTAACTTCACACTTTCCCCACGTACTTGGTTCATAACGCCACCAACTATTGCCACTTCATGAGCTCTCGCCGTGGGTGGGTCAGAAACGGTGGCAGAGGCTTTGCAGGTCTTGGCTAGTATTTATCTCACCACCTCTGAAGCGACCATCTTGCTCCAAGGTGCCATTCTCTCCCCTGGATCAGCACAACAGCTCCCCCACAGGTGTCCTTTCATCTGTTCTTGTTCTCTTCCTCCACTTTCAACAGAGAGGCCGCAAAGATTCTGTGAAATTGTGTTAGGCCAGGTTCTTCCCCCAGGCCCCAGTGCCCTTCAGAGTAAAGATCACAAAGTCTTTACAACGGCCTTTGGTAACCAAAAGAATCAGTTATACCTGCTGGCAATGCTCTAATCCCATCTCCTACCACTGTCTCCCTCCTTGCTCTCATCCATTTGCACTGGCCACAGGGCCTTTGCACTTGTGTTCTCTCTGCCAGATATCTTTGTGGCTCACACCCCTACCTCCTTCAAGTCTTTTTTTTTTCCCCCACTAATATATTGCTTTTTCAGTGAGGACTTTTTTGGCCACCCTATTTAAAATTATGTACACATACACACCTTATGCTTTATCTCCTGAATACCATTAGCATGGCACATATTGATTTATTTAATCTTCTCCAATTAAGAATCTAAGCTTCATTAAACAGAATTGTTTTTCTTTTTCTTTTCTTTTCTTCTTCTTCTTTTTTTTAAATAGTATGTTCCCAGAGCCTGGCACATGATAAGGTACTCAATACATATTTTTTGAATTAAGTGAGTTAATTCTCACATGTCCTTAGATTGCAGTTAATTCCTATTTTGTAGGTAGAAAAACTGAAGCTTAAGATCAAGCAACCTGCCTGAGCTCACACAGCTGGGTCCCTCTGACCCCAAGCTCCTGCACGTCACCCAACACATGTTCCCACTGTGACAACAACTACCATTTTGCTCGGGAATCTCTGGAGAGTCCCCTCAACCATCACAGCTCATGTGTCCCACAGCCTGCTTGCATTTTCAGGTATAGGACTTCCAGAGCATTCTTGCTTCCACAAAACCAAGAGCAGCAAATCCCCAAGGTGCCAGGCCACCATTAGCCAGAACTTCTAGACATGGCAGCATCTCCTTCCCACGAGGGCCAGAAAAACTCACCAAGTACAGATTCTCCAAAGACCCTGGGTGCGAGCCTGCCGCAGTCCTCAGCAGGTCAACAGTAAGAAACCTCCCTCCCAGACAAAACTGGGAACTGCAAACTCCATTTTGATTTAAAATGATGCATGAAGATTCCAGCAAATACAGACAGGACTTGTAGCCTACTTTTGTATGTTATGATTAATAGGTTCAGTTTTAATTTTGGTTAAAAATGTAGACAGGAAAGGAAAATGTTTTCATTGTTAGCTAATGAACAGGTACAACAACACAGTTAACTCTGCTCTTTGCAAGGAGATTGAAACTACTGGGACATTTTTCATTTTTGGTAAAATACACATAGCATAAACGTGCCACCTTGATCCTTTTTATTTGTGAAGTTCAGTAAAGTGCAATTCCCATTTTTGTGCAATGAAGCACCAGAACTTTTTCACCTTGCAAACCTGAATCTCTGCCTCCATTAAATACTAACAGCCAGGCTGGGGCTGTAGGTAGCTCAGTGGCAGAGGCAGAGCGCTGGCCTAACTGTGTGTGAGGCACTAGGTTCAATCCTCAGCACCACATAAAAATGAACAAATAAAGCCATTCTGTCCATACACAACTACAAAAAAAAAATGTAACTGCCTATTCTTCTTCCTGTCTCTGTGACTTTGACTACTCCAGCTTCGTGCATATCACAACATGGATGCACCTTTTTTTTAAGCACTGCTAAGAATCAATTCTTTTTTAAAACTTTTCTTCCATATTTTTATGGGTGCATTATAGTCGTACATCACAGTGGGATTTGTTGTTACATATTTGTACTTGTGCACAATGTAACAATATAATTTGGCCAATATCATTCCCCAGGATTTCTCCTCTGGGGATCAACACTTTTTAAATCTGATTTTGTGTATGCTTCATTGGATTAGACTGGGTGTAAAGGCCAGAGGCTATTTTTTTTAAAGATATTTATTTTCTCATAAACATTTTGTCTGCATTTATAATACATATAAAAAAAACATGCTTTGTTTACAACTACCCTGTTCAAACAGCGAGGCTGCCACAGAGCATTGCTTTTCTATTTAATTACACCTTTCCATTAAAATAAAATCATTTATTAAGATAATTAATCATCAATAAATAGAGAACAATATTAAATAGAACAATAAAGTGCATGTCTTAGAGCTGTGATTGTCACAATGTCTCCAGAAATCCTGGGTCTTCAGGGAAGTGTCCCGGCCACCGAGAAGGGGCCTGGGTTGGGGGAGAGGTCGAATTCCATCTTCCTCCATCTCCCCCCCAGCTTTACTCAGAGAAGCTCCGGTTAACATATCTCAAATTGTGGGTCCTGCATAATATTTTATATATTATAATATTTTATTTGAATAAAAAAGCTCCAGTGTTTCATCATTAGTGCTGTCCACCAAATATCCTGGTTCTCTTCCCTTCCAGACATGGCGCAGCGCTGTACTTCCTGAGGGCCGAGGGTCAGGGGAGACCATGTGACTAATTCTGGCCAACGAGCATGAACTTCTAGTTCACAGCATTTAATTGCCAATGCAAGACCCTCCAGGTCACCCCAGCCCTGTCTTTCTTCCTTTGCTGAGTTTGCTGGCAATGTTTTAGGTAGTGGCCACTCCATCAGCCTGGGTCCCAAAGTATTGATAATGAGGATGACGCAGAGCAGCATTCAGACAACTCTAGATGGAGGTTCAGCATGAGTTAGAATTAATCCTTTATAATCCCAGAAGCTCAGGAGGCTGAGGCAGGAGGATAGAGTTCAAAGCCAGCCTCAGCAATTTAGTGAGGCACTTAGCAACTCAGCAAGATCCTGTCTCTAATAAAATATTTAAAAAGGGCCAGGGATGTTGCTCAGCAGGTAAGCACCCCTGGGTTCAATTTCTACTACTGCCCACGCCCCCTAAAGAGAGAGAGAGAGAGAGAGAGAGAGAGAGAGAGAGAGAGAGAGAGAGAGAATTAACCCTTTGTTGTTAGGAGCCTGAGATTTAGGGGCTGATTTGTCACCACAGCTGAACCTGGCTTTCTCTATCTAATATACATAGTCTATAAAACATGTGACCACCACCATTTTGGAGATTCATGAATGCTTCTATCGAATCAAGCTCGTCTTCACTAATCGCCAACTTCTTTTAAACATCTTGTAATCCAGTCTCCCATTCTGTCTTCCTCTCTGACGCTTGTCCTCCATGCTTGCCTGGGACCCGAGGAATTTCAGGAGTCTCATCACATAGTTCACTCTGGTAGCTTCTCGGCTGCTGCAGATTTGAACTTTTTCCAGGAAAGCAATCTTCTGATGGCCACAGGTTTTCTCATTCGCCTCTTGCTGCTCAGTAATCCGTCCTCCTAGCTGGCTGCTCTCACTTCCAATGTTTACATGAGGGAAACAATTACAACTTCTCCAGCTCCGTGGCTGAGCCAGAGATGGGAGAGAGATGACACAGACAAAACCCAAGGAAGACTGGGGAGGAACCAAGCAGGGACGAGAAGTCTTTATTGGCAGCTGTGTGGTGTTGCAGGTCCCCTTTGTAATCAAGGGCTTCTAAGTTAGTGTTTATCAAAGGGCCGTCCTCCTCCATCAAAACCACAAGATAAAAATGTGTTTAAAACAGGTTAAAATGCAGCCCCGACGGTGAACATCTGAACATCTTGGAGATTCGTAGGTATGCTAAAAAGTTTGATGAAACACTGCCATAAATCATCCCAAGTTCCCTCTTTGATCATGAAGCATCAAAAACATTCTCTCTCTTTGTAATATTAGGGGATACCATTTCTTTTCAGCCTCGTCTCGGTATCCAAATTACTTTGTGTTTAAAAAATATATATATATTGCTGTCTCTTGATGCTCAGCCAGCTTCAGAATGTAGCTTGCCCAATATGCAGAGTATTGCAAGAAAGAAAATAAAGAGACATGTTCACTTTTTATGTCTTTTAAATTGTTGTGATATTAATGTGGGGTGTGTGTGTGTGTGTGTGTGTGTGTGTGAGAGAGAGAGAGAGAGAGAGAGAGAGAGAGAAAGGCAAGTGCGAGAAATGGTCTTGACAAAGTCAAGCGAGGATGAGGAGCCAGGTCCTGGGCTCCGGAAATCACCATGGAAACGGATGGTGGTCATTCCATTGATAATCAGCCACGTGTCCAAAACTTGCTAGGCGCCATCTCCCGTATTCACTATAACTGCACTTGGGGGAAGGAATGATTTCCTTTGCTTTAAAATGTGAATAATTGTCCGGAATATTACCTGGACCTAGGCCAAGTCATACTGAATTCATAAGACTGACCACAGGTTACAGCATGAAAACTCTGGAGAGGCTTCTCTGCAGACCCCAACTTCCTCTAAAGAGGATCTGCCTGGTCAGAGGCGAAAAGCCCCCTTTTCAATATGGATGTTATTTCATTTGGTCAAAGTAGGTCAGAGAAACTGGGCAGAGTGATCGCTCGTCCTTTATTAGAAGTTGTGTTTGAGGAAATTAAAGTAAGATGGGAACAGCATAATGAAGCCATGGTGTTTCTGTCACCTGGGTCACATCAGGACTCTAGGGAGGCAGGGACATTCACAGTTTCTATATGAAATGTCACCAGGACAGGTTGGTGGACGGAGACCATTTTAGAAATAAGAGTCCACGTGGAAGAAGTTCTATAGGAAGCTGCATTTCTAATCCATTCCTACAGGAGCAGGTGGGGAGAAAATAAGCGAGGATAAGGCACATCCTCTCCTTCGTGGCCAAGATCAACAGAAGGTGCACATTCAGGTTCACGCCCCCTTCAGCCACTGGAAAGTTCCCCAGATTTTTCATAGCAAATGCGGGCTCCATGTCCCACACGGTCCGCCTCACATACATTTTTTAGTGTTTCTTTATTTCAATTTTAATTTAGTTGGATGGAGAATCCCCCTCCATGTCTTGATCCTCTTTACCAAATCACATGCTGTGAAGAACATAATAAATGCTTATTAATAATAATGATATTTCTCTGTTGTGAGTTTCGGATCAATTGTCGTTGAAGGCAAAACATTCTGCAGTGATATGTGTCAACTTTTTAATGAAAACAACTCTGTGGAGTGTCTGTGGAGAGTTGTTCAGGGGTAAGTTACTAGGATACCCTAGCGGGAATTTGTAGGAATCGCTGTGTCCTTGTGTCGAGTGGCTTCAGAGTACCTGAGCCTACAGCAGGTTGAGTCCTGACATTGAGGCTTTCCTGCCTGGCATGCAGGGGGGGCTTCCCCATTAGCTTCAAAAGCTCCTCCTAATGCGGCTGCTTTGCTGATTGAGTCGTGCAGATCACTCAAATTCCTCGCAATGGTTTACACTTTAATCGCTCTCCCATGGTAATATAATGGTAATTGGTGTCACTTAATCTACTGTGCTGTTTAATGCCCCGAGACTTCTGGGGATTTCACACGACCCATCAGACTGTCACCTACATTCGTGATTTACCCTGGGAAAGAAGGGTGCTCCTTCTCCCAGGTGCCCCAACTCTTAAAGAAACGGGAGGAGGTGAATTCCTCCTGTGGGGCGTGTCCTGAAATGGAGATAGGGTTTTGGGTGTCTGAATTCCTCAGGGCTTCCAAGTCCTTTTCATTTTCCCCAAGGAACCTTTGAAGTCAATGAGTTAGTTGACTCATGCCGTGGGGTTTTGCTGTGTTGCTGTGATTTCTAATTTTCTGAAACCTCAGGCACTGGTGTTGGAGGCAGAGATGAACCGAGGACAGCAGCGAGGAGGGTTCTACCATAACTCAGCCACTCTTGGGACCCCACCCTAGGTGCACAAATGATTTTTAAAAACAGAACGCAAAAATACCCGAATGCTTAGAATTTTCCAAACAACAAAAACAAACAAAACAAGAAGGAGCACTAAGAGGGTGTGAATAAAAGATGTAGAGGAAAGGTCCATCTCCTCCCTGATCTGGCTCTATGCAGGTTACCCTTGAACTTGAGCTGCCTCCCTAAGCTCCATTGCTCCTGCAGCAGGAAAATGTCAGTGCAGCACCTCATGAAAACCAATATTGTATGTATCACCCTCCCGTGGAAATAAATGGTCCTAGCAGAATGGGGGAATAAACTCTCCAGGAACATAAATAACCATTATGGGCCTCTCTGCATGACTGCAAGGTATTGGATCCAGAATCTGACAAAACATTAGAAAGATTTGTTAATGGTCGTGGCGGTGGAGGTGGGAACCAGCAAACCGCATATTCCCAGCACTTTAATATTTATCTTATTTTTTTGTCAAAATAGAGCACTTAACCTTGATCTTTGCTGTCTTGAATGGAAAAGAAACCAGATTCCAGAAGGCATCCCTCTTATCCAGGCACAGAAAGGGTGCTAGAGGGGATGGGCTGGAGCCAGGTCTTGGTTGGGTCAAGGCTTTGAGATGGGGACACGGAAGAAGAGGGGAGGGAAGGGCAAAGGCATTAGCCAGGCTCAGTTCTCAGCCTCCTGTGAAGAGCTTCAGTGTAGAGGAAAAGCAACCTGGAAAAACAGCAGCATTAGAGGCGGGAATGGGGACAGGGCAAGAGTATTATTCTCCATCAAAGAGTATTTATTATTATTATTATTATTATTAATTTATTAACTGTACATATTAATGGTCCAGTGTGACATCTCCATAGATGCATACAGCATCCAATGGTCAAGTCCAACCTCCCTCTATCTACCCTCTGCCCACACCCTTCCCAGTCTCTAGTTATCTCTATTGTACTTTCAGGTCGACATACTTTAGCTTCTGCATATGAGCAAGACCATGAGGAACCTGTCTTTCTGTGTCTGACTTATTACACTTAACATAATGTCCTCCAGTTCCATCCATTTCAGTGCAGGGGACAGGATTTCATTCTTCTTTCTGGTACAATAATACTTCATTGCATATATGTATATATATCACTTTTTTTTTAATCCATGCATGTGTCAATGGGTACCAAAGCCAACTCTGTATCTTAGCTATTGTGCATAGTGCTGGAATAAACATTGGAGTGCAGGTGTGTCTTTAGTATGCTGATTTCATTAAGGGGGATGGCTGGATAATGTTAGTTCTGGTTTTAGTTTTTTGAAGGAACCCGCCCCCCCCCATATTGTTCTCCAAAATGGCTATGCTAATTTACATTCCCATCAACAAGGTACAAGAGTTCCTCAGAGGCAGAGTATTTCTTACCTAGGTCGACCAGATTCTTTGCTCTTCTTTTGCTCCTCTTCTGTCTTTCTTTCATTTCCTGGTCATGAACATCCGCCAGGAGTGTCCCATCTCCAGGGCACCTGCCGCCATTTTTCTTTCCCACAGGCATAGCAGATTTTCTGACTAGATGGTGGCTCTCTTTCCCCTGAACTCTGGCAACCTCTGACCATCAGCAGAAGCTGGTTTTCAGGATGGAGTAAACCCCAGAAAAAACACATCTCTCTAGACCACAGTTGCTCTTTAGCTTGCCACACATAAGAGATGCTCAAAAAAGATTTGTTGAGTGAATGGAGGACCATAATTAGTAATAGAAGCCTGGTACATTCAGCCGGAAACTTACAGATAATCTTGGCGGAGGAAAGACAAGATTCTAAGATATTTTTGAACTCTTGATGTGCTTTAGTTGATTTGATCCATTCTCTGCCCCATTCATTAGCGGAAGCCTTAGATAACTAGCTACAGTTGGAAAATAAATCCCTTATCCATGTGGACGTTAATACTTTAAGAAACCAACTATACATGGTTTGTAGAAATGCCATGAGGGATTAGTAAATGTCAGCTAACATAACATATTGTCATCAATTACCAGGTCAGATAATAACTAATTTTTGTGAGATGTGAAAAAATAACATTAAAATGATATTTGTTTATAGAAAATTTATAAAGAACAATGAAAAAGTAAGTGAAAGAAATCAGAAATCACAAAGAGTTCACCCCCAAGAAATACTATAATCCTAGTTACTATGTAAAATTTCTAGTCTGTTTTGTAATTACATAAATATATCTTTAAAATAATTTCCCTTCCTTCTTTTCATCTCTCTTCTTATTTAGGCAAAATTAAGATCCTGCTGTGTATAGTTTTGTAACCCATATTTTTTTCATTTAAAAATACATTCAGAACATCTTTCCAGATAAATCTCTACAATTTAGTGCTCAGAAATGAATTTCTAGTTTTCCATCAGGATGCAATTTTCTCCTTGGGGTCAAATGCTGGATAGTCACAAACCAACATCTTTCAGAATACGCTTTTACCTAAGGCCTTTTAAAAAGAACTATCATATTTTCTTCATCCCCACCCCCTCCAAAAAAAATAATAACTAAGAAGTTAAAATTTTCTGCTACCACTGAGATGACATTTACATATCAATAATTCTATTGGAAAGATGTTTCTGGTTGTGTTAGAAAAGGGAGGTTTTCCGCTGTTGTGTGAAAGAAATGAACATCAGTTTTTCCTGGAGGCCTTTTCTAAATTGGAAAGATCCTGCAAGAGGGAAAACAGAGAACAATGTTCTCTTCTCACCAGGAGTAGCAGCAACTTGGGACCAGCCACCCTCTCAGGGTGGCTCTGAATTTTAAAAGGCCACCCCTCACCACTGTGGGAGGGCTGAAAGGATGTTGCCTGGAAATCACATCAAGACAGCCGAGAGTCCTCGGCTGCAGAACCAGCCACCTCCCCAAGTGTCAGCCTCTCCTCCAGGTTCATGAGACCAATCGGATCAGAAAGGCTTCTCCACCACTTCGGTTCACGGGGGAAGAGGAAAACTGCAGATGGGAGATTTTTATGGAGAAGATGCTTCAAAGAAACCAGAACTAATGAATGGGCTGATTCCATTCTATGCCATTAAGCACAGTGCTGAAGCCAGGGGACACAAAATGCCAGCAGAAGGGACCGTGCTTCTTTCAGCTCTTGGCACATTTTCCTTTGAAGCCTCAGAAAGTGCAGCCGGAGGGCCAGGGACGCCTTGAGCTCTTTGCTGGAGCTGCCTGTTTGATTGCACAATGGTGCTGTATCTGTCTCACCCGTCCAAGGTCAGCCCTATGATGCTTTTGCCTAAAGGGAAGGCCATACCTGAGCACCCCGGCTCCTAAAGGCAGCTACCACCTCGTTCCAACAGCATCTGAGGAATCACAGACTTAACCTCTTCTGCTGCAGAGAAATAGTCTGAGGCCTTGGCTTTGGTGAAAGAGAACCCTGACCCTTGTGGAACTCTTTGTATCCCTAACTCAAGCAACCTTGCCTTGCCAAGAGCTTGTTTAATCACTGGAGGCAGAAACCTACTCGTGCTAGCTGAAGAAAAGAAATAAAAGCATTAAGATACGGAACTATGTCACAGATACAAGGACAGAATGCAGCTGGGTCTTTCATACAGGGGCCTGGAATTGGTAACACATACATTAGAAACGTGTTTAATGTGAGTAACCAAACAACCAGCAACAGAAAGTCCAGAAAGCAATGACAAAAAGAAATAGTATGTTGAATTAAAAACTAAAAACCTTATTTTTCCCATGAAATTAGGCATTCATCCATGTCATTAGGAATTTAAGTGTGGGATTTATTTTATTTTTTGTCTTGGTGGTTGCAAGGTGGCTGCTGCCATCCAGGCATGGTATCTTCATCCCAGTCTTGAAAGGCCCTAAAGTGAAAAAGGAATGTTGGATGCATAGAACCTTCTAGAAAGCTCTCTTGGAGTTTCTACCCAATGACTTCTCATTGGCCAGAATTTAGTCAAAGGGTCACCCCTCACTGAAAAAAATGACAGAGAAGATCTGTGTTGTTGTTTTGAGGCAGACATATTGCTACGGGGACACAGTCAGATTTCTGATGATAAAAAAGAAAGAGGAAGGGATATTGGATAACAGTTCTCTTCTGCAGCATAACAAATGACCCCAAAACAGAGTGGCTCAAAAACAACAGCCACTTTATTTTTCCCTGGCTTTGCGGGTCAGGAAGTAGGGCAGGGCTCAGAATGGATGGCTTGTCTCTGTCCTCCCAGGTTTGGGACTTCAGCTGGAGGGCCTCATACATCCTAAGCCCCTTGCCATGAGTGGACCTCCCCTCCTCATGGAGTCAGCTGGAGGGGCTACACTGGGCCTGGAGAAGCCAGGACAGCCTGGCTAATGCGTCTGGGGCTTGGGTGGCTGGGCCATGTCCCTTCGGTTCTTCTCTAGTTAACTCTTTATTGTGACATGGTCTTTGTCATGAATGTAAGCCAAGCCTCTTCACATGGAAATCAGCTTCCAAGGAGATAAAATAGGAGACTGAAGAGGCACTTTCCATGCATTCTCTTGGTTAAAGTGAATCATCACGCATGGGGCGAGGTAGGAGGAATTATTGCTGTCATGGTTGCAGAGGAGCTTTGTGGTTGGTCACAGAAATGGAGGCTCCTTTTCTTCCTCCCTAAACAACTGGTACTCAGCCTCAGCTTTTCTCCACAGGTCTGTTGGTTCTTTGTCTTTTTCTCTGAGTATTCAGCTCAAACATAACTTCCCTAGAAAGATGGCATCAGCCCCGGAGCCTCCCTATGTCTCCGTCTATTCAGGCTGCTATAACAAAAAATTTACCCATAGACTTATAAATGACAGAGATGTTTTTCTGTTCTGGAGGCTAGAAAGCCTAAGATTAAGGTATCAGCAGATTGGAAGTTTATTGAGGTTCCACTACCTAGTTAATGTATAGCTGTTTTCTGGCTGTGTCCTCACATGGTGGGAAGAGCAAGGTGGCTCTCTGGGGCCTTCTTTATAATGACATTAATCCCGTCATGACACCTCTGAGAGGCCCTCCCTCCTGTTATTTGTATTATTACAACTCTGGCTTTGTATTACTACAGCAAAATATCTGAGGCAGCTATTGTATAAAGAGAAAAGGTTTATGTAGCTCACAGTTTTGGAGGTTCAAAGTCCAAGACTGGACAAGGTCCCATTTGTTTGGCCACTGGTGTGGGTTCTGAATGGCACTCCATGGTGGGAGAGAGCAAGAGATCACACCTCAAACCACAGCAGAGAGTGAGGGAGAGACCAGGGTCTTACAATCTCCCTTAAGGGCAAATCCCAGTGATCTAAGGGCCTCCCAAGAAGTCCCACCTGTCAAAGGTCCACAGCACCTTCTGACATCACCACCCCAGGGACCAAGGCTGTATACCTGCACCTTTGGGAGACACACAACATCCAAACATATTTAGTGTCCTAAATACTCTCTCTGTAAGGGTTAGGATTTCAGCATATGAATTTTTGGGAGACACAAACATTCATAGCATGGCCCCTTACCCTTATCAGTTCTAAATCAATTACCAACTAATGGGGTTTGCAGAATCCTTATTCCTCCAAGATGTGGTATAGAGGCAGGTAAGAAATCACTAGGTGGTGCTCGCTTCGGCAGCACATATACTAGAAGTCACTAGGCAACCATCTTCTCCAGACGAGACGTTCCAGGGCCATTAAGTATTTCATGAACATTTTTCTATAGCACACTTGGGAACTAGCCTTCAAGGAAAAGCATTGCCCTATAGCAGGTATTCGACAGCATGTGTGGGTATAGATGATGCTAAAAAGGAGCTTAAAACCACTGGGAAAGCTTTTATGAAGTAGTCTGTGAAAATGTTGTTTATATTTTTATTTTCAAAGCCATCACTCAACAGAAAACCCCAAACCCCAATTTCTGTTGGAGTTCATTGCTATCTAATGGATGTTGGTTTTTTTTTTTTAACTTGATGACTGTTTCTGTGCGTGTACACACACACACACACACACACACACATCATTCTTCATTATCGGGCAAAAGCTCTGTATCCCTAAACAGCAAAAGGCCAAGCATCAAGGAGTTCATTTGTCCTGTGCAAGTGACAGAGGCTGTGTGTGGAGGTTCGGGGTCTCCCCCATGTTGTAGGAATGTCCCCCTGGTCCAAGATGGCCAGGACCTCGGCTCCTCCCTGCATTCAGAAACAGCTGGAATACGGGTTCTTCATCAGAAGGTCAAGGAAAGTGTGAACCCCATTACATGCACTTCTCAGGGTATGTTTATCTGTAGTTTTTATTGAATTCTCAAAATTGTCTGTGTAAACCCTTGTCCCCAACCGCCAAAGCCATGAGCTCTGAGCACACTTGGGAACTAGCCTTCAAGGAAAAGCATTGCCCTATAGCAGGTATTCGGCAGCACGTGTGAACACTCACCCTTAAGGTTTGGGATGAATGGAGGATACACGAGATTTACTCGTGCGGGTGCTTCTTTCTGGTATGTGATGGACAGATGTAAGCACAGTCCTCATCACAAAGGAGCTGGGCAAAGGCACCTGGAGCCCAGGGGAAGCATGAGGCCAGGGCTGACCGCTTAGGATGCTGCTGCATCCTGGTCTGGACAGGAGGGGCTCAGAGGCTCAGCCCTGTAAGCTCGGCAATCACAGCAAAGCGGATCTGCTCCCCCACTTCCCCGGGAGGGATTGAGGGGCTTCCACCAAACCCTGCTTCATCCAAGATGCATCTGGACTCAGCCGGCCAGTCTCCAAGAAGGACCCGGCCGTCTCACTGGCTCCTTGAGTCTCCCAATAAGTCCCACCTGTTAAGGTCGCTGTTCCCAGGGTTTTCCTCCAAACCCAGGCACTCCGCTTCCTTCTGTGGTGAATGCAACCAGGACAAATGTCCTGACACAGGTAGAGGCCCTCTCCCCTGCCCGGAGACTCGGGCTTTACCCCAATCCCAGCAAATCCTTCTCCTCCACGAGCAGTCCCTGCGGTTCCCGATTCCCGTCTCCCTCGCGTGGATTTGCTGCGCGCAGCCCGCAGCCCGCAGGACCACGAAGCTGGAGACCCAGCGGAGCTCCTGGACAGAGGGTGCACTTTCTTTCCCTAACCCCCGCTCCCCGTCCTCTTGCCCAGGCTGACCTTCTAGAACTAATTTCTGCAAGGTCAATAGCAACGGGGACATCCATTTCCTGTCAACGCAGCAGCCTGGACAGTTCCCTTGCTCATCCAGCACGAGAAAGCTCTGCGCCCTTCTCCTTTAGCGCGTCTTGAAAGCCCGCACTGTCACTGGCTCATGAGCTGGGAGGACAGCGCTGGCGCAGCCCGGGAGGGCACCGCAAGGCTGGCTGCGGGGAGGCGCATCAAAGCAGGCCCAGGTGACAGCAGGGTGCCACCGCTTACTTTAGGGAGACAAATTAGGTCTTTAAAAACCCAATTTTGAGGAACACCTTCAGAAACTTATCCGCATCTAAGAAGGTTATTTTTAAAAAGATGCTTAACAAGAGCTTCTTTTGATCCCTAAAGGGAGGGTCTGAAAGTTGGCAGCATCCCCATCTCGATGGGGAGACCTTTGGCCCCACCCCCAACCTCTGTTGCTGCAGCATAGCTCTCCTCAGGAAGGCACCTGCCCCTTTGAGGCCTCTTCTGAGTCACTGGGGACAAACATCTCTAGGACACATCCACATATATTCCTGTAGATAATTCTTCCAGCAATTTAATATAGTAGTGGAGTAGGTGTCAGAGCTCCTTTTTTTTTTTTTTTTTTTTTTTGCTACCAGGGATTGAATCTAGGGGCACTTAACCACTGAGCTTAACCACCAAGCCACATCCCCAGCCCTTTTATGTGTGTATGTGTGTGTGTGTATTTTTTTTTAAGAGATAGAGTCTCACTAAGTTGCTTAGGGCCTCGCTAAGCTTCTGAGGCTGACTTTGAACTCGCTGTCCTCCTGCCTCAGCCTTCATTCTTCAGAAGCAGCAACTGAGGCTCAAAGAAGCTCAAATATTTGCTCAAGGTCACACAGCTAGAAAGGAACAGCACCTGGTTTATTTACAAATCTTTCAAACAGAGTTCTAGATATAGGCCACTTGACCCCCAAGGTAACCTCCACCCCACCACATTCAGGTCAACAGGAAACCCAGGCTTTTCTTAGAAGACATAAATGTGGAATAATAGGATCAGAGGATTTTGTTTCCTACTTCTTTTCCTTTGGCCTTGGTTGGATGCACCGTATTCTTTAGTGTCTTGGCCCCCAGAGGAAATAGACAGTGATGAGAGTGTTCTGAGACTTAATTAACTAATGTCTTTAACATTCGGCTGCCTTGGGCAAGAGTGTCTATGCTAAGATATTCTCAGAAAATTCTATGGACAGAACATCTACTTTTCAGTTGCAAAAATCCTTTATAAAAGGGAGTAGGGGGCGTGGGTCGGGGAAGGTCTTCTCATTCGCAGCCAGGCAGGGAGAAATCCAGGTGTCAGGGAGCAGGAAGCTAACAGCCACCAGGGTCAGCTAGCAGCAGTCAGCAAGAGGAGGGATCAGCCATGCTCCGAGCTCCAGGAGAACTGGTTCTCAAGGTACCACGTGACTAGTGGGTGACCTTGGTCGGGACAGCTTGTTTCCTTACTGTGCAACATCTCTGTGGGGGGAGAACCATCCCCTGAGATTTGACGTCTCAGCGTCTGAGATAAACAAGGCTAAACAAATTAGCAAGGAAGAAAAAAATTAATTGAATTTTATAGAGAGATTGTTTTGCTTATCTCTTCTCTGCTAACAAAACCGAGACAATTCTGGAGTTGTCTTGCCTTTTGTTTTGGGTTTTTTTTTTTTTTTTGGTTGTTGTTTTTTCCTTCTTTTTACAAATCTCTCATAATACAAGGTGGTTCCCGGAGATGCCCAGGCAGGAATTTGTACTGCAGATCACATCCCAAGCCTCCCGGTAGCAAGGCCTCCTCAGAGACTGCTCTTTATTTGCCACTGAAGCCTGGGGATGGCTTTGATATGCGGGCCATGTGGCTTAGCATCATTTCTAAGTAGAATCATAATCCTGTGTCACTGATTAAAAAGATGGGACTGGGAATGGAGGAGGGACTGGGGAGGAGCTGGGGGGTCACCAGGATCAGGTCCAGTAAATCATGCAAGTATTAAAGGGCCATCCTTGGTCACCCCAAATGCCACTTACACTCTCAGTCTTGCAAAAGCATTTCTTTCAGAGGACAGCAGAACAGGGACAGCAACTTTGGAGCTGTTTCTCTGAGGCTGAGGTTTCAGGAGGAAGATGAACCACGTGGGGCATGGTGGTGTTTATGTTTTCTTGATCCAGCCCAGTGCTCTATTCTGGATGCTCAGAAGCCTGGTGACAGGCTCATTGGCTGTTATCATCAACGTCCCCAACCACAAAGCCCACAAATCCGTCTCTGCAGAGACGATGGAGTCTGGGGTCCCGGCCCAGAAGTCTGGTTGCTTTAGCATTTGGATGAATGCGGGTGGGAACTTTGAGGCTTAGATAAGGGCATGTTTCATTTAAACTGCTGAAAGAGGCAGTGGGCCCCACTGCAAAAGTTAAAGCTGAGAAAGGAAAGAGAGATCAGGAAGAGCAGCGAGCTGGAAGCTGGCAGTGTTGCGCTGGGTTAGGGCCCCACGCGCCTCCCGGAGGGTTGCAGGATGGAAACCTGATCCGTGCTCACTCTTGGAAGAGAAGGCCCTGGGAAGCAGGGCTGGAGCAGGAGCTATGAGACAGGAGGTCTACGGTTTCCTTTTTGGAGAAATCCAGCTCAGTAGCCACTTGGGGTTGCATTTATACTTTGGGCAAGTAGGCTGAGACCACCCAATCTGTCTTTCCCAAGGATCAAGTTCAAGTCCCCAGGGCTTCCACAGAAGGAGTGGGATCTAAACGGATGTCTTTCATTCACCACAAGGCCCTTCTCTCTTCTCTTTATCAAATAGGGTCTGAGAATGTTTCCATAGAATTATTTTTCCTTTTCTATTCTGTCCACCCCCCCTTCCACCTTGACCTTTGCAGTGAGGGTGATTTTCTTCTGACAGAGAATTCTGCAGACTCTTTGTGGTTTTCTAGTCAGTGCATTTGGGCTGTGACAAGGCAAAGAAGTGGAAATCCTGGGAATTCCATCTTGGAATCCAGGTCCCCACCCCTCAGGGGTGTCAGGAGTTGGAGGCAAGCAGGTAGCCTGTGTGTGGGGAGTGGGCTTAGCAGGAACTGCCTCTGGCCACCCAAGCAGAGCCGGGGAGGACTGAGTCCTGAGGATGCTTTCGTCACTGACTCAGTACACACAAGGACTCGCTCTCTCTGGGTCTCCATGTCCTCGTTCATCAAAAAGGACTGCTAAACCCTGGCTGGTCACCCTGTAAGTCATTTTAGATTGATTTTGTGAAGCTGGCAGGCAGCATTCAGCTTTGCCACTCAGGACTGTGGCTGGGGAAAACTGGCTGGAAATGCTAAAGATGGTTAGGGTCACAGGTCAGGCTTGGTCCGCCGAGGGCACGCTATCAGTGGAGCTGTGGTCCAGGGCGCTCTGAGGCTCTTAGCAGCCTGGAGGTGAAGGAGGCTCAGCCATGTCCCGTGGGCTTGGATTGCTAAACACAGCCCCACTGAGGGCTTACTGGGAAACAGACACTGTCCCATTCCATCCTCGGCACAGACATCGGAGGCAAGTGCCATATTCTTCCCACATTGCAAATGTGGACACATCAGGGCACATGGGGGTTAAGGGCCTTTCTTCTAATTATACTGTTAGTAATTGGCAGAACTGGGATCAAATGCAGGAAGCCCAGGTTCAGAACCTAAGGGCTGTGGGAAGAGCCCTGGGAAGAGCAGAGTGACAGAAAGAACTCTAGAGTAGAAGCCCTGTTCTGGTGCTGACAGCCTTCAATCAAGTCACCCTGAGACCTCAAGCCCATCACCTTACCTCTCTGGGCTGTGGTTATGCAATTTCACCATTCAGCTGTACGATAAGGAATTTTACAAAAGTCTTTTCTATCTTTAAAATCTAGAAAGGTGTTAGGTGATGTAGTTCATCATGCTCAGACGCAAGGTCTTCCTGTAGAGTTGCTGGACGGTCACCAAAAACTTAGGAGCAATCTCGGTGCAGTAGTGTGTACCTGTTGTCACCCAGGAGGCTGAGGCAGGAGGGTCTCTTGAGCCTACGAGTTCCAGGTCAGCCTGGGCAATATATCAAGACACAGCTCAAACAATAAACAAATCACACACACACACACACAAGCTAGGAGCAAAAGCCCAGATATTATAAGAACAGCAATCACAGGTACAATTTCCACCTCAACTGCTCATCTTTGCTGATATTCGCTGAGTGCCAGGCACGAAACCTGCAACTGTTTCATTTAATTCTCATAATAAACCTATGGGATGGATACTAACACATCCATATCTTACAGATGCAGTAACAAAAACCCAGAAAGGTTTTTATTAACTCACTTGAGATCACACAGCTCACTGAGATGGAGCCTAAGGCGTCCCCCCCACCCACCCTCTTTGCCCTCCAAGTACATCCTTCCTCCCTTAGGTTTGATGCCACAGCACAGTCGAGAACTCTAGAGGAAACGGCATTTGGGGTTAACAGTGCCTCCAGCACTTGGTAGCAGATATATGGCCTTTGAAGACACCCAGGGATTGAGACGGGTTCTAAGAATCCAGGGCAAACCTAAGGAGATAGCTACCCAGACAGGAAGGTGTCCCCAGACTGACTTTATCTAGCTTCTGCCTTTAGGCACCTCGGGGAACAGGATCCTGGAAAGTCATATTGGAGGGCTTCTTCCTTCTATTTCTTCCCTTTTGATTACATATTAAACTTGGATGGCAGCACAGAGGTGGGAAACGAATAGGCCCTGATGGTAAATTTCAGCCAATATTTTCCATGCAAAATCCAATTGAGTTCAACTGTGGACTAGAAAACTAGTGCAGGTTCCAGGGAGTGGGGAGGGAAGAGGAAAGAATTGGTTCTTAAGTGCTGAAAAGGGATGGGACAGAAAGTGGGCATGAGACTGCAACTATGTGTCCTTCTGGTCACCAGAGTGTCCCTAGAACTGTGTGACCATCGGGGAAGCATATAAAGTAAGCAGTCCCAGTAGATCTATTTATGATGGGCAAAGTAGGCTACCTTCTATGACAAATGACCTCAGAGCTTGGGGGTAGCTTACCTACCCCCATCCCAAATCTTTACTTTTCTCTAGTCTCACTGACATCGTAGCCCCATGTGGCTGGAGGCTGAGGGAGGAGAAGATGGCGGGGTCTGCTCCACTTAGCCATTTAGGGACCTAGGATCCTTCCACTTGTGTCTCTGCCATTCCCTTCAAGGCTCAGTTCCTCACTGTATTCCTTCCTACAGTTGAGGAAAGAAAGACCACAGGAAGAGGGCAACCCTGCTCTCAGGCCCAGGTTATACCACATTTCCTTCCATTATTCCATTGGTGGGAACTAGAACAATGGCGCCACGCATCTGCAAGGAGACAGTGAGACTGCCTAGCCGGGTTTCCAGGGAGCCAGGAAACAGAGTTGATGAGTCCATGGCTTTCTTTGTTCCTGCCACATTAAATTTCTGAGTTCCCCAAAAGTTGATTCCCAAGACCTTCTTCAAAAATGCTAATAGAATCTACTGCCTGAAGGTCTAGAGCAAGTCTCAGTAGGGATCATGTCCTTTTCCCTTGGCATGTATGGGGGGTGGAGGGGGAAGCCAGTTTGTGGTTTTGTAGTGGCAAAGGATGCCAAAGTAAAAATCCCTTTGGTCCTTCCCATCATCATACTCCTATGGATGATCTAAGCTCAGCCTGTGTGTTTCACATACAACGGTGTGTTTCGTATGATCTATGCTAACTCTCTAAGTCTGGCTCTGGTTTTATCTCAGCTGAATACAGTCATAAGTGCTCATCTGAAGCCACATAGAGAAGTTCAACCAGTGGGTCTCAAACACTAGTGTTGTAGAATCAGCCAAAAATTCGAATGAGGTACAAACCTTTTCTTTCCTGCCACCCTAGAGATTCAGAACAGACAGATCTGTGCTGCGCCTCTGCACTTGCATTATTTAAGAAGCACATCAGAGAACTCTGACGAACCCCAACGATGGGAAACTGCAGAAGAAGAGCATCATTCAGTTTCTCAAAGCAGATCATTTTGGATCATACTTGAATTCAGTCAACTTTACACAGATGTTGCCTTAAAAATATAAACAAGCAGATAGGTAACTTGACGTAGTCCACGCCCATGGAAATCTTCGTCCATTTTGACCATGAATCACATAAGGTGGGATCAAGTCTTCACTGTCACAAATGCGCCAAGTGAACTCTGTTTTTAAAAACTCACTTATCAAACACACGTCTTGTTTCCCTTTCAGAAAGTGGGACTAATGGCAGCCCCACCCTAAGCCCACGTAGTCATTTGGATGATCAAGTACACTTATGTGCAGTAGCGCTTTGAAAAATATAAATGTCTATAATAGCAGCAGGTAATATCAATATTAGATAAACTGAGGGGGTTATTTACACTTCAAAGGAATCATTTGCTTTACAAAGAGATTGCTTAACTTTCCTTAACATTTAAATGCCGACTTACAGAAAATTAATTGGGGAGGGAGAGCAGAGGAAAGCTCAATGAATGCATTGTTAAAATATTGAGGCAATAAATCAGAGATGAGGGTTTCTAAAATGAACATCTAAGCCAATAGATTGATTTTTAAAAATTCAACTAATATCTATCCAACGCCGAAAGCAAGGTACAACTCTGAGCATATCTTTTTCGTAATTTTTTTAAGAGACACAGAGAGAGAGAATCTTTTTTGTAGATGGACACAACACAATGCCTTTATTTTTATGTGGTGCTGAGAATTGAACCCGGGTCGCGCCCTTGTGAGGCGAGCGATCTACCGCTGAGCCACAATCCCAGCCCTTTTGTAATTTTTATTAAGGAAAACAGAAGTTTCTCTGTTATGGGCTATACTTGAATTCTAAAGAACAATTTCTATTCTGAAAATGGGAGGTGTATTTATTTATTTCCCGTACTTTTGTTGTTGTTGTTGTTCTAACTAGTACTGACCCTGGTTCCTAAATCTATATTTCCAAGAAGCAGGACATTGGTAAGGTTCAGTAGACAGACAAAGAGGCTTGGAAGTCTGCATCCCTTCACTCTGTCTCCCAATATTAAGGCCAGGGAATGCAGGATAGAGGGTAAAATCCAGACATGGGTTTTTAGCTTTGTCATGACAGGTAAAAATGGTGTGAGAAACAGGCATTTTTAGGGAAATGGATGGAATGGATTTTGAGCCCAGATGGCCATTAAGTTCCATCAAATACATTGCAAGTGGCTACCTGGGATACAGTGTTAAAAAGGATTCTGAAGCCTCATTTGGGCACCTTAAGAAAGATTGCAATGATTGATTAGTGAGAAGAAGATGTCATCCAAGGACAATGGTCAAGGGGAAGAAAAAAAAGTAGGTAGAAGAAAATTAAAGTGAATGGATTTCTAAAAATGTCAAATTAACTGGCAAAACATAATGCTTTAAAATTCTCAGATTCCAGTCTTTCATCCTTCAAACCCTACTTCCCATATTCTCCATCAAAACAACAGCACACCATAACATTTCTATAACTTGTGTCTTGTCTCTATCTCCACATCTTGGCTCTCCCTCTCACAACCACTGTCAGACTTGTGACCTTCTTGAAAACCCTCTTTGCCCTCTGGAGTTTCCTTATTTTCTTTCCTCCCACCTCAAATTTCATGGTATGCAAAGGTACATAAGATGTTTATAAACTGGCCTTATTTTTATTTTGCCATCTGATTTGTGTGGACTGTTTGTACTTTATCAACAGATAAAATCTGTTGGTCAGATTTTGTCATCCTTTGGTACTGAGGTCCTAGAGGGAGTGAGCCTTGCTGAGTGCTGTTCTTCATGCAGCATTTTGGATAGCCACTGTGAGGCTCTGCCCACATCCCCCTTTCAGTACTCTCTGGGAGTGTTGATGGCTGACAGTGTTGTGGCTCTATAATGGCGGATCCCAGCATCTCCACACACCCATCAGCCAATATGGCAGCTTGGCTAGGGAGATAGGGTAGGTTTTAGAACATCCTCAAACCTTCCAGGTTATCCTGCTTCCCCCTCCTCACTTCCATCTTCCCCTTTTATCTCCTGTCCTGCAGACTTCAAGCTCAAGCACAAGATAGAAATAGCTGCACATAAACCATGCAACCAGCTCCCGTGATTGCTTAAGTTAGTTCCTTTTAATAAATAAAAATCTAATTCTATCTATCTATCTATCTATCATTAATCTATCATCTATCTCTTATCTATCATCCATCCATCCGTCTCAACATTCTTCCATCCACCTCCCCATCCGAATGTGTCAGGATTCTGAAAGATTCTGAAGTTTCACTTGGGCAATTAAGAAAGTATGCTATGAATGACTGGTGACATCTGTTATGGGCACGGAGTGAGCAGGTGGCTGGACTAGAGAGATGGATGGAGTTTTTGTTCATCCTCCAACATTCTAGCTCAGTGGAAGGAGCTTCTAAACCTGAGGTGACACCCCACTCCACATCCAATGCCTGGTTGGCCTAGGGTATACAGGCCTGGACTTCTTGCTTTAAGGTGGGACCATTCTAAAGGGGTTTTCCACCTCTTGAGCCCCTTATGCTGTTGGCTCAAGTCCTTATGACTGTGTCACAATCCAACATCTCCCTCTTCCCAATATTAACTTTCTTCACTTCTTCCCCACCCCCCTGGAAGGGCCGATCCCCAGGGCACTCCCAGCAAACTTCCTGCCGGCAAATTGTCTGTGAGTCTGATTCTTGGAAAACCAACCAAGACACTATTTAGTGTCTTCATTTAAGTTTAACAAATCTGTACTTAGCAGGTACCTGTGGCCAACCCCTGGGGACCCAGTGGCTGTTCCCAGAGAACACATAACTAATGGGCAGAAACATGAGCAGGGGATTCCAAGGCCTAGACGTGCTCACAAAGCTGCAGTGACAGAGCCTAAAATGCAAGACAGGCTTCCTGGTATACCTAAGCCGAGTCTTGGGTGAGTAAATGTTAACCAGGCTTGAACAAGGACACAGTGTCCTGTGCACCTTGGTGTTGCCAGGTAGTCAAGGGCTGCAGTGCTATGGCTGGAGGAGCAGTAGAGACACTGAACTTGGATGTTGTTCTGTGGTGATTGATGGAGAACCACTGAGGAGTTCCACAAATGCTCAGCGTTGTGTTTCAGACACCTTGTACCCTGTGAGGAGTATGGTGGAAATGGTGGTTTGGACTTGATGTCTATTCCAACTCCATTCTCCCGGTGTGAGAAGGCACAGAACTACACTGCTAAGGCCCCACTGCAGCTAGGGTTCCAAATAGGATTTAGGTTTTATCCATCAGAAGTACTTGGGTGGTGGAAGCAAAAACCAAGCCTCTGGTGTTGCTGGCTGCTCACTCAGGGAGGCGCTGGGTTTTTATTTTACAGTGATGGCCTGGTCACGGTGGCTTCTAATTGAGTCTGTTTCCTAATTGTCGTGGCTTTCCGATCATGCTGACATCCTGGCTATGGCACGGAGGCCTGATCTAGAACCGGAAGCTGGAGCATAAGCCTCCCCCTTTGGCAAGCTGATTCTGGGTTGTAAAAGAGGCGCAGGACCCTCGTATTCAGGTTCTGCAGTGACACTTGCAGAGCCAGTTTCCAAAGTTTGACCAGTTTCTTTGCTCTTTGGACAATTCTGTAAGCCCCTTAATACTTATAACCAATCACCTTCTACTTGAACACAGAGAATGGATTCTGTTCTTGGCAACAGAATCCTTATTAAAACTAAAGGCAGGGAGACCAGTTGGACTATCGCAAATACCCAAATGGATGAAAAAGAAAGTTTTAGGGAGAGGAAAAAATGGGACACATTAGAAAAACATATGGAGCCGGGCATGGTGGTGCACGCCTGTAATCCCAGCGACTCAAGGCTGAGGCAGGAGGATTGCAAGTTCAAAGCCAGCCTCAGCAACTTGGCAAGGCCTTAAGAAACTCAGCAAGACCCTGTCTCAAAAAATAAAAAATAAAAAGGGCTGGGATGTGGCTCAGTGGTTAAGCACCCCTGGGTTCAATCCCTGGTACCAAAAGAAAAAAAGAAAAGAAAAAGATGAAGAAAAACATTTGAGAGGAAAAATAAGTACTTAGAGACGAAGTGGGTGTCAGGGGTGAGTGGTAAAAGAAACATGACTGCACGGATGTCTCAGTTTCTATGCAAATACCTAAGATCAATTTTGGGGACCAAACTTGGGGGTAGAGGCAAAAATGATGAATTCAGGTGCTTTTGGGAGTATCCAAGTAATTTTTCTCCTTTTTCACAATTAAATTAGTTATAACTATACCTACAACTGTGCAATTATTTTTGAAATATTTATTTCTTCCCTAATCTGTGAACTCCATAATAATAGAAGCCCCATTTCCCTGTTCATCCCTGACCCTCTCCCTGGCACGGTGTTGGTTAGGAGTTTTGTAAAAATTTGTCACATGTTGGAATAAGTGAGTCAGATGATAAAAATTGTGATGATGATATTCAGTATTATCGGGACAAGCAGCCTCATATACTGCTGCTATGAATGGCAATTAGACACTCAGCAAAATTGTCTTTTTTGATGATGATGATGATGACGACGACGATGATGATGATGTTGATGATGATGATGTATTTGGCCAGGAACATCTCTGTGGTTGGAAAATTAAACCAGAGGTACAGCGTTTCATCAGCATTCCTCTCCAAATAGGCCAGAATCTCCCACTTCTATCAAATTGTACTTCTGTTCCATATTCATTAGGTGCCAATTGTATGGTAGGCCCATTAGGAAGTTTTCCCAGGTGTTTTGCAAATGGAAGACTTCTGTTGATCTGTCATAGACTTAGTGCAAGTGCCAGCTCTTGTAAATCAAAGCCAGAGTTGATTCCAGAGCTCAGCGTAACGCGTGCTCTCCTCCAGGATGATTTCCCACAGCTGCTCAGAGGGTACGCAGCAACCCGATCATTACCCACGACGTGGTGATTAAGCAGGGCTGTGATTGGGGCAGGCTCTGTCTCTGCTGGTTTGGTTTTCCCCTACTGCTCCGTGGGTTTGCTGTGCATGCCCTGTCTCCTCCTCTGCATGAGGGACTGTCCTCTGACCATCAGACCCAATGCCCCTTTAGCAAAAGGCATATTATACCCCTCTACCTTTCTGAAGTGACATTTGTAGATAATATAAACCTGCCTGCATACTTAAGTCCAAATAAATCAGTGTCTTTCCCAACTATGGTATTTAGGAGTAATAGAAGGATGGTAATATTTAATAAGTTATGGGTCATGGGTCATGGGTCATGGGTCAACGTACCCATGATCATATGACTAGATGTAAAGAAGCAATCAAATGCTTGTGTCCACATGGAATTCTCATGACTGGGACAGTGACAAATGTAGATTGATAAGCACATTATACTATCAAACAATTCTTTCATAGTTCAAAAAAAAATCAAGAACAATCTTCTCTTAGTTTACACTGTGGTTTCATTCTTTGAAAATTAATTACATTGAACTACAAACAACCCTCCCCGCCACAACAAATGAAAACCCCAAAACCCTGTGCTAAGGTTCTAGGCTCAGATGATTAAAACTGGGTTCTTCACCTGTGTTGTTGTTCATTGGGACAGACGAAGTGGTGTGGGACTCAGATAATTCACTGGGAGGACTGTCCTCTCAGTGGCCCATGAAATGCCAAATAATGACTTTAATTTAAGAAGATTTTTCATGAGCAAGAAATAAACTTTTGTTGTTAAAAGCAAGTGAAGTTGGGGGATTAGTTGTTACCACAGCTTATCCTGATAATAACAACTCTATCTTCACAAAAGCCCTTGTTCAACCTCCTACGATACTTCTATTTCCTTCATTGCCTCTTACTTTGAATTCACATTTTAGTTCCTCTTCACCCTGTAGCCCCGAGACTTAGAAAACCAGTCAATTTGGTAGAAGAGAAAAAGTCGTTATTTTTCTTTCACCCATCCCCAGGTTGAGGGATCAGACCCCAATAAACAAATGGCAGATTAACAACAGAAAACATACAAATTGATTTCACTTGTTTTATGTCACATGGGAGTCTTCAGAAATTAAAACCCAAAGGAATGAGGGAATCTGTGTATAATTGAGCCTTTGTATGTGGGGGTTAGGCAAAACTCTTTGTATAACTTTTGACTCTTTCAATAAAAACAGGGGGCGACTACAAACTTACAGTAGTGTAGTACTGTAGTAGGGTTAATTGTATGTAGTTATGATTTAATGCTGATCTTTACATTTGTTTACATTTCTCTCAACTACTAATCATGTATGGTTTATAAGTGTTTACATGCGTAAGTTTTGATAAATCTTTAATCATTTTGTGTGGGGGAGGCTTGTGTTTTTGTTTTTCTTTTCAGTTCTAGGGATCAAACCCAGGGCCTCCTGCATGGCAGGTGAATACTAGACCACAGAGCTATACCCCTGGCCTCATACATTTTTAATTTTTATATTTTTGTATACTGTATATAAAACATCATAAAATAGATTATTTGTGTGTGTGTGTGTGTGGGTGCGTGTGTGTGTATGCATTCACAATGTATTTAACTCGTTCTTGCCTTTTTCCATATTTCTAGGTTACATGGTTCATTTGAAAGTTTTTTCATAGTTACAAATCTCCCCTCCTGCAAGTGGATCTGTACATTCAAACTCACGCTGTTCCAGGGTCAGCTGTATTTTTATGGAGTTATGCAGAATTCTGACGGGAGGACTCACGTGTGTAATCTAATGGTAATAAACACAAGATCTTAGCAAGACCTGTCTGTTCAGATTCTTCCTGATATCTCTGTGATATTCCCTCCCTCAGGTATAGAGCAGAACGGCTGTCACATGAGTGGCTTCGAGAGAGAAGGTCGTAGGTGACCTTCCTGAGTTTTATGACCTGCTTTAAGAACAAAAGGTGAGGAAAAGGTGAGAGTAGCTGCCTGCTTCCGCCATTTCTCAAAAGCAAGGTGTCACATTTGGGAGTAGCGTGTCATGAACCCTGTCACTATCCTGGCTGACCTCAGCATATCCAGAGTGTGAATTCCAGCATACGCCCCCCCTGGTTGGCCAAGGTTTAGAAACCAGACAAGAGCCAACATTTCCTACCAGGTGGGAGAGAGAACCCAGACAAGAACATAGCAGGACCAAGTGGTCAAATGTCCTTTGGAAACAGGGTTCATTAAGAGACGGTGTGCAAATAACAGGAGAAGATAAGACTCCCTTGACTTTGTTGTAGCCCAGCCCTTAGCAACAGGCCTAGCATATAAAGAGTATAATAACTATTTGGCGAATAATTAATTGATTGCATTAGGTTGGACACAGGCTATACTATAGGAAATTACAACAATTTTTTTACCTTAGTACTTGCTTCTTGCTTTAATTTATCTATTTTTTGCAGTGCTGGGGATTGAACCTGGGCCTTGAGCGTGCAAAACACATGTTCCATCACTGACCTACGTCCTCAGCTCCATGCTTGCTGGTGATTCTCTCCATCCTGTTAAGTAGCTATTTTTATTAATGTCTTATTTATCTTCACATTTTTTTTCCTTTATACTAATACCAATAAAAATTTTGAAGTCTTCCCTTTTCTTACACAAAAGGTAACCTCTATATACTCTTTTGCTTGTTTGCTTTTCTCATTTTAGAACACATCCTGGGAATCTTCCCAAATCAGCATCCAAAGAACAACTTCAATTCTTTCACCTCTGCATATATCTGTTGTACATTGAATTATCGCTTATTTAAACACCCCTAAGAATGAATGTTTGAATTATTTCCAATCTTTGACTTATTGCATTACTGTAATAAATAAACTTTACACCAGGCATGGTGGCCCACACCTGTAATCCCAGTGGCTCAGGAGGATTGTGAGTTCAAAGCCAGCCTCAGCAGCTTAGCAAGGCCCTAAGCAACTCAGTGAGACTCTGTCTCATAATTTTAAAAAGGTTTGGGGAAGTGGCTCATGGTTAAATGCCTTGGGTTCAATTTTGAAAAATAAGTATACCTCACAAAACACTTTTAGAGAAGAATCCAAAATTATGTCAACGAAATATAAAGTCCTGAAATGGAACTAGAAATACCCATCTTGGGCTGATATTTAATAGGCTTCAATAATAGACTTTCATTTTCTAGCTGGGCACGGTGGCGCACACCTATATTCCCAGTGGCTCAGGAGGCTGAGGCAGGAAGATCTTGAGTTCAAAGCCAGCCTCAGCAACTTAATGAGGCCCTAAGCAACTCAGTGAGACCCTGTCTCTAAATATAATATTTAAAAAGGCTGGGGATGTGATTAAGAAACCCTGAGTTCAATCCCTGATATAACCCCTAAATAAATAAATAAATAGGCTTTATGGGTAACTCTGATCCATTTCCAGAAGAAGGATGGCTGGGCGAATGGACAAATGTTTCTGTAATCTTGGTTTCTGTTGCCAGATCGCCCATCACAGAGTAGCACGGTTTTTCATTCTCATGAACAATGTATGAGGACATCTGCTTCCCTCAGCCTCCCCAGCAGAGGATGGTGTCAAGCTCTGGGGTGTTCACTAATCTGCTAGATGAGCGATTGTATTTTTCTGTGGTTTTCTATTTACATTCAGCTGTGGCCAGCGAGGCTGAGCACCTTTTCCTATGTTTAAGGAACATCAGCCTTTTGTCTTCAATGCCATGCCCTTGGCTTGATTTTTCCAGCGAAATTTTTTTTAAGGCTCTTATGAGGAGCTGAAAATATTTTAACATTTTTCTTTTATCATTTTTATGGTTTTAAAATTATTTTCAGAACTGATAAATATTGACATCATTTATTTAATAACTGTTGAATCTGACTTAATAAATATATTTATTTGATAGCTATATGGGACATATTAAAGCATATCAATGTTTAAATATATTGAATATATTAAAATCTATTTCCTAAGTAAATATATTGAATCCTATGCCAGTTGTTGATGGTAAAAATGAATAATTTAAAGGGGCTTTCCTTGAAAAGTAGCTAGTGCAGAGAAGAAGTTCAGAATCTAGTTTGGTGAGAGGAATAACAACAGGACCTGACATTTGGATGACCCTTTACCCCATTTACAAATTACTTTCACAGTTATCTTTGTGGTAGCTCAGAGACAATTTTTAGGTTGGGGTTTGTCTATAGTCAAGGAAAATTGAAGATAACATCACCTTCAGCAAAACAAAATTTCTCTAACCTGGATAAGCCCAGATGAGTGATCCTGGGATGGCATTGGGTGCCATGGTACTGGAATGTAGGCTCTTGACACTTGTCTAGACCTCCTGGCCCCAGATGGTGACATCAGTGGTCTAGACGCTGGAAGGGAATAGTAAAGATTAACAGGACAAAGGTCCATGCTGACTGACTATCCGTAAAGGACAGTTCCAGCCACCACAGACTCTTCCTCTTATGCTCCATTGGCCAGAACTTATTCAGATGGCCACGTCCAGTTTCCAGGGCCGCTAGGATTATGCCAGGTTGCCAAGTACCCAGCTGAGGATGGGGACAGGAAGGATATAATAAAAACGATGGAGAATGGACGCCAAAATTCAATTCCCATCTCTGCCCAAAAAAGAAGTAGAAAAGGCGTCATTGTACTCGTTGTGAAGGGGTGAGGGGTTACTACTATTTCCCGGTTCACGGTGTTCTAGTTGAATATCTCTTTCCTCTTTCACACCTCACAGAATAACAAGAGGAACAAAGAGCACACAGTCATAATAGTGAAACATGGATGGGGCTGTTTGTGAGTGAGGGGCTTTCCCAAATTCCAGGTGGCCAGAGAGTGGGTGAAGTCAGTCTGCCCAGCAGATCTGGGGGGGCCTGGGCCTGGGGGGATACGGAGGGCAGAGCAGGACCAAGAACTGGAATAGGGAGATGATTGAGGTTCTCAAGTGGAAACACTTGTTCTCCCTGCTCAGCCCTCAGGAACTTACCATTCTAAACGTCCATCTATCTCTGGGACCACTGGTGTGACTATCAGTACCACAGAAACACTTCTTTTTATTCATTCTTTTGAAAACTCCAGGATAATTCAGTTCCTTGACTATATACCAGTTGAGAAGAACCCACCAGCCAACAGAATCCACTGGTGTATCCAAGACTCTTCATGCCTAACTCCTCATCCTTAAATATCAGTGTACAATCAAGATTATTTTTTAAAGAAAAGATTGAATAACCATTAAATTCTAATTAAAAAAAATTTAAAAATGACCAAAAGTGTCACCTTAGAGAAATAGAAATAACAGAAGAGAACTTTAAAAATTATCAATGTCTTTATTTTTTTTTTAATTTTAAAAATTTGTTTTAATTAGTTATACCTGGTAGTAGAATGCATTTATGCATTTTGATATATTATACAATTTCTCATTTTTCTGAGAGTACATGTTGTAGAATTGCATTGGTCATGCAGTCACATATATACATAGAGTGATAACGTCTGTTTTGTTCTACAATCCTTCCTATCTCCACATCTCCTCCCCTCTCCTCCCTTCACTTCCCTCTATCTAATCTAGGGTAACTCTATTCTTCTCTAGTGCCCCCACTTATTGTGAATTAGCATCTACATATCAGAGAAAACATTTGGCCTTTGTTTTTTTGGGATTGGCTTATTTCGCTTAGCATGATATTCTCCAACTCCATCCATTTACCCGCAAATGCCATAATTTCATTCTTCTTTAAAGCTGAGTAATATTCCATTGAATATATATACCACATTTTCTTCATTCATTTATCTATTGAAGGACACCTAGGTTGGTTCCACAGTTTAGCTATTGTGAATTGAGCTGCTATAAACATTGATGTGGCTGTGTCCCTGTAGTATGCTGATTGTTAAGTTCTTTGGGTATAAATCGAGGAATGGGATAGCTGAGTCAAATGGTGGTTCCATTCCAAGTTTTCTGAATCTCCATGCTGCTTTCCATAGTGGTTGTAACAATTTGCAGTCCCATCAGCAGTGTATGAGTGTACCTTTTTCCCCACATCCTCGCCAACATTTATTGTTGTCTGTATTCTTAATGATTGTCATTCTGACTGGAGTGAAATGAAATCTTAGTTTTGATTTGCATTTCTTTAATTGCTAGAGACGTTGAACACTTTTCATATATTTGTTGATTGATTGTATTTCTTCTTCTGTGAAATGCCTGTTCAGTTCCTGAATCCGTTCATTAATGGGGTTATTTGGTTTTGGAAGGGGGGGTGTTAAGCTTTTCAACTTCTTTACATATTCTAGAGATTAACTCTTCATCGAGGAGCATATGGTAAATATTTTCTCTCAGTCTGTAGGCTCTCTCCTCACATTATTGTTTCCTTTGCTGAGAAGCTTTTTAATTTGAATCCATCCCATTTGTTGATTCCTGATTTTACTTCTTGCGCTTTAGAGGTCTTGTTAAGGAAGTCAGATCCTAGACCAATGTGGTAAAGATTTGGACCTATTTTCTCTTCTATTAGACACAGGGTCTACTGACTGATTTTCAACAAGATACCAAAAATACACACTGGGGCAAGGGCAGTCTCTCCGATAAATGGTGTTGGGAATAACTGAATATCCATATGCAAAAGATGAAAATTAAACCTTTATCTGACACCACATAAAAATCAACTAAAAATGGATTAAAGATTTAGACCTGGAACTGTGAACTATTAGAAGAGATCAGGAGAAAAGCTCTGAGATATTGGTCTTGGCAATGATTTTTTGAATATGATCCCAGTAGCACAGGCGACAACACCAGAAATCGACAAATAGGATTACATCAAACTGAAAAGAAACCAAGAAAACAATCACAGTCTAGGTTGAAGAGACAACCTATACAACAGGATAAAGTATTTGTAAATTATGCATCTGGTAAAGGGTTAATATTGAAAAAGTATAAATAACTCAAACAACTCAAAAACAAGAGAACAACTTGATTTAA
Organism: Marmota monax; assembly: GCF_021218885.2. Taxonomy (NCBI): domain Eukaryota; kingdom Metazoa; phylum Chordata; class Mammalia; order Rodentia; family Sciuridae; genus Marmota; species Marmota monax. The sequence continues at coordinate 38,859,949 of NW_026693571.1, forward strand.
AAATGGACAAAGGGCCAGTGTGATGGTGCACACCTGTAGGAGGCTGAGCAAGAGGATTGTGAGTTCAAAACCAGCCTCAGCAACTTAGCAAGGCCCTAAAGCAATTTAATGAGACCCTGTCTCAAAATTAAAAAAAAAAAATGGGCTGGGGATGTGGCTCAGTGGTTAAGCGCCCCTGGGATCAATCCCCAGTAACAAAACTGAAAATAAAAAATGGATAAAGAAACTGAATAGACATTTTTCCAAAGAAGACATACACACAACATATTTCTGGGAAAAAATGCTCAAATCACTACTCATTAGAGAAGTGCAAATTAAAATCACAATGAGATACTGCGTCACCCCAGTTAAGCTGGCTGTTATCAAACAGGCAGATGATAACAAGTGCTGGGAAGGGTGTGGAGAAGAGGGAACCCATGCACACTTGTGGTGGGATTGGGATTGTGGAAGACTGTATGAAGGTTTTAACGTGTTTAAAGGGAACTATTGTTTGATCCAGTAATCCCACTTCTGAGTCTTAACTCCAAAAGAAATGAAGTCAATATGTCAAAGAGATATCTGCCCCTCCCTGTTCTTTGTAGCATTGTTCACAATAGCCAAAGACCAGGAATGATACTTGGCCTTTAAAGAGTGAACTCCTGCCATTCTCAAAACATGGATGAACACAGAGGACATCACGTTAAGTGAAATAAGCCAGGCACAGAAAGAAAAAGCCACAGGACCTCACTTGTATGTGGAATCTAAAGAAAGGTGAGCTCATAGAGTTAGATATGCAAAATGGTGGTTAACAGCAGCTGGGGGCAGGTAGAGTTGAGGAAGTTGACATGTTGATTGAATGACACAAATTTCCAGTTAGACGGGAGAAATGAGTTCAACAACATGATGACTACAGTTAAAAATAATGCACGCTTGAATATCACTGAGAAAAGATTTTAAGTACATTTGCCACAAAAAAATAAGTATGTGAGGTAAGGCTTGTGTTAACTAGCTTGGTTTGGCTCCTCCACACTGTACAAATAGATAGATGAAAATACCAAATAGATAGATGCGATTTTACCAATTGACAAAAAAGAGGGAAAAGCTATATTGAACACACATATATGATATTTTCCTATTTCTGATCCCAAAGCAAGGGAAGATGGTCAGGTAGTGTGGCTAGGGTTTTCACATCTGAAAATGGTGACAGTAACCCTTGAAATTTGTTGTGAAGAATAAACTAGTTAATGTACATAAAACACTTAAAATAGTCCCTTTAGTAAATGTGAGCTATTACACTTATGATAAACAGCAAGATATATTATTTCTCTAATACATGCACTGTTTTCTTTAAATTTCATTAGGATTTTATAAAGCCTGACATGCTACCTTCTCATCGTGTTATTTGGAGACTGCTAATGTGTGATATTTGATTCTATCTTTTCTGCATATTCTGAGTATACTATTTCTATACCTCTTTCACTTCAGCTTTGTATCACCAATATTTTAGTTTGCATTTGCCTTTTCAGGTATTATGTCCTCCTTCTAGAGATATAAAGAAAAAAATCTATTCATTGGGGAAAAAATCAAAATAGTTATTCATTTTCCTTATGGACATGAACACGCTCATCATTTACCTTAGCATTTGTGCCTAAAGAGCAGTTCATTATTGTCCAGGTTTTAAACAAAGGTGACATTTAAAATATTTAGCTGGCGCAGCACGGACCAGTCAGAGGAGATGGAAGTGTTCAGAATGGACACTGGCCTTAAATACCAGTTACTCCCTACCTTGTTTTCCAGTAAGACCAGCACTCATTCTGAAGAACCTGAGAGGAGCAAGATTAACTTTTAGTTCTTCTTAAGAGTTTTTGATAGAATTTTTTTTTTCCTGCCCCAGAAGAACTCCATTGTCAATCATCGCTTCTAAAATAGTCATAAAAATTAGAGATCACTCATAATGAGAGTTGCAATGAGTGGATCTTAAAGAGTTCTCACAAAGGCCATGTGTTGAAGACTTGTTCCCCAGGGTGGCACTATTGGGAGGTGGTAGAATCACTAGGAGATGGGGTGTGGTGGAATGAAGTTAGGTCACTAAGGTCAGCCCTTGAAAGCATACTGGGACCTTGGGCCCTTCTTCTTCTTTCTGCTTCCTGGTAGCCATGAGTTCACAGATCTCCTCTACCACACATTCCCTCCAGGAGGTTTTGGGCTGCCACAGGCCCAAAGGACTGAAACCTCTGAATCTGGGAGTCAAAATAAACCTTTCTTCCTTTTAAGTTGTTTACCTTAGGAATTTTGTCACAGCAACAGAAAGCTAATATAAGGAGCACGGTGTTGCCATTTCAAAAATATTGAGGTATTCTACCCTTTGGTATTGTGTAGTTCCCTGTATATTTTCACAGGACTGAGATATAATAGGGCCAGTGGATAAGGGAAATCAAAAAGAAGTATTAAGCCAATACAAGGGCATACATATTGTCCCAGAGTGGGACAGAGAAAAAGAAACAATCAGAAACCAAGAGGGAATTCTCAAAATTTTATATATATATATATATATATATATATATATATATATATATATATATACACACATACATATACATACATGATATATATATTTATATATAACATATACATATATTATTAAAAAATTAGAAGTTTATAGAAGTGATAGAATATCTATAAAGTTGAGAAAAATCTCCAGAACATAGAGAAAAAAGAGAAGGAGATGGAAAATATGAAGACACAAAAGATTGAACCTGGCATTGACTATTAGGAGTTCCAAACCGAGAACAATAAAAATCAAAGGGAGTATAAACCAAAGGAAATAATAGAAGAAAAGGTGCAGAAATTTCAAAAATTTCAAAACATAAGGAGTACCAAATTCCTAGCAAGAAATAATTCTTTTGCCTAGATATATTCACTGTGGAATTTCAAAGTCCTAAGGATCAGAAGATTCTATGAGTTTCCAAAGAAGAAGAAGAAATTCCCCTGAAAAGGAAAGAGAGTCAGACTTGTGTCTGATTTCAACTCCACAATCACAGATACCAAAATGCAGTAGAATAGTTTTAAAGTTTCAGAGCAGATTATTTTGATACTAGAATTCTATATCCAACTAAACAAGCTTTTAAATGTGAGCACATAATAAAGTAAGTTTCAGGTATTTAAGAATGAAGGAAGCTTACTCCTATATATCCCTTCTGAGGAAGTTATTTGAGTGCATCAAAACAAAGGCAAGAATTTTAGAAAAGCAAAGTTTTTCATAAGAAATGATGCAATTCGGGGCTGGGGATGTGGCTCAAATGGCAACGCGCTCTCCTGGCATGCGTGGGGCGCTGGGCTGGGTTTGATCCTTGGCACCACATAAAAAAAAATAAAATAAAGATGTTGTGTCCACCGAAAACTGAAAAATAAATATTTTAAACATCTATATCTCTCTTCTCTCTCTCTCTCTCTCTCTCTCTCTCTCTCTCTCTCTCTCTCTCTCTAAAAAAGAAAGAAAAAGAAAATGATGCAATTCACCCAGGAAATTTCCAGATGTCAGTTATCAGCTGACCTAGCAAGCAATCAGTTTGAATTAACACAGAATCTCCATGGACTCTAAAAACAATATTTTCAAGAAGAATGGAATAGATTTCAGGGAATAAGCAGAATAAATACAAGCTGCCATGATAATGAAGATAATATTTCTTTTATCAACAAGAAAATAAAAGCAATCATAAACTCCAGGAAAAACAACAAAAAAAAATGTACCACTAAGTTATAGTCCAATAGAAACAACATTAAAATGTGCCCTTATTTTGAGCAATCAGATAAGTGTGAGAAAGACAAGAATTTGTTTTTGATGCCAGAAATATTTTGCTTTGATGGCACTCAGGTCATGACATTGGAACTAGAGAGAAGAAATGTAATCAACGTGCACCGTACTTACTCTGTAATTTACCATATTTACACAGTCATAGCGTAAGCACTCTGTTTTGGTTTTCAGTGTTTAGACTCCGCCTATAAACAAAGCAGGAGAAACTTCATTGTGGCTACAGAATGGATAGAATTGGGGAGGGAGAAGGGAGAAGAGAGATGGAAGAGAGAGACATGGTGTTTCTATCTTACAGAATGAGAAATCAAAGGTCTCGTTGACTGTGGATGGAAAAAGAGGGTTTTCTGCAGTTACGGAGAAACTAAAATAGCTGGGGCTTTCAAAGCCTGAGAAGGAGTAGGGGAGAAAAATTAAAACTGAGTGGATAGGTAATGCCATCCAAGGCTGGTGATCAGGACAGCGCAGTGTCAACATGCCATTTGAGGCAAGAGAAGAAACCACAGAAGAGCTAAAAACAGACACCGGTTGGTTACCGGCTTCCATCTATGGCAGCAGAATGACAGCGGGGAGGGGCAGGTTAAGGGGCGTGTGTATTCACATTCTAAAACCTTTGAACTCTTCCATATTTGAGCCATACACCTGAATCACTCTGATAAAGTGTGAATGTTTAAGTCTCAGAAATCTGTTTCCTTGCCACATCATAAAAATACCAGAAGGGATGACCAAACAGATGAAATAGTCACACAATTTGAGACAAAGGAAAAGGTGGGGTGAGCCATGGCTGAGGGGTGGCAGGGCTGGGATTCGAACTCAGTTCTTCCCACTCGGAGTACCGCGCCTGCCTCAGGGGATCTTGGTGGGGATGGAGTGGATAGGAGTGAGGTGGTGCTCAGTGGGCTCTGGAGCAGAGTTTCAGCCGTTCCCTTTGCTGGGCCTCACCAGTTATCTACAAGCACTCGGTCACTTCAAATCCTGTTTTAGGCTTTGATGGGAACTAAATAAAAACAGAAATAGCCCACTTGACAGATACACGTGCGACGTGCACATCTACGAAGTCAAACCTCCCAGAAGGTGAATGGTCCTTTGGCAATATGGCCCTGGTGTGTCTAGATTCAGCTGCACTCGCCCTGGGTTTTCTGAAAGCACATCTATCCGTCCTGCCATGCAAGGGCTGGTTAAATGGAGAGGAGACAGACAGGGACAGCAGGCTCTCACATGTCCTGTCCCAAGACCTCCCTCCTGCCTTCTGCTTGTCTCCCTCAGCTTTGCATCTTTATCTTCAGTCTCTGCTATTTTTGAGGCTTATTTCTGTCCACTTGTCTGGCTTAGTGACAGTCCCAACACCTTCCCATAACTATTCTCTTTTAAGCCAATAGTGGTTATAGGCCCACGGGGGCTAACCATCATGAGGCACCTCTGACACAGATGCCATCTCTGCCCTTCGGGGGGCTTGGGGGTTAACATTTTAAGGACCTCACTTTTCTAAGCATACACTCCAGGTAAGGCATCAGATGACTCCATCTTTGGTCCTGGGCCTCACACAACCCAAATCTCCTCTTGTCTTCCTCCTCTTGGAGAGGACAGGCAACTGCAAGCAGAATCCATATTCCTCATCTCTCCTTAGGTGCTTTCGCTTATTAAAGGAAATTGTTCCCACCCTGGACCCAGCTCCTTACCTGAATTCATGGCTCCCTGGTTAAGCAAGAAAGATTAGAGTATTGGAAAACGTCTCCTATCCACGGGGAGCTTCACAGAAAGCCTTAATGACTATAATCTGGAACTGTAAATGAAATTCGCAGAGCCATTTACATGGCCAGGCGGCCATTGAGGAAGAAATCCGTCTTTTCTTCTGGGACACTGCCTACAACCACCTAGTTGAGCACTGAGAAATAAAATAGAGACCGACAACATTGCGTTCAGGGGACGAGGGGGCTGCCTCTTCTTCTGGACTCTCCTGAGAGCTTGCTGTAGTTCTTGAATCTTGGGTTTGATTTACATCAGAAAAGCCAACTTTGCCAGGTGGTGGGGAGAAGGTCCGAGCGTCCTGTCAGAAGACTTACCTGTGGTCACCTGTTGATGGTATGGTGTCCTCTGTGGAGGAGGGAGCTGGCCCGGCTTTCACCTGGTGTGGGTGTGAGTCCTGATTGAGAAACTGCTTTCCTTTTACATCTCTCCTAAGAGGGCTTGCAAGTTGCCATTCGAAGCCATAGAAGATGAGGTGCGTTCTGGTTAAGTGGTCCCCCGCCCCCCCCCCCCCGGAGTTTGCAAGATGCTAGGTGTCTGTGTGTACAAAGCACCTGCAGATTCCAGACCAAACAAGAAGCTGCCTCGCACATGTGAAAACTATTATCTGCCCATGAATATAGATGCCAAGGTGATTAATACAATACAAATAATTTTAAAGCATTAATTGACTGACAATCACCATCATGATGTGGTTTCTCTAAGGACATTAAAAATATAACATCGGGCCTTCTCTCTGCTTGCCTGTTCTCTAATTAGGTTTTTATAGATCTCTATTTTTCCTTTGAAGTACTCACCACAGTTTACGATCCTATTTCTATTTGCATAATCATGTGTTTTATGTCTGTCTCTCTCAATAGACTATTAGCTTCATGAGGACAAGGATTGCTTTGTTTTTCTTTTTTCCTCAAAAAAATGATGTCCCCAAGGCCAGTACTCAGTACTAATATTTAAACGAAGGAGGCAATGGGGTTAAGATAGTAAATCATTCAGAGAAATTGTCAATATAAAAGACACTACATGAAATCATCACCAGAAACTCTTTTAGACTGAAGTCATCAGAGAGGCTGTCTCTTGTTGGGAGGGTGTCTGAGAATTTTTATTTCTTTATTTGTTTACATCGTTTGAGGGGGACTCTGACCTATATAACTGAGACCCAGAAGAGTCAAGAGATTTATCAAAGAGGCACGTTGGTTCATTATAAATACGGAGGCAATTCCAGCCCAGTGGTCTTTCCAGAATCACTGTCAATGTTTAATTGCATTTATTTTTGATCTACATATGGTGCTGGGAATGATACAAAGCAGATCAAACAGAGGCTTAGCCTCTGTGATGATTACCATCTGAAAGGGTGGTTACCAATCCACTGCCTATTTTATGTAGCATCTTTTATATTGACATTTCCTCTAGATGATTTACTATAAACCATATACTTAGCCCTCTGGGGTGTATAATGGTGTCAATTGCAAACGACAGGTTGCTAAAAAGAGGGGAATCCATTTTCTGCAGCTCCTCCTCACTCCCTGTGCCTCCGAGTCTCTTCCTGAGCCTGAAATTAGACTATACTATTTATGGAATGCCAACCACTAGAAAGAACTCTCCTAGGTGCTGTGGGGAAAACACTCAGGACTTAACAGCCATGGTCTCTCCTTTAGAGGGGCAAACAAGCAAGTCTACATTTATTTTCCTCTGTAGCTAGCTAAGATCTGTTCCGGGCATTTGGCAGCTGCAGAGTTGACCTGCAAATAAATTCAACTATATTCACAGTTCCTAAAAATGACTGTGACCAGTTCCCTCACATAGGTGAGAAGAAAATATTTGCAGCAAGAGCCAGAGGTACATGAGAAAAAGCTGCACAAAATAAGCAGGAAAGACTTGAGAGTGAATAAATCCAGTACACATTCTTGGCTGTTAGGAAGCTGCAGTCACTTGGTTACAAATGAAAATCTCAACATGCATCCTACATGGGACACTGCCAGCAGCCTATGGGACATGCCACTCCCCTGCCCCACTTACTGGTTATCTGCTGCCACTGCTTGACAAGGCATCTCTGAAAACTCTCAACTCTACCCTGGGAAATAGAGTGACCAGATTTCAACCCCCTCCAAACAACTATTTTTGAGATAAAATTTCATTCCCCCTCAATCAATAGCAAAATCTTTTCTCACATCATTTAGTTGGGTGCACTCAGGGAAGGGCCCCGAATGGCAAGGATGTCGATAACAGGGCTATGACAGGGACAGGGGTCCTGCAGCTCGCTTGGATATGGGCTACAAGGTGGTTCATCTCTCTGAAGTGGCTTTCAGCCTTATTTTCTCTCTGCCAGCAACTGTAGAGGGCATTTTATATTCGATGACCCATTTATTCTATCCAACCTCCCAGTGAGGGGCTCACCATTCTCTTCTTGCTGATTTCAGAATAAACAAGTTCAGAAACACTAAGCTCCTTGCCCAAGGTCACACAGCTAATAGGGCAAAGGTAAGCTTTGAAGACATTCTTTTTGTTATCACAGAGCCCAGTTCTGCTTCCAGGCAAGAACCACGCTTACATCCACAGAGCAGCTTGTAGACAGCTGGTCAACTGAGTGTTCTAACAGACTTGAGGGGGCCATTGGACCCTCCTTGCTGTTTGAGGAGCCCCTCCTCCTCGCCTGGTGGGGTGGGAGGGCAGGACCCTTGCAGGCAGAGCCCTCCTTTCCTTCCTCTGCAAGAGAAAGCAGATCCACACAAGTCCACGCTCCAGCCCTTCCCGTGGAATGGCAGTGTGTTCTGTTTCATGTTTCCCAAATTGCTTGCACCAGGCAGCTGTGCTGGGTCAGAATCTCAGAGGGGCTTCTGGGATTCCAGACAGGGTGGGGGCTGCCACCAGGCTTTCTTGGGGCTGGGAAGAATACAATCCACAAATGTGGAGCATCTGAGGAATTTAGGGGCTCCAAAAGAGAAATTTCTGCCTGGAAGTGGCTAAGATTCCTGGACCTTCAGGGTGTCAGGGAACAGTTTCAAGGATGCTTTGCTGATTGTACTGTTGATCTAATGATAAAGCAGCTATTTATTGACAAGTGACTGGGCTCCAGGGACCCTCAGAAGGACATTTCACAGGTATTTGATGCATCTTTCCCATCAGTTCTGATGGCATTTTGGTATTTAATCCTCTCCACAGTCCAGAAAGGTGGGTATCAACAGCCATATGCCACAGGTACGTAAGTAGAGGTCCACAGATAATAACTGGCCTGAGTCTTCGCAGTTTCAAGGCCAAGTCAAGATTCAAATCCCAGCTCTTTGACCCAAATGCACATGTTACTAATGATGACAGTATACTTCCTCTGTGAATTTATTCAGAAGCTAATGAATACATCAGACAGACTTTTCTCCACCTCCTACCTACCCACCAAATGCTTGGGCAATTAAAATAAGTTGAGTTCACTTATAAGGGGGAATAGGAGGGGGGAAAAAAGCACTTGGACTTGTCCCAGTTACATGAATTAATTCTGTCTTGGGGTTCTGACGGGAGCATAAACCAAAGAGCCCGGAATCCCAAGATGAAATTATGTCGTTAAAGCCCTTGGCAGCTCAGCTATTATTTTATGTAAAATATATGCATGCCTTCTGAGAAATCTTCTCCACCAGCAAACAGGATGAAAAAAAATATATATTTTGGTAATGATAGGATTCTCTGCTATCATGCCCGTAGTTAGGTGACATTATTGATAGGAACGTTGCTTGTTTGGAATCAGGAAGGTAAACAGTTTCAAATTCCAACTCACTATTGTGGAAAATGATAAACTGGCTGCCTGGCCATGCAAATCAGGAACTCAGAAACCTCCAGCCTCCAATCCGGGCACACCAACATTCCACGCACGTCTCCCTGCCCAAAGAGAGCCTGGCTCAGGCCACGGAATCTTTTCAGAGCCAGCATCAAAGGCTGTGCTAGGCTCTGTATTTGGGACATCTCCTTGCAGCCGCCGTCCGACCGTGGGGTGAGGTCAGCGAGGGCAAATAACTAAGCATTTTCTCCAAAACGCCATAGCTGGAATTCCCTGGCCTGCCTTGGGCTCCTTCCTCCCGCCAGCACACACGCATTTCCTAGCCTTACAGAGTCCTTTGGGCGCAGTGCCTGGCGGGTCCCCACCCCACCCACCTGCTGCACACGGCAGTGCCCAGCCCAGGCATGAAAGAACTTTCCTCTGCAAAGAGGGACAGAGCCCGAGACACGCCCTGGCTATCTATAGAAAATCCCTCTGGGGGTTCTGCTGACAAGTCACTCGAGATCGCTCCTTGGGCTTTATTATGTCACAGGAACCCGGGCTGGAATGCGGAGGATTAAATTCCAAGCCCTTCCCAGTCGCCCTGGGCCCGGAGGGAGGGGAGCCAGGCTCTTGCAGCCATCTGGACTCTCGGGCGCCCCCTACTGAAGCTTTTTGTCCTTCTGGTCCCTGCCGCCGCTCAGAGGACCAGGCACCTTAAGACCCCTTTGCTCTCCTAGTATGTCTGGGGGCTTGGAGGTGGAGTAGCAGCACAAAGCTCATGCTCAGGACGTTGTGTGTGTGTGTGTGTGTGTGTGTGTGTGTGGTGTGTGCGTGGTGTGTGTTTGTGTGTGTGTGTGTGTGTGTGTGTGTTGTGCTGGATTTGGAATCCAGAGGCTCCTGCCTGCTAAGGAGGAACCCCCTATCCCTTCGGGAGGACTTTAAATTCCAGCTCCCCATGTGGATTTGGGCAACTCGCTAATCCCAACCAGTGAACACCTGGCTTATAAAATCGTGAACGTCTGTGCCAAAGGGGGACGTTTGGGAGCAGAAGCTGCAGTGTAATGACCTCTTAGCAAGTGCTCCTGGGTGGTATGCAGAACTGGATGATGGCTCTTGTTTCGCCCTCCTTGTGTAATGGCAGAAAAGATGCCAGAGTGGGAAAGTGCCTCAGATGTGGGCTAATTCTTTTTACCTTATTTAATTTTTTTTTTTTTTTGGCACTAGAGATTGAACCCTGGGTGCTTACCCCCCGAGTCACATCCTTAGACCTTTCTATTTTTTATTTTGAGACAGGGTCTAGCTAAGTTGCTTAAAGCCTCATTATATTGCTAAAGCTGGCTTTGAACTTGCAATCTTCCTGCCTCAGCCTCCAGAGTCGCTGGAATCACAGGTGTGCCCCACCACACCCAGCACTATTTTTTTTTTTTTTAAAGGCAAGGAAATTTTCAGGTTACTTAAACCAGATTACCCTCTGTATTCCTCATCTGTGAGATGGAAGCCATAATAGTGCCTGCTACCTAGGTTTGTTGTATTGAATAAATGAGTTAAGACATATAAATAGCTTCAAACAGTGCCTGGTACATAAGAGGCCACCTATTATTTTACTTCTATTACTAGAAAAAAGTCACCTATTATTGTTATTGCTACAAGGTCCCAATGCATTTATGAACACAATGCTTTGGAAAAAAAACATAATGTTGGTAACTTTTTCTTTTTCTTTTTCCTGTGCTGGGCATTGAATCCAGGGCCTTGCCCAGTGAAGTGCATTCTCTACAGCTGAGCCACATCCGCAGGCCTTGTTGAATATTTTTAAAATCTATCTTCAGAAACAGCCCTGCACAGGAAATACTGTCATTTCCATCTCTCAGCAGGTGAAGAACCTGAGTTTTAGTGACTTGCCCAGGTCAAAAATTCTTGAGTGACTAGGTCAGCCAGGGCCACATCTTAAGAGTGCTGGATCCTGGATTCTGCATTTGAACTTGCACATCCTTGACCTCTCTGGGGTCCCATACAGATCAGAACAGGTAATAACACCTGTCTTGTTTCCTTGGAGCAATCATTGGGAAGAAAATATGTTAATTGTGACAGGTCCCTCCAGAAACGGGAGGAATTGGATTCTTTAAACAAGAGGACAATTCAAAGGGGAGAGAGACAGAGTCACAGGGAGATGGCATCTCGCTGGGATTATCCTGCTCTTCAGAGAAGGAGAAGGAAACTATGGAGTCACAGGAAATATTTGATCTAAGCTAAGAGCCCAGAGAGGCTCCTGTAGCCTGGGGAGGGCACTTGTGCTGTGACATGTTGAAGGTTCATAACTTGTCAAATATCCTTGAGTCTTTCAGTGAGCATGTGTGTTCACACACACACACACACACACACACACACACACATTCTCTGATGCTCTCAATAATCATGCACCACTAGACTTCCACCTCAGCAGAGTAAGTGAAACATGTAAACAATAATAAATTATGTCTGTGCCAATGGGGCATAGAAGCAGTAACTATAAAATACTGCCCAGGGGAGAGAGAGTTTACCGAGGCTGCGATAGAACACCCTAATGTCATTGCAAATAACATTATTTCAAGACCCGAGTCAGCTGGCAGGGCTGTTACTTCCTGGAGGGAGACTTTGTCCCTTTTCTATTTTTTAAACACTTGATTTTTTTTTCTCCTTTAAATAATGTGAGCCTTCCCTTCCAAAGGAATCTTAAAAAGCAGATTCCTTCCATTCCTGTCATTTTCTAAGGAGAAGGAGGGCTGCTGGGAGGGAGGGGTTCCTGATGGTGACTTTTTATGCACGGCTGCTTTCATAGGGCAGGCGGCCTGTGGCTTTCTGCGAAGGCCTTTGGGCAGGGTGCAGGCCCTGGTCGCTGGGTGGAAGAGAAGCTTCCTAGGGTCATGTCACCTGAGCCCCAGGAGGTAGGTGATATAGCACAGGGACAGGAACAGTGGTCTCCACAGTAGGACGTGGCACCCCAAGGGTACCACCCCCTAATAACTCACAGGAAGTAAAGAAAGAATTAAACGTTTTGAATTTATTTTTTTACCATCTTTTAAGAACCAGTTTCCTATTGAAAGTTTAAATATGCATAAAAGTCAGTTATAATGGGTTTCCCATGCACTCTGTTCCCGTCATCCAACCTCCAACGTTTTCAACTCATGGCTACTCTTGTTTCCTCTGTTCACCAACTGGTTGTTCCTCCCTCCACTTTCCACATGATTTGAAGCAAATTCTAGACTCTATCTCATCATGTCTATAAATATTTCCAGCTGGGCATGGTGGGTCATGCTTAATCCTAGCAGCTCAGGAGGCCGAGACAGGAGGATCGTGAGTTCAAAGCCAACCTCAGCAACTTAGTGAGGCCCTAAGCAACTAAAGAGACCCTGTATTTAAAATATCTATCTATCTATCTATATACATATATGGCTTATATATAAAATATATAAAAATGTGGCTTAGTGGTTAAGCACCCCCTGGATTCAATATCTGGTGTGTGTGTGTGTGTGTATTTATGTGTGTGTGTGTTTTTTTTTTTTTTTTAAAAAAACTATAACATCATCATTATACTCCAAAAACATTGTGGCAATTCCTCAGTTCAACTGAGTATCCAGTCAGTGTTCACATTTCCCTGATTGTCTTGTGAATTCTCTTACAATTTGACTTGGGATCCAAAGTCCACACATTGCATTAAATAAATATCTTCCTCAAGTCTTTTTTATTCTATTGTTTGTCTCTCTCTGTATTTCAAACTCTCCTTCTTTATTTTTGTAATTTTTTTTTTAATGAAGAGCTTGGGTAGATCTTCTTGGTTGATCTTCTATGGGCTGGATTCGACTGCCTATGGTACTCTGGTACCATAATGATTTCATAATAGTACTACCTTGGTTCCATGGTACCATTTATCATTTGCATCTCACCTGTATTTCCATTAAATGAAAAATCATGAAGCTCCATCAGGTTCAAAATAAGTATTTTTGGCAGCGACACTGCAGATGGTGTTAAGGACATTTGTGCAGACAACATAAACTTTGCTTGTCTCTCTATTTGTGGTATCAGCAATCTTTCATGATCATTACCAAGTCCTTTAATTCATTAGCAACTAAAATACAATGCTCTAGTTCTATCTCTGTGTCTTTGTTTGTTGGATGTAATACTCTGGTGAAAATATTTTCATCAACTTTTTTCACAGTTCTTATAGGAAAGGCAGAATAAATGCTTCTTTTTCTTTACCCGTTTTCAAAATAATGAGTTAGTCACCTAGGATTCCCCAAAAGTGATCCCAAGGGTGCTTTTTAGCAATAGAATAAACATATGAGTTGAATATATTTACTGTGGCTTTACCAACTGCAATCCTCAAAATGTCCCATTTTTTGGTATAATGGAAACTTTTCCAAGTTGGCTTCTGAGTCTTTTTCATGTGACCCAATAATAATTGATAGCTTTCTTGTTCTTCTATGACAAGATGTTCCAAGCTCACTTCCCAGACTGAAAATTAGACTCTTCTCCGAGAAGCTGGTTCCTTTTAGCGGGAAATGGCATTTTTTGTGTCCAAAATCTATACTTAGGGTATTATCCTTTAATTTCTGGGTTTTTTGTTTTTGGTGGTACATATTTTATAATACACATATTATGGGAATACTATGGGAGCTACATATACTTTATAAATGACAACAAAATATACCTGTATTCCCTGAAAGACATAACCAGTACCGGAAGTTTAAAGACCACTTATATAGTGTGCAGACTTGGAAAAAATACTGGACCCTCTCTTCCCTTTCTCTCTATTTGGGCTTGGTCAAATTCTTTTTTCTCTGAACTTCAATTTCTTTAAGTATAAAATGAGTATAGAAATAGCCACTTTGTGGAGATGTGGGGATGACCAATAAGATAGATAGTTGATAGGTAGATAACAGGTATTGGGGAGGTAGATGGTAAATGATAGACAGTTATGCACACCTCCATCTATCTACTCAAACACGTATACATACATACCCTGGCCTCACTCAGCAAACGGGAGCTACTCTTAGTAATCAACTAGCAGCTCAATGATGACAGAGTCCCCTCATCTATAAGGGTCTGTGACCAACCTCACGGAACTTGCAAACCAGAGGAGGAGCGAAGTGTCACATAAAGAAAGCTCAGGCCGCCTCCATCTTCCCAGGGTATTAGGAGTCATCTAATCTGCAGGGTAGGTCTTGGAAATTTGGAGGGGAGTAGTCTCTGGGACCGGGAGAGATCTGGAATTCTTTGTGAGAAGGATGGGACTTCAGCTGTGTTGGGAAGAGAGAATGGGGTGGGTGCGGGGGGGGGGGGGGCCTGCTGGGGTGGGGATGTGATCTGACCCAGGAAGAAGAGGGTACCGAGTTTAGTAGGAGGAAAGATGCTGGAAGGAACAGCCCCAGGAGGGCAAGGCTGTTCGCAGGTGCCCAGCAGAGGCGAGCTGGAGGACAGGGAACGGGCACCTTTGGCTTTAAGAGAACTGGTTTTATCTCCAGGGTGGAGGGAGACAGACTGCGGCTGCAGGCGGCCAGTGGGGGTGGGCTGGGGAAGCAGAAGGGCTGTTGGTTGGTTTGCAAAAGAACAAAGCGGCCAAGGTCCTAGAAACCTGCTGTGTGACCCAAAAAACGCACAGGCTACCCGGGCAGGTGGCAGGCAACTCTCCGGCAGAGGGGAGATGTTGGAGGAAAATAAAGACTTTTAAAATGGATTTGATGGGGCTGGGGATGTGGCTCAAGTGGTAGCGCGATTGCCTGGCGTGCGTGCTGCCCGGGTTCGATCCTCAGCACCACATACAAACAAAGATGTTGTGTCCGCCGAAAACTAAAAAATAAATATTAAAATACTCTCTCTCTCTCTCTCTCTCTCTCTCTCTCTCTCTCTCTGTCTCTCTCTGTCTCTCTCTCTCTTTAAAAAAAAAATGGATTTGATGACCCAAGACCCAGGAACTGCCAAGTCTAGGCTAGCAGCAGCAGGCAGACCCCAGGAACAATGGAGATAGGGCTTGTCCCTAAAACACCCCCCACACCCCCTCAAGAATCTGGCTCCTGGGGAGCGGGCTGTGCCAGGGGCTCACCTTTTCAAAAGCTGAGCGCATGCCAGGTGCTGTGTCCAACCTTCCATTTTGCCCTCACTGCCAACTCTGTGGGGCAGAGAAAGCGTTCCCATTTAACAGACGAGGCACTGAAGCTGGGAGAAGCCCAGCGATTTATGAAAGGTTAGACACAAACTAGAGGTGAGATTCCAACTCAGGCTGGCTCTGAAACACATGCCTTTCCCACTGCTGCTGACTGCTCCTTAGAGTCAGATGACTCACTCACTCACAATACTTGGTTGCTTCATGGCATCAGTGCTATTTACTGCCCATTAAGGACACACCAGGCAGCTGGGCATGGTGGCTCACGCCAGTAATCCCAGCGGCTCTGGAGGCTGAGGCAGGAGGATGGTGAATTTAAAGCCAGCCTCAGCAACTTAGTGAGGCCCTAAGCAACTTACCAAGACCCTGTCTCAAAATTTAACAAAAAAGGGGTTGGGGATGTGGCTCAGTGGTTAAGTGCCCTTGGGTTCAAATGCCAAGGATAGTCTATGCATTTTACCTATGCTAATTCATGTAATCCTCATGAGAGGCTCTTCTATTATTCTCATTTTGGAAACTGAGGCACAGAGAGGGTAAATAAATAACCTGCCTAAGGCAACACTGTAAGAATAGTGCAAGGATTCCTACCCAGGCAGTCTGGATGCACAACCTGCACACTTAACCTTGTTACAGCACGGTGCCTCCCTGCAGGAACTCATGTGGCCCAGGCCTCTTCTCCACCTGTGTTTGCTCTCCTGTTATGTATCCACCAGGAAGGCACTGAAATTCCCTGGGAACGGAAGGTCAGAGGTGGCAAGTGGGACGCTTTCATGGCTGCCAGTTCTATGCTAATGACAGCGTCTGCTTCCATGCAGTGCTGCCTCTGGTGCTAATCGGAGGTTAGCTTAGTCCCTCCGGGCACTTGGTTGTAGGGTCAGAGAATTCCGAGCGTTGGGGGAGCCATGCAGGTACCAGGCCTCTCGTCCAATTGCTCTGCTGTCTGGAGAACTTTGCTTATTTTTAATTAAGAGCTCTTCTTGGGAGGTGAGAGGCAGGGCGCAAGCAGATGATGTTAAGACTAGGGGAAAAATCACTGTCCCTTGGGAACTGACTAAGGGCAATGCCTGTTGGACTGAAATTTGCAGTTCAATTTATCTTGCTTAAATGACCACACAGGAAAATGATCACCACGGCGAAGCGACATTAGAAATGTGAAATGGATAAATAAAGCCTTGGCTGAGACCAAGGGCTGTCAAACCTGTTTGAAAAATGGAGATCTGAGGGGCACCCAAACTGAACAAGGAGATGTTTTGGAAGGAAGGCGGGGGACAAACATCAGGCGTTTATCTGGATAAAAAGAGAAACTGATGTGCACGAGCCCTCAGGCCCTGGGGCACTGCTTTCTTTGTGAGCAAGATTGAAAGTTTCCATAGGTTGGTTCCCCACCGTTGGTGACAGCTGCCGTCGAAGATGACCAAGCATCACGGTGTGTGAGAGGTGGAAGGGCCTTTGAGGTCACACTTTACAGTCTGGCCACCTCAGTTAGCAAATGAAGCCCAGAGAGATGAAGTGACATGGCCTGATATTTCATATGTGTTTCCTTGTGGGGCGTTTATAAAAATCAAGTCGGTCATCCGATTGGAATGTGGGCTGCGGAGCCACCGCTGCTAACCACAGAGAACTCGGTGACTCTTTCCAGATCTTGGTAAGCCTTCTATGGACATGATCTCATGGCGTGTTCACATTAATCTGATGGGATTGATACTAACGTAGCCCATGTCATGTGTTCCTGAGTTGAGGACATTGAGTCTTGGAGAGATGAATTGGCTGGACCGACTCCACAGCTAGGAAATGGGAGAACCAGTTTCCACCCAGCCCTGGCACTGAACCCTATCTTCACTGCTCCTTCTAACAAGGCGAGAATAGGAAAACGGCCAAACACACCAGCACTTACCTCATGGGATATTATTTTACCATTAAAAATCATTATAAACCCAATGCAGGAACATGGTAAATGTGGATTACACCGTGTTAAGCAAAAATGCAATACTTGGTATGAAAATACGCAGAAGAAAATGGAAATGGAAAGCTTAACCATTAACAGTTGCTGAATAGTACAATAAGCTTTTTACTTTTTTTTTCTGCTTCCCCCCCCCCCCATTTGAATTTTCTATCATGTGGTACATGTGGTAGAGGTCTTCAGTAGAGAACAAATGAATGTAATCATTGTTCCTTAAAGCACTAGCACTATACTCTTAGAATCAATAAGAAAAAGGCTCAAATGAATAGTAATATATTTTCCTTTCCTTGGTAATAAAAACTAATAAGTAATTGATTTGCAGTCTGAAAAGAAGACCATTACACAAAGTTCATACATAACGCGAGTCTCTCTTCATTTTTCATCAGACTCAAGGAAAACTAAAATTCCGAGAACTTAAATTTTGAAGCCACCCTATTTTTATGTCTTACATATTCCAGTCTATTAATAAAGGAAGATAACTTGCCTATGTTTAGCAGGGTAATGACTAATCACTCTTCCCTCCAGCCAACAGTGAGGCTCAGGGACACTTTGGACTGGAAGTTTCCTCGCTGTCCAACTCCCCTTCCACCCGTGGGAGCTCAGGACAGGAGGTGAAGTCACTCGCTCAAGGTCTGAATGCTTCAATACTGAATATAAACTCCAGGGTCCTCAAGGACAGCTCCCTGTTTTTATGCCAATCACAGGGCCCAGAGCAGAATACCTTCTCTACTGGGTGAGTAAAACCTGCAGTGGGGACAGGATGGAGGGGCTGGGGTAATGCTCAACAGTAGAGCACTTGCCTAGCATCTGCATCCCTAGCACTGCAAAAAATGTAAATAAAATAAAGCAGAAATAAATAAATAAAACCAAAAAGCACACGGGAATAGGTACAGCTCATGTTCATAAAGCACTTTCTATGTGCCAAGAGCCATGATGAGTGCCTTATGGGAGTCATTGACCCTGGACATGACCCTGTGGCACAGTGATAACCTCAGCCTGATTTCTATGGTGAAGAAAATGAGGCTGGGAAAGACTGAGCTACTTTGCCCAAAAATGTACAGCTAACTGGTGTCTGGGGCAGGATTTTGACCTGGATTTCAAATAGAGGTTTTTATTCTCAAGAGTTTAGAAACTTGCCCAAGGTAAGACAGGGAACTTGAGTGCCAAATGTCTGTAGTCCTGAAATGTTGGCCAAGATCACTTTGTATCGATCCACTAAACTTAAAACAATTACCTCAGGAAAGCAACAACCAATTGGTGTCTCTTTCTCCCTCTTCCTCACCCAAACTTGACTTGGTACAAAATACATTGTATCAGCCTCTGGTTCCCTTGCCCTTATATTCTTAAAATGATGTATTAGTCTGTTTTCTGTCACTACAATGAAATAACTGAAGCTGGCTGATGATGAAAGAAAAGAGGTTTCATTTAGCTCCTAGTTCTGGAGGTTCAAGGTCAGGGCTCTGGCGTTACTCAGTTCTGCTGAAGGCCTCATGGCAAATGACATCACAATCATGGGAACATGCGTGAAAGGAAGAGATCACAGGGCACAGGAAATCAGATAGCAAGAAAGGGCTAGCAATGACCTCTCACTGGGCCGTGCTTCTTAAAGTTTCCCTCATATTGCCACCCTGGGGACCAACACATGAGCTCTTGGGGAGCACACCCAAACCAGATCTAAACTGTGGCAGATGAGCACCCATTTTTAGTAGAAGTTGTGTTCCTGAGTAAAGTGGGCAACTCTCAACATCCATTCAGCAAATGTATCTCAGGTTCCAACCTGTGCAATGCATGAGGCGGGGACGGGAATGCGGAGTTCTTTCCAATGGAGCATCCAACCTCAAGAATTTTATTTATTTATTTTTATTATTTTTTTAGTATTAGTTGTTCAAAACATTACAAAGCTCTTGACATATCATATTTCATACATTTGATTCAAGCGGATTATGAACTCCCATTTTTACCCCGTATACAGATTGCAGAATCACATTGGTTACACATCCACTGTTTTACATACTGCCATACTAGTGTAAATGCACTTTCCTTCCACTTTGAACCAGGTGGACTCCAAGGAAGTTGAAAGGTGAAGCCTCCGCTGCTGTGTGGTGGTGGGTATCGCAGGTTCATGGATTTGTCAGAGGAATTTTGCAGATATTCGCATTTCCTGATGCCCATCAGGGTGGGTCTGAAGCTCCCCGCACTGAAGGGGCCAAGTTCCTTCGTTAACATGCAGAGACCCTGGCTGACTTCAGTGTCCGCTGAGTTAAACAGTCAATGAGCAGAGCCAAGGAGGTCAGTATCAAGGAAAGTAAAGAAACCAAAAGTGAGGTGGGAAACTGGAACTGCACATTCTAGAAGCAAAGGGATCAATAACTAGCTTTGGAACCATTTGTCTCTCAGAATTTCTTTTTTTCTGATGGAGGGTATAATGGAGATTGAACCCAGGGGTGCTGTACCACTGAGCCACATCCCCTGCCCTTTTCATTTTTCATTTTGAGACAGGGTCTAGCTAAGTTGCAGAGGCTGACCTTGAATTTGCCATCCTCCTGCCTCAGCTTCCTGAGTCTTGGGGATTACAGGTGCCCACTACTGAGCGCCCAACTGATGAGTCAGAATCTTGGCTCTGCCAGTCGCTGGCTGTGTGACCTTGGCAAGTCCCGTAGCTATTCTCAAGTTTAGTTTCAAAATCACTAAAATGACCCATTAATATCTGCCTTGCAGGGTGATTAGATTAGTGACAGTGCATGTAAAACGCCCAGCCCAGGGTCTGGCCTCTCTCTGTTTGGTAACTGTCACTATTATTTAAAGTCACTGGGGATTTCCATTAACATTTGGCTTGTCTCTGTTGTAAATTAAGTTGAGGTGCTCCAAAAGTAAGGCAGAATAATTTCTTAAACCCAAAATCAACAGTCAGCTCAGCCACATCTACTGAGTCTCCGTTAGGTAGATGATTTCTGCTTGGGCTTCCAGAGTTCCGGGCAGCTTGCTTTTTCAGTGATGGTGAAAAGATAAAAATGAAGATGCAAACAAAGCTAAGAAAGCTGATTTTCCAAACAGCAGGCTAGAGTTCTGTGGAGAGAGACAAGGAAATCGCCAACTTGTCCCAGCTGCAAGAGCAGACTATCAACGAGCACCCTCTCCACTGTCACCTAGGGACGACCACCTGAGCCAGGGACCCTGGTTAGTGGTGTAAGCTGCTGTAAGAGCTCAAACTCCAAAAGGTCAGAGGCCTGATTCACATCAGATCCCACAAGCCGGGTGGCCAGGAGGGATGAGGAAGGAGGTCTCAACTCCATCCAGACTTTCAAGGTCCCAGGTGACCACGTCTTCGCCAACTCCGACATGTGGTCTCCAATGCTCCTCTGTGTGGACATCCCACCTGCAAGTGGAGGAGGAGAGACAGGACTGAATGTGGTGAATGTTTATGGGGAGACTTGAAAGGTGCTTCCCACTTGACTGGCTAAAATTCAGTCACACCTGACTGCAAAGGAGGCTGGGAAACCGTATTTCTCTTGCTCAGGAGGAAATGGAAAGGCAAGCTCTCAGCCATCCATCTCTGCCACCCAGGGCATCTGCAAAGTCCAGGGCACCGCCTGCAAAATCTGGGAAACCTAAGATCTGCTCTTCCTTGTCTTTATTCTTGCCACAGAAATTAATATTTAGTTCCCGAGTCTCTTGTATTCCAGGGAAGTTTCACACAGCGCAGTGATGAACTAGGCAGGAGAAGGAAAGATGGCAGCCCTGGTGGGTGGACAAGGAGTCGGGAAGGGAAAAAATCAGAGAAACTCTACGTGGAAGGAAAAAACAGACATTCCCCCTCTTCTGCTCACATAAGAATGTGAAGATGAAGTCTCTGTAGGAGAAATCATGTGCATACACAGAGCTGCGGTAGCAGATTGGGCCCTGTTTTGACAGAGCTAAATTTAAGCCAGACCTTGCTTCTTTCGAAAAACAGGAGTGTTTGATTGATTGTTTCGGTGATATGATCCCTGGATGTTGTGACTGGAGTTCACTTCTCAAAATAATACCATTTATAATGATTTTATCTCATTCTGGAAGTTCCTAGAGCTCCTGATCCCCAAGAGCCGTGGCTTCCTTCCTCAGCCCATCTGAACCAGTCATCCCTGGCCCTAGTTGGGCCCCAGGAGACCACTGCCCCTTCTCACGGGCTCCCTGTGGCTCAGGACAAAGGAGGTTCAGGCCCTAGCTTCCTGTCACCTTCCACACCCTTCTCTCTTTCTGCAAAAACTCTGCTATGAAACTCGTGTCACCTAAATTTCAATTTTTTGAATCACGATCCATCATAAGAAACGTATTTTTTGCATTTTGATGCAGCACAAAACACAGATGCAAACAATGAAGGGAAAGGTTTCTTGAAGCATTTTTTATTATTAAGAATAATACACTCTGATAATTTCTATTTTATTCAATTTAAAAAGAAACACACACACACACACACACACGCTGCTGGGGACCCACTAAATTATTTAGGCACACCATCTTTGATCAACTGCCATGTTGCAGTCTCGCAGCCTCCCCAGGCACTGGGATTAAACTAACAGAATTATTTTTTTTCTCCTTGAAGTTGAGTTCTGCAGAGATGCTCTACTTATCTCTTTCTACTTATCCTTATTCTCCTAAAGACACACCCTCCACTTTTCTCTATTTTTATCTTCCAAATTTGTCACTCTGATACCTAACTGAGCCCTCAGCCAATTTTTAAAAAAATATTTTTATTTGTTTGTATTAGTTATACATAATAGCACAATGTATTTTGATGTATTATACATATATGGAGGGTAACTTCTCATCCTTCTGGTTGAACATGATGTAGATTTACATTGGTCATGGAATCACATATGATCCCTGGATGTTGTGACTGGAGTTCACAACATCCTATCATAGGATAGTAATGTCTGATTCATTCTGCTGTCTTTCCTATTCCCAATCCCTCTCCCTTCCCTTTATTCCCATTTGCCTAATCCAAGTATTTCTATTCTTCCCTACACCCTCCTTATTGTGAGTTAGCATATACATATCAGAGAGAACATTTGGCCTTTGCTTTTTTGGGATCGGCTTATGTCACGAAGCAGATATTCTCCAGTTCCATCCATTCACAGACAAATGCCAGAATTTTATTCTTCTTTATGGCTGAGTAATATTCCATTGGGTACATATACCACATTTTCTTTATTTATCTGTTGAAGGGCACCTGGGTTGGGTCCATAGTTTAGCTAGGATGTCAGTCTGTTATTCTTCCAGCCCCCCATCCTCTTATCCCCTCTTGACCCACACTCAAGCTTCTAGAAAGCTTCAGACCCACGTGCTTCCATTGCCCACTTTCATCAGAATCTTTCTGACTTTGCCTCCCCGCCATCTACATAGACTCCATGACCACAAATATCCCATCTGCCCAGCGCTCCACCACTGGGCATGAGTCACCCGGCTCTGTCCTTAGGATAGCTGAGCCTGCAGCCTGGCCATCAACCCAAGGCCGAGGACCAGAAAGCGCAGACATAGAGTCTGGGCCAGGCCTACTGCGCGGGTGGAGTCCATGTCTAGACTCCCCTCTGCTCTTCATTCCTTGGCTCATGGTAGTCTGTGTCCCGACCTCCGTGTGGTCACACAGAGGGACACTGTGGGCCGACGCTTGGTCCTTTATCTACTCTCTCTGCAACAGCTCAGAGCACTGCCAGCCTCAGACTCTCCCCCTCTACTCGGACGGCTCCCTCTTCCCGGCTCTCTTCGTCCCTCTCTGGGAGTCCTTCTGGGGCCTGCTCCTCAGCCCCTTCTCTGCTGCCGTCTGCAGGCGCCTCCTCTTCCCATGGCCCTGTGCAATGCCAGGAAAACCCATGGCACTGCGGATCTCTCCTGCCACCGGGTGAGGATGCTCCTCGTCACTGTACCCCAGGTCCCCGCTCCTCCCTGGGCTTCTTAGCCAGTGCGAGAGCCCCTCCCCTGGAGTCCAATGGACCCTTTTCCAAGGCCCCGCCCGGTTCCCCATGAAGTGGATCTTCCCCCACTTGACGCTTCCCGGTGTTTCTCAGCGCACTAAGAAAATTCCGTAATTGTCTCTGAGGTCTTCCAGGCTCTGGGTCCCACGGATCTAGCCTGCAGCGTCCTCCCCTCTTCGCCATCTTCAGGCTCCTTCCTCGGGATCACTCTGCTCAACCCATGCTGCTCCTGGCTGTCCCTCCCGTGTGTCAAGGAGGCGCTGGTCCCCAGGCATTTGCCCCTGTTTCTCCTCTGCCCGATTCGCCCCGCCCTGGATCAGAGAGCACAAACCCCCTTCCTCCTGTCCCTCAGGTTGCTGCTGAGACGGCAGCTGCTGCTCTGCTCAGCCCTGTGACTCCCTGTCCCCTCCCCGCTGTTTCTCTCGAACCCACGGGGTGTGTCTGTTACCTGCTGGCCCTTCCTGGGACGTTTCTCGGTTTCGCTGGCTCCTGGGCACCTAGGGGCTCCACATGTCACCGACAGGTGAGTGGCCAGTCTCTCCTCCCTCCCCGTCCCTGCCCCCCACCTCCGCTTCTCCAAGACTCTGTAAAAGTCTGTGATTTTCCCAGGCTAATCCAGAAGCCTGGCCATTGGCCTCCTTCGGTCACCCTCCAGCAAGTCTACCTCCATCTTCTGGTCTCTCCAGCCTCACTGCCGCAGCCTTAGTTGAGTGTAACGAATCCTCCAAAGTTTCCTGGAAGCGCTGGGTCCACCTCCCAGGAAAACACACGCACAAACACACTTTTCACACCAGGGTTTCTAGATTCTCCAAAACCCAGGGAGAGCCCCCTTCTGTAGGTGCCACTCTGCCACTCCTCTAGATGACGGTGCCCTTGGGCAGGTCTCCCTGCCACTGGCCCCACCCATTTGCTCTGCTCTCCACGGGACAGCAGGTGTGCCCATGGTCCCCTACGTGTTTCTGGAACACCCGCTGAAGGTTCTCCATCACCCTAAGAATGAACACCCAAGTCCTTGTGTGTCTGCGCAGAGTTGCTGGCTCCTCCAGCCTCAGTCCTCTGGAGCTCTATTCTCAGCCAGGGTTATTCTGAAAAGCCACTCAGACCCCTGTGCCCTTGAACCTCCTTTGCCACTCCTGCTCTTACCTCCCAGATACTTGGCTACCTGCCCCTCATCTTCTGCCGAACAGCTCAGGGATTATCAAGGAAGTACTCCCTAATCTCCTGGGGCCCCTCTTCCCATTGGACTGAGTTGTGGTTATTATCTAGACCATGTCCCCTTCCAGAGGTTCCTCGCTGCGTCAAAGGCTGTCCTCATCTCTTTAGCACATAGTAGGTGCTCAATAAATTATGTTAAAAAGACTGGATGGAGTGATCAGGTGAAAGGAGAGAGAGGTGGAAGCAGCACATTTGGGGTTCATAAAAAATGGGGCAGGCACAGCTAACACCGTTTCCAAAACAGGAACATCCATATTTAGAGGAGAGATAAACTGGACAGTTCTTTCATTTACAAAAAGGATTCACCACCAGGGGCCTCTAACAAGCAGGTGCTTTAACCGTTCTATGTAAGTGTCTGCGTGCGGATCATCAATCATTTCACAAAGAGGCCAAAAGCTAACCGGCAGCCAATGGGAGCCTCAGAACAGAGTCACGAGGCTCCTGAAGCTACTCAGCAAAACAGCAGGAAGGAGGATTCTGATGGTTAACTGTTCAACAAGCTCCTCACTCTTCAGGAAGAAGCGGGGGAAAGCAGGCAGAAGAGGAAGACGAAGAAACCCACGGGGACGGGAGCGACAGGTTTGAGAAGACTAGCTGCACCACCCATCGGCTGGCCTTTAAGCAAGGGCCTTGCCCCTGCGTCCAGGAGAGAGGGGTTCCAGAATGATGGCCAACGAGTGGCGCCGTCAGCAATGACAAAGGGAGATGAGGATGCGGAAAGGTCTGGTCTGGCCTTCACGGTGCACAGGACGAGTTGGCTGGATTTCCCCGGGCACAAGTCCGCAGGCTCATTCATCTTCTCACCAAGTGTCCATAGAGCACAGGGACCTGTCAGGCCCTGGGCTGGCCACCAGAGGGGCAGAGCTGAGCCAGGTCTTTGCAAACCCTTCCTCTGGAGGCCCTCGTGCTTCAGAGGGAGCAAGCAACAAGCAAAAAAGCAAGTTTCCTATGGAGAAAGTGGAGCGCAGGAGTCTGAGGGTGAGGTGGCAGGGAGGGCGGGACACCAGGGCCTTCAGGAAGAGAGGTGGCAAAGCCTCCCTGAGCGGATATGTCTGAACCACACCTGATGCCTGGAGAAAAGCATTCCAGCAAAGGGGACCATAAGAACATTCCAGAAATAAAATGGAGGTCACTACGGCTGGAGTTCACGGAGAGGGCAAGGGTTGGATGAGGCTAGAGGCTAGACTTCCAGAAAGAAAACTGTGGAATTATTGTAAAAAACAAAAATAAGAGGTCACTGAAGGGATCTCATCAGAAGATCGCGAGGTGGATTTCCTGACAATTATTTTGGAGGGGAATGGGGTACAGGGAAGAGGAAGGCCACTGAGCACCAGTGAGCTGGCCACTGCAGAGGTCCAAGCAGCAGGCAGTGGTGGCTTGGATCAGGAGGGTGGCAGTGAGGGCAGAGAGCGAGGACAGATTCCAGACCCAGGGCTGATGGCGGGTGCGGGGGAGTGGGGGGCACAGAGCTGTCGTGAATGATGACAGGAGGGATCTCTCCGAGGTCATTTCAGACATTCTGTGACTGTGACCCAGCTATAGAGGTTGACCCCCTAGTGAGGGGATCTGCTTGGCCTTGAAGCTGGGCAGAGCTGTGCTTGGGCCACACTGTGATTGTCACAGGCCCATGGGTCGGGGGTGAGGATACTTGTAAACCGGTCACTCGAGAAACCAAGAAGAGATGCATCCTGTCATCTGAAGTTCCTGGGGCTACATCTCCTGCGTCTTCTCCTTTGCTCTTGGCCATGTTCCCAGCACTCCTAGATCAGGGATAGTGTCACTCATCCAGCCAGCAAACAACCAATGATCTTGGACACCTCTGCTGCACACAGACCTGGGTCAGGCGGGTTGCTCACGATTTGCTCCCTGTGTGGCATCTCCCACCTTCCAGAGGAAGGGAGAGGCTACGGCTGTCTCCCCAACAACCTCATGATCGCAGTGAGTCCCCGAGTAGCTCTGCCTCCCATAGAGACAGGTACCAGAAAGCAAGCACGACACGGTCACATGACCAGACCTGACGCTCCGTGGAGTCCCAGCTCGCTGTGGTCTAGGCCCCAGAGTGCTCTCTATGTGAAGGGCTCACCTTGAGGGTGACGGGACAATATCCCACTGCAGGGTTCAGCTACCCCAGACCAGTGGTTCTCACCTGGAACAGACTGTGTCCTCCAGATGTTGCCTGAGGGGCAACACCTTTGGTTTAGGTGACTGGGAAGGTTTCGTGCCAGGGGTGGAAGCCAGGGATACTGCTAAGCACCTGCAGCGTGGTCAGTCGACCCTGGGGGATGTCCACCCTCCTCCTCACCTAGATATGGAATCCTGTCTTCCCTCCTTCTCTTCTGCTGCCCTTGGCTGGCCCTTCAGTGCTGCAGGCAAAGCCCTCAGCCCTCCGGCTCCCTCTACTCCAATGTCCCCACTTGACATCAGACTCCTCTCCCCAAACTAGTAATGGCAACCTGTTTTTACAAATTTTCCAGTAGCTTCTCACTGCAGGATGAACTGTGACTCCCCGCCCCCCTCCTGCCTCTTCTCTCTTTGCATGTTTTATTTCAACGTCTTGGAGTCGCTTTAATAGACCAGGCTGTCTGCAACTCTGTGCCTTTCTGCTCAGGGCTCCTCTACCTGGAAGGTCCTGCTGTCCCTCGTCCCCCCTTTCTAGGTGCCCAGATCCTGAGCCTCAACTCAAATTTGCCTGCTCCTTGGGTTGTTCTGGGCTGTCCTTGGGGCTCCTTCCTGACATTGTCCAAACTTTCATTAAATCAGATGTCACAACTGTCTCCTTGGTTTTTTAATATTTATTTTTTAGTTGTAGGTGGGCACAATATCTTTATTTTATTTTCATGTGGTGCTGAGGATCGAACCCAGTGCCCCACATATGCTAGACGAGCGCTTTACCTCTGAGCCCCAGCCCCAGCCCCACAACTCCCTTCTTGTTCTGTGACTCTTTGTCAACATCCCTCCTGGACTGTAAGCTCTTTTATGGCACAGTGTGTGGCCAGCTCATTGGCCCAGCGTGCTATCTGCCACATACCAGGCTACAGCTAGACATTTATACGATGAATGATCACTTTTCATACCCTTAGTTGTCTGTTGTCTAGTTTTTGCTTGTTTGTTTTGTTTTTAGCAGATTCAAAATTCTTCAAGTTTTCAGGGAATATGAAGCAATACCAATGAGATAGTGTGGCTGTTTTCAAATACCAATGAGCCTAAAAATCATCTTTTTAAAAAAATATTATTCTATAATCAGCATTAGGCACTCTTTTAAAAAATATATATTTTTTTAAAATTTTTTTTATGAGGTGCTGAGGATCAAACCCAGTGCCTCACATGTGCTAGGGAAGTGCTCTACCACTGAGCCACAACCCCAGCCCCCTAAGAATCATCTTAGAAATTTGTTTTAAATATAGATTCCCAGGACCCACATAGCTGGACAGTTTTTAGGAATTATAATTAATATATCTTAAAGCTCATTTTTTCTTTGTGGAGTTCAGTGTTTTCTAGCATTTTCAAGCATTTTTCGTATGTTGGTATTTTAATTGGTACAATTGTCACCACTAATTCTAGAATGTTTCTATCAGCCCCAAAAGAAACCCATGTTCAGTAGCGGTCACTCCTCTTCCCTCCTCCTAGACCTGGCGACCACTAAAGTACTGTTATGGTTTGAATGTGAGGTGTCCCCCCAAAGCTCACGTGTGAGACAGTCAAGAAGGTTCAGAGGACAAATAATTGGGTTGTAAAAGTCTTAACCAAATCAGTGACTTAATCCCCTGATAGGGATTAACTGAGTGGTACTGGAAGTGGTGGGGTATGGCTGAAGGAGGTGGGAATTGGGGCATGGCTGGAGGAGGTGGGAATTGGGGCGTAGCTTGGGGATCTATTTGAATCTGGCGAGTGGAGTTGCTCCCTGCCTCCTGATCACCAGGTGAGCTCCTTCTTCCATCATACTCTTCCACCAAGATGTTCTGCCTCATCTTGAGCCCTGAGGAATGGAGCTGGCCTTCTGTGGACTGAGACCTCTGAAACCAGGAGCCCTCAAATAAACTTTTCTTCTTTTATAATTGTGCTGGGCAGATCCTTTTAGTCACAGCAGTGAAAAAGCAGGCTAAAATACTTTCTGGTCTTCATCGGTTAGTCCATTCTGGATATTTCCTATCAGTGGAATAATACACTGTGTGGTCTTTTGTGAATGGCTTCTTTCACTTAGCACAATGTTTCCAAGATTCATTTGGTAGTGTGTTTTGGTACTTCGTTATTTTTTATGACTGAAGAATATTAATTGTGTGTGTATATATATGTCTCCTTTGATTTGTTGTGTCATAAAAAATGATTTTTGTGTCTCAGTTTGGTTTGTTTTCACTTTTTGGGCTATAAGAATACTGATACGAACATTTGTGTGAATATGTTGAACATCTATGTTCAATTCTCATGGGTACAGAGAGAATTGCTAGGTCATGTGGTAACTCTATTTAACTCTGCTTACTGTTTTCTACATCAGCTGAAATATGCTACATTTTTATTAGGGGCAGAGAAGGTTTCCTTCTCACAGACTCACCAACACTTGCTATGGTTCAGATTTTTATTATAGTTGTCCTACTAGTGATATTCTTTTGTGGTTTTGCTTTGCCTCTCTCTGATGAGTAGAATGGTGGTTAATTTTAGGTGTCAACCTGACTGGTTTAAGGATACCCAGACAACTGGCGAAGCATTACTTCTGGATATGTCCACGAGGGTGCTTCTGGAAGTGATTGGCATTTGAATCCATGGACTGAGTAAGGAGGATTTCCACTTTACCCAATATGGGTGAGCAACATCCAATTGCTTGAGGGCCAGATAGAACAAAAAAGGCAGAGGAAAGATGAATTCTTCCTCTCTTCTGGAGGTGGGACACACAACTTCTTAACCAGCCATTGGTTACTACTGATCTTCAGCCTTTGGACTCCTGGGCTTACCCCAGTGGTTCCCCAGGTTCTCAGACTTTGGATTTGGACTGAGCTGTGCCATTGGCTTCCCTGATTCTCCAGCTTGCAGATGATCTATCAGGGGACTTCTCTGTCTCCATAATCACATGAGCTAATTTCTATAATAAACACCCTCTCCTCTATCACCTATCTATTTATCTACCTACTTATCTATGTATCATTTATCTATTTATTCATCCTGTTGGTTTGGTATCTCTGGAGAACTGTGACTGAATACAACTAGTTTTGCTGAGAATCTTTTCAGGTGCTTAATATCCATTTTTATATCTTCTTTGTAGAAAAGTCTGTTCAAGTGCCTTGCTCATTTTTTTTAAATTGGGTTGTTGTTGATGTTGATGAGTTATTGGAGCTCTTTATATATTTTAGATATTAATCTCTTACCAGTTATATGATTTGGAAAAATTTTTCTCCCTTTTTGTTTT
Source organism: Marmota monax (assembly GCF_021218885.2). Classification (NCBI taxonomy): domain Eukaryota; kingdom Metazoa; phylum Chordata; class Mammalia; order Rodentia; family Sciuridae; genus Marmota; species Marmota monax. Next base: position 38,889,890 of record NW_026693571.1, read on the forward strand.
TTCTCTCTCTTGATCTTGTCTTTTGATGCACAATTTTTAAAATTTTGATGAGGCCCAATTTACCAATTTTTCTTTTGTTGAACAGTTTGTGATACACAGGAAACCATTTTGTTGTTCAAAGACACAAAGATTCATGCCTATTTTTTCTTCTAACAGTTTTGTAGGTAAGGTCTTACATTTAACCATATAATCTATTTTTTAATATGTGTGAGGCTGGAGTCCAACCTCATCCTTTTTGTGTGTGGTAAACAGTTGTCCCAGTATTTGTTGGAAAGATTTTCCCACCAAGTGGTCTTGACTCCCATATAGAGAATTCACTAGTCCACTGCTTCTGGACCTTCATTTCTATTTCCTGAGCCCATATGCCCCTGCTTATGCCAGCATGACACTTTCAAATGGCCAAGGAACCACACCTGGACAAACTTTGATCTAAAGTACAGTTGCTATAAATAAAGGAGATCATCAAGAACAATGGTTCCCAACCAGACTAAACATCATAATCATTATAAAGTCTTGGAGGAAAAATATGTCCTGGTCCCCAGGTCTCCCCTGGGGCCTCCCCTCCCCTTTGGTTTTGATTCAGTGGGACGCAGGCAGCCTCAGGCAGCTCTGTTTTCCAACAGCCACTCTTGCCATCATTCCGAATTAGAAACTGCTGGTCCAGGTGATCATTTAGCATTCTCTCAACAGAAAGGATCTGTAATGTTAGGAAAAGAGAAAATGCAAGGTGGAAATTTGACACCAAAACATGTTAACTAAGCATTGTGTGCGTGTTTGGCAATCAGAAGGATCTCTCCGATGACAAAGCTGGAGATGCTTCTCTGAAAAGCAACTGAAGTAGGACAAGTATGTCTCTAAGATGGGGAGGGGCTAATCCAGCGCTTCAGTGTTCATGGAGATACGGGACCTGACCCAAGCCCGGGCACAGCGTCCTCCTCCTTGTTCCCAATGCCCCGTGGTATGTCCGTCTCCCCAACAGACTCTGGTTCTTTTTGAACAGAAACAGGATCTTTTCCTCTTTGGATTCCCAATGCCCATCACTGTGCCTCGCACACTGCAGGTGTTCAGTGAAATGTCAAATTAAGCTAAACATTTTCTATGTTTAGTCAAATGCATAGCAAATGCATAGGTCAAATAACAGGCCTTATGTAAAAATGCTAGGTATGTGGCGCTTTGAAAACAGAACTGGGAGGGAATTAAGCAATGGGATTTAAAAGATCATGTTGAAAAACCAAGCAATTATTTTTGAACCATGGTTATCATTTCTGTCCCCACCCACCTGCCTACCAGCTATCTGTCAGGGTCCCAGCAGGAAACAGATGGCTTACAGCACTGAATGAAGAAACTATTCACAGAGGAGTGGGCAGAACTCAGAGGACAAGGAATGAAGCCCCTGGGACTAACAATAGCAATATGTCCTAACCATTCTTACGCCTGCAGGAACAGAGGGACAGAGGAGGGCCCAGAACTTAGTGAGACTGGCACTGGGAGGTGGATGCCCAGGAGGACCTGTATCCATATCCATAGAACGGGAAGAAAAGGGCAGGAGATTTCTCTGGAAGGACAACAGAGAATAGCCAGTATATCCACCCATGATGAGCAGGACGATGTGGCCTGATTCAGTGGTGACCCATAGGGGAAAACAAGTTTAGGGAGCTGAGGTACTGCAGATCAGCTAAGCACCGTAGTCTGTGTCTTATCTTTCATGCTTTCATTAATTCATTCATCAAACACTAAGTCAAATGCTTATTGAGTCAGGGAAGAGATGGGGGCAGAGGAGGAGAAGGAATGGGCAGGGTCTCTGGGGTTGAGGGAGAGACAAGAGGCAGCATGGACGACTTGGTGCTAGAGGATCAGGAAGTTCACAGCTGGTCCCAAAGAGCCTGCGTGAACTTCAGAGCCCAGACCAGAGGGAAATGATGCAAGGGGTGTAAGCAGGGAGTGGACAAGTCCAGTTTTGCCTTTCAGAGGGGCCACTCTGGCAACGGGGTAGACAATCTAGTCTGTAAACAGGGCAAACATTCAGGAGGTATATGTGTGGTGCCGGCAGGGGACTGGTAGTAGAGACAGCGAGGAGAGAGAGGTAAGTTTCAGCCAGAGCCGGTAGAGATATTTGATTGAACGGGTGATGATGGAGACCAGGGAAGGACTGAGGTAGCAACATCCTCATCCCTGTAGGGAGGCCATGGTGCTCCTCAGCAAAGTGAGATAGTAAGGAAGGGGTGGTTGAGCAGAGAAATGAGGATTGCCATTTTGGAAATGCAGGGTGGTGCCTGTGGGAGATGTTAGGGCCAAAGAGTTAAATTGAAGAGAGGGATTTGGGAGTTATTTGCATGTCCCAGGAGAGAGGTTGAGCTTCACCAGGGAGCGTGTGTGGTAGAGCAAGAAGAACAGTGAGTCAGAACAGGGTCCGGGGAGCACCAACATGCGCGTGGCAGATGGGGGAAAAGGACCATTTCAGATCAAGAATGGGGAAGAGAGAAGGCAGCATACTGAAGTTAAGGGATCAGGAGCCTTCAAAAGAGTTGATCCACATTTTCAAATGCCACTGAACATCCTCAAAAGAAAAGGACTGAAAATATTCAATTATCAGGGAAGCTGCTGGTCAGCTTGGTGACGTTTTAATAGTGCAGTGACTGGGAACAGAAGCCAGATTACAAAGAGCTGAAGAGCAAATGGACCTCTGAGCAGCAAATTGGAATGAAGGGAGGAGGAAGTTGAGAGGTAACTACTGGAGATGGGGCGGGGAACTTGGGTATACAGGCACAGGCTAAAAGGAGATAGGATAGGCCTCCTAAAGATGAAACAGAGCATTGACCATCAAAATCTAGCAGTAGGGGCCGGGTGCAATGGCGCATGCCTGTATCCCAGCAGCTTGGGACAGGAGGATCATGAGTTCAAAGCCGGCCTCAAGAAGAGCGAGGTGCTAAGCAACTCAGTGAGACCCTCTCTCTAGATAAAATACACAATAGGGCTGGGGATGTGGCTCAGTGATTGAGTGCCCCTGAGTTCAGTTGCTGGTGCCCCATCTCCCCCTCAAAAATCTGTCAGTGGGCATCAAGGGATAGAGTAGAGAACCCAGGGAGAAGGGCTCACCTCTGAGACTGAAGGCAAAGATGAGTGTGGACAGGATGGTGCTCACAGACGGGAGTGGAAAGTTGCAGGAAATGGGGTCTCATGACCTTGAAATTGGAGACAAATGTATTTGGTAATTTGCAAGATGAAATTTTGAGAAGGAGCCCTGAAGAGTGTTAGAGGGCTCGGAATGGTCACCTGGGAATGAAGGAATGGGAGCTCTCTCCGAACAGGTAAAGGTGAGACAGGCAAAAGGAGTACCCCGTGGAGGTTGGGGGCCATGACTTGGGGTGGCCTGGCCTATACAGATGTGTCAATCCCCCAGGAGTGCTCAGCCTACAAGATGCAGCAAAGACAGAGTAACCAGAGCCCCCCTGGGTTTGGGTTTTGCTTAGAGAGTGCTGAGGGGAGCTGAGGAGTCGGAGGGTTCATGAGACTTGTTGAGCCACTCTGTCCAGGACAGAGTTTGGAAGCAGGAGGAGCCTGGTGAATGGGGAGGGCAGGGTGCAGTTCCTGGACATGGGGACTGGAGAGAACTGGGAAGCTACACAGATGTGACCAAAATGTAATTCGATTTTACTGAATCTGAGAGAAAGGTGAAGAGTCAACCTCAATGCCGAGAAGTTTATGCTACTTTTGAAACTGCTCATCCAAAAGCATCAAAGTCATGTGCAGGGAGCAAATACGTAAGAGGCATTTCGATCACTCTTGTCCTACAATGATGTCACTAATGATAGTTAAGGGGGTAACAGCTATTTGAAAAGTAAAGGGAGGGACCATCTGGATTTTCCTGTCTTTGTCGAATCTGGGTAAACGTTGCAGCCCTTTGTCAGGACGCTCTCCCGGAAGGGCTGGCTGTGTCTCTCCATGAATAAGGAAGCCCCCTTTTCAGGGAGATTCTGCGGATGAAAAGCAGCAAGCCTCCCAAACTTTCCAGCTGTCTTTTCTGAATCGCCGAGTGGTTGATCAATGGCAAGGGGCACCTCAGTTGTGCAGATGCAGCCATCCCACGCTGGGTGCACCCAGACCGCAGTTCTGACATGCAAGGGGGAAGAGCGCCCGGGACTCCTGTCAGATCATCAAACAGGATGTTGGCCTGGCAGCAAGCAGGCCTGGAAGCTGTTGGCAGCCGAATGTTGGGCTGCAGCGCCAGGCTCAGCCACAGGACGGGCGCCGTCCCAAAAGCCGAGGGGCAATCTGTATTCCAGTGCGCGCCCTGGGCCATGCTGCGGACCCTCCGGCCAGACACACCAAGCCAGGCCCACGCTCGCTCGGGACCCCGAGACCGCTGTCACAGGGCACACAGGCCTCTTTGTTCAGGAATACTGCATGCATGGGAGGAAGCGGCGCCCCTCGGTTCTTGCCTTCAGGCCTGGGAAGAAAGACCTCACAGTTGAGCTGCGGGCTCCCCAACATTGGGGTCTGGGGAGGAGGGGCCTTGCTGAAAGCTAGTTGGCTGTAGCACATCCAAAAACGGAGCTTGAAGGGGTTTGGCAAGAACCGTGGCAGAGCTTCGCGTAGGTGTCACGCAGGCCAGCGAGGGGCTGGCTGGGGGCCCTTGGCAGCTCCCGCTTATTAAATGTATTGAGAAAGTGGCTCCGACAGAGAAGGCTCTGTCAACACTGAGGCTCTGGAGCAATCCTTTCAAATGACAAGGAGCCTCTTGCTTTACGTGTGGAAAGAGCTGAGGAGAGGCAGAGATTCAATGTGACGCCCAGGACCAGTTGAGTAATTACTAATTGCGACTGCGGTGGCTGTGCCATCTGCCTGAAGTGGTCTTCCATCAACTGGAGAACACTCAGCCGTCCAACTCAGGGCCTTCTCTCTCTGCTTCCTATGATACCACCCCAAATCTGGGATGCCACACAAGCGAGAGGCGGCCAGTGGGGGAGATGGATCTTAGAACCATCCTTCTCCGACCTTAGGAAAATGTCTAGATCATCACTTCCCAGGCCTCCCAGCCTCAGCTGAGGCTGATACATGGGCTCCATTTCAACTCTATTCACAATGGACAGCCATTTCCCTTTGTAAAAATATAAATTAAAAAAACAACCCTTGAATCTTAAAGGCATGGTTCTTTATTTGTTAGCTCCAGAAAGCATAGCTGCAGAAAGCTATTGAGTAGATTCAAAAGTTGGCTGCATGGTTGGCACCCTGTTAGGTGGTTTGCAAATTCCCAGCAAGGTGTAGGGTTAAAAGGAGTCACCTGGGTTCCTGGGGACTACTCAACTGCTTTCTGCATCAATTTTTGTCACTATGTAGGTTTGGTACCCACAGTCTAAGGTTGAAGATAGAGCATTGAGAGTCACGTGGCAGCCCAGGCTTGCTGCAGGGTCTGGATCATTGGTCCCTCCCCCATGAGTTGCACCCCAAAGGAAGAGAAGTCCTGTTCTTCTTAATAGGACTTGATAGGATAAGTCCTTTATGCTCACTCTAGCACCTAACCCAGTGCATAGCAGGAACCTAGCAGATTTTTAATGGATGGATAGGTGTTTCATTTGTCTCAGGGACTGAGAAGAGATGCTTCTTTGTATTTTGGCACTGTCTGCTTTGTTTACAGGTGAGGCTGGGACATGCATCTTTTGAAAGGCTTCCAAATCTAAGGGTTCTTATTATACCACTGCTCCCAGGGCTTAGCAGGACCCTCAAGGATTAAGCCCTGACCACAAGCACTTCCTCCTCGCCCATCCTCATCCCTAAACCTGGTCCCATTCCAGGCAAATCCTAGGGGTGGGGTTTGAGCTGAGAAAATTAGACATGCACACTCCAATTAATAAGACACCTTTATTTGTTCCCTGTGTCTTATAAATTTCTCTAGGGTCCAGCCCATCCTTGCTTTGCTCGCCTTGGTCAAGAGACCAACCTCCTCCTTGCTTCCCATTTTACATTCATTCAACAAACATTTGTTCAAAGTATATTGGGTGTCTGACCCTCTCCTGGTTACTAGAGAAGTAAACTCATCTCTGTGAGTCTCGAGGCCACTGGAGAAGGGAGAAGTGCAAACGTCGTCCACGCTGGTTCTGACACGATCGTGTACACAGACTGTACTGGTGGGGGCAGCTCACAGCAAAAGGAGGTCTTCCTTGATTTTCACACTGGGGAAGTTTGCTCCCTGGTGTAACCATATTGTATCTCATTTATATCCACAGTTTACAACGTGTGGTATATAGCTTCTTTACTCTTCACAATAATCCTAGGAGATCAGAGATCTGATTTCCACTTGACAGATGAGGAAACCAAGGCACCACTCAAAATCCCAGGCTCAGATGATGAGGGAAGCTCTGGACCTACCTACCTACCCCACGATGCTGCCTTCCCACCTGGCCTGTGGCCTTCCTCCCCACTTCAGATGGAGAACCTGGGGTTCATCCTTTCAAAGGGGATAAAGAAAACCTCCAAAGCCAGAATCCAGTTCTTTACCTACTTACTTTGGCCTCGGTTGCTTGTCTCTTTGTTTTTCAGTTTCTAAACTATAAGAAAGAAGTAAAAATAGTGAAGAGAATGTTCTGTTGCTTCCTTAATGAACCCACCTGCTGGCTACTGCCTGAGATTCCTTTAAAGAGGCACAAATCCCTTCATTCCGCAGGTATAAATAAAAAGCTTAAGATGCAAATGCCTAGAAGCCTTAACACACAGATATAAATACGTTCCACTCAAGTTCAGATGATAATAGAATATTCCATCCTGCTTGTTCCAAGATAGAAAGCAGAAATAAAAATCACCAGTATTACGTAGCTGTTACAGTGCCCAAAAGCTCTTACCAAAATCTCTTCAATTCAAACACTATACATATATATATATGTATGTATATATTTGAGCATCTCTTAGGGGCCAGGCACTGTATTAGGTGCTAGGGATACAATGGTAACCAAAACAGACACCAAAACAGTTCCTTGGTCAATGTAGGCTGAATATATCCCATTCTGGAATGTTCTCCCTAAGGCCCACGTGCTGAAGGGTTGGGTTGGGTTGGGATTTAAGTCTGCATGAACATGGAGACTTTTGCTTTTTAATGGCCAACATTGCTATCTCCGACCCCGGTGGCTGGGCCACATCAACATCCCGCCCTTTCGACTTTGGTTCCTCTTACTGTCTCTCCTAAAGCCACAAAACACAACCCTCAGAGACAGAGAAATGGAAGTTGAACGTTCCTGGGGCCTTAGAAGCTCCTCCTCTCTGGCGTCTTCATTTCTTGGCGGAAGAGTAGAGGGAGAGGCCCAGGGCTGCAATGTGCTCATGGAAGATGCCGCAGAGCTGACACTGCTTCCTAGCTGGTGTGTGGAACTCGAGGGCCGAGAGCAAGAGAGGGGAACAGAGTCCACCTCGGGGCACCGTCCACGTCCCCCAGCTCTGCCTGTCAGCCTGGCTGATGGGATACTACAGCCCATCTTTAAAATGCAAGCAAAGGTCAGCCACCCAGAGAGCGCCAATACAGGTTTTAAAACCCCATTTCAAGACCGCTTGTATTCTCTACTGTTCATTTTTTTTCTAAATCCTTTCATTGATGACATTGTTAAAAAAAAAAGAAAAGAAAAGAAAATGAAGGTGAATGGAAGTCCTCCGCAGTGGCTGAATTCTGTCTGCTATGATTTGGACAGATCTGGGCAAGTTTTCAGTCAAGGGACAAAGAAGAGTGTTTCCCAAGCTGCGTTCAGACTGGACGAGTCTCACCAAGAGCTTCTCCCTAAATCCCAGCCCGCTAAGATGTCTGCCTGCTTCCAGAACATTTGGAAATCTGCACATAGAACAGCAGATTTTCTCTCCAGGACCAAAGAGGGGGGGACAGCTTGTGCTTCTTGGAGCAAGGGAGGTACCCATGCTCTCTCCTCTGCCCCTAACTCACCTTCTCTTTCTCCTTGACAGTTTCTTTAATGATTAATCAGCATAGAGGCCATAATTAGAGATGTCTTAAGTATCTCTGGAGAGAAGCAAGAGTGGGTTTTATTCTCATAACAAAATGGGCATCTTGGCCCTGGTCCTCTGGTACTTGGTGACAAGACAGGAGCTAAGAGATAAGAGGTGGGAGGTGGGTTCTGAAGGTCAAAGGCAGGTGAGGGAAGTCAAGGCAAGAAGCGCTTCCGTAGGATGTGCTTTCACTCTGGGCAGTCCCGCCCCAGAGGGCAGCCGGGGGCTCAGCTGATGCATTTACTTGACACAAGGGACTTTTCTAGAAAGATGGCAAGGAAAAGCACCTCATCTCTCAGAACAGCCAACAGAAGGGAGAGAGGAGCAGGACTGATGTGTCAGGCTCCCTTCTGTCTCCTGTCTCCCATCTGCCAAGTTTCATCCCAAAGAGAGCTGCTCCTCCATCCTTCCAGATTACGTAATGCTGTCCCTCCTCTCAAGAAACCAGGACCCATACCTGACATGGCCGTGTTTTGCTCAACTCCAAAAGTGAAGGGGCAGAGAATTAACCTCAGTCCCTCCCCGTGACAGCAAAACCTCATCCCAGTGGCGCCTGGGCTCATCCTGATCGTGCTGACTAAAGTCTGCTTTCACTGTCTTCCAAAAAACAAAAATAAGCAGAGGAGTAAACGGATAGGTGGGGACATTAATAAGAAGGAGGAGGAGGAGAAGGAGGAGGAAAGGGAACAGGCTGGTGCATCTAAGGGAATCTGAGCAGGAACATAAGGTCCCTGTCTCAGTATATGAATGACATCATTTTCTTTCCATGGAATAGGTTTTAATAGAAGAAGGAAAAAAAACATCAAGAAGAGTCTGGGTGGTTTGTGGATAACATGGAGGCCCAAGGAGTGTGCAGAGGGTACCCAGAAGGAAAGGTCCAAAGAGGTAGAGCTGATTATGCTTTTGCAATTTGGTATCCCGGGAACCTCTGGGTTGGGAGCACTGGGGGAGCGGGAGGGGAACTCAGGATCCTAGGATCCCCACTGCTGGGAACCACGTACTCAGGGAGGCGCACAAGTGCTCATGTGCAGAGAAACCAGTGACCGTGACTTGGTGGAGAGGAATGCTGACTTTCCTGCTGGGGCCTGCAGAGATGTCAAGATGGCCCCCAGTGACTTACTGTCTCTCCAGCTGGTCCTCAGGATAGACTGTGTGCACCCTTGGGCAAGGAGAATGGAAGATAGAAAACTGAACATCCCCATTTCCCGAGAGAGAAACAGGACCAGCCCCTCCCCTTGGCACAAAGAGAAACAACAGAGTCCCCTTGAAGGATGTCCAGGCCCACTCTCTCTGGCCTGCAGCAACTCCCCACCCCCGTGATTTCTTATTTGTTTCCTGGTCTCAACCCTGAGAACATCTTGATGGCAAAGCATCCGTTAGGGAGCAGAGCTTTTGTGGTCCCTCTGTCAACTGCATGATGGCCTCTTGGGAGGAAGCCCCATCGGCTTTCTCCTGCCAGAGACCCACAAAAGTTGCTAAGAGCATCCAGGAACCCCTGGATCATGAGCTGGACCCCTCCAAAGAAGGTAGGGGTGGGCAAGATCTTGGCCTACAGGGTTTGGACCTCTGAGGGCTCAACAGTTGGTTGTAATAAATTAACATTATTCTTAAGGCTTTCTCCAGCATGTGCTTCTGCCTTCAGCAGCTCTCTGCTTTAATAACAATACTGCGAAGTTGCTGATGAGCAATCTACACTCAAGAGGTTGTTAAGAGCAGTTCCCAAGGTTACACAGCTGATAAAGACTTGAGCCCAGAGTTTCTGATCCTAAATTCTCCTCCCCTTCTTTGCTAGATCCTAAAGAGGAGTCTGAGGGGGGAGACTTTGCCTTAGATGCCATGATTCTCATTTAAAGACGTGGTTTTAAATGCTTGCATGTAAGGCAGGAAGGAGCTCAGAGTGTTTCAGGCCCTGGTCTCAAGATAGCCCCTACCCCACACTATCCTGGGTGGCAGCCATGAAATCCTCCTCCCTGAGCGTGTTCATTCCTTGATTATCACCCCTCCCACCTGGACTATTTTGAGAAGAAAATCAGCAAGCAGTTCCCAGCCTCCTATTTCTCTCTCTCTCTCCCTCCCTCTCCCTCTCTCTCTCTCTCTCTCTCTCTCTCTCTCTCTCTCTCCCCCCCCCACCACCACCCCTGCCATCACGCCAATGCACCAATGCGAGGCAGAGCCTCCCCTGGAATTTTAATAGCATCCCTCTGCCTCGGAGCTGGGGGTGGAGATAAGGGTGCTGCCAAGCCTCTCCGTGCTCTCTGCCAGGGTCTGAGGGTGGATCTCTCACTTCTTCAATTTGGGAGCCCTTCACGCAAAGACATCATCATGCAATTATTAGTGCTCAGTGGAGAGGGGGCGTCGGCTCCGGGTTCCAGCCCAACTGTGTCTCTTCACTTACAAGAATCTCTTCTTCCTTGGCCTCAGCTGCCCCTCCACGCTCCCTTCTGCACCCTGCCTCTGGCCTTCCTCCTCCAGGCCTGGCGGAGCTGAAGACAAGGGACCTGATCTGTGGGGAATTCTGGGACATCCGGGGATGCAGGGAAACCCTATTTGAAGATCTGGATCATTCTAGACTGAAGGCTGTGGGGGCCTGGGAGCAGAGAGCTGGGCCTGCTGCTGCTTCCCAATCGCCATCCTCCTCCCTCCAGTCCTCTAGACCAAATAACCAGAGGCATCACCAACTTCCTCTGTTAATCTTTCTTTTTTTGGGGGGTGGGGGGTTTGAACCCAGGGGCACTTAACCACTGAGCCACATCCCCAGCCCCTTTTATTTTTTCATTTTGAGACAGGATCTCATTAGGTTGCTTACAGCCTTGCTAAGTTGCTGAAGCTGGCTTCAAACCTCCTGTCTCAGCTTCCTGAGCTGCTGAGATTACAGGCATGAGCCACCATGTCCAGCTGTTTTGGCTTTTCTTGACTTTTCTTTGTACAGTAGCCATTCCTAGATTTTTGGGTGGAGATTGGCGAATGGGCTAAAAGTATTTTAGGCCCTGGGGTAAGTGGCTCCATATGCAATATAAGGAGGTGATGGGGGAACTGCATTAAAATGCTAATTTTGACTCCTTGCTGGTGTGTGCCTTTGGGCCTACCACTTAACTCATTTCTGCCTCAGTTTCTCCATCTATAAAATGAGAATTCTTCCTACCTGGAAGGGTCATTGTAAGGAATCAATGTTCTTTGAGAGTCACTGGTCCACTAAAGGACTCAATAAATATTTAGCTCTTCACCAACACAGGGTCATCTTGGGTACCTGCTCAATGCCCTCTGTCCTGAATTAAAAACCAAAGAAAAACAACACCCTTCACTTTGGAAATCACCTGGTCCTCGCGGTTCTTTGCTTCTTCTCTTGCAAGCATATTGCCACAACCATGAAGACATCACGCTCTGCTAAGTGCCCAGTAGAAAGATCTCCTCCCTTCTAACCCAAGCCACCAAGGCAGTTCTGTTCTCCCATCTTCTTAAGCTTCCCCTCCCCCAGGCACAGCTCACACACCATTGGAAGAGAAAGAGGCCAAAGAATCATCAGTTGGCTTATTTGTGTATTTGTATCTACTATGCCCCAAGTAGGATTTCAGGCAACTCAAAATATGCCAGTACAATAATATTCAAATTTAGATTAAAGTTCAGTAGATGAGGACATTGGGTCATGGGGAAGTTGAGTGGCTGAAGGGACAGGAGGTAGCCAGGGGTGGAGGTTGACATAGCGCACCATATGCATGTCAATCATGTAAGCAGATCTTCTCAGGAAGAGCTCAAGGTTGATAAAAAAATCCACCTATTTTCACTGTGTGCCTTACCTGACACTTTTGGTAAAGGATTAGAAGAGAAAGCCACTAAAAAGGACACCCTTGGCAATATCCTCTGTTTCTTTACTGGGGACACCAAGTGAGAGTCAGGAGGAGGTGGAGCCATGGCTATTTTCTGCAATCTCCAGCAGAATGTGGGTTCAGTGTTTGGCATCCAGGAAGTGGAAAGCGATACTTCTGGTTTACATCACCAAATTGAGATAATTTGGGGGTTAGGCGTGTGAAATGCCATTCCATCAGGAATTCAAGCAAACGCAGACTTTATGACATGGAACCACTGTAGACATCATGGTAGCTCAATTAATTAAACAACAAACATTTACCCAATGACATTGGGAGTTCAACATCTAATAAGATGGTTAGAGATGTGTACCCCATATACACAAACACTCTCTCTCTCTCTCTCTCTCTCTCTCTCTCTCTCTTCCACTGTGAGTATTGGAATTCATGGAATAACAGAGCTGGTGGGAAACTTAGAAACTATTTAACCATCTCAGGAAGGAGGATCCCAAGGTTTCGAACAATGCCCATCATAGAGTGAATGAATGGCGGCATGGTGACCTGTTTAGCTCCTGATGTGTGTCTCTCCCACATTTTTGGACCTTGTTTCCTTACTCCTCCTCCCTTCCATCACCTTTGCTTCTGGCCATCCCCTGCAGATCTTATCTCTCCATCTTCTTCCTTCCTTACCAACAAGTTTGCTGCTGGTATTTTCACTGCCGCTGGCAGGGAACTCTGCTCTGGGGTCCCTCAGAAGCTGCAGCACCAGGACTTTGATTCTCCCGGTTTCTAAGGAGTTCCCAAGGTGAGGTTTGGGTTCTTTGCAACATAGGTGTTTACACCAAGCATCCAGCTTCCTTTCTGCTAAACTATCGATTCTTTCTCTTGGCAGCTGATGAGAGGTTTGATGGGGGAATCTGTCGTCATTTCTAAAGGAGGAAGATACTGTGGGAGGATTTACAGCTGTTTGAAGAATTCTTCCTCCACCCTCATGATTGTTCTAGAGAGAGGAGACTGGGGTGTATTTTCCCTGGCTGGGAGCTGCTTTCCTGAACTCACTCTCGTTCTTTCTCACTCTCTCTTTTGCTCAGGAAAGAGAGGAAACCCAAGTGCTTCCAAATAAAGGTCTGAGTAATGAGATTGGATCTGAAGGGATTGGTTATTAAATTCCAAGAATTTCCAGATGCAGTCGATACCACCAGCAGATTTTGTTCCTTCCAGACGGGCAGAGGATCTGCACTACTGGGGGAGGGGGGAGGCGGGAAGGACCCAGGGAGGTGTTTATTGTCGCTGTCACCATCCCATTTCCCCTTTAAATTTTTCTACTGTAAGAGACTTCTCCTGTGCTGTTGCAGCAACTCTCAGCAAGTGAATAGTGCTTTCTGGGGACCTTGGCTTTGTTAAGTAGATCTGCAGTGATACAGTAGAGGTTTTAATGTGCTGCGCTGTGTTTTAATAGACTATTAAACGACAGCGTTGCACATTAGCTGGCTATGGCACAATTGCAGAAATATTGAAGATGTGCTCTCAGGAAAGCACTATTTACTTTAATGGGGAGATGCCGCAATCGCCGAACAGCCCTCAAAGCAAGCCACGAGGGAGGGAGGGAGGGACGAGAAGGAGGTGTAGCTGTGATCTAGGCTGAAGCAAAGCCCTCTTCCTAGCCCCTGTTCCTGAGTCCATGATGGCAAGTCACCAAATCAGGGCTGGGTGACTTATCAATCCACCTAACAAAAAGATTCTGCCAAGCTGTGAGTCTCAAGGTCATCTGGCACCCCAGGCTCCATCTCACTGGCCTCAAGGTTGGACTGACTTTGAGTCAGGTGGTCATTTGTCTTAGTTGGGGACATCGGGGAGCTGGGGTTTTCATGTTCTTGCGATTTGTTCTGCTCTCTGTGGCTGGAATGACAGGAGGACGAGGTAGATGAGGTTCTACTTTGGAACTGTCATTTGGCTCCAAGATTTTCTCCTCCCAAGTGTCCCCATCTTAGCACGCATGTGCACACGCACATCGCGTACACACATACAAGTGAATCCACAGCACTGTCAGTCTCAGCAATAGATAAGAAACTCAGGAATTCCAGGGTCTGTCCCCCCTCTCATTTCAGAGGAGGCTGGAGCAAGTCTGCTCCCAGGAGGAAAACTACCGGGTTCCTTGATCAGCCGTGACATCAGAGAACAAGGCCATAGCTCAAGGCCCCCAAATCCAGCCTTTAGAATAAAATCGTGGGCTGGTTGTTTTCCACCTTTATTACCCTGCAGCAGAAATAAACTCCAAGCCTTTACCCCGATGAGAGCTGCCAACTGCATTTTCTCCAAAAATCCATTCTGACCCATAGACTTTCCCCTCCTGTGCCTCCCTGCCATAAGCAGCATTTGAAAACCAAATTGCAAATGCTCAAAGAGGCCAGGGCCTTGCAGGATATGCTCCCCAAACACATTCTTTATGCAAACCCAGGCCCACAGGAAGCCTGGAAGAGGCAAGGAGAAATGGAAAGACAGGGAAACAACCCCAAAATCAGTAGTACAACAAGACTTTCCCATCTGCCGAAATACGTTGCTCATTCAGCCTTGGAAGTAATCGCTTTTTTACTCACCCAGTGACATTTTATTCTAGGTGAGCAGACAAGAATGTTAATTTCATTCATGTTCTCTGCCTGGTATTGTTGTGAGGAAGGAAGAAGCGCCTCCTTTCCTTTTTTTAGATGAAAGCCACCTGAGTAGAGTAGGCAAGCTAAGTGCATAGGGTGGGCTTTGAGAAGGTTCTGAGCAAGGACGTGGCTTCTCTCCTACAGCCCACGCCATCTTCCCACCTGCAGAGCTCCATCCCTCTGGGCTCAGAAGCACCAGTACAAGAAGGCAATTTCACAGACTGCATCTTGAAATCCTTTCAAAATTATATTACAAAAATAACACGGAGCTGGGCACGGTGGTGCATACCTGTAATCTCAGTCTCAGTAGGGAGGCTGAGGCAGGAGGATTGCAAGTTCAAAGCCAACCTCAGCACTAAGCAACTTAGCAAGACCCTGTCTCTAAATAAAACATAAAAGGGGGTGGGGGTGTGCCCAGGGGTTAAGCATCCCTGGGTTCAATCTCCAGTACCAAAAGTCTGGGCCTAGGTTTGCATAAAATATTTGTGGAGCATATTCTGGAAGGCCTGGCCTCTTTCAGCATATAGTCATAAATATTTTTCCCCAAACTGCATAGGAAAGTATAAAATCTAAAGAAAATGTCCTCTTCATCTACCTTATCTCTAACTAACTCTTCAAAGGGAGCCTCCATGAACAAACCTGGATTTTAGTTCTTTTAGTAGTTATTACAGTTTTAAGTGATATGTATTGTTTATTTCAGCTCAAGAAGCAATCAAACAATTCTCTGTGATGAAAGGAGACAGAAACATTCCTTCCCACCTTGATTGTTCCTCCACTTCTTAAATTGGCTCAACATCTTTAGGTGACACCTTAGGGATCAACTGCAATCTTGGCAACAAGTAGTTAGAGGCGAGCTCAAGGGGAGAGGCTGAGAGGGGCGACCAGGAAGGCTGGACAGGGAGGCAGGGAGGCAGGAAGGCCGAGAGGGAAAGGGAGGGAGCTGCAGGCTCATTTTGTTGCATTGTTCTGTACCAACAACTCGTTTGCCCCCAGGGTAGAAGGATGGCAGGCCTGCGGAGAGACAGCCGCCTTGGTGGTCAGGGTGAAGGTTTGGAAACCAGGAGGCAACTGAGTCGCTCCTCCCACAAGGCTTGCCTTCCAGTAAGCCACCTTACATGCATAGCTACCCACTCAGTCTATTTTTTTGTTGTTGTTTTGTTTTGGTACAGGAAATCGAGCCCAAGGGTGCTTAACCACTGAGCCACACTCCCATCCTTTTTAAATGTTGTATTTAAAGACAGAGTCTCTCTAAGTTGTTTAAGGCCTCACTAAGTTGCTGAGGCTGGCTTTGAACTCTTGATCCTCCTGCCTCAGCCTCTTGAGTCACTGGGATTACAGGTGGGTATCATTGCACCAGACCGGTGCCATTCTTGACATGAGGAAACTGAGGTTTAGGAGGGCTGGCTGACTTGCTGATTACAGCCACCTACTAAGTGCCAGAGCTGGGAGCCCAGCTGAGTCTTCTAACTCCCACTGCTCTGCTCGTTCCACTACCCACAGCCACCTCCACCTGCATTTGAAGTCAGAATCTCTCACTGGAGCTACAGACAGTCCTGACTCGGGTGAAGGATACATGGAAACGGACGGTCTGACCCAAAGAGGACTGCTCTGTTAGCAACAAAACAAGGAGAAACAACTCTTCTTTTTATACCCTGAAATCGTTCCTCCTTGCAATTAAACTGATCTCTGTTTACAAGTATTTAGCATGATTCTAGAAATTGCATTTTGAAATTATGCGAACAGAGAGAGAACGCAGCCCACACAGTGAGTGATTTCTCTTGGGTAATTGGCTGCTGGTTCTGGCTCCAGCAATGTCTTCTTTTTTAGAGCGTAATTAGTGATTTCAAAGGAAACGGTTAGAAATGGCCGGGGTCTCCAAAGAAAGGCTGTTCTAGCTCCAACCGCCAGGAGATCTTCTCAGAAGCGTACGGACAAAACTTCCCTGTTGGATTTTCTCAAGCTATCTTTCAAAGATTCGAAAGTCCATCGATGTATTAAACTCTTCCAGATAGGAAAGAAATCCCAGATTCCATCAAAAGCAAGATCTCTTTTTCCTTCTGTTCTTCCTACCCTCTTTCCTCCCCCACCTCTTTCTCTTTCTTTCCCCCAATCTTTCTTCTTTGCAGAAAAGATACAGATCATTTGTATTTTAATCAAGCCTGCATTATTTTCGTTAGATTTCGATTCAAAAGTTTAAACAAGATGACAGAGTATTTCTCTCTGCAGTAGGCAATCCTGGGCTGCTATGGTGGTCCCATGTGAGAAACAATGAGGCTTTTCTATCTTTCATCCTCAAGGTCACCCCAGGATCCAAGATGGCTGCCACAGAAAGTGATAAAGAAGCGTTGACTCAGTTGTGGACTCTACTGAAGCCGAGTGGGGGTACCATTGGGCTGATTTGAAAGTGATAGCAAAACCAAAGATATTTCTTAATTTCTCAGCATCGTCTTAGGAGCTTGGGATGCAAAAGAGCTTTGTCTTTTGACTTATTCTATTCAAAAATGTTAACCATGATTCCCATGAAGATATTGAGAGCCCTCTGCCTGTCTCTACAGAAGGCACTGACTGGGAAGGTTAGCTACCACGTCAGATAATAAAATCAGGATTCAGAAGCTCTGGAAAGGCTGCAAGCCTGTTAAAAAGTATCAAGAGAAAATTTAACAGGAAGAAATACAAAATTCAATCTTCAGATCCAAAAAAATAACTGTACTATGATTCCATTTATATGAGGTACTTAGTCAAACTCAGAGAGAGGAGCGTAGTGAGGGAAAACAGTGCTATGGTTTCAATAAGTGTCACCAAAGGTCCCTGTGTCAAGGGCTTGGTTACCAGCCAGTGGTGCTATTGTGAGCTGGTAGAACCTTCAGGAGGGAGGGTCTATCAAGAGGAAGTTAGGTCATTAAAGGAATGCCCTTGAAAGGGATCTTGGACCCTAGCCCCCTTTCTCTCTCTCTCTCTCTCTCTCCCCGCCCCCCTTGTATCCTGACTGCCACAAAGTGGGCCATTTCCTCCACCATATGCTCCCTGTCATAATGTACCGCCTCACCTCAGACCCAAAGCAACAGGGCCAAATGAGGATGGACTGAAACTGTGAGCCAAAGCAAGCCTCTCTTCCTGATAAGCTGATTATCTCAGGTAGTTTGTCACAGTGACGGAAAGCTGACTAACAAAGTGGCGCTGAGTTTCAGTTTTGCAAGATGAGGAGTTCTGGGAATGGCTTCAGGACGTAGTGGTGATGGTTGCACAATGATACAAATGTTCTTAACACCACCGGACTGCACAGTTAAAAATGGATCAGATAGGAAATTTTATGTGTATTTTACGATAGAAGAAAACCTGAAAGCTGTTCAAGTGCAGGATGAGAGAGACATGGCTTAGCTGCAGATTTCGTCTCTATATTAAAGTGACATGTGGCTATCAAAAGATAGATCTGGATCTGGCCTCTGACAGGAAGGAAAATGGAAGTCAAGATTTCTGACCACTACAATATACAGTGCCCTTTGAGGACCCTTAAAAGGGTTCTGGAAGGGAGAGTTGCTATCCCCTGAATCACAAGTGAGGGTCCAGGCTCATCATCTAGTAAGAATGAGTCTCAGTTCCTTCCTTGGTCTACACTTCTCTCCAAAGACATGATCCCTGTACAGTAAAGTTGGAGGGATGGCAAAGCCCTGCTGTTCACTGCTGGCCCTGCCTGAAATCCCACTGTAGTCCCAGTTCCGTGGGGAGCAGGTCTAACTGGCTCCAGGCAGCATTTTGCTTGCAAGGGGAATGCTTAGCCAGGTAGTATTAACAGCAATTACTTTATCTGATTAAGCAATTAGCAGTCTTTGTCACTTAGCAGAGATCAGGGCCCACAGAAACCAAAGCCTAGCAGAGAAGATATGAAGGGAAACCAAAGAGAAGAACTGTCAGGGGAGCAATACAGATGCTGAGAGAGAGAGAGAGAGAGAGCCAGGTCGGTGCCTGCTGGGAGGGGAGGTGGCACGGGAACCCACCTCCGCTCATCCTTCAGGACAGAAGAAGAAATGGGGGAACAAGGTCAAACGAGAATCTCCCAACTGGTTGGTTCCAACTGGACCATTCAGTGGTTCTCAGCACTGGCTGCACATCCAAATAACCCCGGGATTATGAAAAAGTACCTGTGCCTGGTCCCCACCCCACACCAATTAGACCAGAACACTGGAGGAGGGGCCCGCCGTCTTGTTAGAGCATCCAGGAAACCCAGGGTGCGGAGCTGGCTGGCCCTGGAGAGCCCTGAGGGGGTGGTCTGCAGGTACAGCTCTACCCAGGGATTTCCCCGGAGACGGCTCTCCCCTTCTCCTTCTTGGGAGCTTCGTTACTATCCACACACACCCTCTCTCCACCCAGCTTCATGGGTCTGGATGAAAGAACTTCCTCATCCAAGGGTGGAAATCCAAGGAAAGTGGAGGATCCCAAATCCTGGAACAAGCCAGCCTGGCCTCTCCATCATTACCAGGACATTGGTTGGATTTCCCTCCACCCCATGCCGACTTCTCAGCCTCTCCCTGGCCCCAAGTGCCATCTGGAATGTCCCCTCCTCCGGGAGCTCTCTTCATTCAGGCTGATCTTAAACTCCCACTCTTCCATGAATTCTTCCCCAATTTCAAGAAAGGGAGGCTACCTCTGCTGGTCTTGCTTGGCATGCTTATGCAAAGCACTTCATGAACTTGTTCTTTGCTGTTGTAAACTAGCCCGGGTTTTACCCCTGTGTCTAGAGGGCTCCATACAGAAAGTTATCAGAAAAGTCAGCTAGACACAAGGATTCCCAGGGAATACCCCCAAACATTCTAACTGCAACGCCCAGGGCTGGCTCAGTGCTGTGGTTTGGGATATCCCTTTGTTCCCAACTCATGGCACCTTTGGGAGGTAGTGGAACCTTTCAGATGTGGGGTCTGGTGGAAGGAAGTTAAGTCATTGGGAATTTGTCCTTGAAGGGGATGTTGGAACTCCAGCCCCTTCCTTTCTCTCCATTTGCTTTCTGGCTGCCCTGAGGTAAACAGGCCACCTACACTATGCACTCCCTCCATGACAGATGTGCCACCACAGATCCAAAACAAGAGGGCCAAGGGAAGATGGACTGAAACCTCTGAATTATGAGGAAAGAAAAACCTTTCTTCTCTTTCAGCTGGTGTTCTAAGGTATTTTATAACAGTAACGGAAAGCTGATCAACACACTCAGCCATACATGTTATTAAAAACCCTGCTTACTTTTAGCCAAGTTTGCTTATTGGCTCATACAGTTTGGTATAAAACGTTAAGGAGGAGTCCTTCTTAGGTTACTATAATTTTATGTGATTGCCTATTTTTGGGGGTGAGGGGGATCATGTTTAATTGTGTTACGTATTTCTGGCCCAGGATGCAGAAGAAAGTGAGGAAATTGATTCTCATTTTATACCCCAGTAAGAAGAAACTTTTCCACCAAAGAAATTTAAAATTCGCCTCCTATCTTCACAGCGTGAAGAATGCTGATTGCAGCAGGGAATGAAAAGAGAATACAGACACAGAACCAAGGTGTGGGGAGGAGAAGAAGTTAGTTGGTGGAGAATGTAAGTCGAACTAGAGATTTTCTGCAGATGAAACAAGAGAGAGATACTCTAACTCAGATCTCCACGGTGACAGCATCATGGGACACCTGGCAAGGTCCCAGTGAAGGAGCCTGCAGACCAGACCAGAGTAGACCGTCCTCTTTGACCCTGACCTCGGGTTCTCATTTGTCCCTGGAGGAGGAGAAACTGGAAATTGGTATTAGATTTCCCAGAGACCGTGTCCAAGTAGCTATGCATGAATAAACATGGGAGTAAGATACATTTCTAGAATGTTCTCATTTCAGAATGTGGGCTGCGTGATTGTCTTTATATTTGTCATTGGGTAAATCTCAAGGAAAACAAAAACCCTGGACTGTGATACACATGAATATGTAGATTCAAGTGTTTATCTCTGCTATGGCTTAGATGTGGCTTGAGAGCGTCTCTCAGGGGCTCATGTATTGAAATTTAATCCCCACTGTGAAATAGTAAGAGGTTGGAAACTTATTCCACTCCTGGTGGTCAGATGTGGGACCTTGGGGGAGGTGGTTAGGATTAGATAAGGCCATCCAGGTGCAGACCCCAGGATTGAATACTGGTGGCTAAACAAACAAACAAACAAAAAATCAAGAAAATCCAGAGTATATTGACACATGCACACATGCACTTCAAATTGCTCGCAGTGTGATACACTGCATTGCCTCAGGACTCTGCCAGTAAGAAAGCCATCCCCAGATGTAGCTCTGCAGTCTGGACCTCTAGAACTGTGAGCCAAACAAACCTCCTTTCTTTTAAAAAGTTACCCAGCCTCAGGTAATTCATTATAGTAACACAAAAACAGACTAATACAACCTCACTATCATTGTTGAGAAATTTAGTGCCCAGGAAAACAGCAGTCCTTCCAGAATGAATTTCCAACAGGGCTTACTCATGTATGACCTTGCTAACATGTTAGATTGATGCACGAAGCCAAAGTTTTATCTAAAAGTGCATTGACTGAAACCTAGTCACTGTTTTGCCCATATATTTCTGTCAATAGAAATTTCTTTTAAACTGAAGCTTCCTCCATGTCAGGCATGATTTGAGGCATTACCTGGATGGTAGTATGATCTTAAATATTCTCTCTCCAGAAGTCAACTGTTTATGCCTGAAACTCAAGCTGCCTTTCTTTGCTTTGTCCAATATCCTTTGTGGGTAGGGATCTTCCTCCCTTTCACTTGAAACATTTTATGAGAAATGGGAGATTAAACAAAGAACATCTGATTAGAAGAAATGAAGCCTACTGCTAAAATTGGATTGACCTATATTTTGAGGTCTGAGTGTTTGACTCTCCATATTCCTGTAAGAGTTGAATTCTGGTTAATTATTTCTCTAGGATTATGATCAAGATCAGTTCTGCTTGGAGGCATGAACAGTCAAATACATGTTTGGTAGTTGCACATAGATTCCCAAGGAAAATCAGAGGTGGGGAAGGGAAGCGCCAGAGACGGATGCACATCTGCTGGGGTCTGCTGCAGGTGGGACTCAAATTCCCCTTGGGGGTGTTTAGATACTATTACTGCATTCAAGTGCTGAATGTGCTCCTCTCTGTGCTCTGAGCTGACCCTTTTGTAGTCAAAGCCCCGTGGAAAATGATCAGAACCATTTAAAACTGACATTTCTCAAGCTGAGAGCAGTAGCCTTTGTGCTCCTGGGAGTATTGATTAGATTTGCCCAGGAAGCTTTTTTTTAACAAAGAGATATATAACCGTGGAGGATGTTTGCATCTATTTTGAAGTTCCTGGGTGTGCACGGACTCGAGGTCTCTGTAATAGATCTTCCTCCATCCCTGGGAGTCAGGGAGAGCCAAGACTCCAGAGAGATCCTCAACCTTCTCCTTCCATGATGATCAATTGGTTTTCCCAGAAGAGGCCTTGATCTTGCGAGTTCTTTGTTCCTCCCCGTCAGAGTTCTTGTAAAATCTTGCTGTTAAATGTATGGTCCTTCATTATGAGCTTTCTGCAGAGGGGCACATTCTAATCTCTGTGTCTTGCCCTTGGCCTCCCCCCTCCCCATACCCCTTTCTCCCCCAGCCACACACACACACACACACACACACACACACACCACCTCAGGTGTGTTCAGAAGCCCTGGCTGACATCTCCCTGGGTCAGAGCTCAGGGGTGAAGTCGGAGTGACCGGCGGAACTCACCTGCATGGCAGGAGGTTGTACTCCTGGGCAGGGGCAGGGACCTTGGTCCCCAGCAGAGACCTTGGTCCCCAGCTGGAGGACCATGAAGACGTTTCCAGGAAGGGCAAAGGGATTGTAGAAACAGGCTGGGGAACCTAGACCTGAGCCTTAGATGACTCAATTCCCTAAGTAGCAATTTACTGGAAGAATCGGTCAAGGCTGTCATTTGATGGCAGAAGTCACAGGAAACACCTAGATTAGACATTTTCAGTGCTGCAGAGCAGGTTCTTAACCTGAAGAAGAATAAACAGAGGTCCTGACTGATTTGGGGGAGTCTGTAAAACCTCTGAAATCAGTGTCAAGATCATGTGTGGGGTTCATAGCTTATCAGAACCTCAAAGAGGTTGATGGCGCACAAAAATGAAGAATGACTTAGTCGGGGACTTGAGCTTACAATACCCTCTGCCCAGGCCGCTAGCTACCAGATTTTGAAGAAGCCAGAAACAGCTCCTCGCTGGGAGAAAACTAGTATCCAGCCTCAGACCCCTGAAGAGTCTTCCAAAGGAAAGCGCCACAAAAGAAAACGTCAGTAGATTTTATTGTGTAAAGTAGCAATGTTTTCCATGCAAGCTCCAGAAATCATGCAGGAGTTAATAAACGGGGCAGTGACAGATTAAAAATCTTTTGCACAGCAAAGGAAACAATTGGGGATGTGAAGAGAGAACCTAGAGAAGGGGAGAAAATCTTTGCTGGCTACTCTTCTGATCAAGGATTAATATCTAGAGTATATAAAGAGCTCAGAAATCTTTATATATCCAAATATCAAATGACTCGATTAATAAATGGGCAAATGAATTAGACAGACACTCCTCAAAACATAAAAAAAAAGAGAACTACAAATGGCCAAGAAATACACGAAAGAAGTTCAACATCGTTAACAATTAGGGAAATGTAAATCAAAACTACACTGAGATTTCATCTCCCACCAGTCAGAATGGCAGTCAGCAAGAATAGAAATAAAAATAAATGCTGGAGAGGCTGGAGAAAAAGGAACACTTTTACACTGTTGGTGGGACTGTAGATTAGTACAGCCACTACGGAAATCAGTATGGAGGCTCCTCAAAGGACAAGACATGGAACCACCCTATGACCCAGCTATAGTACTTCTTAGTATTTATCCTGAAGAATTAAAGCCATATTACTACAGTGAAACATGCACACCCATGTTATAGCAGCACAATTCACAATAGCCAAACCATGGAACAGCCCAGGCGTCTATATAATTTTATTTTATTTATCCATTTTCTACACACACACACACACACACACACACACACAATGGTTTTATTCAGACATAAAGAAAAACAAAATTATGAAACTATGAAAATTAAAATCGACGGAACTAGAGACCATCCTATTAAGTGAAATAAGTCAAACTCAGAAGATTAAGGATTGTATGTTTTCTCTCATAAGTGGAAATTAGAGAGGAAAAGGGAAAAGAAAGGTGGGGGTGGATCTCCTAAAAAAATCAAAAGGAGATCAGTTAAGGAAAGGGATCAAGAAGTGAGAGGTGGGGAGGGAGGGGAGAAGTCCTGGGGAGAGATTTTGGTCAAATTATATTGTGTTCATGTACAAATATGTGACAACAGATCCCATCAACATGTACAACTATAATGCACCAATAGAAAAATGTGGGGAAAAAATAGAAATGTTTTAGTACATAAAAACTACAAAACAAAATTAGGAATAAATGAGAGACTAATAAAATGTGTACAACCTACACAGTATGCAGTTAATATTATTAATGTACAAAGAAAAAAATTTTTAAATTGGGAAAAGGCCTGAAGAATTAATTTATAGATGAGGATATTCAAATGCTAATAACATTTAAGAAGACTTATATACCTCCCTAGTAATCAGATACATATGAATTAAAACAAAGCCACATTTTCCTCCAATTAGAAAGGAAAAATGAAGATCAATAATGTCTAATGTCTAGTCATAAACTGCAGTGGGAATATAAACTGATGTAATCTCTTTAGAGAAATTGAATAGCTCCTAATTAAATTTAAAATGCATATAATTTTGATCCAGAAATTTCACTTATACAAATTTATGCTCCAGAAAAAGCATGCAAGTGTGTTCAATATTAGTAGTAAAAAACCTGAAGGCAACACAAATATTAATTCTCAGCAGGATGATTAGTAATACTTTATGGTCATACCATACTACACAAGATGGTGCAGCCATTAAAAAAAATGGTGTCAATTTTAGGTACAAATGTAGAATAAGGTCCATAATATAGATTATAAGCTTTTAAAAAAGAAACTTATGCCAAAGTACTATCCTACTTTTATCTTTATTTTAAACTACATAGTGTGTTTGTGCATGGAAGTCTGTGGATGTACATTTCCTATCAGTTTAGCCCAAGTTCTGGAAAAACACAGATATATCTATGTTGATAGCAGTTTCCCTTGTACTATTGGGGAATCACTTTTTGAATCACTTTTTAAGTTTTGACTGTTGTTGAATTTCTGTTATTGAATTTTTCAACTTCTATATACTACTTTTTTTTCTAAAAATACTTTTCATTTTGAAATAATTTCAAATTTACAGAAAAGTTGCAAGTATAATACAGGAAACGTCCATGGGCCTTTTGTGCAGATTTACCATTTTAAAATAGTTGGCTGTTTGCTTTCTCCTTTTCCCTTTTTGGTTTCAATCCCACTAAAGACAAAAGTTCACTGAAACAAAAAATTGAAATCAGAAAGTTATTACTCAAACATCAAAAACTAAATGTAAAAGAGTTAGAAGTAAACTTTTAAATAAATCTGTAATTTGGTAGCATTTATACTTTAAAAACTACCAAAAGTTAAAACTGCACTAAGATTTTGCGGGACACTCTGTAACATACGAATATATCATTTGTTGCTTGGAAGTATTTCAAAGTAGGTTGCATATGTATTACTCCATGGAGTATGTATTTTAGTACTTCGATGGATATTATCCGAGAACAGCGATATTATCTAACCTTAGTACAGTTCCAGGAAATAAAGCATTGAGAGAAAACTTTCACATACAGTCAGTATATTGCAATTTCTTCAATTATGCCTATAATGTTGTCGATAAACATTTTCCCCTCCAGGGTCTGGAGTAAGTAACTCATGGGTTCATTTGTCTTTGCTTGTATTCAGTTTTATGTTTTTCCTTGCTCACTTAATTTTATTTTTTGAATATGTAAAACATTAACATTTTTATGATTTTAAAAAACTCTTTAGGAATTCATCCCTGGACAGCTATAGTATGATTTTTATAAAAACTCAGTTTCGAGGTACTGGCCAAAAGCTGGTCTTTCCTCCTTTGAGCAGCTTGTCAGATCCAGGCCCCAGTCCCCTTCCTTATTGGGTCCTCCCTCTCCAGGGCCAAGGTGAAACCCTCCTAATTGCCACAGGGCGAAGCATGAGATGACCAGGGACAGCCCTGGTGCCCCGGAGCCGGCGGGAATCACTGCAGCTCCGCCATCCTCAACCTGCTGCCTTGTCTGGTTCCTTCCCATGAAAGCCACTCTGTGCGCATGCCCATGGCCCTTTCTCTCTCTGCCTTGTGACCGACCCTGTCCACTGTGGACCTGGGTGCTGTGCTGTGCTCTTCCCATGGAACGGGGAATATAACCAACTGTGGAGCTCTTTCCAGCTCTCTCTCGACATGCATCTGGCCTCCCCATAAACTCACTCAAGGTAATATTTTTGAAATACTAGTAAAACGTGCTTGGCCGTCCTTTCCCAGACACCCCTTGGTATATGCCCGGTGCTCATGGAGTGACCTCCAGAACTCCCCCATTGTGTCTGCCTTTGCCTGACACATTCCCTGGGCTTCCCCACTGTTGACCTTTGCACCAGTTCCAGTCCCCTCCCCCAGTGCCCGATGCACCTTTGGCTCCATTTCCTGGCTTCCCATGTCACCTGGCCCATCTGGCCTGGCCTATCAATGAAGCAGTCATTGCTAACGACCTGGCCCAGCTCCCACCCAACACAGCCCAGCTTCGTGGGCAGTCCTCTAGCAAACGTGACCAGGAAGCACAGAGACAGAGCTGAAAACCCAAGACTGTCCCATCTTGGCTGAAGCTGGGGCCCGAAACAAGGCAGTGAGATTGTCGGGAGTTTGGAGACCCAGGACCCCAGCAATCGCCAGCAAGCTCTTCTGAGGCCGGTCCTGGGAGTGCGTGGACACAGGAGGCTGAGAGCCGTAGACCATGGGGAGCCAGATGGACACGCTGGAGGGCAAAGCAAGGCAGGGGCCAAAAGGGGAGTCGATGGTCAGGATCCAGAGCATCCCTAGAAGAGGCTGTTCAGGTGGTAGGAGCAGGGGGAGAGATTTCAAAGGGCAGGTGTGGATCCTGCTTCTACCAATTGCCAACAGCACAGCGAATGAGCCCAGGGACTGTCCCTGCCCCTGGATATGGAACCCTGATATGCTCATCATTTTAAATTAAGGGAGCTCACAGAGCAGCAGGTGCTAGGAGAGGCTCTAGTCTGGTATCTTGTCTGTTCATAGTTCAGAACCACCAAGGAAGAGAACGAAGATCTCTGGCCCTGGCCCTGAACTTTCGTTTTAACCAGGAAGACTGAAGTCTGTCGACACACCGGGACAGACAGACCCTCAACGCCATCATCTTCTCCTTAAAAATCATCTACAATCCCCCTAAAGCTTGCCTGCACCCTCTCTTTCCCCCATCCTGTAGAAAGGGGGTGTACTAGCTTCCCCATCCTGCTGAGCTGAGTGGGTAGTCACGTCATGGGATTGCCTCCAAACACATGATCAATGTGTGTATCATTCCCTCAGTTTACCTCTGTCAGTTTACTCGAGTGAACCTTCAGACGGGAGGGGCCTCCCCTAGAGCAGCCTCCAGCATATAAACCTCTTAAGCTCCCATTTCTTTGGGGGTGGACCTGGGGCATAATGATGCCCGTCTCATGGCAGTCACGAGGCATGAGACCCCACGCCCCATATGTTCCCCCACTTGAGATCTAAAATGTAGGAGTGTGGTAAGTGGGGAGAATGACTGAGGGGCTCCTTGTGGGGAACACCTTGATGTGAAGTCAGAAGCGTCTTATGTGTCTCTGTGGTTTTGAGTAGAGGAGCTCAAGATATGGTAGAAATTAGCCAGAGATGAGTACAACCTAAGGGGAGTTTTTTGGTTGGGCCCATTTCTGTGCCTTTCATTTCTTCTCATGTTGTAATCCTGGCCTCCACAGAGCCTCAGATTCTGTGCCACCTCACCTCCCCCGGCCCACCTAGCAAATCTCCTCCCTTCCCTGTTTGAGGCTGCTAAGTTAAGAGCAACATGCCAGCGTTCAAAATCTCAAGCCAAGACGTGAACTCCCAAAGCTACCTCTGTGCACCCCCCTCTCCTTCGCCAGTTCCTCAGAAATCTCTGACAATTTCCATTATTGGCAGACATGGTGTTTCCTTGTTGTCTGCCACTTTCATGCAACTGGAATTTGTAGACAAGAAAAATGCAGCTGCTACATAGCACTAACTGGGCTTTTATGTCACCGCACAGGCAGGAGACGGGCTGTGGAATGCCACACACCTCCTCATCACGGCTAGCTTGCTGGGACCTCTATTCGTTGGATGCATTGTATATCTCGGAATTTTCCAGAATGTGGTGGAGAGGCACGTTGCTGGCTCTCAGAATTATGCAAAGAGCTATTCTTTTCCTTGAGCAAGAAATCACAGGTCCTTCAGAACCCTTTTGACTCAGGCAGAGCCAGGGGGCGGTTTCTAGGAAGGGCAGAAGGAATGATTTGACATCAGTGACATGAACTATCCCTCCCCAAAGGGGTGGGAGCTCCCTAATCCAACCCAAGTGGGAAGGCATTTTGGAGCAGGAAGGCTTAAATGCTCACAGTGGACTGTTTCTTCAGCTTGGTGCCTCGGTTATATATTGGTGGAGGGAACTGCAATCATTAGCCTCCTATTTTTTTTTCAATTAAACTAATTAAGCCAATGTAGTGTTCGTGAGAGGAGCAGAATTGGCAGCCTGGGAGAGCCGAGCCCTCTGTCAGCACAGAGCTCCAGGAAGAACTGCAACAGTGTAAGCATTCTTGACCTGGACTCCTGTGAACTGACAGCTGAAGCAGATCCTTCCCATAGGCCGGAGGAGCAAAGGCCTTTGTCTTGAGATGCCTCTGGTCTCCCTGCCGAGGGAGAAGTATGGCTGGACTGTCCAGTCAGTCTGGGAGTACCTGGGAGGCTCCGCTGGCTCTGTGCTACTTGCAGGCCTCCAGGTACCTTATCAGTGGGTGATCAGACTGGCGTACCCCCTAATCCGTCAGACACCACTGTAGCTACAGGTCCGTCCCATGGGAAGTGATTCCGCTCATTTCCTCTCTGTGAGTAAGCAGGGTATGATGAAGGAGAGGAAGAGGAGAAATGATCCATGAGAATACTCAGGGAGGGACCTTCTGGCACGTGGAAAAGCTTATTCATCTCTGCGTGCGCAAGCACCAGCTTCTAGCCCTCAAGGGACTGATTTTTGGTCCCCAGAGTAGGCTCTGGGAGGCCAGCTTCTGTCCCCTGGGTCTCCGTCAGTCATTTCTCTCTCTAAAGTTCTGCTGTGGAACTGCAATGTGTGGGCGTTTGCTCTACCACCTACATCAAGAGAATCAAAATCAACCCAGCCCCATTGCTCACCTTGCTTGGCCACATTAACCCGTGGGTCAGGGGTTCAGCGTCCTTACGAGGCAGGGCCGACTTCAGTTGGCTTAGTCTAAGGTCTAAGGGATACTCAGGAGAAAGGACCTTTCTATTAAGATCTGAGATCCCCCTATTTTACCTCTTCTGATACTCTACTGGGTAACTCCGTGGGACCTCTTCCTCATGGGATGTCCCTAAATAAGACCTGACATTCCTGCACAGAGCTCAGGGCCATCCTGGACACCCAGACCCTCCTCATACTTCAAGAGCCACAGTGTCATTGAAACCATGGAATGAAATTGACAAAACTATCCTATGTACATATATGAATATGCCACAGTGAATTCCACTTTTATGTTTTCTATAAAGCACCGATTTTTTTATTTATCTTTTTTAAAAATTTTAATTTAGTATATATGACAGCAGGATGCATTACAATTCATATTACACATATAGAATTTACTTTTTCACATCTCTGGTTGTATACAAAGTAGAGTCACACCATCCGTGTCTTCGTATATGTACTTAGGGTAATGATGTCCATCTCATTCCACTGTCTTTCGTACCCCCATGCCCCTTCTTTCCCCTCCCTCCCCTTTGCCCTATCTAGAGTTCCTTTAATCCTCCCAAGCCTCCCCACCCCCATCAACCACATTATGAATCAGCATCCTTAAGTCAGAGAAAACATTTGGCATTTGGTTTTTGGGGATTGACTAACCTTCACTTAATATTATCTTCTCCAACTCCATCCATTTACCTGCAAATGCCATGATTTTATTCTCTTTTATTGCTGAATAGTAGTCCATTGTGTATATACATACCACATTTTCTTTATCCATTCATCTACTGAAGGGCATCTAGGTTGGTTCCACAGTTTAGCTATTGTGAATTGTGTTACTATAAACACTGATGTGGCTGTGTCCCTGTAGTATACTGTTTTTAAGTCCTTTGGGTATAGACCAAGGAGGGGATAGCTGGGTCAAATGGTGGTTCCATTCCCAATTTTCCAAGGAATCTCCACACTGCTTTCCATATTGGCTGCACCAATTTGTAGTCCCACCAGCAGTGTTAGGAGTGTACATTTTCCCCCCATCCTCGCCAACACTTATTGTTGTTTGTATTCTTAATAGCTGCCATTCTGACTAGAGTGAGATGAAATCTTAGAGTAGTTTTGATCTGCATTTCTCCAATTACTAGAGATATTGAACATTTTTTCATATATTTGTTGATTGACTGTATATCTTCTTCTGAGAAGTGTCTGTTCAGTTCCTTGGCCCATCTATTGATTGGGTTATTTGTTTTGTTTTGGTTTCGGTGTTAAGATTTTTGAGTTCCTTATATATCCTAGAGATTAGTGCTCTATCTGATGCATGTGTGAGGTAAATATTATAAAACACTGATTTTAAAGAACAACAAATAGATAGAAGGAAGACCAGGAGAGTAGAGGAAGGGAAATAGGGGGAGGAAGGAAAAGAGGAAGATGAAATGGAGCAAATCATATTCTCTGCAGACATGACTATGTCAAAATGAACCCACATTATGTACAACTGTAATGCACTAATAAAAACAGTTATAAAAACATGGAATACATTCTTCCCTTATTAGACATGCATGCCCAAGAAATACCATCTTAGAATTTCACTTTCTATTCTTACTCAGAGAGTCTTCCACAACTATCGGTGGCCACTCCTCAATTCCAACCTTGAGTTGCTCGTCTAAACATGGCTAGACCCTTACTCTGCTTGAACAAATTCTTCAAACTCTCCCAAGAAGTACAAAATGAAAAGGAAAATTCTCTTATCCCACTCCTAGAGCAAAGGTTTTCTTGGTTCCTGTGGCTACCACCATGCATACCAATAATATGCTTATTTCTCTGTTCTGGATTCATCTATGGCCTCCCAGCCTGGGGTAACCTTTATGTCACAACTTGGAAAAGGTGGAGATTCACAATATCTCTACTTGCAGGTAAATCTCTTTTCTTCCAGAATGCCCCCTCCTCCTAGTGCCACCCCTCTGATGCACTGTGTTTTCCGAGCCAATAGGAGTTTATGAATGCGACATTCACACCAGAACTGGGCTTCACTGAGCACTGGCAAGGACAGAACAGGAGCCCACGGAGTCCCCCGACTTGTGGGCATTCAGGACATGTGCTAAGGGAGAGGAAGGAATGGAGGGCAGAGTGAAGCTAGTCTTCTTCTGCAGTTCTCTGCCTTCTCTGCTGTCTCTTGAGCCCAGATAGAGCTGGACCGACTGGGAACCGGGGTCTAAGGGCTATGGGTATAAAGCAGATCAAACTCCACTTGCGTTCTTATCGGGTTCCTGCTGCGTGCTGCATACCGTAGGTTTCTGAGAGTGCTGGTCTCCCTCCCACCAAGCTCATCTCACACCAGCCAAAGGCAGTGCTGGGTCACAGGTGCCTCAAGTCATCAGAGCCCTGGAGAAAAGAGGCAAAGCCCAGGAGCCAGATGCAGGGGCCACACGGCTGGCCCAAGTCTCTCTGTGGCTTCCTCTCATCTGCTGCAACAAGCATCTCTCTTCCTATTTCATTGTCCCCTTCCGAGCCACTGTCCCTCTCTCCTTCCCAGATCTGTGAGGCAGACATCGTGACACAGGACAGAGAGCCAGGGTTCTTCAGCCAGTTCCATCGCTTGTTTTTTCCCTAAGCCTTCAACTTGAATTTGCTGAGGTTCCTCATCTAGACCCATGCTGCTCAAAATAGTAGTCACTGGCTACATATGGGGCCACATAAATTTACATTAATAAAAATTAAATAACAGTGGTGCACACCTGTAATCCCAGAGGCTCGGGAGACTGAGGCAGGAGGATCGTGGGTTCAAAGCCAGCCTCAGCAACTTAGTGAAACCCTAAGCTACTTAGCAAGACCCTGTCTTTAAATAAAAAATAAAAGAGGCTGGGGATGTGGCTCAGTGGTTAAGTGCCCCCGAGTTCAATCCCCAGTACCAAAATAACAATGATGACTAAAAAATTAAGTGTTCAATGGTCATTTGTGATTGTGATTTGTGATGGGTGCCCACTCTGTTGGGCAGTGGAGCTATAGAAGCATTCCATCATCAAAGAAAGTTCTGAGCTAGACTTTCTACCCTGATCCTCTTCTGGCCCCAGACCCCTTCCCAACCCCCTCCCAAATCCCCATTCCTTTTTTAAAACAATTAATTTATTTATTTTTATTTCTTACATACATTACAATAGAAGAGTGCATTACATTCATAATTTTTTGCATTGTAATTCTTAATACCCTTTATACCACAATTTATCAAATCTGTATATAAGGTATGTTGACACCAAATTCACATCTTCATACATGTATTTTGTATAATGATGAGAGTCTCCTTCCACCATCCATGTTATTCCCCTTCTCCCTCCCTTTCCCTCCCACCCCTATTCCCTATCTAGAGGTAATATTCCTCTTTTGCTCTCCCTCCCAACCGCATTTTGAGTCACCCCTGCCCTATATCAGAGAAGACATTCAGCATTTTTGGGGGGGATTGGCTAACTTCACTTAGCACAATCTTCTCTAATGCCATCCATTTCCCTGCAAATGCCATGATCTTATTATTTTTTAGTGCTGCATAATATTCCATTGTGTATAAATGCCACATTTTTTATCCATTCATCCACACCCATTCCTTTTTAATGTATCAAAAAAATTCCCACAATTTCTTTTTGATTCTCACTTAGATAGCTCTCACTTAGGTGAATCTCTACCCACTTCTACATAAGGGAGGCTCATTCTGTGGTTTCCCTTACCTCAAAGGGCCAGCTCTCCACTTCTGATCAGAATTGTCTACCTCTGGAAAAACATTGAAGAATTGGAGTGATTTTTATTTTTCTTCCTCTGTTTCTTTTGGGGACAGCAAGCAAGCTATCCCCCATGGGAACCACCAGGTCAATGTCCAGAGGATTCTAAGGTGTGGATTTGGGTGAAGCGTCTAGAAGATTTTATAGACAGTGGTGACCAGAGTTGGGCTTGGGCTGATCAGAACCAGGTACTTGGGCCAAGCATGAAGGAACACATTAAAGACTGGGACTGAGGGACACAAGGGAACAGAGGCCAGTGAGTCCGACTCCCTCACATGAAGACAACCTTGAAGAGGCTGACGGCCTGTCCAGCTCATGACAAAAGGTCACAATCTTCTTAATGCCAGAATACGGGCAGAGAGACTCGTTCAGGAATAGGATACAAGTAAACTAAAGAAAGAAGAGAAAAAAATCAAAGCCTTCACCAATGAAATTGCCATATTCCAGAAAAAGTCTACTCCAGAATAAAATCACTGTCAATAAATCCCATTTCCTTTTGCTTTTCAACAGGAAATTCCAACTTTACCATTAACACTGCGGCAAGAGTGAAGCAAGCCCCTGAGTGTGTTTGTGTGGTGGGGGGAGGGTATCTTACTAGCAAAAAACCCAGTAACTTATTTTTATTAGGCACTAACGATACCCCTGTTGAAAACAATACACTATTCTACTCAAAAGGGGAGCGGTGTGATGGGCACAGAGTAAGCAATCAATAAGGACTTTCTGATCCACCAAAAATAAATCACAAAATACAAATACAAATTAGGGAGCCGTGTCTCCGCTGACGGTTCTCTCCCCGACTAATGAGTTGTTGATCTCAGTGGCGAGGGCTTCTCTTTAGGAGTCGTTAGCGGTAATGCTGCTTGTTGAGGCTGGGCGGGTGCTTATCAATGCCACGGATTGCACTGTGTTTTAAGTGGTGGTAGCTGGGCACCAGAAGGCAGGCACAGAACAAATCATTTTCATTTTGTAGTGGGTTGGGACTGAATTTATCGGTTTTTCAAGGGAGGGATCCTGTGGTTGGCATTTTAGCTGGGAGAGGAAGACACAGGTTTGAGGAGCAAAGACATAGATACTTCCTGGGAAGGAATTTCCAGCCAGTCTGATCTATAAGAGGGAGCTGTGAATATTCATGCTTACTGTGGCTCATGTAGGACAAGCCTATTGCCAAGAACAAGTACCATAAAGGCCAGGTACTGTTTCACAAGCAAGCATCCATTCCCCCTCCTGATGAAAACCATCCCACAGGTTGCCCGGGACAGGGGGATGCTTCTTTTCATCTAGTTTTAAAGTGGGGGCTTAGTGGCCAGAGCACAGAGGCCCCGCAGTGTTATGTCTTAGACAAGACAGAAGGTTGTTTTTCACAGAACCATGAAGACCAGCAGCCAGGCTCTGCTCCACACGGTCACTCAGGCACCTGGACTAGCAGGACAGCTCTGGCGCCCCTCACATGTGGGGTCGGTCCACAGCTGCCCCAGCCTTGCTATTTCCATCCAGTCAGAAGGAAAGCGGGTGTGGGGGAATGTTAGCCCTTGCACCTTTAGCCCAGGTCTGTAAATAGTGATGCATCCCCTGGACTTCTGGTGGGAATCCCATGACTATACTGGGTGGTAGGAAGCTGGGACGTGCAGTTTCTAGCCAGACCCCGTGTGTTTGAGCCATACTCTAGTCAGGAAGTAGATATATAACCCAAATTAGATAAAGGATGCTCTCTCTCAAACAGGCTCCCTTAAAATTCGGATCTTCAGCATGGGAGGCTGAGACAGAAGGATGGTGAGTTCAAAGTCAGTCTCAGCAAAAGCGAGGCACTAAGCATCTCAGTGAGACCCTGTCTCTAAATAAAATACAAAAGAGGGCTGTGGATGCGGCTCAGTGTTCAAGTGCCCCTGAGTTCAATCCCTGGTACAAAAAAAAAAAAAAAAAAAAAAAAAATTGGATCTTGAGCAGAATGACGGCAGTCTGAAAAGAGTTTGGAGCCAACCCATCCAGTCCAAGGGATGGCATCCTGAAACAGTCCTCCATTCACTTCTGCCACCTGGGTTCCTAGAGCTGCCCCAATTGCTGTCTGGCTTGTCCCCTTTCCTTTTCCATGACTGTAAGTACCGTGTTAGCCCAGGCTACGCTGAGTGGGTGTTTATTCGTTGCCATAGAGATGTTAACTGATACAACTGCTTCTGCTCCTACTGTCTGGTGCAACAATAAATATTTCTTACCTAGATAATGTTCTTGGCACTGGGATACTTCTGTAAACAAAACAGATTAGGACCCTGCCTGTGTTAGTCAGCTTTCTGTCACTGTGACAACTTAAAGGGGGAAACTTAAAGGAGGAAAAGGTTATTTTGTCCCATGGCTTCCGAGGTTTCAGTTCATGGTAGGTTGGTTCCTCTGTCCTTGTAAAGGCAGCACACCATGGTGGGGAGCATGTGGTAGAGCAAAGCTGCTCTGTTCATGGCTGACAGAGAGAGAGAGAGAGAGAGGAGAGAACGGGTTCCAACAGCCCCTTCAAGGACACACCCTGAAGACCTAACTGCCTCCCACTAGGCCCCACCTCTTAAAGCTTCCACCAGCTCCCCAAAGCACAATAGGCTGGCTATTGAGCTTTAGCATATGGGCCTTTGGGAGACATTTAAGATCCAACCCATAATATTGAATCACCTCTTGACTTGAGACCAGCAAAACTCCTGGCTTCAATGTCTCTCACTGGTCAGTTATTTTGGTGCCTGAAACTCCAGAACAGGTCCAGCCAGTTTCCCACCAGGGCAAGTATGCTACGAGGGGATTCCCAGTACCCCTTGAACTTTCCTTGGGCCTTCTCCCTTGGATCCTGCCCTGTTTTTAATGTTTGCAATATGTAAATTAATTACCAGTGCATCTTGCAAGTGGGTTATGCCCTGGTGGCAATTTGACTGTCACTCTGCAGCCTCTACAACTCTACCATAGGCATCATGGAGGTGACAAGTTGGAATTTGCAAATTAGCAATCATCAGCAGACTGCTCTACGGAGAACCCAAAGGAGAATTGAGAATTTCATCCCCCTCTGGGCTATTATTACAGGAATCTAATACCACAAGCACGTTAAAAAACAGATGCCTTCATTAAGGTCTCTCCTTCACCTCATTGTCATGCAAATTGCCCAAACCAAGGAGTCTAAAAAGTGCAGAGAGGTGATGGGAGATGCTTAAGTCAGTAACAAGTCAATGTTCAGGGCATTCCTTGATTAATTGGGAGTTATAGCAAAATACAACAGGCTTCAGCCAAGGGGGAACTCGCTGACACCAAATTATCTTGGAATACCCTCCAGAAATTTGACAAACTCCCTCTCTAGCTACTTCTGTACGTTCCTGGTGGATTTTTTTTTCTCCCATTTTTGCTTAAGGAGTGAAGGTGGGAGGGAAGGAGAGGTGAAGGGATTGGAAAGAGTCGTCAGCTGCAAATATCAAGCTAATTAGCAGAGGGGGCAAGGGTGTGGGTTTCTGGGCCCTGTGGAATGGGGTGGACCTGTGCCCTTACTAATACCCTAACAGGCTTCAACCTAAAGATAGGGGATGGATAGACAGCATGAATAATTCAGTGAGCATGAGGTCCTAAACCCACATTTTCTCTCATAAAGACGAAAGCCATGAGCCTCAGGAACCAAGTTTCAAACCAATCAGGGCTTCATCTCACTCCTTCAGAGCTTGGTTACTAAGTGCTGTGTAGGTGTGAAAAGCCTTATTACCATGTAATTTTGTTGGGAACAGACTTCCAAGTACCTGCTTTACTTTATATTCACACACACACACACACACACGCACACACACACACAAAAAAAGATCAAAATGCATTTTATTTCCTAACAATAGCCAATTTGGCTATAATTATTGTAAAATACTGAATTTTTAAGGCCTGGCGCCCAAGTGTCTCCCCACGCAGCTCCCCTTGATATACGAATATCTTCTTATTTATTGCCTTTCCCATAATGAACTTTGCGATAAACAACAGAAAAAGTAATTTGGTTTTTGACAATGCTGAACCTTTGAATAGAGAAAATCACACAGTTGAACACAGAGCGCAGTCCTGTGTGGTAAGTGGTATCCATGGCAACCAATAGATTTTATGCTAAGTCTGGCCTTTAAAAACATTTCACGTTTACCACTGAGAAAAAGATGGCCTTGATTTAAAAAATGATACAACAAGTACCTCGAATGGGCATGCTTTCTGCTCTGGGCTGCAAACACAGTTAAGAGGCATCTCCTCAGCGCAGAATCACCTCAATAGTATTTGTGTCATCCTTGACGTACATCACGGCCTGCTTGAAAAAGGAGCGGCCAGACGTTTTGTATTCAGCTGCAGGAGCTGCGGTACTTTGTGTTTTTTTTTTAACTTGTTCTCCTTGCATTTAACACCAGGAGTTAAAAGAGAGAGAGAATAAAAATAGCATGTTGGTCTCTTATCTTAGTCTGTGATCATGGTGACAATGAAAATATTATGGCCTGCTTATCTTGGGAGTCACTCTGATCACATGCCCTTATTATAATGTGAAATAAAGGATGGAGAAATACCTACCATTCCAGCTTCAGACTGAGCACCCAAAATTAGTTTCTGTGCACATTTAGAAAGTTGGGTACCAAAAATGGAATGCAGTTGCAACCAAGGCAGATTGTGGTCTTTTTGTGTGTGTGTGTGTGTGTGTGTGTGTGGTGCTATGGATTAGAACCCAGGGCATTGTGTGTATCAGGCAAGTATTCTACCAACTGAACTATATCCCCAGCCCAGGATGTTGTATTAATGAGAGAGGTGATTGAATAAGAGGAGAAAGGAAAAGTCCCCTTCTTTAGAGAGAGATATTGGACAAAGGTTGCATCAAAGGAGTTGGTCTTCCTGAGTTCTTTTTAAGTTCTTTGATAGCTTCCTTCCTAATGTGGGGCTTCTATTCGTGTTGTGAAGGTGGTTGTTGTTATGGTTTAGAAAATGTGAGACAGTGCGAGAACATCCGGAGGTGAAATGACTAGGTTATGAGATACTGAACCCAGTCAGTGAATTAATCCCCTGATGATATTAATTGAGTGGTAACTGAAGGTGGGTAGACTGTGGGTAGAGGAGGTGGGCACTGGGGGCAAGGTATTGGAGTTTATATTTTGGATATGGCGAGTGGACTTTCTCTCTGCTTCCTGATCATCCTGTGAGCTGCTTCCCTCCACCACACTCTTCCGCCATGATGTTCCGCCTCAGCTCAAGCCCCAACGAATAGAGCTGGCTGTTTATGGACTGAGATCTCTGAAACTGTGAGTCCCCCAAATAAACTTTCCCTCCTCTACAATTGTTCTTGTCAGGCCTCTTAGTCCCAGCAGCAAATAAAACAAAACAAAACAACTACAACAAAAACCCTGACTAAAACAGTTGTCTTCCATTCCTCAAAACGGGGATTATTCGGACCACACCAAGAGTGAGATAGACCCCTTGATGTACTTCTGCGGCAAGTGCTTTCTGCTGGATGGCTTTTGCAGTTGACTGGTGTCATGGGCTAAATTGTGTCCCCACACCCCAAATTCATATGTGGAAGCCCTGATCCCCAGTGCCTCAGACTGTGAGTGGGTTTGGGAGATGGACGATTAAGCTAACATGAGACCATCATCAGTCTAATTGCTGTCCTTATAAGAAGAGGAAATTTGGACACATTGAGACACCAGGGACATCTGGGCACAGAGGAAAGAGCATGTGAATATACAGCAAGGGGGTGGCGTCTGAGAGTCAAGGAAAGGGACCTTCGAGCCTGTGGACACCTTGATCTTGGACTTCCAGCCTCCAGAACTGTGAGAAGATAAACCCCTGTTGCTTATGGCACCCCAACTATAGAATTTGTTATGACAGCTCAATGAATGTGCTGGGGTAGGGACGGGTGGCTTTTTAAGAGAAAGACTAAATTCTCAGATGGTCATCACCACGCTGGGGCAGGGGGCTCAGGTTTCAAGAGAGAAGGCGTTCGGCTCCTCTGAGGTCTCTGTGGTTTTGGGGACAGGTT
The DNA here is from genome assembly GCF_021218885.2 of Marmota monax. Lineage (NCBI taxonomy): Eukaryota > Metazoa > Chordata > Mammalia > Rodentia > Sciuridae > Marmota > Marmota monax. Next base: position 38,928,556 of record NW_026693571.1, read on the forward strand.
GGGAGAAGAGCTGAGCATCAACTTCGTGATGACTTTCCTGGCTCCTATCACCTATCCATATTTGTCAGGGGCAAATAGGACTGTTTAATGACTCCTCTCCCTCTAGGCATTGACGAATCAATAATACTTTTAATTTTCCAACATTTCAGCACAGAGAAAAGCCTATTCCTCCTTCATACCACTAGGTACCTGAGAAGTGACATAGACCCAGGATGACGGTGACAAGAAAGAAGTCGGGTGAGGCTGTGCTTTGTTCATTACACTCATAAGCTTTGCTTCCTGCCAGGCCTGGGGCCCAGGACCACACATCAGCCACCTGCCCAGCAGCACAAGCCATTCATCTTTCTGAGATAATTTTCTTCCTTCAGCCCATAGAGAGCTCCAGGGTATCTCTGGCCAGGGAAAGAATGTTGACTGGTTCGCACAGAGAAGCATAAATCACTCTCTCTAGGCCTTGTTAACTTTTACTTATAAACTGTTATAATGTAGAACTGTCAGGACCCCGTGAAAATAATGGGTGGTGACAGGTTTAGGATTAAAATCTTCTGAGGTAGTTAGGATGGCAAGTTGGGTTATAAATTGCTTTTAAAGAGCTGAGGCGTGGACTATGAACTTCATTCATATGCTTACTCCAAATGGACACTAAGGAGGCAGCTGGGACAAGGACATGCTAGCAATTCATCTTAATTATTTGTCAGCAAAGCCATCTTAATAAGAGATGCCTTTCGTTTTGATTAAAATGACCCTTGGTGATCTCTAAAGGGTCTTGTCTGAAAAACTCCATTGAAAGGAGATGTCGAGTCTTCTGGGGTTGGGATTTTATGTCTCAAGGAAGGAGGACTGCATCAGAAAAATGTATCAACCGATGTAAAGAAATAACTCAGGTGTCCAATTGCATGGATGCATCAGTAAGTCTCCGAAGATCGTCTTTGCTTCAGTGCCAGGACGTCAGTGGCTCATAATTTCTTTCAAAACTTGCTATATCTGAGGATCGGCTGGACAGGCACGGCTGTGTCCTCACAGGGAGGAGGGGCCTGAGCAAGGCCAGACCTGTCATAGCACAGCACAGAGGAAGCAGGTGCTTCATGGCCTGGCTTGGGTGAACCCCAGGCAAAGTGTCATCCAAGCAAACAGTAGCCATCTGAAGCCTTCGAGAAGCAAAGAGTTGTCTCAGAAGATCAAGAAGAACACATGTGCATCAGGGGAGTGAATCTTGAGTGGAAATCGGAGCAAAATCTGGGCTGGGTGTGTGGTGGGGAGGGAAGAGTTGACTCACACTCCAGAACTTAGGCCAGGAATTCCATGATCCCATCCCTCCTAGGAGAAAATACAGGAGCACCGTGGGCACATAGATGCTGCCCTGAGAGGTCCAAGGGTCACACTCTGTCATTCATTCATTCATTCATTCATTAACAAACAGTTACTGTGCACCAACACTTATCCAAGGCCCTGGGGCACTTCTGTGAACACACCCAATACAAATCTATCTCTGTGCAAAACACAGGAGTCCACATTAAGCATCATCTATCAGCTGGGACCAGGGCCACTCACAGGATTTGTTCCTGGAGACTGGAGCTGCCTAAGAAGGGCCACTGGGAAACTACCTGCCATGAAATGAGCTGGAGGGTTGGCTGCCGCAGATCCCACTCACGCTTCTTGGTGCGGACGCCCGCCTGCATCTTGGAGAAGCTCAACAACTCAATAACAATTCACTAGGATGTTTCTGACTTTTAAAACATGTAACTATAGTTACAGGGCTTCTGAGAACCATCTGCTAGACTTTAATTTGCTTCTTAGGACTGAGAGCATCATAAATCATGCAATAACACATTCAGGAACATTCTTTCCTCCATATTTGCAGCTTTAAAAAATCATATGTACTGGTATCAACTTACTCTACCATTCTATTCTTGACGAATTCCTCTCCCACAACTTCTCACAGATGGACGGGGATGAAATGGAATCTCACTAATATGGTACACACTGTCACTAATTTAATGCACTGGATGGAAATAAAGAGTGATTTGGAATATTTTTCTTAAGAATTTTAAAGTTTTTTTCTCTATAAAATTTATAAGGCTATTTCCATGTAATTCCAGAGGGTCATTAGCAGATGCCAAGACCCACAATAGAAAGATTTATAGAATGAATATCCAAGGCCTATAGGAGGAATTATGTAGGAAACATGAGACTTCCAGTCCACTGTCATCAGAAAACAATTTTAAGTTACATTTCTAATAATCAAATCCTTCATTTATCAAAGGTTTGTTCAGCAGGTGCTAATGCCTAGCCCAGTTTACCTCCAGGAGTCCCATATTTAGTGGAGGACTAGCATGAAAACACAGAAATTCCATAAAACATGTTATGAAATAAAGATGTAGAACAAGGTGCTATGAATGCACAAAGGTAGAAGACTTGAACTCTACCTGGCATGTGCTTCCCAGAGGAAGGGACATTTGAATTTCCTTGAAGAATTCCCAGCAACTACAAATAATACATTTAAAAGTCAGAGGGCAAAGAAATACATTTAAAAGTCAGAGGCCTAGAACATCCCAGCAACTTCAGCTGGAGGTCAGGATTCATATAAAAGATTGATAAAAGGTGAAGGATTAAGATACTGAAGGAGGTCAGATCATGGCATGTCTTTTCAATTCTCCTAGGGAATTCGGACTTGCTCTTACAGGTAACAAGCTGCCTTTGAAGGAAGTTTGCTGTGTTAACCAGGTTTCTGTTACTGTAACAAACATTTCAGATAATCAACATATAAAGAGAGAAGGTTTCTTTGGATTCACAGAATTGGAGGTTCCAGTGCATTACTTTGGGCCTGTGGCCAGGTACGCACATCATGGCAGGAACAGATGGTAGAGCAAAACTGCTTATCATGAGTCATGGATCAGAAAAGAGAGAAGAAGAGGCCAAAGTCCCAAGATCTTCATCAAGGACAGGCCTCCATGGACGTAAAGACCTCCCACAAGGCCCACCTGTAAAAGGCTCCACCACCTCTCACTAGCGCCACCCCGAGGACCAAGCCTTTAAGTCAAGGGCCTTTGGAAGACACTCAAGATCCCAACCATAGCAATCACCTTCTGTGGATTCCATCCACACTTGCTCACTCCGTGCTCTCTGGATTAATGGAGTTCCAAGATGGAACACTCTCTCCCTAGGACACAGAGAGAGGTGAGTGTATCCATCTGAGGATCAAGTCTCCATCTCAGCTTCATAGATCCATGCGTTTAGCAGCTTCTTTGACTTGGAAAACTAGCTCAGTGATGGAGAAAAGGAAGGTGCTTAGCAGGTAAACAGTTGTCCCCAGTGAGAACTTGAAATCCAGTTTAGGAAAAGTCAATCGGTATCTTTTTGGCCTCAAGAGACCTGAGACGCCCACACTGAGGCCCATTGACTCAGAGAAGCTGTCTTCTTAGGAAATTCCCTAAATGATATAATACAAAATTTGCCAGGCAAAAGCTGGGAGCCGGGGAGGGGCTAACTCCAACTAATACATTCTAGGTTTTGGGTTTTGTCTTTGTTTTTCTACCTTGTGGCACTTTAAGAAAAAGTCATATAACGAATAACGTCCAGGAAACATATTTCTTTAGATCCTGCCTGAACTGCTTTCTGATATGATGAGATGGTATTCTGCTTTATTTAACAAGCTTGGAAATGAGGAGTAAATGAGTCGATGTGATTGGAGGATTTTGAAACCCTTTCTTTAAATGGCACTCATTTGTTTTATAGTCTGGGTGGGATGAAATTTAGCAAATCCAACTTGCCTTTCAATGTGGAGAAGATTGGAGGCTGTTGACTGAACATTTCTACTTGGAATCTCTCTCATAGTTTTACTGCAAGCATCAGTCAGTTGCTCCGGAAGCTCTAAGTTTGCCTTTCACCGCCATTTGCTGACTTCCACGATGGAGGTATTTTAGCTACTCACACTTTTATGGAGAGAGAAGGTGGGCGCTGTCAATGTTCCCAACTCCACTCCAGGCTCTGTCAGTGTCTTGATGTGTAGGGTGGGACAAAGCACTTAGCCTCTGTGTCTCCAAAAGCAGATGATGAATTCTGTCGCATTTACATTATTAACAGATGGGGGTTGCTCTTGATTAACTGCTCTGTTCTCTCTTTTCTCTCAGGGGACTGCTAGGTAGAGATGTGTGGCATGCAGAGCTCTGGATGAGGTGATCAGCAAATGTCCGATGATGATAACGATGATGGTGGAACTCACTGGACTTTGCAGCAAATGCTACACTCCCTGCAGGATAACACATGCGGAAGGTGAGCCCCGTCTGTTCTGAAGTGCTGGAGGGAGCTGTGAAAGCTAGACAAGGAAAGTGGGGGTTCATCCAAACCGAGCAGACCCCATTTTCCACTTTGCCTAGAGAAGCAAAGTCCCAAGATCGGTTCAGAACCCAATGGCTGGTCAGATCTGCCATTCTGAGAGATCAAAGAAGCTAAGTGCTGTTGGCACTTGGCTCCTAAACCCAGTGGGGGTTCTTGGACCTGGCAAAACATTCATCACTCATATCTCTGTTGTTGAGGAGAGAAGCCCTATAGTCCTGGAGCATCTGACTCTCCATTCCACACCTCTTTTGGGAATCTGTTTGCAGGGCTTCTCACATAGCAGAAAAGGAGTTGTTTTCCAGTACTTGGGGTTGAACCCAGGGGTATTCTATACACAGTCCTTTTTATTTTATTTTAAGACAGGGTCTTGCTAAGTGGCTCAGGCTGGCCTCCAAGTTGCAATCCTCCTGCCCCAGCCTCTTGAGTAACTGGAATTACAGGCTTGTGGCAATGTGCCTAGGTCAAAAGACACTTCTTTATCCTTAGTATCTTAAAAGATGAACTACAACCTCTTGCTATATTCTCATGTACCACTGAGTACTTAAGAAATTACAGGGATTTTCCAAAAGTGTGTCCCAAAGAATACTAGTTCTCTGAATGCTCTTCATATTAGATTTCTCAAGTAAGTTTGAGAAATGCTTTGAAAAATTATGAACTGAGGGGCTGGGATTGTGGCTCAGTGATAGAGTACCCACCTAGCATGTATGAGGCACTGGGTTCAATCCTCAGCACCACATAAAAATGAATAAATAAAATAAAGGTACCATGTCCATCTACAACTAAAAAAGTGTTTTAAAAAATTATGAACTGAGTTCTGGGGACACAATGATGAACAAGTCATTTGGTGTCTGAATTCTCATGGATCATGGCACCAGGTAAGGTTAGAAAAAAAGACGGCGAGTGGATCATGTAAGTTCTTGTAGACTGGGACGAGGACTTGACTTTTATTCTGATTAGAACAGGCAGTCTGTGTTTATCACCTTTCTGTCACTATAACAAAATACCTGAGATAATCCACTTATATTTGACTCAGGTTTGGGAGCTTCCAGTCAAAGATCACTTAGCCCCAGTGCTTTGGGCTTGTGGTCGGCAGCACATCATGGCTTACCTCAGGGCTGGGATGCCAAAGAAAGAGAGGAAGAAGATAGAGTCCCAGAATCCCCTGGAGAGCATTCCCCCGATGACCTACAGACTTCACCTCTCAAAGATTCTCTCTCTCCCTGTAGTCCCACCCCGAGGATCAGGCCTGTGAGATGCAGGCCTGTGGGGAACACATGACCAAGACCTGGCACACTCACTGGGGACTTTTAAGCAGCTTTTATCCAGTGTACATCAGAATGTTATGTCTTTGGGGACATCTAACAGGAAGAGATCTGTCAGGCTTTGTTTCACCCAATTCTGTAACATCTTCTTTCACTTCTGATTCCTGTTAGCACTTTGGAAAACACAAATTTGAAGTGAAGAGGATTCCTTTGCCCATTATGGCATCCTTGCCCATTATGGCTTTTTAACAATAAGATACTGCTCCTGGCCCAGGCTTTCACTAAAAAAGCGCCCCAGTTTAGAACCCCGGCCACTTCCGTGTTTCTCCCCGTTCCTCTATTTTGCTCACAATGTTGCATCATTATCATTTAAGTACATTTATTTCTTCCTACATGTTAGTGGGGTAGGCTAACTGCTCTCATTAATAAACCTAAAAATTATATACTGGTTCAAACTTCATAGCAATGTATTTCTTCCTGGTTTCCTAACAGCGAGGGCAGGTTAATACGTTAGCAGATATCCTTCTTCCACACAGTCATTCAGGGACCCAGGCTGATGGAAGTTTTTGATGTTTTCAATCTGTGGTTTCCAGCTTTCCCTGGGACTCATCTCCACCCTACCCAGACAAAAGAGGAAAAGAGAGTGGAGAAGGGTACAATGTGCACATGTGTGCACCTGGATGAAGTCATGGGCCAAGGCCACAAGACGTCCAACAACTCTGCTCCCATGAAGAGATAGAAATTGTCTCATGGCTTCATCTAAGTGCGAGGAGGTTAGGAAATGTGGTCCCTGGATGTAGAGCTTCCCCCCGACTGATATTCTACATTGTGGAAGAGTTACAGAAGTCTGTTGGACAATGACTGATTTCTGTGACACACCTGCTATATCACCAGTTCTTTGGAGGAAAAATAAGTTTTAATTCATTTATCTTTATGGGTCTCATAAATATATTGTGGCGCTGGTATAAAATACACAGTCATTTACAGAGACAGTGGTCCAATTTGAAGTTCCATTTCCCCCACGGTTTATCCAAAGGGGGCCTCAAGCAAAGGTGAATTTAATGATAGGGATAAGACTTTTAGGGTTTTTATCTGCAAGTGATGAAAAGTTCCTTCTACAGTTCTTCATTGTGTTTTTGGCCTGGAACCTCCCCAAAAAAGGCTGAATGCTGTCAAACATCTTCTGGGTCATAAATCACACAGAAACACGGTGAGCACTAAATCAATAGAGCTTCTAATTTTTGAAAAAGTGGGAAGGTGCTTAGGAAACCCTGCTGGGAAAAGAAGGCCATTGGCAGCTTGCCCCGTTTATCCTGATTTGGATTCACGCTTGGAGGCTTCTCTGCTCCCTGGAAGCCCTTTTGCTCAGATGGCAACAGGGAAAACGCTGAAATCAGCAGTCCTTGGACACCTGATTTCCCCACATTATCTTGTCCCAGCCACAGTTCATTTTGCAATTGGAACTGACGGGGAGAGGAGTTTACAGTGTGCTCCTTTTCTGGAGGAGGGAGAGGAGGTGGGAGCTGGAGCAGAAAACAGCATTTATCCTCTGGGACACATCCCCTCCCAAATGTGATTGTCATACCTTTTTGGAGAAATAAAGAATTTTAGGTGCCTATTTTGTAGGATCCAGAAATTTTAAATTCATAACTCCTAACACTCCCATGATATGATCTCAAACGATGAACTCCCCTGAGCAGAAACACAGCCTGTCCTCCTGTCCTCTAAGCTTCTGAGCATCGCCCTTTTATTTTCTGCAGCCAAAGTTATCGCAACGCTCTGGGATTTCTCTATCCAAAAAATTGGGTGAAAATGTGTTTTTCTCTGCACTCCAGTGGGGAGAGGCGTGAGTGGTTTAATACTCCAGTCTCACGGTCTGTTGAGCCAGTCTTGCAAATTTCGACAGGGCTAGATATCAAAACTGCCCTTCATGGACCAGGGAGAGTTAAGCGGGAGAGAGATAAAAAGATATGACATGAATGATCAAAGCAATAAAACTCACTGCTCAATTAGTCCCTCGGAGGAGCAGAAGGTAGAGGGAGTTGGTGGTGGAGAAGTGCGCATTTGCTCCCTGGGGATCCTGTTCACTTCTCAGCGTCACCCTGACCCTCTGGATGTGGCTGCAGAATTCAGGCTGGTTGTTAATGTTGTAGGAGGTCCACCTCCACACCCACTCCTCTTTCTCATTACTTTAAGACATTAGCCAGTTAAATGAAGAATATTCATCATCTTATGCAAATCATGCTTCTCTGTTTTGACGGTCATAGGAGCAAACATCGGTGCACCTGCTCCAACTGTTACTGATAATTTGGGTCTCTTTCGTTGTCCCAAGATACCATGATAGGCTACCCCGACAGCAAAAGTCCTTTAAGATTCATTGGGCAACTGCTAGGAACACATATGAATTTGCTTTTAAAAATAGGTCTAACAGGCAATACCCAAGTCCTGACATTTGATGTTTTTGACAGCCACTCCTGGCCTGACCCTGGAGGGTGTTCTAGGAAATCCAAAAGTAGGGCAAAATTAGATGTGCCCCAGAAAATCTGGTCTGTCATCAAGAAAGGGCAATTTATATTTGGAGGAACTGGTGTGTGCTAATAACCACTTTTGAATTTCTCTAATCTGATCTAAATCAGCCCTTGTACTTCCAAGGTCTAGTTACCTAATGAGAACAATTATTTCTGGATTTCAATTAAATTGAATTAAAGAAGTATTTTATTTGTTTTTATCTATAATTTTTTATTATAAAAGTCATACAGCTATATTATAGAGACTATGAAAAATATATTGGGGGAACAAAGACTCCCATAATCCCCCTGTCCTAACAAGACCACTGTGTCCATTTGTGTAACAGAATTAACATGTAAGAATGTCACATTTAACACATCTACAAGTGTGATGGAACAGATAGCCACAGAAGTGACAGCAGAGGGCAAGAGGCTTGCAGGTTGGCTGGGAGACCCTACACCCTGAGCATGCAGCTAAGCAGAATGAGACAGTCCCAAAGGATTGGACAGGACTTTTAAGGGAAGACCTGAATGGGATTAGTGGCCAAGGAGAGCCTCACAAGGTCAGAGTCAATGAGTAGCCCCTCCAAGGATATGGTGGGGAGGCTGCTGGCGCTTGGATAGAGGGAGGAAATGAATCCAACGTATTTGTAAGGAACAAGAATTTTGGCCACTGGATTGAAAATAAGGAAAATCACATATAAGATATGATAGAGAGTGCACGCCTTTGTGGCATAGCCTGGAAAGTTCTTGTGGGAAGGAACTATATAATTTTGCTCACCACAACAGCATAGTCACATAGTAGGTACGTCATACATTGTGATTCTGTTATTCACTCATGAATCTCCGGGGACCCACTTAGTACCCCCCCCCCTCCCAAGAAAAAGAGATGCCCAATTGATAGTTTTTGATGAAATAAGTCAAGGAAAGGGTGAAGTCACATCATAGGTCTCACGAGGCTTCTTTGAGACCTGCAAGAATCTTTCAATTCAAGGACCACGAGGTACTTACTCTGGCACTTCTTGAGTCAGGGTTGAGGAAGACACAGAATGAGGATAAGCATCGAGAAAGGTGGACATGGTGACAGAGAGTGTGAAGGACTGGAGAGGAGGGGCCTGGAGAGCAGTTAGGGAATAACTGCAATAATTGAGGAGAGGATGCCACGAGACCCTGGAGGAAAACAATGGCAGGAAATGGAAAGGGATGGAGAGAGGTCTGGGAAGAAGCAGAGGGAAGAATAACTGGAAAATCTTAGAGAAGGCAGAGTCAGGTCTCTTGGAAGGAAATTGGAAATCTCATTTCAGAATCTCTTGGAAATCTGGGAGAATCAGTGATGAAAAGTGAGCAGTCAAAATTGAGTCATCTTGGAAGAGAAAGGACATACTCCATTTTTAACTTACTGTGTCCAGAGTGACACTGGGGACACTGAGACTACAATGAGGTTTGTTCCAATAGTACTCTCTAGGTCAATGGTTTTTAAACATTTTTCATCATATTCCCCTGCCAGCAAAATTTGTTTCAGCATATACCCCATGATTTACTGTTATGATTTATTATTAAACTGTACTTGTGCTACCATGCTAACATATTACACAGATTATCAGCCGTTTGTAAAAGTTAGGAATTAAAAAAAAAGAAAGATTACTTTCAAAATGACAATATTTTAAAATATTTGCCATGTGCTTGGCTTAGTTTGATCAGCTCATGCTAATCCAAAGAGCAGGGAACTTTTTGTGAGTGACCAAGAATATACATTCATCTTTCAAATATCCTTTTCAAATATTCTGGGTGTATTCTTGATAAGACATTATATCACAATTGCTTGTTGCTTGGAGTGTAGCTGATGGAGAGCTTGTTCCTGGGCTGGAAGGGTCAGCCCTGCTACTCTTACTGGTTGCTTGTGCTTGTATTATTAGTAGGATGGACGCAATTCGATTAAATTGAATTAAAGAAGAATTGTATTTGTTTGTATTTGTAATTTTTATTATAAAAGTAATATAGCTACATTATAGAGACTATAATGCCATTATTTTCCTCCAGGGTCTCATTAGCACATTCCAGTTCACACCTGTTTCCTGACATCATGATGAATAGTGCCCCCTTTTCCCTAGGAGTGTCCGTGTTTGGGTAAATTAGAAGATATCGGGCTGGGGATGTGGCTCAAGCGGTAGCGCGCTCGCCTGGCATGCGTGCGGCCCGGGTTCGATCCTCAGCACCACATACAAACAAAGATGTTGTGTCTGCCTAAAACTAAAAAATAAATATTAAAAAAACATTCTCTCTCTCTCTCTCTCTCTCTCTCTCTCAAAAAAAAATTAGAAGATATCCCTAATTACTATGATTATCTTCAATTCATAGTTTTACTTCAGGAAACATTTTAAGCCAACCTGTCCAACTTGTTAAAAATAGATGATACAATCCATAAGTCCACCAAATGGGCACCTAGAATCAAGATATGCTGCCATGGACTGCAATTGCCTCCGTGGGTGAGAGACACACTGTCAACCCTTCCTCATGTAGCTGTCCATCAACCCTTGAGGGCCACCATATACCACACATGATCTGTGACTTACTTTCAGACCAAGAAAAGAATTCCTGTCCCTACAAACAGGAATTATTAATGAATCTAAATTTGTCTTAGTTTTGCATAGAAAAGAATTAAACCTTCCTTAGAACATTCTGCCTTGGAGTTCCTAGTCTACCCCCTGGGGATATGCACTTGGGGCTTTGCCTGACTCCTGTCTCTGTCTTCAGGGCTTAGCACTGTATCTGGCAGGTAGGAGATGTTTGATATGTTGAAGTAAGAATGAATGAATGAATGAGTGAGTGATATACTTGCATGAATAAAATTCAGGTGGAATGCCCAATGGAAGTGATGAAGAAAAGAAGCGAACATCTATTGTATTTTACTTCTATTCACTCTTTCCTAGAACACTCGGAGGATGCTTTATTATTACATTTTTACAGATGAAACCAAAGCTCAAGAGAATCGCATAGCTCGTCCAGAGCTTGCGTCAAGGCCTGGTCAGCCTGACTTCAAGTCCATATTCTTTCTTGGAATGGGCAGCACAGAGGTGATAATCAGAGGCTTGCACACCCGTGAGTTAATTCAGTGCAAAGAAGGTACAACCAAAGAAACAGAGGGCCAATGGCTGAGTTTGGGCAGTCGCCTACAGGTAAGAACCAGGAAGGACAGAAGGGTGTGAGGGATACCAGGTAAAGAGCTGGGTGATGACATCTGCTGAGGCAGGGGAGACACTCACCAGGAAAGGAAGCCTTGTGTGTTCTAGGCTTGCAATGGCCCCAAGAAGTGGGGTCTATGAGAAAGAGGGACCAGTGGTCTCTCAGAATGGGTTATAATCAGACAAGGGGCATGGGGACCTCATACTGCAGGGGTTAAAAACAGATTGACTGATGAAGAAATGCATAGAGGAGAAGCACACACTCATTTAGAGAGCTTCTCACTGAAAAGAACCTGAGGGTCCAAGAGAACCAGGCCACATTTTCTCAAGTCCAAGGAAATGTGTGTGTATGGGCAAAGGAGGTAGATGAGATGGTTGGTGTTCACTAAAGAGGTTTCCCATCCTTCTTTGCAAATAGACGGAGCCATGTGATTATTTCTGGCCAGTGGACTATAAGCAGGGGTGACATGTGAAACTTTGGGTAGAGGCTGGTGGTGGCCTGTATGCCTTCTCCATCACCCTCTGTCACCTGTGCCAGAGGTCATAGCTTCAAGACAGAGAAGAACCACCAACCCTCATCAGACATTGTGAAAGTGAGATGGAAGCCTTTGTTGTGCTAAGCCACTGAAATTTGGGGTTGTTCTCTCATAAAACAGCTAATATAATTACTGTGTCTAAGGATAGGATGAGATGAGAGAGAAGGAAGGGATAAGTCTGGGAGCCACATTGGTAGGGATTCAGGGAAGAATGGAATTTAGGAAGGAGAGCAGTTCTGACCCTGAAGTGGAAGAAAGGCTGAGGGGTTCTGGAGGAAGCAAAGGTGAGAGACTGACACTGGCCTCGCTCGCTGGCCTCGCTCGCTGCGGAGTGTCTCAGAGCTGAGAAGCAGGGTCTGAAACCATCGCTGTCAGGCCTGTGCCAACTGGAGTCAGTGAGGGTTCTCAAAGCCCTGCCGAAGCTGAATGTGCCCTCAAGAAAGCTTAAAGAGTGGGGGAAATGACCAGAAGAGAAGTACCAAAGTGATAAAGGAAATGTGATTCTTGTAGGAGAAGCTGAAAAGATTGGAACTCTTCATTCTGAAAGCACGAAGAGGTGATGAGAGGATTTCTATCAGGAAGGGGCCAGAAGGGAGCAAAGAGACTCTCTAGCTCCCCGAAACTTCAAAACCATACAAAGGAGCATAAAGAGAGAGTTGTAAGGTAAAAACACAAAACACTACGTTCTACAGCAGGTTCACCATTGGCATAAGGTATGGTAGTAAATTAAAATGTAGCAGGAAACTGACTTCTGAGACTGGATTTCCAGTCATTACATATAAACAAATAAGGATTTTGCATGGTTGAAGGCAGAATGGGCCCAGAATGTGGTTTTGAGACAGAGGAATCTGGTTTGAACTCCTCCTTACCAGTTGTGTTCCATTTTCCATCCAACATAGGTTTACTGAACATCTATTGTGTGCCAGAAGTGAGCTACGCTGCGGGTTCCAGGGGTTTTCCTTGACTTGGGGATCCTGGAAGCTATGTGTTGCTGAAATCATGGCTTCAAAATGGAGAAGGGCCACTTAAGACAGACATGGTCTCTGTCTTCACAGGGTTGCAATCCATTTGAAAAGGTAGATAGCATATAAATGATTGCAGAAATAATGATTTAAGTTATAATTCTGATTCATGCCCCCAAGGAGGAGGCTAGTAAGAACTGACGTGGCTTCTCCATCACCCTGTGTCCCTGATTTGGTGCCCCTGGTGGCCACATGTCCCAAATAGCATAGCTTCAACATGGAAAAGGCCCACCCGACCCTTAATAGAATTCGTGGAAAAATCTGTGAGGGCATCTAGAGGGATTGATCTAATCTGGGTGAGAGAAGGAGGGTTTTCTGAAAGGAATGACATTGAAGCTGAAATTTACAACACCAGTAAGTGAAGCAGGAGGTGAGGACTGTTCAGGCAAGAAAAGGCAGAAGAGAAGGTCCTGAGGCTGAGTTCCTTCCTGTCTGTCTGAGTTTGTTTTGTACTACTTATGACACAATACCTGAGACTGAGTGATTTATAAAGAACAGAAAATCATTTTTGGCTCAGAGCTCTGGAGGCTGGGAAGCCCAAGAGCATGGTATTGACATCTGATGATGGCTTCTTCCCGTGTCATCCCATGGCGGAAGGAAGAAATGCAAGAGGGCTACGGTGAGAGAAAAATACATTTGCTCTTAAAACAAACCTGCTTATGATAATCAACCCATTCCCGTCATAGCAGCATTCATCCACTCATGAAGGAGGAGGCTGCTCACCTCCCATTAGGTCCCACCTCCCAACACTGAAGCACTGGGGAGTAGGCTTGGAACACAGAAGTTCTGGGGGACACAGACAAACCATGTGAGTCTCTCGGTGCCTTCTTTTTCCTACCTGGAGTAAATGCCCCTGGTGGTCCACGCCAGGCCACGACACAATCCCATTGGCTACTGTGAATGTCAGCTGTCCCTTTGGAGAATTTGTCCTCTGGCCTCACCTGAAAATGCCAGGGATGCTCGGGTATCCATCCCAACTTCGCTGTGGTAAGGGGGGATGGGGAGAGTGCAGCTCAAGCCAGGGACTGTCCAGAGCAAGGGTAGCATGGCAGGCCCTGGGTGTGTTGTCAAGCCCCAGGGTGTGTGTGGGATGACCTGAGTCTGGACTTCAACAGAAACCATGCCTTGCCTTGCCTCCCTCTCCTGGAACTGCCCCTGCCATGGCCTCTTACACAGAAGTCCTGTCTCAGGACCTGCAGCTGGGAACCCCACACAGAATGGTTCCGTTAAATGACTCAATGGATCTGAAGAACCTGAGCCACAGATTGGCAGTGGAGGGGCCTTGGGCTGAGAAATGGCATGGGTCAGTGGCACAGGGAGCACCCCTTGGAGCACCCCTTGATACCCGGGTACCTTGTCTTGTGCAAGGATGTTCATTGTACTGTTGACAACGTCCACACACATCCACTGTTGAGTTTGGCTTCCAGAACAATCCTTTGAAGGAGGGTGGAGCAGGCACAATCCCAGGCCTCAGGGTTCAGACCAGAAAGCCAGGATGGGACAGGCGAGTCGACCTGCTCAGGCTCATCCCTGAGTGTTGTTGGGACTCAGACTGCGGCCTTGGTCACGGGATCTTTCACCTCCGTCCCCTCGCCCACCCACGGTGGATCACTGTCCCTGCAAAATCCAAGCACAGGAAGAGATGGAGGATTTGCCTGACGTGATGTGGCGTTTTTATGCTCCCGTGGACTTGCTTCCATCTCTGCTAATTCGACCTTGAGGGCGAACGTGTTAATTGTGTAAAATGCTCACACCGAGTCTCAGAAAGGAAGTCTGGGCTTTCTCGAGTCCAAACCCAATGGCGTGTGCTGGTTTCCGTGTACTTCTGAGAGTCCTCCCCCTGCCTTTCTCCTCAAGTGCAAAAACCGGAAACTCTTCATATTCAGCTACTGGGTAAGAATCTAAAGTGGAAAGAAATGAAATGGCTTAGATATCATTTCTGTTAGGGAATTAAGGAGGTCTTTAAGAACCACAGCCTCTCGGAAAATTTACTGAAAGGGGCCTAATGATTTCAGGAAATGAGAGCCACCGTTCCCTTCTGCCTGGGAGCTTGGAATAGAGGTGGAGGAAGCCTGTGAGTCACTGTCTGGCCCTGAAATTCTATAGGCAGTATGAAGAGAGCCTTGGCATTTGCGTGATGGCCTTGGATTTTTTTCTTTTCCTGCCTCCCAAACAGGACTTTCATTTCTTGAGAGTTAATTTCCCTCAGCAGCTTATTCTCCATCTAAAGTCACAATCCTCTTTGAGGAAGCAATCGGTTATTGTGTCAAGGATTCTGCAGTTACATACTAAGGATTATGACTCTATTTGGTGAGTAAGACGCAGTGTCGGGAGAACTCTTAAGGACCAAATACCCAGTTTTGATGAAAATGTTCCTCGTGGAGATAACTAAGAGAAGGGACAGTAAAATCTATGAAGTTGTGATAGGTGAGGGAATTGCTAATGAGAACTTTTTCCAAATATGGCAAATTGCTTTATCTATTGAGCATTGCAATGTATTCCTGCCCTGTGTCCTGGGACCCTGGAGTTATAATTGAGCTTTACCAATTTTATGAAACTCTCTGTTCCCATTATTCTTATCACATCACTCTCACCATAAACGTAATCCCTGCCCTGCCTACCTCAGAAGACTTGAATGAAGAACAAATGAGAAACAGTGATTTGTCAAAAAGCACCACATTCCTGCAAAGGCACCTCTTCATGTACGCAGCAACACTTTCTCACCATGAAACAGGAAGACCCCAGCAGGCTCTGCACACGCTCTGCTTTATTTCAACACCTATGCAAGCCTGACCAGAATAACAGAAGTTGAACACAGGATGCAAAGAGATGGGAAAATCGCAAATTTCAAAATGTTGGCCATTCCGTGTCTTTCACTGTTGTTTATTTTTTTTACGGAAGCTACCTGCAAGTCGATGATATTGGCCTAAAACAGAATGGTAACTTTAGCCTGGCACAACTTCTCGGGGAGAGCCACACCTATCTTTGCCCATGGGAGGTACCTACATTCTTCTGCTTTGCTGTCTGAGTTAACTCACTCCACATAGAAGAGAGTGAGAACCCCACAGCCCCCATTTTTGCATACGGTGGTGCACACCTGTAATCCCAGTGGCTTGGGAGTCTGAGGCAGGAGGATCGAGAGTTCAAAGCCAGCCTCAGCAAAAGTGAGGCACCAAGCAACTCAGCGAGACTCTGTCTCTAAATAGAATACAAAACAGGGCTGGGATGTGACTCAGGGGTTGAGTCCCTGAGTTCAATCCCCAGGACCACCTCCCCCCAAAGAAAGAGGCCTCTTTTCCTTTTCTTATGGCTCATCATGGCTTCCAGCTGAATGGTACTTCAAGCAGTCTCCTTTTTTGGTATGGAAATAAACTTTTAAGAAAAAGAACTCCAACACCCTGGAACCACAAGACTCCATCAGACCATGAATGGCTGAACCACTAATAAGAGGGGATGAACTCCAAAGCCCGGGAGTCCATGTCACTCCCACTCAGGCCCATTTCCTGTAGCCCATAATTGGACATTCATTAGAGAAAAGACACATTATTGTGCTCTTAGTAAAAAGGTTTATTTGTATTTCGTCTGCATTAAAGTGAATTTTCAACCACCTTGAGCTCTTATCAGTTGTTATGAATCATTTTTCAAAGTCAGTAATGAGTGCCCCATTATCCAGAAGCCCACGTCCAATGCTCAAGTGGCTGTGTTTTTCCTTCACAGTCACAAGAGATGCTCTTAATGACGACTCCAAGGTGCCATGAGATCCTGAAGTACCTTGTAGAATCAGCAAAGATTAAATAACACTCGCCACAGGCTTAGGATTAAGTGTATGTGATTTTGTTTTAATTCATTGCAAAACTCATAACTTTTTTTGTTGATATAGAGGTAACTCCAGGTTAGATAAAATATTAGCCAGCAGTCCTATTATCCTGTTATCCCATTGTCAAATAAGGAACAAAAACCGACTGATAGCTTTTGAGAACAGAAAGTAGAAGAACAACTTTTAAAACAAATCACCAAAAGAGTCAGGGTTTGGGGTTATTTTTTACACATTTTTTATTTGTTCTAATTAGTTATACTTGACAGTAGAATGTATTTTGACACATCCTACATAAACGGAGCAGAACTTCCCATTCTTCTGGTTGTACAGGATATGGAGTCACACTGTGCAAGGATGTTCATCCTTGTAATCATATCTGCACATAGGGTAATAATGTCTGGTTCATTCTACTGTCATTCCTACCCATTCGCTCCCCTCTACCTAATCCAAATTACCTCAGTTTTTCCCTAGCCCCCCCCCCCAACTTATCACAATTAGCATCTACATATCAGAAAATATTTGGCCTTTGTATTTGGGGGATTGGCTTATTTCTCTTATCATCATGTTCTCCAGTTCCACCCATTTACCTGCAAATGCCGTAGATGTATTCATGATGGGTATCTATCCCTATTCACATTCTTAGGGAACACACACACACACACACACACACACACACACCTTCTTCTGAGCACACAAAACAGGGTCACTGGAAGCCAGGAGTTTCCATTTGCCTTCAGGGAGTGTGGTGAGATCACAGGTGTGGTCAGAAAACCCCAAGGAGGCCCATTGTCACCAGGCTTTGCACCCCGTCCAGCAGTGGGTTCTTCTTCTTTTACAGAGATGCCCTGTATTTCATCCTGGGAAGTTCTGCAGACCCCTCCCTATGGGGTCCTCCCCACACTGACCAAAGCCAGCTGGGGTCCTTGTGTCTAAGATGACTCCGGGCAAACCCTCACCCTCAGAGGAGTTGGAAGTTGAGCAGGTGCCAATGTCATCCCAGGTAGCAGGACATAGCAACTGACTCTCAGTTGACTAGAACACTAGCTAAATGCATGGACTTTGGTTTTAGCCAGACTCGCTTTAAATCTCCTTTTTGCCATTTACCACCTGCTAAGTTACTGTTGTCAAGTTTCACAGCTCCCCTAAACCTCCATCTTCTCATTAGTACAAGGAGGGTAAGAACAATTCCCATAATATCCACTGGCAGCGTCACCATGGATTAAATGAAATAAGGTCTGTTCCCTCTCTGGCTTAGAGCTTGGCATAGAGTAAGTCCTCCACCAAGAGTGACGATTATTCTTATCTGGCAATCTTCCACAATCATATAGACATGGACCCATGTGCAGCCTTCCTTTATCTTTACTGATTTAATAGCCTCAAATCATTTCCTCACTCATTATTATAATAGCAATCATTATTGCAATTACTGTTCGCTCACGACACTTCACATTATTATAATTATTATTTTTATCCTGCTCTCACAAATGTCATTAATAACTACCAACCATTAGTTGTCATTAATAATTACCAACTTTGTGATCCCACCCTGATACTCAGAATAAATGAGAGTTTGTTTTATTAGTTCTAAGGGCCAGTCATAAGTGAAGGATATGTCTCCGTTAAACAAACAAACAAACAAAAGTTGCCTGGAATATTGTAGGTAAGTTTGTTTTCTGCCCTGAAATAATCACAATAACTCACTGAATTTAATGCCTGACATAAATATCTGAAAAGACTATATTCTTGAGAGAAAACATCTCCAATCTATGAGAAATGTATGAAATTCTTTACACTTTTGGAAGACTGTGTGCCATCCACTGTTCTGTCAGGCAGTGTTCTAGAAGAAGTAACTGATTGATTGGTTTTAAAGCTCCATGAAATGTCAGTTTATTTAGTAAACTCTCCATAATGCACACATGAGTATTTAGGTATACATTAACTTCCACATTTTTCCAAATTACTTTACTTACTGGGTGTGTTAGTTTCCTGTTGCTATAAGAAAATACCTGAGATTATGAACTTATAAAGAAGAAAGGTCCACATTGGCTTACTGTTTCAATCCATTGTCTGTTGGCCACATAGATTTTGTGCCTGTGGCAAGGCAGCACATCAAGCAAGAGCATGTGGTGGGGAAATCTGCTTATCTCATGGCAGCCAGAAATCAAAAAGAGAAGGGGCCAAGGTCCCAATATCCCCTTCAAGGACATTAGCCCAATGACCTAACTTCCTCCGGCTAAAGCTTCCACCATCTCCAACAGTGTCACAGGCTGATGACCAAGCCTTTGGCATATGGCTCTTTGGGAGACATTTAAAATCCAAACGGTAGCACTGGGATTTAAATATAGCACAATGATACAGAAATCAGATGGTGTTTTTGGCTTCAGTTTTCTAGGAAATAACCTGCAGCGAAATGTGGCCTCACTTGGGCTATGAAGTGACAGGTCTTTGGAGTGACAAATGAGATATCAAGGATGACCAGCACTCCCTTTTGGGGTCCGGACATTTGATTTTCGTCTTTCATCCATTCTCCGTGACCTTCTTCTGCCATCAGGGTGAGGAGACTCTGGCCCCCAGGAGGTCCTAAAGAGGTCGGGAGGTGGGGGGAGATAGACTGGGCAGTGTGGCCAGCTGCCCTTACCTCCCCTTGGAGGTCAATGCGGCTGCTGCCACTTGGGCCCCGGGCACTTCTTCTCCACAACGTATGGGCCCTTGAGGGTAAGAATGGAGCACACAGCAGGCCCTGGATTCCGTTCCTGGCTCCATTCTAAAATAAATGAGCACAGCGGAAGACTCCTCCATGTCCAGGCTGGGCTGTCCTCAGGTTGGCATCCCCAGCACCTCACCCAGGACCCAGCCACAGATGGAGCCCACCCACCTTCTTGAATAAAAGCAGATCTGGGAAGGGTGAATTTTAAAGGCACGTGACACGAGTGTGGAAAGGTGCAGGACTGCAGGGTGAAACGGCCACAGGGCTCTTTCTGGTCCAATCAAACAGGCTCACGTCACTTTAGGTTATCACTACCCTCTTCCCGGTTTGATTTCTGAGTGGCAGAGAGGTTGGGGTGAACCATAGGAAATTCTACCTCCGCTGGACAGAAGTGTTCAGATACATGCAATTTAAGGTTCGGCCTCATCAGAAACTGGCAGAGGTGCTAAGAGCACTTACTTCAGATGCAGAGATGTGAGCGTGAGTCTTGATCTCTGCCTAGAACCTGGGTGACGTTGGACATGGCACTGAACATTTCTCAGTCTCCTTGCCTCCTAGAACTTCACCGCTGCCCATAGCAATGGACATGGAGCACTCAGGAGGTGTGTCCTCCAAGCTATGGAGCACCCCCACCGGATCCCACTCCTTTTTATCAGCTTCTATTGTCCCTGCAAGTTGGTAATGGACCTCTTTTGTCCGTCACCACCTCACTCTGCAAATGTACTTTCTGCAGAATGTTAGTCATTATATTGTTTGCCATTTTAAAACAAGATTGAAATAGAAGCTTAAAAACAAGGCATTCAACTGTGGGGTTTTTTTCTCTCTCTCTTTTAAAATCAGACATTTTAGTACATGCAGAAAGCAGTTTTTCTTTAATTATTCAAACTGATGGGTTTTATTGTAATGAGAATTTTAAAAACCATTATGATGGGCAAAAGGGTTGAGGCTTAAAATATTTTCATGTACAGATCTGTTCTGCTTTAATGAAATCCAATATGCAAAAATCTAAAATTAGGTAAATTGGAAGCTTTATCTAGGCTTATATTGTTTACATTACAAAAGGGGTATTCTGCCTTACAAAGGCATTTATTTCAGTGTTCCTTTAAATAGGGAGGTCCCCATGGTGCACTTGGAATACAACTTGAATCATTACCATGTTATTTACACACAGGTGTTTCATGTAAAGCAAGGTTCACCTGCGGAGGGTGTTGGGTTGCAGACTGTGTGATCAGTCAGAGAAGAGGACAGAGGAAAGAGTTTGAGTGACATCCTCTGTAGAAGAGAAGAAAGATTCACCATTAGACTTTCGGAGCTCCTATCTAATCTTGATGTGAAGGCTTCTGTCAAATGAGCCATTATATCTCCTTAGCTTAACCTCAGTGGTGTTTAGCGATTAAAGTAATGGAACCCGAATCCAGAGTCATGTTTTCTGTTTCCTGTCTCTTGCTTCCAAGTGGATATTCCTGATGTGTTTACTCTGAACAGTCTCCCGTTTACAAAGCCATTATTTCTAACCTTGGGGATGCAATAAAAACTTGTTAATGTTTTCAATAGGCTGTGAACTCTGCAGACTAAATATCTGGCCTTATTGTCCTATTCTGTCTGTAAAGCAATGGCCAGAAAGCCCTCTGTACCTACCTTCTGTCTTCTCTTTTAAAACTAAGATAAATCATTATACAAATCAAATCACCGATTATGAATGTGTTAGTCAGCCTTTCATAACTGTAACAAAATACCTGAGGAAAATGACTTAAATGAAGAAAGATCTGTTTTGGCTCATACTTTCAAAGTTTTCAGTCCGTGGTCACTTGGCCCCATTGCCAAGCCTGTGATGAGTCAGAACATCATGGGGGTGGAGGGGGATATGTAGCAGAGCAGAACCGCTCACCTCATGATAGCTGGAAACAAAGAAAGAAAAATGGGAAGGGGCCAGGGACAAGATATATCCTAAAGGAGGCTCTAATAGGGAATTATTTCTTCTAACTAGGCCACCCCCCTCCTAAAGTTTCCACCAATAACACCACCAGCTGAGGACCAAGCCTGTAACACATGAACTTTGGGAGGACATTTCAGATCCAAACTATAATAATAGAATTAAGAAAAAAAATGACACCTGTGTTGGTTGTCTTTCCTATACTTTAACAAAATACCTGAGATAAACAATCTTAAGAAGAAAAGGTTTGCTCTGGTCATGGTTTCAGAGATTTCAGTCCATGGTCAACTGATGCCATTGCTTTGGGGCCTGTAGCCAGGCAGTACATATGGCAGGAACCCATGAGGGAACAAAGCCGCTTATCTAATGACAGCTGGAAAGCCAAAAAGAGACCAGGGATGAGCTCACAGTATCCCCACCAAGGGCACGCTCCAATGACCTAACTTCCTCCCCCTAGGCCCCACCCCCTACAGAGTCTAACACTTCCCAATAGTTTCTACCAGTTTTCCTTGGTCTAGGGACCAAGCCTTCACCACCTGGGCCTTTAAGGGATACTTAAGATCCAAACATGGCATCAGTGAAACAGTACATAAAAACTGTCCTAAGCAGCTCTATTAAATAAATTAAACTTTAGAATCTGTTGAATGAATGGCAAGCTGTCGCCAAAGCTTTGATGTAGGCTATTTAACGCAAAAGAATTTATTAAATCCCTATCAGCAAATCAGGGACAGTTTGGTAGTTAGTGGAAAGACAGAAATACCCTCATTTTATAGATGGGGTCAAAAGTCTGACTCTCTCTCACCATCTAAATCATGTGAGTCTGAAAGTAGAGTTTTGGTGATTTTCGACCCGTGGTCTGTAAAAGTTCTTTAACTGTAGTGGAAACAGAATAGACAGACCCCCTAGAGAAAGGATATGGGGAAGGAGGTCCCAGCCAGGTTAGAAGTCGGCAGGTCTGGAGTCCTCCCCCCTGATGCGGAAGTCAGGTCCGAGGTGGGAGCCCCTGCTGGGTGGGACCTGAGATGGGAGGCTGTGTTACCTGCTGTGGGGCAAGGGGCCATATTAAGGCTGTGAATTAGGCAATGACAGAGGGGCAGGATGGACAGGGTATCCAGGTGCCGAAAGACTTTAAAATCTAGGATCCACTAACATCTCCTCAGAAGCTGCTGATTTACATATCAGAACAGGAACAATGAGAAGCAAAGATTATTTAAATCAAGTCTTCCTCTAAGCCTTCCATTAATGCTGGTCCCAGGAGCCATCTAGAAAGGAGCCTTTGTGTTCTTTTCCCCCTCTGTATCAGGAAGGCATGAAACAGATGATAAGTCAGCCCAGGTGATTCGAGGAGAACTCAACACAGGGACTATTTACAAAGGTGTGAGCCATATTCAGGGGGATGGGACAGTGCCCTGACTTGTAATAGTAGTGTCTGGAGAGGGTCCCCTGCTGGGGTCTTTGTAGAAAGATGAAGCAGGGAGGGGGTTGGGCAAACCAACTCCACCATACTGTCCCCTCTCCTGTCCGTCTCCTGCCTCCTCTCTCCCTGGCTGAAGCCAACCAAGAGCCAGAGGGCAAGCAGAGAGAGGAGCCCAGGGCGGACAGGATGCAGAGGGGAGACCGTAGACCAGGAGGGGCAGTGGGCAGTCAGCCGCACCACTGGGATATTAATCCACATTTTTAAAATGCTACCTCAAAGACGTTGCAGAGCTAGTAGAAATATTCATTTGAGGAAACTGCTGAAATGAGTTCCATCTGACTTTGTAGCCGCGTTACTGGTGCATTTCATCCAAGCACCCATGGGTGGGTACCTTTGTCTAGAGTGTGAACTACCTGAGGGCAGGAACGCAGGAACTGGATCTTCCTTTTGCTGTGTGTGTGTGATAGTGGGGATTAAACCCAGGGGCATGTAACCACTGAGCCACATCCCCAGCCCTTTTTTGTATTTCATTTAGAGACAGGGTCTTGCTGAGTTGCTTAGAGCCTTGATAAGTTGCTGAGGCTGGCTTTGAACTCTAGATCCTCCTGCCTCAGCCTCCCAAGCTGCTGGGATCACAGGTGTGCACCACCACGCCCAGCTTGGGCTTTAATCTTGATCCTTAACACCAGCACTTATGCGAGGCACATCATGCACATTCAATAGCTCCTTGTTGACAGAGTGGTTGAATGCCTGAATACATAAGTGAATGAAATATATTCTGTTTAATTTTCTTGCCCAAGGAAGCTTTATCCAAAAAAGAAAAGCAATCACAGAAAACCCCTTTGATGTTTTACCTCCGCGACTGAGAATTCTTCCTAATGCAGAACAGTGGCTGTTGCCACCATTCAAAGAAGAGTAGCCTAAGCAGGAAGGAATAGTGCTTTGATGGCTGAGAATCTAGCAACACTGGGGGCCGTCACTCTAAACCGTAGGTGTGGGCATGGGGCTGACTGTCAAGCACCCAAAGTTTTGAAACATAAAGAAACAAACATGTGGGAATCGCCATGCCAGATCCAACGGTGGTTGATTCTGCCAAGAATTTTCTGCTGGGACTGAACGTTCTGCATTTTCCCTTATGTGTGAACTCTCTGATTAATCTGGGATTGGGGTTACTTAAACTCCAACGAGTACAGATTTTACGTCTCCATTAAAAAAAAAAAAATTTCCGCCGCTGTCATTTTGACTTTGCTTCTGGTGCTTTTCCAATTTCCCAAATTGATTCAACTATTTTTATTAAATTAAGTCTATGGACTTCATTTTTTTTTCCCTATTGCTCTGCAGAAGATTGTTTTACCCCTTCTCATCTGTCTGGTAGGAGTTAGCTGGTGTCACCTTATTTCTTCTTTCAAATATTATCAAAAATCATGACTGGTCTGTCTTGAACTTCCTCTGAAATCCGAGTCCCCTGGGGATGCTGGAGTTTGATCTGCCCTTTGACAAACTCCAAAGCTCTGAGAATCTGGAAAACCAGAGGGCTATGACCTGCTCCCCTGGGTGCTTCTGGGGGCGTCTGGTCCAGGCTTTGGCCACGTGGGTAGATTGACCAGAGAACACTGCCTTCCACCCTGAGAGGGTCGTGATCAGTACAAGTGGGTTTGCCTGGAAAATCTCCATCATCACTGGGCTAACTTCCTGGCAGTGGCCTCTGGTAACCTGTTATGGTCTAGATTTTTGTACCTTCATAAATCCAGCTCTTAATGCTGATTCTACTGTTTCCAAAGGCACGGGGGCATCTCCCAGGCCTGCAGGACTCCGTGTCTAAGCAGAAGTCCTCTTCATGTGCCCAATACCAGACTTTGAAGTCACCCTGGGTTTTCTGTTTGTTTTTGTTTTTTGTTTTTTGGTCTCTTTAGAAAGGCTGGCCTCCCTGCTGTGGGAAAGGGCCTCCGTGGACCCCAAGATTGACCAAGATCTTGGTGGACCTGGCAGAACTGCACAACACCCCTTTTTGTTTATTTCTTTCTTCTCCCTCTTCCCTTCTCTTTAACCCCATTTCTACCCTCCTCATCATCGTCACGGTTTGCCTTTGAACTCTGACTTGACCGTGAACTCTAGGTGTGAGCATGTGCAAATATTTAATTTTCTCTTCGTTTGTGCCTCTTTCTTTTCTCCCTTCCTCTTCTCTTTACTCTTCTCCTACAAATTCTATAATTTCTTCCTTTTTTTCAGTCCCAACTTTTTGAAAAATAATTGACAATTATACATTAATGAGAGCATAACATTTATTTTAAAAATAAATTGAGAATTATGCTAGGTACATACATAGGAGAAGATCCATGTAAGCAAAAGCTTTAAAAATCAAAACATTGATAAAAAAGTAGAAAGTTAAAAATTATCTCTAACTCTATTATTCAATGATAACCGTTATCTACATTTTGATATATATAAATAGTCTATTTTTAAAAACTGTATGTACATGTTTTCAATAAGATGTGACAATATCATTTATAACTATCTTTTTTGTCTCTACTAAATAATTCATTGGAGATATTTTTTCATATCATTCATCTTTTACGTCATTTGAAATGACAGAATAATATTCCACTTCATCAATGTTCATAATTTATTCAACAAATATCTTCCCTGTTCCTAAATTTCATGTCATTTCTGATGCTCTGATGGTCACCATTATGCTTAAATATTTGTACATCCCAACATAAAAAAAACAGCTCTATGTGGAATTACTAGCTCAAAGAGAATGCAAAATAACCAGACTTTTGACACAAATCAGCCACACAGCTGGGGTTGGGAGTCTGATCTACTGGAAAGAGTGAGACCTTGTGGTAATAGGAAAGACGAAGAGAAAATGAGCCTCTTTGGCGAGAATGTGGAAAACACCATTGATGCAGGAGGCCTGGAAACATTCAACTAAGGAGGGAAGCTTGGCCTGTAGGTAAACCCCTGGAGGAAGAGGGTCCAGGCACCACTTTGGGAATCTCGACCGTCTCCTCCCTTATTCCCCACTTTCACTGGAAAACTAGATACGTTGGACGGCTCTGCACGTCTCCATAGATCTCTGAGCAGATTCTCTCAGTAAAATAGTTCTTAGATGAAACACAGACTGCAAGATGCAGTCTCAATAGAAGGAGGGGAAAGGGGAAGGAGGGGGGAAGGGAAGAAGTTCAAAAGTTGGGCTGGGGATGTGGCTCAAGCGGTAGCACGCTCGCCTGGCATGCGTGTGGCCCGGGGTCGATCCTCAGCACCACATACAAACAAAGATGTTGTGTCCGCCGAAAACTGAGAAAATAAATATTAAAATATTCTCTCTCTCTCTTAAAAAGAATATATATATATATATATATATATATATATATATATATATATATATATATATATATATATATATATATATATTTTTTTTTTTTAAAAAAGTCCACATTGTTGATTCTGCGCAGCATGGCAAGGTCCACAGCCGATCACAACTGCAGTGGAGATATACAACCTCGACCTTACGACCTTGGAAATCAGAGCTGTGAGAGGTCTGTAATGCCATGTCCGTCTCCTCTGTGACCAGTCCTGTAAGGGTGTTGCCCCAGTTGTCTCAAAGTCTGATTAAAATAGAGCCTTGGAATAAATATAGCAAGCGAGGACTTTCAGAACTGTCCACAAATAAAACGAGGCTGGAGGAAGGATTTGGGGACGGTATTCAATGGGGCCATTTCAACCAGGACTCTAAGAAATTAATAGTAAAATTATCACAGTTGTCTTGGGTCATCGAAGACTATGTCCTCAATTCTGGACTTGCTATTGCTTCATGTTGGAGTGACTGGAACCCAGAGCAAATGGAGGGCATGCCCACAACTGAAGGAAGGAGAGAGGCCAAGAGAAAGACTGACAGTAGAAGAGGAAAGAGAAGGGAGGGCCCTGAACGGTGGTGCACACCTGTAATCCCAGCTGCTCGGGAGGCGGAGGCAGGAGGATCGTGAGTTCAAAGCCAGCCTCAGCAATGTAGCAGGGCACTAAGCAATTCAGTGAGACCCTGTCTCTAGTAAAATACAAAATAAGGCTGGGGATGTGGCTCAGGGGTCAAGTGCCCCTGAGTTCAATCCCTGGTACCCTCCCCCCACAAAAAAAAGAGAAGGAAAGAAAGAGGTGCAAATTGAAAGCAAATAAAATATTTGCACATGCAAACACAAACAGCACCAGGTGGGATTACTGGCTCAAAGAGCATGCAAAATATTGAGACTTTTGACACAAATCACTGATTCCATGAGAATAATGATTTGAAGCCAAGTGTGGTGGCACACACTTGCAATCCCAGGTACTGGGGAGTCCGAGTCAGGAGGATTGAAAATTTGAGGCCAGTCTTGGTAACTTAGCTTAACTTTATATCTCAAAAATAAGTAAGTAAATAAATAAATAAGGCTGAGGATACATATCAGTGGTAAAGTGGTCATGGGTTCAATTCCAAGTTCCCACCCAACCACAAGAGAGAGAGAGAGAGAGAAATTTGGTAACTCTGCTCTGAAGATTTCCTGTTCCCAGGGTCTTATAAATATTACGTTCTCTGCTCCAGAAGAAAAAAAAAATGCTTCTGAGTACTCTGCATAGCAGCAGCCCTTCATACACACATACGAACACACAGTACCTAAATGGTCTCCTGGGAACTAAGAGAACCTAGCTCAGAGCCAATCGGCAGCCCAGCTGGAACTTCCAGGAAGTCGGATCCTGGGTGTGCTATGTCACCTTCAGGGCCTGGTTCCAACCACCTGAGTCAAAGATCTTTGAGGTCCGTTCTTTTTGTGTGGGTCCTTGAGCATGAACCTGACCCAAAACGTGAGCCCTGCTTCTCCACACTGTCACCCAGGAGGGGGGATGCTGCAGCTGACAGCAGAGACGGGCAGGAGCCTGGAAAAGTACAATAATATTCTAAGTTGCCTTTAGTCTTATTTTTATTTAGGCTAATTTGCATGGCTGGTGGATGCCAAATGAGGATATTTTTCCTTCTCCTTGGAATAGCTTCATGTTAAAATATCACTCTTTTCAAAGTGCCCAAATATTACTGTGGTGAATAATGAGACAGATGGAAAATAGGAAGGGTGGAGTAAGTTCAAATGCTTTATATTTGGCAGAATAAATTAGCTTTTCAGATTTCCAGCCTCCCTCAATTTTTCTCTGTGAGGGCCCCAGCCACTCCGTCCTGCAGAGATGCAAGGACCAGAGAGCCCCATCCAACTCTACAGGCCTCCTACACACAGCCTATTCAAAGGGCACTAGGCAGCTGCCTGTCTCCGGGCTTAGCATGATGCATCCTAAGGAGGGAGCCTGCCCAGGGAGAGCTTCCAGGCTGTGGAACTTGGTTACTTGCAGGACTCTGCCAGAAGCTTCCAGCATTTTCCAGAAAGAACCAAAATCCAGTGCTTTGTGGATTCTAAGAAAATGGAAGATTCCAGAACATTTTGTTATTGTTTATTTTTGTTTTTGCTTTTTTTAAATCCTCATCAGAGCAGACAACAGCAGGAAGCGACCACCAACTAAGTGATTGACTACATCGGGTTCGCAGCTGCACATTGCGGTAACCCGGGCCTGTCTGTCTGTTCCCTGGAATGGCAACTGACATATTGACAGACTCCACTGTGGTGCCCTCAGTGCTAAGTGTGCTTCTGTCTCTCCTTCTCCCCAAAGCCAAGCCTCCCTCCAAGGCCCGTGTGAAATGTCAGCAGCTCTTTCAGGAAACTTCTCCCATGTACCAGCTCTTCTCTCCACGAAACAATTTAGAGATTAATAATGTAGCAACAGGAGAGAGATTAAAAAGCCATCTGGTGAGCCGGCCCTGACGCAGCTTAAAATACCTACAAAATCAAAAGGAAATGAGAACTCACAGTAAAAGCAAGGACTTGGGGGCCAGATACATCTGAGTTCAATTTCTAGACCTGCGACTGACGAGCTGCATAGTTTGAGGGGAGTTTCCTGACTTCTTCTTAATTTCCTTCTGGGAATAATAGAAGTCCCTACCTCAGAGGGAGGTTGAGATGAGATTATTGTTATGCTAAACAGCACAATGCAAATAGCACAGTGTCAGTTATTACCACCGCTGTTCCTGCGTCTGGGCTGGATTCTGAAGGGAGTGTCACCGACTCCATGATGGATGGATCCAGGTTGACAATGCGCTGGGCTGGCTGTGGCCATCAGTGAAAGTCTGCAAATGGGCAGGAGGACTCAGTGTCCCTGACCTCCAGGCTGTTCCTGGGAATCAGAGCTCCCAGTCAGAGTTTGTCCTTTCATTCATGCAACAAGTACTCCTATTAGTCGGTGCTGGTCGCGCGTCTTGGAGCTGACACAAATCCTTGCCCTGGTGGGGTCTACATTCTAACAGAGAGAGCAGATGTGCAAGTAAGATATATGGTGCTCCAGAGGCATTGGGAGTGTGGGGCTGCAAAGGGACGGCAGGAAGAGCCCCTGAGCTAAGGCCAGAGGGAGGAGCCAGCAGTGTGAGCCAGTGGGGACCTGCAACCCCAACAGGCCAGGAGCTGCTTCTGCAGGCCCAGGACACACTCAGAAAGGGAACGATGATGCTCCCACTCCTGGCCAGCCCCAGCTCAAAGAGAAGGGCCCCATCAGACCTGCCTGATAGAGAGACAGGTCCTGCTGGCAGTGATAGGGACGACCAGAGACCACTGAGGGACCCCCCACAGCAGCAGGTGGTGATCAGAGGGTGGCATTGAGCTGTCTGCAAAGGAATCTGAGGGCAGGACAGGCAGCCCCGTGAAGTGGCTCTGACCAGTTTGGGGAGAAGGTTCTCCACCTCTTGGTGGCTTTGACTCGACACAGAAAGTCACAGGTGGTGATTACATGGATGGAGAATGTTGGTGATCTTCATGAGGAGGACCGAGCCCTCTCCAGGCCACACCCTGCTGGGAAACCCAAGAGCCCAGATGGCTGGCAGCCCCACAGCTTAGGGGGACGGAGACCTTTGGTCCAAGACCTGGGGGCGTGGCTTCTTCCTCCCCCTAACTTTGCCTCCCTGGGGTGACTCACAAAGCACCTGCTAAGGACAATCCTCCAGTCGTTTCTACTTACTAGTTTTATGTTCTACCTAAGGGGCTTGTGAACATCTTGAGGGCAGAGACCGATTTTTACATTCAAACTGCCTGTGATAATTTTCTTAGGGGTAAGTAATAATAACAAAAATAATAATGATAATAACTGACACTGAATATTCACAGGCCACTGCCCAAACACGTCATGAGTATTAATTCTCTTCTTCGTCAATGAGGTGGGATTTTGTTATCTCCAGATGAGTCCTGGAGGCCCAGGGCACTCACCACCTTGTCTGAGGTCACTCAGTTAATAAATGGCCATCTGACTTCAGAAGCGTTGTTACAGACTTATGAATTTCACCTGTTGAAGTCCTAACCCCCAGGACCTCAGAATGTGACTGTGTTTGGTGACAGGGTATTTAAAGGGATCATTAAAATACTTTAAAATGATTGGTGTCCTTCCAAGAAGAGAAAGTTTAAGCACACCCAAGTACATGGGCAAGACAGGGAGAAAACAGCCGGCTATAAGCCAAGGAGAGAGGCCTCACAAAAAGCCACCTTGACCTTGAACTTCCAGTGTCCAGGGCTGAGAAAATAAAGCTCTGGTTCTTGGCCACCCAGCCGCAGTGCTTGGCATGGCAGCCCTAGAAAACCAAGGCGGGTAGCTCAAGAGCGCTAAGAAAGACCTGGAAGACGGGGCTTCGTTTCTGAGGCCACCCAATCTGGCCTGTCGTCTCTCCTGTGTTTGACATGAGAAGGAGGTATCTCTGGTCCCTGGGCATCCTTCAGCAGGCCGAGATGCCCGTGGTCTCCTCAGTGCTGAGCACCCCTCCTAGGGAAGAGAGTCCATTCCCACCACCCACAAACTGTAAGCCACTGCCCTGCACCTGACCCAAACTACAGAACTAGACTTTTTCATTCATTGATTTATTGGTTCATCCAGCTAATGATTACTGATGCCTGCTAGTCTCATCCTGAGTCCTGGGAATATAAACATGACCAGAAACAGGTTACCATGTCAGGGAAGTAATCACATAGACACCGTCGACCCTCACGCACGGTCCACATTCAACCAACCTTGGATGGAAAGGATTAAAAAAAAAATGCATCCGTGTTGAACTTTTGCAGACTTTATTTTTCTTTTCATTATCCCATAAACAATAGAGTCTAACAACTATGTGCATAGCCTTCATGCTGTATTAGGCATTATAAATAATCTTGAGGAGATCTACAGGGTCTGTGTCTAGGTTATGCAAATAAACAACCATTTTACATAAGCGACCTGAGCATCCAGAGGGTTGGGCCTCCCAGGGTGATCCTGGAACCAGGCCCCAGGCCCCTGAAGATCCGAGAGATGGCTGGAGGGTAAATCCCACTTTAATCAAGTGATCCCACACACGTTATAAAATGACTGCTTTGAGAAGAACTGAAAAGACAAAGGGATGGTGCAGGCGAAGCAGATGCCAGTAGAAGCTGACCCTTCAGGGAGGCCCCCGAGGCTGGAGCATCGTCAGACACAGAGGAGGTCCTGGAGCTGTTGAGACAGGGCGAGGGACCAACACCCAGCAGAGGAAGGACAGGCAGAGCGGGAAGGGGAAAGACTCACCACCGCAGTCCTGCCTCCAAGGTGCCTGAGGAGGGGAGGGAGGGGAAGAAGGAGAGAAGCAAGAGGGACAAGAGGAGAAGCAGCCACGTCCAAGGGGAAAGAAGCAATCCTAACTGAAAGCCACCACGTGCCAGGGGACGCGCTGGGCATTGCACTGGGTCCAGCTCGTCTTTCCGTCTGTGATAGAGACGGCTCCGTCGGCCCCTGAGCAGGACTCGGTCGGCCAGGCCTCCGTATGCTTTACCCCAGGAGCCCCTGTGCCTCAGGACCACCCAGACTTCCCACAGGCGCTCCCTGTCTCTGCAGCCTGGGCAAGAATTCATAACCCAAACCCACACCCCCGACATACGCAGGGTGATACGCTGGGTTGTTCAGATTTGCCGCCCAAGAAGTGTTTTGGGAAAAGAGAGAGAAAAGTCCAGATCAAAAACCATTTTTAGCTGGGCGTAGTGGCACACGCCTGTAATCCCAAAGGCTCAGGAGGCTGAGGCAGGAGGATTATGAGTTCAAAGGCAGCCTCAGCCACTTAGCAAGGTCCTAAGAAACTCAGTGAGACCCTGTCTCATAATTTTAAAAAGGGTTGGGGATGCGGCTCAAGGGTTAAATGCCTAAGGTTCAAATCCTGGTTTTAAAAAAAAAAAAATTATATCTATGTGCCACTTTCAAAGGTCTCATAGCACCTAAGTCAAATGATTATTTTTTCTTATTCTGTAATTCACCAACATCCTCAGCCCTATCACTATCTCAAATCCTTTACTAAAGAATCCAGTAACCGCTGAATCAATTTTGCTAATGTGTTATCTCCAAGAGTATAACTGAGAGCCTTGTCTTTTCCCCTGGATCAACATCTGTGTTGAAGTCCACAATAAATTTTTGTTTCAAAATTTAATGCTTGAGAAAGTTTAGTTTTTCTTCCAATAATAAGAGCTACAGAACTTACTAAATTTCCCTTTTGGATGGGAATAGGAAAGACAGTAGAATGAATCAGACATAATTTTCTTATGTTCATATATGAATTCATGACCAGTGTAACTCCACATCATGTACAACCACAAGAAAGGGAAGTTATATCCCATGTGTGCATGATATGTCAAAATACACCCTACTGTCAAAAAATAAAATTTAAAAAAATTTCCCCTCTTGCCATGGCTACTAGGAAACTCAGAGCCATTGTTAAACTTCAACTTTTGAAACTATGTTGACCACCATTGTGTGTGTGTT
The DNA here is from genome assembly GCF_021218885.2 of Marmota monax. NCBI lineage: Eukaryota > Metazoa > Chordata > Mammalia > Rodentia > Sciuridae > Marmota > Marmota monax. The sequence goes on from NW_026693571.1 coordinate 38,961,144, forward strand.
TGATCCTGATTTTCTATTTTCTATTTACTTATGGGCTCCCTTGAATACATTTTGCAGAGTGTTGGGTAGAGAATATAAATGAAAAGAAATAAGTTCTATTATCTGCCTTTGGGCCAAGCTTCTCAAGCTTAGAATTCCTAAATAACCCCTGTCCTTGGTCAGTGTTGTAACAGCCTTAGTCATGCTGACATGACAGAGTGACATTACCTTAGCCCTGTAGTCCCCACAGGAAATAATCCAAGTGCAATGTGTATTATTTATCCACTGTTATTTTTTAAATTACTCCAATGCCTAGCAGCTTAAACAACAAACATTTATTATTTCACAGTTTCTGAGAGTAGGAATTTGGGAGCTGCTTAGCTGGGTGAATCCGCCCTAGAATCTCTCATGAGGTTGCAGCTAAGATGTCGCCCGTGGCTGCAGGCAGCTGGGGGCTTAACAGGGGTGGGAGGGTCTGCTTCCACAGGGCTGGAGGGTCTCCTCACACCTGGCCAGCAGCTGTTGGCAGGGGGCCTCAGTTCCTTGCCCCGAGGGCCTCTCCAGAAGGCTGCCTGAGTGTCTCCCAACATGGCGGCTGGCTGCCTCCCAAGCAAGTGATCCAAGAGGGAACGCGAGAACTAACCGCAGCCACTTTTATGACCTCGCCTAGGGAGTCACATGCCAGCATTTCCACCACATTCTATTAATTAGAAGTGAGTCACCAAGTACAGAGCACACTCTAGGGGAGGGGAATTAGGCTCTGCCTTCTGAAAGGAGGAGCATCAAAGAATGTGTGGACATATTTAAAACCATTCAGAGCTCCTTCCTTCCTTCCTTCCTTCCTTGGACATATCACCCAGGCAGAACTTGCTTTTCAACAAGCCTTTACCTAGATGCAAACCAGGGCAGAAAAAGAATGAGAAAAAACTGCTTCTCCCAGTCTATGTGAGCCCTCCTGAAACTGCCCGGTTCTGTGAAGACCCCCCCCCACACACAGTGTCTGAGTCCACGTGGGCCACCACAGCAAAGTACCTAGACTGAGTCATTTAGGAGCAACAGAGATTTATTGTTCCCAGTTTCAGGCTGGGAAGTTCCAAGATGTGGTGCCTGAGGGGGAACCATTGCTCATAAATGGTGGCCTCTTGCTGTGTCCTCACATGGTAGAAAGGATAGCAAGTCCCCTCAGTCCTCTTCTATAGGGGAATGAACCCCATCCATGAGGCAAAGCCCTCTGACCTGATCACCTCCCCAAGGCCACACCTTTTAATGCCATCACCTTGGGGGCTGGGCTCCAGCATCAGAATTCTGTGGGAGCCACAGATGTTCAGACCACAGCACAGGGGCGTGTGTGGAGGGAGCACAGGACCCCCAAGGGGGTGGGAATAGAGGAAGGACAAAAGTTCCCAAGGGAAACGGGAACGATGTTCCCCAGTCTTCAAGGACGGCCCTTCTTGAGGCAGAATGAAGACCTAATGCATTTGTGAATTGCTCTCATCTTTTCCCGAATCTTCTAGTTAGACCCCAGGTGAGAAAGACAAGTGGTGACTCAGAAGACAGGGTTGGTTGGTGGTAAGAAGTGGGTTCATCTCTGGAAAGGATGGCGGGTGAGGGGGTGGGAGTGCAGGGTGCTAATTCCAGCTGGGGCTGTTGTAGATCCATGTTTCCCAGAAAAATCCGAAACTCTAGTTGGCTGAGGATGGGTGCCCGGGTGGTGTAGTCCCTGCCATCTGCGGCCCAGGTGGCAGGGGTCCTCAGCTTCTCGTTAATCTAGAGCATCGTTTCTTAGTGAGAGCCACAGGCACGTGGGAGGGTTTCCAGTCCGCCCTAACTTGCACCTCGCTGCTACTCTTCCATACAAATACCCTCATGCCGAGGGGGACTCGCAAGGTAGCCAGGTTTTTCTTCTTCTTAAAGTCACTCTGCACTTGCAAAATTGCCATAAAATACTCCAATACACACCAACTAAGTAACCAGCTCTGCGAGGTGTATAGCATTCTTGTCATGTGGGAATTAACTAGCCTAAAATATGAGCAAGCCAGAGAGTATATCATAGAGTAAAGCAGGCAGCTTGGAGCTTTTTTTTTTTCCCTTTCTTTCTTTATTAAGAAATCCAGATGCCTAAAGAGATTGAATGTGCTCATTCAATAACATTTAACTTCACATCTGTGACTCCCTCACCTTGGGTCGCAGCCCCCATACCATTTCCACCTTGTGATCCAACAAAGGACATTTCCCTGACCCCCCAAGGCTCAGTCATGTGGCTTCCCAGGGCTTCCCCAGGAGCCCTATGCTTTTCAATGTCTTCCCCGGGGCCATCTTGTTTTATGTTTATCTGACCTTGGCCCATTTCTACCTCCAAATGTGAGCCTCAGAGGGGAGGGATTTTGATGTATTTGCATTCGTCCTGACTGACCTCCAAGTCTGAGACAAGTGCAGGTGGAGATGCCTGACCCTGGGAAGGGATCCTAGTAACAGGGAGGTAGGGTAGCAAGTGGACGACTCTGGCAAAAAGGACTAAGTACCCGAACCCAGACTGCAGTTATAGAGACCGGGAGAAGGATATGGATAGAAGAGAGATTTTGGAACAAGTCTTAGGAAATCCTACAGACTTCTGACCTGGCTTCCTGAAAGACGGTGAAATGGACCCAAGAGGAAGGCAGGGACCCCACGGCTCAGGAAAGGGAATGAAAAGCACCAACAAGGGAGGGCTACGATCTCCCGTGGCTCCACCCAGCACGGGGTGACATTTACTGCCAACCGGATACAGGAACAAGTCATACTGTCAGCAGAGTTGATCTAAGTTTGAAATTTTATCCAGTAAGTCTGGAAGGATATAGAAGCAAGGGAATCGAAGATGCTAAGAGCGCAAACACTCTAGACGCCTGCTCCGTGTCGTGTTGGGCTCTACGTGACCTTGGGAACCTTTTCATGGGTTCCAGATTCTTCAGTTAATAGATGCAGTATGATGATGTCTCTCCTGTGACCCGAAAAAGAAAACTAATGTATCTGACATTGATGCTATTGAGTATTTGTGGCCCAAAAAGATGGTGTTGGAAACGACAAGCGCCTGACTTTGCAGGCAGCAGACAAACCGGGCGGTTTGTCCAGGAGGGGCTGGGGTCGTGAAAGCTTGCAAGGTGCATCCTGGTTTGGCTTGCCACCATGGGTACTCCCCTATCCTAGGCACGAGGACACACATCGAAAAGCCAAAGGAGCTTTAAGCAGGCGCCTCCCCTGCTCAGGTGTGCATGAGTGTGTGCCTGCTCCTGGCCTCTGTTTTAGTTCTTATGTTCTGTCTTAGTTCTGCTTTTCTCACCTCCCTTTCCCCCACCTTCCTCTACCCCCACCTCCAACCTGGCTCCCTGAAGTCCCAGGTGCCTGTAAGTTGACAAGAAAATATTTGAATCTGCCCCAGCGTGCCCTGTAGGTCATTTCCTTGAATACCAAGCTGGTTTTGCCAGTGCCCTAATTAGCCTGAGAGTGTGACGTGCCCCTGAGGCTTGTGGGCCACAGGACTCCCAGCTGGCAACCTGTCCACCTTGCAGCGTGCACCTGTCTCAGGGCATCGCTGTCTGTGCCGTGCAGATGGGGCGGGGAGGGAGACCTCAACTCAACTCTGCTGAGAGCCCAGGGGCTTTTGTTTCTTTCCTTCTTTCTTTCTTTTTGAAGGCTGCCTCTGTTCATGCAAATGTTATTCTATCTAGAATGAGTTTTCAAACCCTTGCCATTTGCTTAAAGGTAAGTCTGCTTTGAAGACTGGTGGAAATTTCAATCATATTCCTATTCATAGTCAAGGAGTGTGTGGGAACTAAAAATATCAGCATTTCAGAATTTCTTTTCTTCTTTCTGAAGCCCTGAACAGAACCTCCCCAAGTCCTGCGAGGGATCCAGGAAGCATGTCTGGCTCCCCTGCACCCACGCTGACACCCTGAGGCAGCGTCATCTGCCGGTTCCAAGAGGTCCTCTGAGATCCCAACAGAGCGCTAACGTGACCAGGGCCATCTTGCTCAACGCATAAAATGAAGTCCCCTAAATGCATTGCAAATGTAACAGGCAAGACAATTTGGCTATGGAAAAACCTCAGAGCAGTCAGGATGTTGGGAGAATTAAAAGCCAAATGAGCTGACAAGCATCTTCTCCACCACACGTGCAGCCTGACATCCAGCAGTTCAAAAAGTTATTAGCGGAGCATGGTGACCAGAGAGAGCTCCGTGCCGCCTTCAGGCCCCCGTTCATTATTCATGGGCTTCTTCTGTGTGTGTCCTCGCAGGGCAGCGCTGTTCTCCAGGCACGGACAAAGCGAGCCACCGTGGGGAAGGGCGATATGTTACTCGAAAGGCCACCTGAGAATAGGCACTTATTTGTCATCAGTGGCTTCTGTGTGAGTCAGGCTTTCTAAAAGAGGAAATGTTCCTTTAAAAGAAAAAAAAATCTCTGAAATCATCTGTCAACTTTTTTTTTTTTTTAAACTCAGATCTGTCTTTTGGAATCAGATTTAAATTAAGCCAAGATGACTCACTCCACCATTGCCTCATTAAATTAGAGATACCTTAAGAGGACCAGCAGTTTGGACGTTGAGGCTGGAGACAACCTGTTCTCCCAAAGACAAAAGAAGCCGGCAAAGTCCTCTATTTCTTGTCCAACAGGGTCAGCCTGCCCCTTGGCAACGTGGGCCCACGTTCTGATTGACAGCCTGAGCTAACGGTCCATAGCCAAGGTAATAACCATTTGGTAGGCCCATATCGAAGCTAATTATTAAAGTTAATTAACAGGAAGCTTGATTAACTTATTAGCCACCCAACAGTGGAGAAACCGCTAAAGGTCACTCGGGGATTGGTCAGTCCTCTTCCATGTCATTGCAACTTAAGAGCGAAGTAAAAAAAAAAAAAACCTATATATTTACCAAGTAAAACAGAACAAAAAGAAAAATCGCTAAAGATCAGAGGTACCATGGTAACACTCCATTCCGAGTGCCGCTCCACATCAAGAGACAAGTGATAATGATAACAATTTCTGGGAAATTGCATTAGATAGTGCTCACCACAGAGGTACGAGCAACAGGTCCGTTGTTCCCTCACGATCAACGTTATTCCTTTCATTTAAAATCTCAGGGGAATAAACTCATCCAGATAAATACAAGTTGCTCTGGGGATAAATCGTCTTGAGATTTTTTTTTGCCAACAGAGAAGATGTGCTGCCTGGGGACTTGCAAGTCGGGGGTGATCTTGGTGGCCATCAGTCCCCCTTCTTATCTGCCCATGCCCACCTGGTCTCTCGGTAGGATTAGGTTCATCCTTATTTTCTACCCAGATATAAATGAGGGAGGCACTACGTAAACATCACCCACCTGTACCTCAGTACCCATGAGGTGTGGGGTAAATTCATGCACTTCCCAGAGGTCCCCGTGGAGGAAACATGGCTCTAGGACCTGGATGACAGATTTAATATCTGGCTCTGCCACTTTCTGGCTGTGTGACTCTGACAAGTCCCTTGGCCACTATGGACCACACTTGGAGCATTGCATGGAGTAAAGGTAATAAGAGTTAAGGATCTGAAAGTGCCTGGCATTGAGTAGGAGCCCCATAAGTCATATTATCCTCTTAAATGGCCTGTTTAAGTGACAAAGAGTAAGAGGATGGTTGATATATTCGTTCCTTTATTTAACACTCATTTGTGGAGCCCTTCCTATGTGCCAGGTCTTGAAGGAGCTCTGAGGTTACCTAGGGGTGCCCCGGGGCTCCAGAGGACATGGAGTCTTCCACAATGATCTCTCTGGGATATGGGCTAGCATTGGGGTCCCTCCACTCTGCCCATTGTCTGATTCCATCAAAGCCCTGGTCAGGTGGCCATGGAAGAGTGATTCTTAGACTTTCTGGTTTCAAGACAATTTTACAGTCTTAAAAATTATTGAGAACGCTTCATTAGTTTCCTATTTCTACTGGAAAAATCACCACCCACTCCATGGTATGAAATAATGTGAGAGTATCACCTAATGGTTCTGGAGGCCAGAGGTCCAAAATCATTCTCCCTGGGCTAAAGCTAAGGTGCGGACAGGGCTGGCCCTTCCTGGGCTCTGAGGAGAGAGGCCTTCCTGGCAATCTTCAGCTCCTGAAGGCCCCTGCACGGCTCGGCTTCTTCCTCCCTCACCCACTCCAGCCTCTGCTTCTGGCCTCACACCCACTCTGCCTGCCTCCCTCTTACAAAAACCTGTGTGATGACATGGCTCCTTACAGATGATCTTCCTTCTCAAGATCCTTAGCTTAATCATATCTAGAAAGTCCCTTTTGCCATCTGGAGTGACATTCATGGACTCCAGGTATTCAGATGCAGACAGCATTGGTGAGCCATCATTGAGCCCACCACAGAGCCTGAAAAGTTTTGGTTATGTGGGTTATGCCTAGTAACGTCTATCACGTTAGAAATTAAAACTAACGGGACTTAATCATTGTCCTTTAAAAATTTTTTATTTGTTCTTTTTATTTGTATCATAGGTACATGACAGTAGAATATATTTTGACATATCATATATACTTGAAGTATAACTTCCCATTCTTGGGGTTGTACATGATGTGGAGTTTCACTGGTCGTGTATTCATATATGAACATAGGAAAGTTATGTCTGATTCATTCTACTGTCCTTCACATTCCTATCCCTTTCCCCTTCCCCCTACTCCACCCTGTTCAATATAGTGAACTTCTAATCTTCTGCTTGTGTCCGCATATCTATCAGAGAGAATATTCAGCCTTTGGTTTTGGGGTATTGGCTTATTTCACTTAGCATGATAGTCTCCAGTTCCATTCTTCATTAAGGCTGGGTAATATTCCTTTGTGTATATACACCACATTTTCTTTATCCGTTCATCTATTGAAGGGCACCTAGGTTAGTTCCATAGCTTAGCTATTGAGAATTGAGCTGCTACAAACATTGATGTGGCTACATGACTGTAGTGTGCTGATTTTAATTCCTTTGGGTATAAACGTAGGAGTGGGATACCTGGACCAAATGGCGGTTCCATTTGAAGTTTTCTTAGGAATCTTCATACTGTTTTTCCACAGTGGTTGCACCAATTTCTAGTTCCACCAGCAATGTATGAGTGTACTGCTTCCCCCACATCCTCGCCAACATTTATTGTTGCTTGTATTCTTTTTTTTAAATGATTTTTTAAATAAATAAATGAATGACAGTGGAATGCATTACAATTCTTATTACACATATATACCACAATTTTTCATATCTCTGTTTGTATATAAAGTATTTTGATACCCAATTCACGTCTTAATACATCATATTCTTGATAATTGCCATTCTGACTAGAGTGAGATGAAATCTCAGTGTAGTCTTAATTGGCATTTCTCTAATTGCTAATGATGTCAAACATTTTTTTTCATATATTTTGTTGACCGATCATAATATTCTTATGTGAAGTGTCTGTTCAGTTCTTTAGCCCACTTACTGATCGGGTTATTTATTTTTGTTAACCATTATTTATTAATCAATTCACTTGACAATGACAAATCCATTACAGATTAACACAAATAACATATTTCAATGAAAATCATTATATTTTCCAATACAAAAAGAAAGGTGTGAAAAGAGTACCATTAGCTCGCATTTTACACATCTCTTTAATGTCTAGATCAACAGAAGACAGGTGGATTATCATATCTGTTGTGTTTTTTGTTGTTGTTGTTGAAGTCTATGGAGAAAATCCAGATTTCCATACTGTACCAAGAAGAGGAAGATGGTGTGTTTTAATGATGTATTTTAATGGTGTATTTTCAATTTATTGTGGATATTCTTCTTTCACACTATACCAAAATGCAGCAAAATAGTTTCTTAAGGGTTAGTTGCAAAGTGAAATATGAAAATATATCTATGAACTGTTCTATAGATCAACCGTAATGATCTACTTCAAATGACTCCTTTACCAACACATGATTTCATAACATCATATCACAACACTGGTCATTGGGAAATATTGGCCCACTTAAGCAGATCAATCACATGTTAATACATTTCAATATACAATAAAAAATTATATTTCTTAGTATCATTACAAGTTCTGAAGTATGGGGAAACTGCCAACAAGTTTTCCAAAATTTTAATTTTTGCTTGAAAACACCAGTGTTATTACTGGCAGCAACCACTTTCAGTTGTCCTGGAAGGAAAGGCCTCACCTAGCTCATTTCTGGGAAAATGTCTTCCAATTACGGAAATTAAACAGCCATAATTAGCAATTCTTTCAAATTAAAAATGATGATCCAATGGACAGAAGACTCTTGCTTGGTGTACAATTCGGCCTCACAGGTGTTTTTTCTCGAGGCAATCATCCTGGCTTGGTGTACAACATAGGGCCCGTATGCATGCATCCCTTTTTTCCATACAAAATATTGAAAAGACATATCCCTGAGATTTGAGAATTAATAAAATCAATCATTTTATTGCATCATCAAAAACACTCTAAAACGGGAGTCCTCTGGCCTTATTGTGTTTTTACGTTGGTTTGTTCTACTGTGACTTCCTGGCAGTGACTATAATGACCACCTGTAAGGCTTGCTAACCACTCCCGCCATGGGTGCTAAGGGAACAATCCTACACCGTTGCCTTTGCACCACCAGGACCGATGTCAAGGCAATGGAAAAGGAAAACACCATCTTTGCAATATAATGAAACTCGTTTTGACCTTGACAGATTTGCTGAAAGATCTTGGGGATCCCCAGAAGTCAGCAGAAAACACTTTGAGAGCCAAAGCCACAGAGAGACCAGCACCCAGGGGCCACAGACGCAGCTGGGGTGATCTGGTACTTCTCGGTTGTTAGCAGCCACAGGGGCAGCTCCAGGTAGCGAGTGCTTTCCTGGAACAGAGACCTGAGTCCTCACTTCAGACCTTGAGATATATTTTCCCATAGAGCCTATAGTTCTCCCATCTGAAAGATGAAATTAATATTTTCCTTAACAGCTTCAGAGTTTTATTGTGAGAATAAAACTTGGATGATGTTGTGAAAATGTTTTCTCTTAACACTTTATTAGGTATAATAAAATAAATAAATAAAATAAAATAAGTTACACGTATTTCACATACAGTGACGTTTTGACAGCTAGCCGGACCTGTACGGCCATCACCATGGTTGAGATAATGAACACAAGCATTATCCCCAAGTTTTCTCCACCATTTTCAGCCCCTGTTCCCTACACAATGATAACCTGCTTTCTGTCCCTATAGATTCCTTTGCATTTTGTATAAGCAAAATCACTTCGTATGTGATTTTCTGACAGGAAGTTTCTGCTCAACATAATTATTTAAAAAGCCATCCATGTTGTAGTGTGTATCAACAGGCCAATCCTTTTTATCCCTGAGTAATATTCCACTAAATAGATATACCACAGGGTTTTTAACCATTCAGCTGTTGATGGACATTTGGATCATTTTCATTTGGGGGCTAATACAACTAAAGCTGCTTTGAACATCTGTGTATAGGCTTTTGTGTGAACCTCTTCTTTAATTTCACTGAGTAAATGCGCAGGAATAGAATAGCTGGATCATATGGTAGGCATATGCTTAGCTTTTTAAGAAACTGCCAGACTGTTTTCCAAAGTAAAATAGTTGAATGCTCTTCATTCCCACTGGTAGTGTGGAGGAGTTGCAATTTCTCTACATCCTCTCTGCCACTTGATATGGGTAGTCCTTTAAATTTTAGCTATTCTAATAGGTGTATAGTATGTATTAAAGTAATTAGAATGTCAAAAATCCATATGCAAATTTGATGTTTCATTAACAATAGTTCTTTACTTTGTATAATCTCAGGGAACATGGATTTAGCTTACACCTACTTTCCAATTGATGGTTAGTTTTATAAAGATTTCTAAGGTTTGGGGGCCATTTTGAATTCTTAATGAAGATTGCAAATTCTTCAATTGCAATGATGGGGATTTTTATTTCTTTTAATTTAAAAAAGAAAAAGACATCCTATTGACTAACCAGTGAGAATATGCTCTTCCTATTTCTTCCTCCAAATTCTCCAAACTACTGTGTATCAGTACTTATACCCAATGGCATTAATGGTTTGTGTTGGTTTTGTCCTGTCTCTAAGTCATTAGGTGAGCTCTTATTATCACTGTGAAGGTAACTCCACCAGAGGATTTGGAACTTGAGACGACTAGAGGTAAAGTATGTCCAGAACCTTCCTGCAGCTACCTCTTAGGAATAACCACAATCCAATCCATCTCAGAGACATTCCCCAGAATTACATAGACTCTCATGCCAGAGGGCCTTGCTGACTCTGAGTGCTAAGTAGGGAAAAAAAATGGATGATTAAATAGCAAAGAAGACCAGGAAGATTTCTAAAAATAAGCACTAATTAGATATACTCTTTTAAAACAAATGCCTAGTGCCTTGTTTTTCCCTTCAAGGCCAATTTATTGTTACTGCCTATTATTAACACATCCTTTTCACCAGTGTTAATGACTTGATAATTTATAAAACTCTTTTAGATACATTATCTCAATAAATCTAGAAGACCATTTTAGGAATCAACAGAAATTAAGAAAACGGGAGTCTCAGAAAAACTAAATGATGTAGCTAACTACCCTCTCAGAGCTCTTGATGGCTGTGTAGGAAATGACTGTAAACTCTGCAACTTGAACAACTCCAATTCATTACATCAAAGTGTCCGTGGGTCAGGAGTCCAGGCACAAGTTGGCTAATTCCCTGCTCTGAAATCAAGATCTCAGCAGGGGCTGGAATCTCGTGTGAGGCTAAGGGTTCTCCTCCAAATTCTTTTGGAACTTGAGTGGCAAGTTTCTTGCTGTTCTCTTCCTGGCTGTCAACCGCGGTCAGTCTCGGCTCCTGGAGGTCTTCGTCCGAGAATCTCTCTCCAGCTGGCAATGATGGAGTCTTCTCTAAGGTAGGTTAACAGCAGCGGCTATCCTAGTGTGTATCAGTCACATGTCCATTGCTGTGACAAACACCTGAGATAAGTCAACTTGAAAGGGACAAAGGTTCATTTTGGCTATTCCAGTGGTGTCAGCCTCTGGTTGCCTGGCCTGGTCCTTTTGAGCCTGTGGGGAAGCAGAGCATCATGGCGGACAGCAGGTGGTAGAGCAAAGATACTCGTGGCGGCCAAGAAGGGAGGAGCCAGGGTCCCCAATCCCCTTCAAGGGCATGCCCCCAGGGCATAACTTCCTTTCACTAGGTCCCACCTCCTTAAGTTTCCACCCCCTCCCAAGAGCACCACAGGCTGGTGACCAAGACTTTGGCATATGGACCTCTGGGGGATGTTTAGGATGCAAATAATAATGTGGAATCTTTGCCATTTAATGTGAACTAATCAAAGGAGCCACTGTCCCATCATATTCATATTCACAGATCCCACACTCTCTCGAGGGGAGAGGCGACGCAGAGGGTGCACACCAGGGAATGAGAATCTTGGGGGCTGTTACGGTTTGAATGTGAGGTATCCCCCCAAAGCTCATGTGTGAGACAGTGCAAGGTTCAGAGGGGAAATGACTGGGCTGTGAGAGCCTTGACCCAATCAGTGAATTGATCCCCTGGTGGGAATGAACTGAGTGGTACTGAAGTGGTGGGGTGTGGCTGGAGGAGGGGGGAATTGGGGCCTGGCTCTGGGTATATATTTTGTATCTGGCCAGTGGAGTCTCTCTCTGCTTTCTGATCACCATGTGGCTGCTTCCCTCCGCCACACTCTTCCGCCGTGATGTTCTGCCTCACCTTGAGCCCAAGGAATGGAGCCGGCTGTCTATGGATTGAGACCTCTGAAACCCTGAGTTCTTAAGTAAACTTTTCCTCCTCTACAGTTGTTCTCGTCAGATCTTTCCAGTCACAGCACCCAAAACTCTGACTAAAACAGGGGCTATCTCAGAATTCTCCCCTCCACGAGTAGCAAGCTGTAGGGATCAGAACCCAGATCCAGGTGATCCAACAGGTCTCCGGGTGAGCCTGAGAGCTAGGTCAGCAGAAGCCCTGAGTCCCACACACTGGTCCGGTGGTGCCCATTTCCCACAGAGCTCCCTCAACATCAGCGCATCCTCTCTGTCCCCACAGAGGACAGAGTTGAAGCATGTTCAGCAGAACCTGGGTTGACCACTGGACGGCGGCTGGGCCAGTCTGAGAAAACGGCCCCACAGTGCCTTCCATCTTTCTTTTCCCACGTCCAGAACCTCTTGGTCGTCTCGTGGCATGATCCTGTCACTTGGGATTGTCTCATGAGATCACCACTCACTGTCCAGTCATTGGGTCCTGTCCCTCCTCGGGCACAAAGCTGAACCATGTCTCCCAGGCTCTCTCGCAGTGTGGTTGGGTTGGCCATGCAGCTCGGTTCTCTCCAGAGTGGATGCAAAGGTGTGAGCTGCTCCCCGTCTCAGTACTTGCTCCTCTGCCCTCTGCCCTGGGTTGGCCAGCTGCAGATGACCAAGAAGTCACAGGTGGAGGGAACTGGGAAGAGAACTGCTCCCCCAACCGGGTCCCCCTCTCAGAATAGTTCCAGGAGGAAGGTGCAGGGTCTCACCATGCAGGGCCAGGCATTGCCCATTCTGACCCCTTGGTTAAGGTGAGTACACTTCCGCCATCACTCTGCTCCCAGCCCCCAGCCCAGTTCTGGCCACAGAGTAAAAAAACTGCAAAAAGAGTGAGTGTTTGTCTCTGGGCGTCCCAGCGTCTTCCAGAAGCACAGCAGAATTTCATCATAGCAAGCCATGAGCACTCTCAAGCCTTTTGGTTGGCATCGAAGGGTCTGGGTATTGATCATAGATAACCTTGATGGTCCATTGAATTTCTTGACCAATTTCATCACTTGGCGTCGTTTTCCTGATTGGGAGGAGCACAGGCAGAACTGCGGAGCCTGTTGCCAAGAACCCTGGTTTAACTCAATAGACTCCTCTGCTTTCTAACAATACTATGACAGCATGATCTCTCAAGTGGCTAAGGTAGACCAGGCTGCACGTGTGCACACACAGGCACACACAGGAACGCACATGTTCTTAACCTGAACAACACAACTGCTTCTATCATCATTATTCCCATGACATAGATAAGAAATGAGACACAGAGGTTAAGGGACATGTGCAGGGCTGGCCATGGTGAGTAGCTAACCGAACTCCATATCCAGGTGCTCTTTCCCCTCTCCATAGACATGCTGACCACTGCTGTCCCCACACCAGGGTTTTCCTGCCACTGAGCCATCTGCCTTCTTCACCAGGAGTGCTAGCAAAGTCACTTCTAGCCCATATGGCCCTGATCTACAAGTTAGAACGAGGCACTCCTTCATCAAGACCCTCTGATGCTCTCTGCCAGAAATTTACTCTATAAATACACACATCTTCAATGTTCATGATGGTGCTCCTTAGGTTGTTCAGCATTCAACCTGCACAACTGTGTGGAGCCATCCTACAGAAGAATAGCAACTTGTCTTGTAGGGTCTGATCCAAATGTTAATGTGATTGGTCAATACTTTTGGGACCTGGGACCTAGAAGGCTGACTTTTGTTCTTCCCAGTCTCCATTCCTTTGAGATCTCTGAGCTCCAAGACCATGTAGCTCATTTGATTTCTTCCCCAAATGGGGTGGTTCTGAGGTTATTGACCTCCCTCCCTCATGCCAGACCTGGGAGCAGCAGCCCTGCGGATGAGGCAACAGAACCATCCTACACGTCTCTCTTGATCTGGAGATCACATTGTTCTTCCTCTGCCCCATACACTGGGAAGAGAAATGGAGGGGAACGGGTTTCCCGGAGACCCTAGAAATGACTCAGATATTTACTCTCCAAGGCAGTGTATCAGACAGAGCGCGAGAACAGAGAGAAAGATCTTATGAAAAACTAATAGAGTAACCAGAGAGCTCAAGAGGTCTGGGAGCTGTCATTCCCAGCAGCTGCTTCCTACATCAGCAATTAACAGGGTTTCTTGGTTTTTATTTGGTTGTATGTATTTTTTTTTTTTTTTTTGCTTTTGCATTTGGAAAGGAATTGCTTCTGAGAGGAATGAATCATTGAAGTTAGCATGAAGTCACTTGGAAGAAGCTTTTGGGGTCTGGCATCTGGATGCCCACTAGCCACCAAGAATCATTGTACCTTTATGAACCTCGGTTTTCTTATCTGTGTTGTGGGGAAGGTAATCGTCCCTATTTCACAGGATTGTTGACAGAACTGATGAAAAAAAAATAATGCAGTGAGTGGCATCGAGCAAGCGCTTGGTCAATAGTGTTATTATTATCCACATGATAATAACAACATCAAACTAATACCATACTTCCCTCTCCCCAGGGGGACAGAACATTTCGCCCCCAAGTTTGTACCATATAGCAAAGTTCCTCCCAAAGCCCAGACCTTACGCCTTGAAATTCTGCTGGAATGCAAAACTGTAGTGAAGAATTAATTCTGGACGTGACAAATTTGTGTGCGAAGTCACTCTGCTCCTACATTTGTGCCCTCCAACCCTGATGGCGTGGCTCATGGCAGCAATTTGAACAGAGCCCGACCTTCTGAGCCTAAGAGATAACGGAGACATAACTAGTCCCGTGAGACCCCGTAGGAAGGAGGAAGGTACACAGAGACGCTTATTAAATTGTGCGGGTCTCTTTGGCTGAGGGACTTGGCTTCTCCCATTTGTCCACTCCTAACTTCTGCTGTCAGATCTAGATGTAGACACAGGAGGGTGCAGTGCACCCCTGGGAGGAGAACGAGGGGGGTCTGTATCCAGCTGGGGAAGGGGGTGCTGGGCTTGGATCTGATTGTACCCCTGCTTCTGTCTGCGTTTCACATCTTATTTACTGGAAAACCTCAGTTAAAAAAAATAGAATGGACTAGAACATTTTAAAATTTACTTTAAATTCCAATATGATGCAAAAGTTAAATGTTGTTATACAAATGGCTGGTTGTTCAGACAGAACAGATTTTTTTTTTTTTGTCGGTACTGGGGATTGAACCCAGGACCTCACATGCAAAGCTCATGACCTGAGCTACGTCCTCAGCCCATTGAACAGATTTCAAGGACAGAAAAACAATACAGTGAAGTGGAGGCATAAAAGACACCCCCTCCGACTGAATAACAGAGTTTCACAAGGTCCAGGAGGCTGTGTGGTGTGCAACCTAAACAACAGTATATAACTCTCCTGAAAGGGTTCAAAATTCCCAAGGTACACCAGGCCGTGCTGTCCTAGAAGTTGCCTGTGCCTCTCTCTGCTCTGATCAGATGTCAAGGTCCAGCCTAAGGACACAGAGGGCTGGAGAATTCTGGGGCTCCCGAATTTGAGGATCCCTGTAAATACCAGGCATCACTGAGGAAGACCCCAGTGTTTTCATTCAACTCCCCACTTCAGGGCTGGGAGGGATGTTCATTATGTGCTGCAGAAGGCAGAGGGTCAGGGCTGTGTCCCTGGTGAATTAAAGCCCCAGGTCCACTCCTGAGCTCCTCTTCTGCAGGCCTCCTCCTCCTGACAACTGGGCATGGTGGTACCCCGAATTTTTCTCTGTCTGGCGGCTGATGCACAACCTAAAGTCAGAGCCAAGGGATCTGCATTTGCTGTTGAAAACTCAAGACTGGGGCCAAGGAGATGTCTTGGTCCAGCACTGAGAAAGGGGACTCTCCCTCTATTTCCCAGAAAACCTGCCTCTGTGTGTGGAGCAGGTGGGGTTGGCCATGTATGGCCTGCTGTCCTTGAGCCAAGATGGCGGCAAACATTCCCACCACCCCCACTTGCTGGACGGCCTTTGAGACTCAGACAGAGCTCTGCTTTCTTCCAGGCTCTGAAGCAGGCAACAGAATAAGTAACGACGTCGCCTTCATATCTTATATTATACACTGGTACCATCTTATCCCATCTCTTACCGTACATGTGATAGTATGGACTGATGCAGCTTTTTAAGGAGAGGGGAAAAAAAAATGTTATTCAAAGCTTGGAAAAATACCTTATGAAAATTCAGTCATTTGCTTTTTTTGGAATTTGTTTCTGTTTGGTTTTATTTTTGGTTTTGCCTCCTCCTTGGGGAGTTCAGTTTCGAGGCTGACATTAAAAGGATGGTATGAAGAATCCCACCAAACTGTCAGAGGCAAGGAAGTGAGGGGCTGCTTCTGGGTCAGGCGAAGCTGCTGTGTAGTGGGAGTTTGAGTGGCCTGAGGAGTGGAGAGAGCAGGGGTTGATGGCCTGGAGGAGAGGGGAGGGGGAGGGGGTGCACATGAACCTGGGGCAGAGGGAAGAGGAGGGTTGCTAGGCAACGTCCGGGGGCAGAGGAGAGAGCAGTCTGGGGGAGGAGGTGCTTTCCAGAGAGCCACTTTTTGCCGTGAGTGGCTCCGTGTGGCCAGAACAGACAGAGCCCAGAGGTGGGTCACACCTAGCTGACAGCCTGTTTCCCCAGAGCTGCTTCCTGCCACAATCAGCAGCCAGGAGGGGCCAGGGTACCAGCCCCAGGAGTGTGGCCAACAGTCTGGGCAGCAGCTGGGATGCAAAATGAAAACGAGAGCTGTTTACTTTACAATTTGTGCCACGGAGGAGGTAACGGCCAGGCCGGTGGAGCCAGGAGTTGTGGCTGCAAAATGCATTCACGGAGAAGCCAGCGGGCACAGGCACGGAGTGGCTTGCTGGGAGGGGCAAAGGTCACTCCAGACCCGATCCTTGGCCCTTCCCCCTGCGGTGGGAGAAGGGCCTAGACCTGGGCACTGCTGACCAGCTACAGCAACAGAGTGGGAAACAAAGCCTCCTCGGTGACCGGACAGGGGCAGAGCCTGGCAAAGCCATTAGACCTGCCATGACGTGACCTTGGGGAAGTCCCTTACCCTCACGCTGTACCACACGGATGATGGTGGCTCCTCCATCACCCGGTTGCCATGAGAACTGAACCAGCCGACGTCGGGAGGGCTGAGAGTACGCCTGATAAAGGTCTGTTGAGCAAGTTCTAAAGAACAAGGCACGGGCCAGTGTCCCACGTGGCCTGAGTGCCGCCCATACCCACGAGTGTGTCATCAGGACCCTCAGCCAGAAGATGCCCGTGGTGCGAGGAACCACTTACTTCCCAGGTTTTCTGTCATTGTTCTTTGTCCTAACAAATAGGGCCACCACTGAAAGACACTTCCTCGGGTGGGAAGAAGTCACGCCTGGCACACTCGGGCACAGCGCCCAAGGTAGAACGAGTCTGAGACGCTTAGCTACCAGTTCACTCTGCTCTCCTAATTGCCCTCCTTCTATGCCACCTGGTATGTTAGGCAGCTTTTTGTCACTATGACCAAAAGGCCCAACGGGGACAGAGAAGGAAAAGTTTATTTCGGCTCATGGTTTCAGAGGCCTCCGTCTGTGGTCGGCCGAGTGCATTACTCTGGGCCTGAGATGAGGTGGAGCATGGTCACCAAAGGACACGACAGAAGGAGGCCGCTCAGGACACGGCAGGGAGCAGAGAGAGAGCTCCACTCGCTAACTAAAAGCTCTAAAGGCCCATCCCCGTGGACCCACTTCCTCCAGTCATCCCTACCCGCCTACCATTACCACCCAGTGAATCCATATGAGTGGATTAATCCAGTGATTAGGTCACAACCCTCATAATCCAATCAATTCACCTCTGAACATTCTTCAACTGTGTCTCATGAGCTTTGGGGAGACAGCTCCTATGTCACCCACAGTACCTGGAACAAGAAGCAGCTTATGTCACAGTGCCTTTCCTTTCCCATCAGAGAGTCTTCTCTGGCTCATCTGTCCACACTGGGTCCCTCTTCCTTCCTTCTCCAGCTACAAAACCCTGAAGCTTTCTTCTGACTTCCCCTAGAAATTCACTCGGGTGTCCCAGAATGCACACATTGGAAGTCCTGCATTTCCAACTTTCTGGACAGATAAGCACGGTGCTTGTCAAACAAATATATATATATATATATATATATATATATATATATATATATATATATATATATATATCTGCACCCAATGTCTCAGCCTGGGCCCTGTGCAAGGTACAATGGTTTGGATAAGTGTCCCCAAAGGTTTGGTTTCCAGCCTGTGGAACTATTGGGAGGTGGTGGAATTTTTAAGAAGTGGGGCCTTATTCAAGGTGGGTAGATCATTAAGGGCATGTTCTTGAAGGGGACTGTGAGACCCCAGCCCTTTCCTGATTCTTTTTAGATTCCTGGATGCCACGAGGTGAGCAGCCTCCTCCACCACGTGCTCTGGTCACACTGTGCCAAAGCAATGGGGCAACTGACATTGGACGAAAACCTCCAAAACTATGAGTCAAAATAAACCTTTTATCTTTTTAAATTTATTTGTCTCAGGTATTTGTTATGGCAACAGAAAGCTGACTAACACAAGGACACTGTGGCACTTGGCTGGCAGGACCCAGGGCCAGTCAATTGCCACAGAGACAACTTCAGTTGTACAATAGACTCTCTACCACAGAAAGAGAGAGGAGGAAAATGCCATAAAAGAGGAAGAGAGGCTGGGGATACAGCTCAGTTGGTAGAGGGCTTGCCTCACATACACAAGGTCCTGGGATCAATCCTCAGCACCACAAGAAAAAAAAGAAAGAAAGGAGGAAGAGAAAACATTCAGCCTTTGGTTCTTTGGGATTGGCTTATTTTGCTTAGCATAATATTCTCCAATTTCATCCATTTACTGGCAAATGCCATAATTTAATTGTTCTTTAATACTGAGTAATATTCCATTGTGTAGATATACCACATTTTCTTTATCCATTCATCTGTTGAAGTGCACCTAAGTTGGTTCCATAGTTTAGCTATTGTGAATTGAGCTGCTATAAACATTGATGTGGCTGCGTCACTGTAGTATGCTCACTTTAAGTCCTTTGAGGAGTGGGATACATGGGTCAAATGGTGGTTTTCTTCCCAGTTTTCTGAGGAATCTCCATACTGCTTTCCAGAGTGGTTGCACCAATTTGCAGTCCCACCAGCAATTATGAGTGTACCTTTTCCCCCACATCCTCACTAACATTTATTGTTGCTTGTATTCTTGATAATTGACATTCTGACATGAATAAGATGGAATCTCAGTGTAGTTTTCATTTGCATTTCTCTAGTTGCTAGAGATGTTGAACATTTTTCATATATTTGTTGACCAATCATAATTATTCTTCTGTGAAGTGTCTGAAGGGTCTGTTCAGTTCCTTAACCTATTTATTGATTTGGTTTCTTTTTGTTGTTGTTGTTTTGTTTTGGTGTTAAGCATGCTAATGCTAATTCACAATAAGGCAGGAGAATAAATGTATTTTGTACTAGACAAAGGGGAGAGAAGGGAGGGGAGGGGTCCTGGAGGTAGGAATGACAGTATAATGAATCGGACATTCTAACCCTATGTGCTTGTATGATTACATGGCCTGTAACTCTACATCATGTACAACCAGAAGAGTGAGAAGCTATGATCCATTTATGTATGATGCGTCAAAATGCGTTTTACTGTCATGTATAACTAATTAGAATAAATTTTAAAAAAAAGAAGAAGAGAGAAAGTCTTGAAGACACATTCCTGTGCACCTGGACTGCCTGACACCCCCATTCTGCCCCCAGAGCCAGCAGGGTGGGCCTTCATTCCCGCGTCCAGATCAAGGAGCGCCACGTGAGCTCAGAGTACCCTCTCTACCCTCTCAATTTTCCAGAAGGAGGACAGTATCAGATTGCACAAGTCCCAGTTTTCTGCCCCCCAAGTTGTGTTGGTCAATTCAGATAAAGGCTGGATTCTGAATTCTCGCACTTGACTCCTCGCCTTAGGGCATTCAACAGGGGACATGCAGAAGTCACTCTTTACATGCCTCTGGCCGGTGGTGCACCAAAATTAGTCCCAGGAGCCCTTTGGGGAGAGAGTAAAGCGTGCCACCGCTCCCTGGGCACAGGCTCTCGTTAGGCCCTGTGCGGCATAGCCATTCCCGCCCATCTGTCACGCTGGCCTGGGGCCCACTTGCAAGTTGATTGGACCCTTGACCTCAGGCAGCCATCCAAGGCAACGTGAGCTTCGATGGCCGATCTGAGGAGTGCTGGAGGCGCCATCTGTCCTGCAGGAAGACCATCTTCTGTGTCAGCCCGAAAGCACTGGCTCCATATTTTCATCACAGCTGGTAACTGTTACTTGCCAGAACGAGATACCTGCACAGGAAGGACAGGAAGGCATGTGGAGTGGGCAACTTTACATTTTAGCTGGAAGTTTCAAACTGTGGGAGGCTCTCCTGAAAAAAGAAAAACATGAAGAATGACAAAAATATGGAAAAATAAAATTAGAAAATTGTCCAAGAATAGGGAATCACTATGAGACTTAGAAAAACCCCAAAGACGCATATAACTTGCAGGATTAGTAGAGGTCCTATTTTAAATATATATATATGCAATAGTTTGGATCTGAAGTGTCCCCTGATGGCCCACGTGTTAAAGAATTGGTCCCCAGCCCATAGCGTTCGTGGGAGGTGGCGAACCGAGTCACCAGCACCTCTCACTCAGATGCCCCAGGAGCCTGCTTATGGTCAATCTTCTCCCCTGGCCTCTGCGGTCCATTCTTCCCATGGGAATCCAGAGTGATCCCTTTGAAATGTTGGTCAGGTCAGCTGCACCTCTGACCTCAGCTTCCTTGCCCTTCAGCTGTCCATCATACTTGGAGGCAGACCCAGCGTCATCCGGCATCTTGCAGCCCTCCTGAGCTGACCACCAGCTACCCCTCTAACCTCCTCCTCTCCCTCTCCTTCCTCTTCACATCTCTGTAACTGCCCTGGCCTCCCGGTCACCCCGTCCCTTGAACGTGCCAAGTTGCTCTCGCCTGACCTCTTTGGCTCTTGTTATTCTTTCTTCCTGAAATGCTTGTTCCCTGGTAATCACACAACCTCAGGCCTTTATTTAAAAATCATCTTCTTGCCGGCCTCCTCCCCTGGCCACTCTTTCTGTGTCAGACCCCTCACATACAGCACCTCCGGTCCTTTTGGCTTCTCCTGTCTCTAGAGCTCTCGGCCACATATTCTGTTCCAATTGCCACTGAGCACCCGACTCTGCAGGGGGTCCCTCCAATGTCCTGTGGGCACAACCCGGCAACACCTCCCAGCACACTCACACCTCAGGGCTTCCCTACCTGTGCCAGGTAGCAGATGTCACAGGGTATTCTTGGCATCCACATAGGCACAACCCAGAATTGTGAGGAAGTTAACTCCACATGGAATGTAGGAATCTGTAAATTCTTCCCCTTTCCTCTTGTGGACAAAATGCCCTGGAAAATGGGAACCTGGGCTGTCCAGAGACCCAATAGGGAATTCTGGGGACACAAGGACAAGTTAGTCATTTTGTGTCCCAGTGGTGAGCTGGGTGCAGGGGGCTGTACTATGACATATATGTAGCTGGAGTCGCCCACAGCTTATGGTCTATGAAAGTGAATAAACCAGTCTCACACATCTTGAAAGAAATATGTCACCATTATTAATGCTTTCCAAATCTTCAATGCAGATAGAATCTTTAATGTATTGTTTTGCATTGGGAGTAAAGTGTATTATGACTTTAATAAGCTCTTGGCTATTATTTTTTAAAATTCCTAGCAGGTTTATAGTGTTCTAGTTACATTTTACCCAGAAAATCAGCTTTCATGAGAAGAAAATGCTAAGACCATACCAAATGTTCCACAGATTCAAGTCTGATATGAGTAAATTCCGAACGGGAGAATTGGCTGCACACGTCACCCATGTGGGATTAGGAGGAATTGTCCCTACGTCCCCGTCCCTCGCCCAATATAAATAGAGGCATCTTTCTGATCAGTTTGAAAATCAGCCATATCAAGAGGTTTTTACAGTAGTGAAGCAATATTTATTTGAAATACAGACTGCCTATGAAACAGCTAAAATTATTTGTCTACTGGAAACAAGATCGATACAGAATAATAGCATACTATGAGGGACTTTGAATCTAGAGAGTGTTTTATTTTATCTTGGGTACAGTCTACTGTGCCAGGAGGATTTCTGATGAGAAAAATAGTGCATTTCGGAAGGAAAAAAAAAAACTATTATGGATAAGAGTTCAAATTGTTGTGACAGAAGAGTCTATAAACATAGTATATTTTGATTCTAGCAAATCATTCTTGCTATGTCCTTAGGGACATGAACAATAGAGGACCTTCTCATATGGCTAGTAAGACAATTAGAAAATTATATATTATATACGATACATAATGACATACAATTGAATTATGTATCATAATTGATTCCTGGTACAGATTAGCTACTTTACAAGTGATAGTTGCTATTAGTAACTTTATATTAGCCATCAAAAGTGAAGTATGGGCTGGGGCGAATGTCTAGTTACATTTTGCCCAGCAGTTCAGGAGGCTGAGGCAGGAGAATTGTGAGTTCAAAGCCAGCCTCAGCAACTTAGCAAAGCACTAAGCAACTTGGTGAGACAATGTATCAAAATTTAAAAGGGTTGGTGGCGGGGGGGCGGGGTTTGGGGATGTGGCTCAGTGGCTAAGTGGCCCTGAGTTCAATCCCTGGTTAAAAAAATAAATAAAATGAAGTACTAACTGAAGAATTATGGTATATAAATTGAGTTTAGTGCATCCAGTTACCATCTAGAGGGAAGAACTAGGGCTTAGCAATCCCTCATTGAGGAGCTAAACAGGGAGGAGGAGAAGGAGAATATCTGAGGCTGGATCCCTTGAACACTGAGCAGTGGGATAAGGATCAGGAGAGTAACCAGCCTGGGGTGGTTGCTCCTGGTCAAAACACTGTCGAGCAGCCATGGTTGCGGGGAGATGAGAGGCAGAGAGTGAGATTACAGGGCTCACAGAGAAACTTTTGGGAGTGGTGAACATGTTCATTATCTTGATTAGGGTGATGGCTTCATGTGGCATATGTTTGTCAGAACTCATCAAATTGTATAATTTACTCATGTGCAATTCATTGTACACCACTCACACCTCCATAAAGAGAAGATAGGAGAGAAGGGAAATGAAGACAGATACAGTCAAGCCATGTCAGAAATGACAGAGGAGCTAATATTTGGTCAGGAACCTTGGGGGTCAAGTCTCAATGTGAGGCTGGAGTTACCAGATGCATGCAGATGTAAAGACGTGGACATGGCTTGGAGTTCTCTGATGTGAAGTTAAAATCTGAGGGGTACATTGGGCAAACAAGATGGCGCATCTCTGCCAGTTGGCGCAGCCCAGTGCTATTTCCTTGCATGTTGCTCAAAGCCCCTCCAAACTTTCAAAGGGCTTCAGTCAGATCCAGGCAATGGGGCTTATCCAGCGCCATATTCTAGTGCATTATCAGGATTGGCTATTTTGAGAGGTGATATGCTCCAAATTGTGAAAATGTTGACGTCAATGTTGTCTGAGAAGGTGTACCAAACCTCACTGCCTAATCACCTAGGAAGATGGTTAAAATACTGGCCTTGACCCATCATCACCACCACTAGGGCCCCAGAACTACTGGATCAGAATCTCCAAGGGTGGTGACTGGACATCTGTACTTCTCTCAACTCCCTACACAATTCTGGGACTGCCCAATTTTGGGATTTGCTGCTACAGAAGCAGACTTCATTATTGCTGCATTTTCTTATAAATTTCTATGATTCGATGAATGCCCTGGACATTTGGAATATTCATTTGTGTCCTATACAAGGCCTCTGAGCCAGACTTGCTTCTTCCCAGACAAGAGGGCGGGATGATTGCACTGAGGACTCCCTCCACATTGAACAAGCCTCCGAGAGGGAAGGGTGTCTACCTGCCTCCCCCAACACATTCTTATTCCTTTTGTGGAACATCTTGCCTTCCCGATGGGATTACGAACCAATGGAAATGGAGCACAGGGATTCTGCGTTACCTCTTTTTGATGTTTTGCTCTCTTCTGAATGTTCAAAAAATTCAAATTGTGGCTATTCAAATATCAAAGGTTCAGGACAAATAACACAGGAGGAACCAAGTGACCAAGGGGACACAGAGAGGGAGGGAGGGAGGAAAGGAGAAAGGCTAGAGGGTGATCTGCAAGCTTATCTTAGAGGTGAGTAGCACATGAGTGGTTGGGGCTTTGACGGTGGAGGCAGATGGCCTGAGTTCAAATTCTGCCTAAGTCCCCAGCTCATTGGTCACTCTGAAAAAACTGCCTAAGACCTCACTCATTGGCACCTACTACAGATTGCTGAGAGCATTAAGTGGGTTTGGGTCTCTGAAAGGGGATAGAATAATTGTTGACAAATTATGGCTTGTGGATCAGTATGATTGGATGCCTGCTTTTTATAAATAAAGTTTTTGGAACTGGCCATACCCATTCAGTTATGTATCTCCTACAGTGGGTTTTCCCTTGCCACAGCAGAGGCAGCAAGTGCCACAGAGCTTGCACGCCCTTGCAAAGCTTGAAATAGTTGCTGGGTGGCCCTTTGGAGAAAAAGTTTGCCAACTGGCTCCTGACTTAGAACACAAAAACTCCATTCTTTAATCCCAAAAGAAGACTCATACATACGTTCTTTTTTTTCTTCTTCAAAGTGGTCCCTAATTCCTGCAGTGAGATCTTAGTGCCTCCTTTCCACTGTTGCCGCAGTCCAGCTGCAGCAGATGGTGGCCCGTAACGGGGAGCCCCGGGACACTCAGGGGTAAGTGACGAAAAAAAGCTGCCCGTCCATAGATAGGACGGGAGCAAATCTGCTTGTCCCTAGATAGGGCGAGAGGAAAAATGGCAATTTTGAGAAAATGGAGAAGATTGATACAGTATGTTTGTGTCTTGTTTTGTCTCAGTGTATTGTATTGTCTTTGTGATGAGAATATGGAAGGGGTGAGAAGTAAATTACTAAGGGAAGAAGGCACCCCAGTGGAACCAAGAATAGTTAGGGCATGTGTTGATGGAAGCCCAGGAACTCTAGTCAGAAAGAAAAAGAAAGTTCAGAAAAAGAAGGATTATCAGGAAAAAAGTTGCAGCAAAAGGCTATTACTGAATACTTTTCGTTACCGGAGGGTGCGTGAATCGGTGCAGCGGCTGCCATGTGCAGGAGCGAATCATGGCGCAGCAAGGACTTTCCAAGCAGCAGCAGCTGGCTCTTCCACTGCCGAGCCCAAATCTAGACCTGACCCTGAGGCACAGTCTCGCAGGCTCTTGCTCCCTGTGCCCGGAAGCAGTTTGAGACCGGGACTCTCCCCAGGGCCATCTGGGGCTGCCCGGGACGATACAGCCGGCAGAAGATGCTACCGGCGTCCCTGAAGTTTGATGATTCCAAGGCCAGTAACTACAATGGTTCTCCCACACCTGGAAGCTAATGAGTAATGAGCACTATTAAGGCTTATTTCAAATGTATAAAACCTTGAGATAATGTACTAAATTGTTCAGAAGGTTGTTTTCTTAGTGCCTGCTGAAATACTACAGGATTTTCTTTAGCATCAGTGCGGAGTTCCTGCCTTCATCCCAGTGCCAGTGAAGACGAAGGTGGAAGAATTTCCAGTGTTGCTGAGAACTGGACTAGACTTTGGATCAAGCTAGCTGCCTGCAGAACTTACCTGGACTGTGAACTTACCTGGACTGTGATTTACCTGGACTGTGAGTTAATCTATCGAGACACTGCTTTACCTGGACTGAGACAACAAACTGTAATCTACAACAAATTGTAACTCAGTATCTTTGCTAACGGTGTCATTGCTGGTATAATTTTTCCAAGGGCTTCTTGCATGGAGCCATCAATTGGCTTGGTATTGTGGCATTTTGTATCCTCCCCTTCTGCTTGTAGCAGATTATTTATGGTGTTTGTGTAGAAACCACTATGGTCGTTATTTAAATTAAACAAAAGGGGGAAATGTTAGAGTCTGTAAACAAGTCTGGATGGCGCCTGGCAAAATGCCAGAGGGAGTGGTTTGTGAAGTAACACCATGGAGCCATTAAGTGTGGAGATTTCTTATTGGTTGACTGCTGTATCTAGTTTATGTAAATTAAGATAAGCTGTGTGGAATGTATATATACTGCCCCTGTCCTACAATAAATGGCTTCCACTCCTGCTGTATCAATGTACACAAGTTGCTCGTCACACCCCCCCACCCACCCCCCACCCACCCCACCCCATCACTGTCATTCAACAACGTCTCAAATCTCTTTCTAGGGCACTTTTTCACTTGGTATTGCCCCAGGGGTTTGGCTTCCTCCATTGGACCCTAAGATCCTCCAGGTTGGAGCTGTGCTGTGTTCATTGCCTTGTGGGACAGGTAGATTCTCTGTCCTCACACCCACCTCTTTATTTCTCTCCTCTTATTTCTCAACTTCTGGGGTTGGGGCAGCCCCCTCTTCATCAGTGATCCTGCAACCTCCAGTGGGCATTCCTTTCCATCCTTGTGAGGCCACTGGCTTCCCTCGGAGGCTTAGGAGTCCATGCCAAGCCATGGGAAGACCTCTGCCCTGGGGCAGATGCTCCCAGTGGGAGCTGAGCATGCGTCCCCCAGCCCTGCGCACCCTTGCATTCCACAGCACCTGTGCTGGCTGCATTCTTACCATGCTTCAGGGGCAGCTGCAGCTGCTCCTGCCTCTCAGAGCATTTTCACTACAAAATGGGCTGGGTTTATCTGTTGCATCTGCAAAGCCAGCCCCTTGACATTTCTGACCAGGAACATTGGAGCT
Organism: Marmota monax; assembly: GCF_021218885.2. NCBI lineage: Eukaryota > Metazoa > Chordata > Mammalia > Rodentia > Sciuridae > Marmota > Marmota monax. Next base: position 38,987,672 of record NW_026693571.1, read on the forward strand.
GAACTGTGAATGAGCACAGTGACCTTGGGCACTCCCTGATCTTCAACCTCTTCCTCCCTAAAAGAGGGCTAGATGGTCACAAGCCCCTCTAACCCTAACATCAAGGGTCTCTATAAACTCACATGAACCCTCAATGCCAGACATTTCTTGAAATGGGGTTAGCAGTTGGCTTGGGCGTTGACCTGCTGGTGGTGCAGGTTGCTGACCCCACCACCTGTGATGTCCTCTGTCTGCAGGATGCTGACCCCTTGCCCTCCCGCTGACCATCTCTTGCCTAAATCCTCAACACTCAAGTAAAATTCCTCAACCAGCTCTGAGTAGCCTGAGCTTTCCCCAGGCTCCTTAGAGTTCAAAGATGAAGTCAATGTTTGCCTCCAAGTAGGAATTCATTAGCTGCTATTGCCAATCAGACCTGTTTTCTCTGAGCAGAAACAGACTCCCTGGATCTTTGTAGGTCATCAGGTCAACAGCTTAACATGCAGAATCTTCAACTGCCAGTGGTCTCATCTACTAGGACTGGCAGGTACACAGAAGCTTCTCCTTCTGGCTCAGGGATTGACTTTCCATCAGGGACTGGCTGAAAAGTACCTGCTGTCTTGCCAGTGAGACCTAGGTCCCCTGCAACGTGAGGCTGCAAATCTGAGATGGAGCTAGAAACTTGACTGTCTCTCTTGGGCATCTGGTACATTCACTCACTCTCCTGCTTGCTTTAAAAGAAGGGCTTTTTTTTTTTCCTTATGCCATTTTTATTCCCATAGGAATCAGTAAGTAGAAAGGTATTTGTAAAGTAATGGGTAAAAATGATTACTGGGTTTTTAAAATGCTCTTTCTGATGTTCCAATTTTTATTTAACTCAACAGTGACAGTTACACTGACAGCCACACTTACTCATGATCCAGAGAAATCTTCTTTGCTTAATACTGCATTAAGCACTATTGCAAAGTAACATCCCTCAGATAGCTTCCTCCATCACACTCAAGGCCACCTCCACAGGGAATGACAATGTTCTAGCAGAGTCGGCTTTGATGATAGAATTCCACTTGGGGCACAGAAATGTCTCAGGATTGGCATAGGAATCTGCCTTCCTCAGATAAATGGGCCTAACGATGACAGGACCATCTTCCCCAGGCCGGCTGCGGCATCGCACATTCCAGAAGCAGACTTTATTCTGTTTGGGGAAAGGCCACTGAATGAGCCCTTTTTAATTAAAAACCCCCAAACCTTACTTATTAAGACTTTTGGCACATGCTGACAGTTGAATTTTTCCTGCATGGTCCTTTTGGGAGCTACCTAGATGTCTTTGGCAGAGAAATGACATATAAATAACATTTAGGATTATTATTATTAGGCTGGGTTCTCCTCCTGGGTAACTCTGGGAATTCTAATGCTCAGACTTGCTTGTTATAAATATGATATCTTCACCTTCCTCCAAGCTCATGGGGGTCGAGGTTGGGGAGATCTGCGTGGAGTTAGAAGAGGGTGGTGTTCGGAAGGTGCATTAATTGAAGACAGTTTGAAAATTATTCTGCACATAATTAGATAAGTTATAACGTCCTATTCCCTTATTTGGGGTAATTCACTTGTTCCCATGTCTCCAGGGATGTAAATAGCAGGCAGGCTTTCTAAACATGTCAGGAATGGAAAACAGACAGATTCAGCCCAAGAGATGATGAGATCATAGGACAAATGACACTGGCCTGGCCCCAGAGTAAGAAAGCAGCACCCATCCCAGGAGGCCATCTGCTACTGAATGGGACAACTGCAGAGGGCAGAGGGCAGGGCTGGTGAAGTATTCCCAAATTTTAAGAGAAGAGTTTCTGTTAGGAGTGCTGGTGCCACATCCCTAGCTGATCACCCTTCACCCAGCTACCATGTGACCCTCACCATGAGACAGTGACTCTTCCCTGTGACAAAGAGACAAGACAAGGTCTCTGCACTCACAAAGCCCAAATTCAAGGGTGGGCGAGGGAGGAAGAGCCATCAGAAATAAGCAAATAAACAAACATACAAACAAACACATAGGACAAATTCAGAGAGGTAAAAGTGATACGAAGTCAACAAAACAGATCCATGATGGGACAAGACTGGGGACAGATAGGTCCCGGGCCCTAGACAGTGCAGACCCAGTGAGCAGGGAGGCTTCTCATAGATGTTACCTTTGAGCTGAGACCTGACTTCAAAGCTTTCTAAGCAGAAAGATGAGCAAGTGCAAATACCCCAGGGCAAGAATATGCTTGGCATGTTCCAGGAAAAGAAAGAAGTCTCCAGGGAGCAGAGGGAGAGAACTGACAAATCACCTTGGAGGCCACAGTGAAAAGTTCAGATTTCGTTCAGTTACATCAGGAGCCATTCGAGGGTGCCAAAGAGACTACTGGTTATCCTCTATGTCCATTCTCTTCTGTTTTGAGTCCAAGAATCTCTTGAGTTGTAGCCAACAAATGCCCACCCAATAGAGAACACATTCTCCAGTCTTCTCTGTGTATATGTGTGGCCCTGTGATGAAGCTCTTGTCAATTAGATGTGAGAGGAGGTGACATGTGCAAGTTCTGGGCCTTGCTCTTAAAGTAATTTGGCCTGTGTTGTCCTTTTTTTCTGTTCCCCATCCCTGAGACTAGAGTGTGAACATGGCTAGAGAGACAGCTTTGACTTTGCCCAGAGTGTAGAGCAACCCTTACGATAGGGTGAGCACGGGGATAGAAGGAATCTGGGTCCTTGCATGACTGCAGCTTGGCTACCCATGTGCTCTGAAGCACGTGCCTCCCTTCGCTTGAGCCATGCATTTGGGGTTTCTTTGTTATCTCAGCTTAGCCTGCATCCTAATACACCATGGTTCAATCAGGAAAATGGCATTATCGGTTGTACACATCAAAGAGATCAATTTAGCTGCCATGTGGATAAAGTATTGGAAAGGGAGAGAAAGCAAATAGTAAGTGCAGGGAGACCAGAGACTAGGTAGGAGGACTTTGCAATAATCCAAGCCAGCCGAGGTGGTGCACACATGTAATTCCAGCAGCTCAGGAGGCTGAGGCAGGAGGATAGCAAACTCAAAGCCAGCCCCAGCAAAAGTGGGGCGCTAAGCAACTCAGTGAGACCCTGTCTCTAAATAAAATACAAATCAGGGCTGGGGATGTAGCTCAGTGGCTGAATGCCCCTGAGTTCAATCCTTGGTACCAAAAAAAAAAAAAAGATAATTGGGTAGTAACTCTGCTCAGAAAGAGAAGTTAAAAGATTCAAGAAAGGTTTTGGAAATAGGACCCAAAAGATTTGGGGATGGATTAGATAATTGGGAGGGAAGTTGAGAAAACAATAATCAATGTAACTGCTAATCTGGGATCTTTTTGTGATTTTCCAAAACATCTAAATGGACCCGAGGAAGTGACCCTATAAAAGGGACATTGGAGCATCCCTGACATAGGAACTACACTCAGGAGACAGCAATCTTTGAGATGATCCATAACACCATTGTCGAATAATCTTCTGTAGAGACACAGGTCTCGTGCCCCACATTTGAGTTGAAATGTTGCATATAGTAGAAACCAATTCTGGCTAGTTTAAGACACACAAACAAGTTTCCAGAAGGATGATCACATAGTTTACAGAAGCCAAGTACAGCCAATATTCTTTCCTCTTTATCCCTAAACAGACTATTTCTTTTTTCACTTTTCCACACAAATGACAAAGAATGGGGTCTCCATGGCTTCTGGGTTTATATTACTTCTAGCAAACAAACCATGCAAATCTATATAGTCTCAAGTCCTAATTCTAAATCCTTGGAAATGAGAATTTAACTAGCTCTTCTTGGGTCAGGGGTCCCACCAGCTACAACCAGGAAGACAGGGCCAAATAGTACGAACTTGGCTGTCTCTGCAGCGACAAGGGCTGGTCAGAGAGAAAGGGGTCCAGCGGGAACTTGGGGGGTGCCTCCCCCAAGAGTGCCTTTCTTACAAGGTCCAGATTGAATATAAATGCCAATTTCATGAAGATGCAGCATTCCAGAGCTCAAATGGCCCTTTAGAGTATTTATCTCTAGCACAGAGCTAAAGGGAAGTCATCTGGAGCTGATAAATGTCTTTCTTGTTTTTAAAGATATCTTGCACACAAGATTTCACAGTTTGCCTCGGGGACCTTTGGTGGGGACTAGAATTCTCACAAACACTCTCTGCTTGTTTCTCACCTTTGTGCTTGCTACAGCATTTGAAAGCTTTTCTCGCTGTCTCCTCATTAAAGAGAAGGGGACAGATGGCCACTCATTAGAACAACCTTCCTCAATGCTACACCTCCTGTAAAGCTGGCCCTGAGTCGACATGGCATTCTGTAGAGGACTAACCTAGCTGTGACCCTGCAGCCTCAGAGATTTGTCTAAGGTCCTGAACAATTCAGGGGGCTGTGGATCTTAGATTTGTTTATTTTTTCCAGAAGCCTCTTTTCTGCAAATCAGTGATCCCATCTTCCCCTTTCCCTCGCCACCCTCAAACACTCATTCCTTATTCTCATCCAGGGCTCCCTCTCCCCACTTCTCTGAATAAAGTTTAAAATTGAGCTATAAGAATGGATATAGCTGCTCTTTATCTGTCAGAGAAAGATTAGCTAAGGATAGTTATGGGCCCCAGGCAAAGATAGGGATGCAGTCTGCCTCTTAAAGGCTTGATTGGGAGGGTTTTATTGTTATTATAAAGATGCACTTTCTTTTAAAAGTTTAGAGCTAGATTTCTTTTCTACTTTTAGTCACAGGAGGTCATGTATTTTTTTTATTAGACATTTTTTAGTTTTAAGGCAGAGAGTCAACAGCATGCATAGTAAGGACTGTGGGGACTGAGTGAGGCCTCAGAAGAAAGCTTTACCTCCATCTACGGGGTGGGGGACTCGGCGTTGTGAATTTTGTGCCCCTTGGTGATATGTGAGGGTCACAACCCTTCCGCCACAGAGGCAGCCCGAGCAGGGGTGGAAATGCACTTTTTCCAAACGGCAAAGCGATGAAAAAAAATGACCTTTTGATATCCTTCCTATCTCATGATTCCTTTGACTCTTTTATTATGCAACTAATGATTATGATCAAATAGATATTATGTATAAGAAGTGCTCTAAAAATATAATCTCATTATTTTTATGGGTTTTAAATTTTCATGCCAGAGCTTCTGTTCATGGTATTCATAACCAGTTACCATCATCTCTACTGTCACTAAACCAATAACTATCACAAGTCCCTGTTTTTTTCCCCCTCATTATTTTATTGTGGTAATATATATGCAACATAAAATTTACCAATCTAAATTTTTTAATAGTTGTACACTTCAGTGGCATTAAGTACTTTCAGAGTGTTGTGTAACCATCACTATTATCTATTTCCAGAACTTTTTAATCATCCTGGAGACTCTAGATCCATTAAACAAGGACACCCCATTCCCCCTACCCCTGGGTAACCCTCTACTTTCTGTCCCTGTGAATTTTCCTGTTCTAGGTGCCCCCATATAAACAAAGCCCCTGATTTTCATTCCACCCACCAAATCAAACACCTTGCCTTACCCCCTACCACACAGAGACTCAGACCACCAAGCCTCCCCACCTCAGGCAGAGTCCAGAGGTGACCCGTTCTAACTTGTTGCCTTTCAGTTAGAAGACCTTACTCTGCACATCGTCTTATTTCGTCCATACACAGCCTTGAAAGCTACATTTTCTTCCCTCTACCATTGAGGAAAATCAAGCTCCCACAGATGAGATCATAATGAGAGTAAGTGGCAAGGCCAGGGTTCAGCTCGGTTCATCTGAACACCTTTCCTGCTCTTAACCATTGTACCATCCTTCCTGCTCCTGTGACTAAACATTTGTCATCTGACAGCCCTGGGAAATGCATAATGGCTGATTTATGCCATTGTGATTCTTGCCAGATTTTTGCCAAGGCTTAAAATCATGACCTATGTGTTGTCTTATTTGCACACAAAACTCCAAATTGGAAGAAATGTTATCCATGTAGCTGGTGCCTGCACTTTACTGAGAGACCATATAGTACAGTGGTAAAGCACCCAGGTTCTGGAACCAGGCTGATCTTGGCCAACTGACTTCATCTTCATGATTCTGTTTCTACTTCTGTAAAGCTGAGATGTTATTGATGATAATGATGATGCCAATCTCATTGACTTCTTGTGAAAGTCAAATAAATTAATGCACATAATATACTAAGAACAAGCCTAGTGCTTGGAAAACATGATGTGGTGATGTTCATATGACGGCAACCCATCTCTGTGGTGAAATGATTCCTATATCTCTCAGGTCATAGTTCCTCGTTGAGTTCTGTCTCTCTGTACCAGATTGGATACTTTCTGATGCAGGAATCCAAAACATGTCTCCAAAGGGCTTAAGTTAGAATAAAATATGTGGAAATGGCCAGAGTCTAGGGGCAGAGCAGATTCCAGCAGTGACAGCTGCCATTGCCCTCTGTTAATTCCGTTGGCAGTAGGTTTCCAGTGGCAACCAGAGCTTTGGGTTTCCCCTTCAGGTCTAGAAGAAGAGGAGTGAATAAGCTCCTCCATGTGATGGTCAGGCCTTCTCACACCCACCTGTGAGCCACTAGCACTTGCCAAGGGAGTCTGCTTTGAGGGGTTAGAGTGGAATGGATGTCTATAGAAAACCAATAGTACCAGGAGGCGGGACCCTCAGCAATCGCTTCAAATCTCTATGCCCCTAAAATGCCACACACGAGCTTAGCAGATCATTTCAGAAGTTTCACAATCCCCAGATGAAGACTATGGGAGACATTCTGATTGTGACCATAGACAGAGCCGGACTTTGAGGAGTTCAGCATATGAGACAATACACTGTTTTGACTCTTCTTAGAGCCACTGCTACTGATTACACATCAGAATTATTGTTCTTTGTTTTTTGGATTTTCCCCAATCAGTAATAACGTTAGAGGGGAAAATGTGCTTCTCCTAAGCAACTCGTTCCATTCTATTTTATGGACAATGTAAAACACATATTTTTACCATGTTTTGCTCTTTCCCTTAGGCCTCTAAGAATCTTAGGTTTATGACTTACCTCAAAGAAAAAAAATGGAATTATTTTTTCTGTGCTAACTCTGTATCTTGATTATTCTTTTCCTGTCAATAGCTTCCCTTCCTCTGAACTCAATTAATTTTTTGTATTGTATGTAGGTTTTTATCTGAAGGAACAGGTAGTAATAAATAAATACATTTAAATAACGCAATATATGGAAAAAATATGTATACTCAATGTCAAACCCAGCATTATTACTAGTTAGTTTTAAAAGTGAACAAAAATAAATGTTCAGTGAAGGAATATTTATAAAGTTAAGTATATTTCAATTTAAAATTATGCTTACAAAGAGTTTGTAACAGAAGAGAAAGATACTTCAGTATGAGAAATATAGTCGTTTACAGTAAAACCCCAATAAAACAGATTAGTATCAGCTAAAGAGAGGATTACAAAAGAAAAACAAGTAAGAAAGTCATGGGGGATAGTAGAGGATAGGAAAGGCAGCAGAACACAACAGACACTAGTATGGCAATATGTAAATCAATGGATGTGTAACTGATGTGATTCTGCAATCTGTATAAGGGGTAAAAATGGGAGCTCATAACCCACTTGAATCAAAGTGTGAAATATGATATATCAAGAACTATGTAATGTTTTGAACAGCCAACAATAAAAAATTAAAAAAAAAATAAGAAAGTCACGTAGAATACAATGCAGAATAATAAAGACATAAAAACAATTCAGAAAATTTAAGACTGTGGAGGATAGTGAAGAAGGTATATAAAAAGGAACAACAAATAGATGAATAGCTCATATGAAAAACAGTTCAAATACAGTGGAATGATATCGTCAAAGTATTCAGGAAATACAATGGTCAACAGAAACCAAGCACCTTGAGAAACCATCACTCAAGAGACCAAAACAAAGAGAAGGCAAAGAGTTTATCGCTCACAGCCCCTTGCTAAAAGAGCTACTGAGAGTTACTTAGAGAAAAGCTAAGAAAAAATTAATAAGTTGAAAATAAAAGTATCAAAAAGACAACAAAAAGGAAAGAAAGAGGTTGAACTTGGAAAATAGAAGTGGAACACATACAGAATTATTGGGCAAACAAATTGGTAAATGTGAGAGTAACTCTAAATAAGCAACCACCAGAGAAACTATAGAAAAACAAAACTCCTCTACAGGAAAAAATGACTAATGTATCAGTCATTAGATAAAAATATTAGGCAATGGCTTGGATGACAGCAGCATCGAAACACTCTAAGGCAAAGGACTGTTTTGAAGAATATCGACCTGTTTGTTGATTTAATATTCCATTTCTTAAAAACATAAGCTAAAAATTCAAGAGTACCACTAAAGCCACAGAAATGAATGCATGCTTATAACTAAAAAATATTCAAAATAAATGTAAGTATCACATTCACCCATTAAAAGAGATTACCAAGTTTCTTTTGATATGCCTTATCTTCCTAGTGAATTTTTTTTCCATCGTTATTTCGTAGTTATTTTTATTCCTACAAATATTTTTTGCAATAAAACTTGCTTCTCTGATATAAATATAACTTTCAGTATCTTGAGTTAACCATTCTTGACATTTTAGACTGTTTCCTAACAGCCTTTAGAAATTATATAAACATGTTTACTTTTTCCAGAAAAGTTTTTATTTAGCAGGATGTCCATTTTAGTACACGTGCACTATTAATCTCATATCCCTTACTTTTTGGTCTCTATACTTTCTCCAATAATGATGCTTATCCTAATTAATATTAATTTGTATTCATATTATCCATATTAGTGTAAATTTATTTCCTAAACCTAGGCAATATGCTTCAAAATTAGGATGTTCTCAATAGACTTGGGTAGAAGTTCTTCGTCCAGTTTAGCAAAGTATTTTCCATTTGTAGTAGGTGAATAGTTTTTGTTATGAATGACTCTTGTTTAAAATATTAGAAGCTTTACAAGATACCTGTCCTTTGTCCCGAGTCCTATTTAACTTTGTTCTATGGGAAATGTCATCGAACAGTATTAAGACAAGAAAAGGGAAATCAGAGGTAAAAGGATTTAAAAGGAAGAGATAACCTTGTCATTAGTCACAAGTAATATGGCTGTTTTGTGGGTGTGGGTTTTCTGGGTTTGTTTTATTTTTTTCAGTGCTGGGAACTAAACCCAGGGCCTTGCACACACTAGCAAGCGCTCTACCACTGAGCTATACCCCTAGCCCAATTCAATTTTTTGAGGTAGAAAATTATCATATGAACTATCAGAATTATTAGAGAATTTGGCAATTATGTACAACAAACCCACAGACACAAATTAGCATGTCCTCATAGATATTACCCATGTCTAGAGGATAAATCATGTGACATTGTTAGAACAGGCCTATAAATCAAAGGTGGTCGGTATGCTATTTACTATTATTTACATACTAACATGGACAACTTCATAAGCCAAAGCTTTTCTGGGGAAAAAAAATAACATATGGTGTATAATTTCTAAAGGCCATTAGGGAACATTTCAAAAATGTAAAGAGTGGCTGACACCAGGGAGTAGAACTTTTGTAGATGGCTCTTAATTTTCATCTCTATAATTACCTGTTTACCAAAATTTGTATGACAAACATGTACTGTTTTATAATTAAGGGGAAAAAATTAAGTTATAAAAGAAAACTTTGGAACCATTCCCATACAACATCTATGGCTTATCCTCCCACTTCCTGAGGAAGCTCCCTAACTAGCCAGGATTCTTGCCATTCAAACTGTGTCCTACCTTATTAGTTCCATTGTACTTTAATTTTCAATGAAAAAAAAATTATTTTCTCTGTTTCTTTGTAGTTTATGCCTTAATTTCTCTCTACTCTATTTCCTATAATTATATTATCAAGTTATGTGATCAACATTGGCCCAAAGAGTTTAGCTCAAAATAATACCATTACCCAGTATGTCCAGTATCTCACACTCTTGAAGGAAAACATGGCGGCTGAACCGGAAGCCGGGTCTTCCTTTAATATACAGTGCAGGCAATTGCTGGGGTGGGAAAGTGTCCCTGTGTCTAAAATTCCACCATTAAAACCATTAGGTTAACTATTACCCTCTTTGGGTTCCTTTTTAAAGAATTTTTGTTGTTGTTCTGTTTGGGTTCTGGGAATTGAACCCAGGGCCTTGCACCTGCTAGGCAAGTACTCTATCACTCAGCTACATCCAGCCTCAAGATTTAATTCTCCTGGGAAGGAGCAAGACATTCAGCAGTTCTGCTTAAGTTTTTTCCTCAAATAAATGGAAAGAAGTAGACATGGAGAAAGGAAAAATAGAGTTTCTCAAAATTTGGATGAGAATTTTAGTGAATTCCCATCTCTTCTTGTGTCGAGGGAAAATCTTGGGAAGAGGAAGAAGGAGATTGGCTCTCCAAAGCTGACCTTTTTCATTGCATGAGCGTGTGGCTTTCCATTGAGACAGAGGTTTTCGGATTAGTCAGCTAGAGTCTGTTCTGCAGAAACTCTATGATCCAAGTTTTCAGAATTTGGACAAATCCTCCCAGTCTTACATCCAAGAATTGGCTCAGGAAAGTGAGTGAGAAACCCATCAGGAAGCCTCTTTATATAAGTAGAAGTTGCTAGAACAGGGGAAGTCCCCTGCTTACCCTCACAGCAGAACAAGGGGTCCATGCTGAGGGCAGCAAAAGGCCCAGGCTGGCACCCCCAGGATCCAATGTCATAGAGGAGTCTGAGCTGTGTGCAGGGTGACTTCCAGCTCTCATCTGTAACTCTAAACCCTGCAACCTGGGCTGACACGGTCTCTTTCTCATCTGCTGTAGGTTTATTAGCTATAGATTCCCATACACAGGTATAGAGAGGACAGGAAATCCCAGAAACTGAGCAAAGTCTGGGCATATTAAGTAATATAAATTTTTTCAGGCTCCCCAGAAGTGTAAGAGAGTTGGAGGTTTCGTTGGTCACACAGTCATTCATTGAACAACCCTGGAGCCTGGCCCTCTGCACTAAGGCCCCTGCTAGACCTTCAAGGTTGAGGGTGAATATGGAAAAATCCCTGTTCTGAGACTTTAGTATCTAGAAGGCAGAGATAAAGCAATAGGCAAATAACCATAAAACAGAACAGTATAATAAAAAGTAGGAGTTCCAAACCAACTAGGAAGCCAAGGGCTAGGGTTGGCAGGTGGATTGGTTTCCTGTATACAACACTTCCTAGCAATGAGATTTTGGGAAATAATACAAGGGCCAGCATTTACAGAGTACGTTCCATATGCCATGCCTTGTGAAAAGTTCTCAAACAGGCAAAATCTTGTGTTATCTACCTAATAACCCTAGGAGGTCCTTCTCCTTTTGACAGAGTAGGACACAGGACTAGAAGCACACCCTGAGATGGAGTTGAAGGTACAAGGTGTTTATTGAGGATCCACACCTGTGAAGGGAGGGAGACGATGCCACATTGGTCAGGAAGAAATTGAACTTTGATGAAGATCAAATCAAGCTCCAAGTCTCCAAAGCTCAGGAACTTAAGCATCGCCGGGTGGAATGTTCCACATTGGGCCTCTCTGTGCCCACCTCACTTAGTCACTGGTTTTTGCCTTCAGCAAGCCAGCTCTCTGCAGCTGAGGACACCTACAGGAGCTGACAGCTGGAGGGGTCATTTCCGTATGACTACCACAATAACCTACCCTGCCAAACTTTGAGGATTACTGGAAATCACTTTTGTGAGGTAGTTGGTACAGAGTAGTTGCTCATTAAATTGTAGCTATTTCTATTCAACACGGAACCTGGGCAAGAAAATAAATGTTGTGGTAACTCCCAGAAGATAGGACTCAAGGAAAATGTCATGCACAGTTGATTGGACCTTACAATTCTTTCTCCCCTCTCCTGTCCTTCACCCACGGATGCTGAGGCTCACCCCAGCTATCGTATAGCATAGTGGTAGAGTATGGCCCAAGAAACTTCCAGTCAACAGATGTGGGTGTCACTGTGAGAGAAAATAAGGTCCAGCTATGGCGAGGTTCATACGGGATTGTTAGGTGAACTGTGTTCTCTGAGCATTTAGCAGAGACGTTACATAAAGGATGGTGTTAATGAGAAAGTGCCTTGGGAGAGGGGCATGTCACTTGTTCTTCACCGGCAGGGAAGTGAGGAGGTGGTTGCAGCCCTTGAAGCTGAGCCCTGCAGGAGCCACGGCAGAGGAGAATCTGTGTGGACTTCAAGGTCAAGCTGGGTGGAACACTGATGGAACTGGAGTCATAAGTGAGCCCACGCTTTCCAATGACTCACAGCCAGATCTGTTCTTAAAATACAAAAATGGCAACGGAGAAGATGAGCCACAGGCCTGGGGAACATGCGTCCCGCAGCCACAGAAGGGAACAGGCTGCTCAACGCGGTCTTCGTCCTGTCTGTCAATGGGAGTTCATCGCCTGATACGTGTAACATCTGGGAGCCACTGTTAATCTGCCTGTTATACTGAACGAGGTAAAAGAACGAGGGCCAAACCATGGCCTATTTTTATGTTCTTTTCTGCGTGTTTGTGAAGCACTTTCAAAGCATTTTCCACTCAGGCCTCTAATGTTTTTTCTGCTTCTCTCTCCCTGAGGCCTCCATCCGCTGGGTATCCTCAGTTCCTCCCTGTTGCTGGTCCCTGCTACCTCTCTGAGCAGCTTTGGAACCTATCTCTGCCCAACTCTGCACACAGGTGACCTACCCCTCAGCCTCTCCTTCCATCGCCTTCGTGACACCTTTAATCATGGACTCCTCCGCCACCATTCAACAAAAAGCCCTCGTGACAGACACCCCAGAGGACAAACCCTCAGCACTCTCTGCAAGGCTGTTCTGAAGCACCTGCATCTCACGGCCCCTCCCCTTTAGGAACTTTCCCTGATTCTCTTACAACACTAGGGACAGCAAATAGGCTTAACATCAAGGGCTCGCTCCTACCCACTGGCAATGGCCGCCTGGATTGTTGCATTGAGAGATGGAACCCTAGTTCCATCTAGGGTGCCATGATTGATTAACATGCCCATCACAGGCACAGAAAGGGGGAAGTAATGAAAGTAATATATATTTATGCAATAATCTTCCCGTGCCTCACAATCTTTTTTCCCTAATTTCTCTTTGGTTTCTCCTCTTCCTTTGCTATTTGGACGTGTGACTTCTTTTTTTGTTTTTGTTTTTTGTTTTGTTTCGGGGGCACTTGACCACTGAGTCACATCCCCAGTCCCTGTTTTGTATTTTATTTAGAGACAAGGTCTCACTGAGTTGCTTAGTGTCTCGCTTTTGCTGAGGCTGGCTTTGAACTCATGATCCTTCTGCCTCAGCCTCTTGAGCCACTGGGATTACAGGTGCCACCGCGTGGTGGCAAGTCATGTGCCACCACGCCCAGTGCACATGACTTCTTGATCCTTCCTGGGGTCTACCTCCATTGCAGGTTTCATGGGGTGGCTGAGAGATTAAATGAGACAATACATGGAAGGCCCTTAAACACATTGAATTCTAATCCATAGCAATCATTATCATCATCCTTGCTTTCTCCGATCATCTCCACAGATTGATTTCATTAGGTATCGTGTGTCCTTTCTTTCTGCAGCTTGATTCCCAAGTCTATTTCTCCAGCCCCAACAACTCACCGCACTCCAAGAAAAAAAGACAAAGTAGAGAACAGAAGGGAGAAACCCAGGCGGAGGGTAAGCAACAACACAAGCTACAGAGGATGAAAGGAGTTTACTCAAGTAAGTCAGAAAGCTTTGGAGGGAAAAAGGGTTGTTGGAAATTATTCTCGTAGAGCTCTGATCCGCGGAACAGAAGCGCTGCCCTCAAAGTGCTTTGACCTCTGGCTTCACACCGTGGCATCCTGACTGCCTGCTGCCCCGTCTTCTTTCTTATCCGCCACCTTCTTGCCACCTGCTAGGAGTCTCCTTTCAGCGCCTCTCCAAGGGTAGAAAAGGCACGTGAGGAGGAGAAACAGGAACACACAAGTACTAGTAGATCAAACCAGAGAAAAGAGAGAAAAAAATAAAAGAAGAAACAGTCAAAGGGGGAGCCTTCTCCCCCGGAGCCCAGGAGGCCTCTCTCAGCCTCCACCACCCTGCCCTGCCTGTGGCCACGGGGACACCGTGTTGGCCAACCCCTGTGATTGGGCTCCTTCTATCCTGGGGGTGAATTTTGCTTTTCTGTGGAATATCTGTGATCCCGCCATCTCTCCCTAACCCCCACACCCAGGGGCTTCCAGAAGTTTCCTGGTGTCACAGACCAGACTGCTGCTTTGGCCGTCCTTCTCCTCCGCTGCCCAAGATTCTCAGTAAGAAGGGTGTCAGCGTCGCAGGCTCCTCATGCACCACCCCACCTCCGAGGACAGGCTCTCCCCTCCAGGGCCTCCGCAGGAATCTCAGATTCTAGAAAAGGGGGAGAGCCCTCCTCCCAGAAGGCTTAGCATTCGGCTTCAGTGAGTTTCCAGCCACCAGGGCTGGGCTTCCTCTTGCTCAGGACACAGACCCTTTCCACAGAGGACAATTCAGCCCTTCCTTGGTGGTCTGCGGGGCCTCCCTCCTGGGTGTGACAGTGGCCTAGGCCCCACTACCACCTGCCTCTTGGCGATGGGCCTCTCAGATTCATGGCTCAGCCTTAGGGCACTAGCTCATAGGTCAGGGGATGGGTGTGCATTCTGAGTTACCCCAAGTCTAAACCTCTCGGGCCTTCATCCTCCATCAAAGGAAAAAACCCTCCTAAGCATAAGCACATTAGTTGCCTTATTGCATTAAACTGCATTATAAAGAAATCCATTAGCTACCCCGGGCTCTGTGTCCTCCAGGGCCTCCCTTGCACACAGATATTTTATCTTTTTAATGAATAAAACATATGCAGATTGCCTAAAATTAAAAAGTGCGGTGGTAGTGAATAATTCTCCGGAAGGATTCTGAAGCCTGTGTTTTGTAAGGTAAAAGCTTGAAGAGGCTGCTGCAGGGATTCCTGTCTCTGCAGCTCGAGTTGCTCCCTCCCAGGGGCCTTCCCTCCTTCCCAGTGTCTGCCCAGCTTTCCTGCCTCCTCGCCGACCCACAGCCTTGCCCTGGGCAGCAGGTGTTCCTGAAGCTTCTGGTGTGGAAACACTGCATTCCTCCATCCCCTGAATTCTTGTTGCTTCTTGCTCGTCTCTGGGTCCCAGAGACCCCAGCTAAATGAGAAGCTGAGGAGACAAGCCAACTCTGAAAGCTCACACCCAGATTCTGAAAGCACCCAGCTCAGAGCAACCCTGCTCCAAGTCAGCGGACACAGCCGCTTTCCCAGAAGTGTCAAGAGACTGCTAACATGGGCTCTTCCAGCCTTGCCCTTAGAGGAGCCACAAACAAGGACCGGGAAGACACAGAGAGGTGGCGTGGTGAGAAAAAAACGAAGGTCAAGTTCACCGAGCGCTGTATCACTTTGGCGCCCGCAGCCAACCTCCCCGCTTGGTGAGGGGTGGGGAAAGCAGGGAAGAAGCTATAAGGATCCCCCACCCACGAGTTGGCAGGATAAGCAAGGCCAGCGCACCATTTGCAGGGCCCAGTGCAAAATGAAAATGCGAAGGCCCTTTGTTCTTAACACAGAAGAGAAAGTGCTAACATATAAAGAGGAAGGGAGATTTCAATGGGAAATGACTAGCCTGAATTCTACCATTCTGCTTTGTATTGTGCAGTGATACTTTCAAATGCAAATTCAAGAGCACTGAACTGGTATGAAGATCCACTGGCATCACACAATCTGCTACTGGAGTCCTAGGGTGAAGGCTCCGTCCATCTCCAGAGGTCCCCATAGTCCTAGCTGAGCCCCCTGTCCCAATATGCCAAGGAAAGGAAGCTTACTCAGTGTGGCCACAGCAGGAAGAACAGGTACAGGGTACAGTGACCGAAGATGTGTCTTCAAGGGGCTGAAGAAACATGGAGATATTACAGAACAAGGCAAGGATTGGGGCTCGCATGACTGAGGGGTTTTGCATAACTGGCAACAGGTCATCGTGGTCATGTTGGTCATTGTCTCCAGAAGGGGTTCTGTGGAGCTCCGGAAGGCCATCTTGCTCGTGGAGACAACTCAATGCCCACAGTGAGAAGACTGCTCCTGTCTGGGGAGGCAGCCGTGGCTCCACCAGTGGGGTCATTGCCCTACTCAGGTCATTGCCCCACGCATCATGAGGGGATCTGTTGTGGAAGGTGACTATGGCTTGGGGATAGTTTGAGTCCCTGGTCCTAAAGATTCTTAGCCATCACACCTGTGCTTCCTGGAATCCAACTGCAGGAAAAAGTGGCTCAGAAGGAAAAAAAATGTAAAGAGACAAAAGGAGTCAGAGAAGAACAAAATGGAGTTGGTTAGGTCAGTGACCTTCTTCTCTGCTCCTGCAGACATGTTGTCAACTTTTAAATAACAGGGAGATTTTCTAATGATGGTAGGTATTTGGGATAAGCAGGGGGCACTGCAATGCAGAATTTACTTGTCAGGGAAAACCCGAGCACATTCGAAGAGGTTGAGGCAAGAGGGGGAACATTAAAGGCAAATGAGGACAATGACCAAGTTTTTCTGATCCTTGGCTGCAGGATCCAAAACAAGGGTGGCATCGGTCCATGACTGAACCAGCAGTTGTTTGGCAAATGCTCTTACAGCAGTGTGTGTGTGTGTGTGTGTGTATGTGTGTGTGTGCGCGCACGCGTGCGCACATGCAAGGTTGCAGGGGTCTTCCTATAAGACTGTGGTTCTGCAGTCCTTTGGGTTGGTTTTTGTTAAGAGGCAAACGTGCATGAGAGCCCCCCTTTATGACCTCCAGGGTTTATTTGCTTATTTGTGTTTTTGTAGTCGTTAGGGCTTGACACAAGCAGCTCCATTTTAATTCTAACCACTTTCACAGTATGCATCTCATTCTTTCCAGAACAGTGAAGATGCTGCACAAAACAGCTCACCTGTCTTTATTTCTCTTCTTGACACATGTGCTACCAACACTCTGCCTTAATTTGCTGATGAGCAGGAGAGACTGAGGGAGGAGGAACTCGGGACTGCTCTTCCTTTCCTTCCCCTCCTGTGTCATCATTTTCATTTAAGTGGTTGGTCAATGAAAGGAAGTAACACCAATGCTAAGTGCAAATGGGGTGGGAAGAAATGGCAGACTTGCCTTTAAGGCATCGTTCCTCTGCTCGTATGCTTGCACTTCTTCACTTTATGAAAGACAAGTTCACATCAATGTTCATAGCAGCTCAATTCACAAGAGCTAACTATAGAGCCAAACTCAGTGCCCTCCAACAGATGAATGGATAAGGAAAATGTGGTATATATACACAATGGAATATCACTCAGCCATAAAGAAGAATGCATATGACATTTGCTGGTAAATGAATGGAACTTGAGACTATCACACTAAGTGAAATAAGCCAGTCCCCCAAAACCAAAGGCCTAATGTTCTCTCTGATATTTGGATGCAAACACATAACCAGGAGGTGGGGAAGAATAGAAGTTCAGTGGATTAGACAAAGGGGAATAGGAATAGGAACAACAGTGGAATGAATCGGACCTAATATCCCTATGTTCATATATGAACACAGCACAGTGAATCTCCACATCATGTATAACCCAAAGACTGGAACCCTAAAGATATATTCTATGTTTGTATAAATATGTCAAAATGGATTCTACTGTCATTTACAACTAAAAAGAACAAATTTAAAAAAGAAAAACATTTTTAAATAAAAATAAATGAATAAAAGATAAGTTTAAAGAGAAAATGTTTAAGAATTTTGAGATAGAGACAGAAGAGCATCAAACTAAGTCTAGGTCCTGAGGACAGCTTGGGAGAAGCCCAAACAGGGAAGATAGTAGAAAGAGTCGGACATCACTTTCCTATGTTTATATATGAATACTCGACCAGTGGAGCTCCACATCTGTACAGCCACAAGAACAGAGAGTTGTACTCCAATACATTCTACTGTCATGTATAACTAAAAAGAACAATTTATTTTTTTTTAAAAGAGCTTTATCCTTTAGATAGTCTGTTATTTAAAGACACACCTAAAGCTTGGCCTTTAAGATTGGTAGATTTGAGTTTTGAGCATGACAAGTTTCTGGTCATCAGCAGTCAAATGTTTTATTCTAATATATTCCGTGCACTATGACAATTCTCCAGCAAATAGAAGTCAGCTGTCTTGAGCAAGGTGGGACTGTTCCAATTCTCATGAAGGCACTCTTTGGACCAGCGCAGCCCTGCAGGATTGGCTAATCAATCAATGCCGCAAAGCATCTCACTTCACATTCAGGGAACAGCTCCACCACCCGCAAGCCCTGACGATTAGATGTTGCTGCAAAAAATACAAATAAAAAAGTGTGTGTGTGTGTGAGTGTGTGTGTGTGTGTGTGTGTGTGTGACTTTTCCTTCATAAATACAGAGTCAACAGGCCTTCGGGAATCAGCTGTTGTCTGCTTTCAAACACTGAAGATCTACAGGATTATTTGGTTTGCTTCAACCTAAAATAACAACCATAAGGGCTCTCTCTCCCTCTCTCTCTCTTCCTTCCTCTCCCCTTTAATAAATAAAGAAAAAAGGAAGTCTCCACTCACCAATTCTAACAACTGGACTTACAGATGGGATTCATGCCTCAAAATGAATAAACGCCAGGGTGGCCATGCGCAGATTAATTAGGCAGGAAATAATCTCCCTGTAGCAGCACGCTCGGTATTCTTTAACAAGACTAAAAAATGATTGGTGCCACCTGTTTATGGCTCCAAGCACTTGCCTCGAGCCCTTCAAGTACTCTATTAAAAACTTTTTGATTAACTTGGTCCCAGGGTCAACTTTTTGTGTGTCTGTTTCCTCGGAGTGAATAAATAGCAGTTCTACACCCTGGTGCCTGGACGACCAGCTGGGGACATGGGCAGGAAGCAGTGAGGCTTAAAATACCAGGAGGAGCCTGAGCATTATTCTCAGGTCTGACGTTACCTGAGAGGCTCAAGATCTGTCTGATTTATACAATCTCCATGGCACAGGTGTGTTGATTGAAACTTTCCCATTTATTTTCAGGACATTTTAGCTGTCAGGAGTTGGGGAGAAGGTGGCTTTGTTTTTTACAAGGCTGCGATATTTTTCACTGTTAGATGCTGAGAGCTGATTGCATGTGTGTGTATATACAGACACATCCCCAGTTCGGACCCAAGTCATAATAAATTCATGTGCTGTTTACACATGGCTCTAAATCATTTCACTAAGAGAAGCATGCGGCCCAGAAGTTTAACAGCGCTTGCGGGTGCATAAGTGGTCTCCTCTGTAAGCAAGAGAATGAAAGGGAGGAGAAGAAATGAGCAGCTTCCACCGTAACCAGCAAACTCATGGTGGTAGCTTGCTCTTGTCCAGCACTTAGTGAAGTTGCTTGCGGGTGCATGATCTTATTTGGTCATTTTAAAATCCTTGGAAAGTAGGAAGAGCTGAGATTATTGAACTGGTTAAAATAAAAAGAAGAATGAATGCCAACTGAATAAAAATGAAAAATGGAAGTAGATGGATAAAATATTCCTGAAAGTCCAACTACATATGTATCATATTTTCTCCAATATTCCAAGATCTTGGGATTCTCTATCGAGTCCCATGCCTGGAAATGGACTTGTTTCCCAACATGCATGGAACGAACAGGGGTGTTTGCCTCTTATTTCTCCTTTGACAGTCTACCAACAGATATTGATTATGTCTGGCATTAGCCTTGTGCAGGAACAAAGGCAAAGTCCTCCCTGCCTTCAAGGAGCTTCCAGTTTATTTATTGGAGAAACTGATGCTTAGGAAAGAAACTGACCTTCTCAAGGTCATGTGGCTTGTAAGCATTTCTAAAAACCTAGGCACTAGAGATTACCACATCAGATAGTCAAGTCTTTCTAATCCATGCTGCCTCCTTAACCAGGAAGGCTGACCACCCATGATAGACTTCTGTACTCTGGATATTTTGGTCTAATAATTTAGCAAGTCTTCATTTCCTAAGTCCTGTGCACTCACTGAAAGTGTGCAACCCATTGTGGATTTGGTCCTGCACAGGACACAGCAGATGCACAACCTTTAGATTCCTTGGGGGTCAAAAGGATAATCACTCACTTTGTTTCCTCTTTGTTTCTGCTTCCTTCTGAAACTGAAATTCTCATTAAGGAATTCTTTGCAGATGCTGCTCCAAACAACTTTTCCCAATTGACCAGAATTAGCATAGGAGAAGAACCTCTTTGCATCAAAATATTATTGAGCATATTGCTTTTGATTATGTTGATTCCTTCTTATATATTGATGTCTTCGTCTGTTTTGTGATACTGTAATAAAACATCTGAGGCCAATTACTTTGTAAAGAAAAGATATTTGTGTAGTTCACAATTCTGAGGGTTGGAAAGCCCAAACAGCATGATGCTGACATCTAGCAAGGGCCTCCTAACTGAGTCAAAATATGGTGGATAAGTGAGCATATGCAGAAGGAGCAATTGTGGAAAAGAACAGAAGTAAAAGAGCAAGCAAGAAAACAGAACGCACTTTAAACTAACCCATTCTCTCAACAATTAATCCAGTTCCATGAGACCCAACCCACTCCCATGAGTTGGCGTTCATCCTTTCCATGGGTGGTGCTCACCTTCCACTAGGCCCCACCTCTTAAAGACCCACCACTTCATAACGCTGTTACCCTGGACACCAGGTTTCCATCACATAAACCACAGAAATTGCTTTCATTCCTAACCAAGTCATGCCACGTCCCACCCCCAGTACTCCTCACCACCAAACCAGGATTCTACCATGAAACCTCTCAGGTATAAAACCTGCAGCTCTATCTAGATCTGCCACTCTCTCAGTAGGGCCCAGATTGAAAGCTTGCTGAGCCTGGCCCATTGGTTTGCAAATGTCTTTTAAAACATGACTGCCACCTTCTCCCATGGACTCTCCACTGCTGTAGCTGGCAACTCCGAAGGGACCAAAGGAGCATGCACCCCTCACACCTTGCGGGTTGCTGGCTGTGCATCGGCCAAACTCTTAATTTCCTTGTAGACTGTTGATTTGTTTATATACTTATTTAAATAAGCTGGAAGCTCCTTGAAGGGAGGACTTTGCTTTTGTTCCTGCACAAGGTTGATGCCAGGCATGTGCTCAATATCTGTTGATGGACTGTCAAAGGAGAAATAAGAGGCAAACACCCCTGTTCGTTCCATGTGTGTTGGGAAACAAGTCCATTTCCAGGCATGGGACTCGACAGGGAATCCTAGAATCTTGGAATATTGAAGAAAATATGATACATATAGTTGGACTTTCAGGAATATTTTATTTATCTACTTACATTTTTCATTTTTATTCATTTGGCAAGTATGGCCAAAGCACCTATTTTACAGTGAACTGGAGATCTCCATAAACAAAACTGGGGACATGGAATGTTGGAGCCATTTAGAAGCCCAATGCACTTGACTTTAAGCTTCAAGAGCATTTGGATTTATTGTGTGGGTAGTTAATTAAAACAATCTTAAAAATTTACATCTTAAATATAAATTTTAAAAATACTTATAAGGTGCTCAAACATCAGCCTGGACTTCTGAGGAGGACCTCAGCCCATTCATAGACGGAAATGTCCACAGCAGTGTAAATGGGACCCAGCCTCCCCAGGATGAAGTGAGCAGACTTGGACTAATTACTTTTGTCTTTTCTCTCTCTCTCGCTCTCTCTCTCTCTCTCTCTCTCTCTCTCTCTCTCTCATTTTTATTTGTTCTTTTTAGTTGTACATGACAGTAGAATGTACTTTGACATATTATACATACATGGAGTATAATTTATTCTAACAAGGGTCCTATTGTTGAGGTTGGACATGATGCAGAGTTACCCTGGTCATGTATTCAAATACAAGGCTAGAAGTCATGTCCAGTTAATTCTGCTGTCCTTCCTATTCCCCTCCCCTCCTTTCCCTTCATTCCTTTGTCTAACACAAGGACTTCTATTCTCCCCCTCCCCACTCTCCCTTGTTGTGTTAGCATCCACATATCAGAAAGAGCATTCTGCCTTTGGTTTTGGGGGACTGGCTTATTTCACTTAGCATGACAGTCTCCAGTTCCATCCATTCACCAGCAAATTCCATATTTTCACTCTTGTTTGTGGTTGGATAATGTTCTATTGTATATATGTACCAAATTTTCTTTATTCATTCATCCTTTGAAGGACATCACTTGATTGCTTCTTAAAAAGCAATCAAGAATCTGCCTCAAAACACACTACCTCTCAGGGTAGATTCCCAGGGTGCCAAAAGAATAATTAACCACTTTGCTTCATTTTGCTTCTAGTTCCTTCTGAACTGCCTGGGTTCTCACCACCAGTGTGCACGCTCAGCAATAGAAAGCAACTTTCTGAAGTTCCCCTCTTCTCTCCCACCTTGACTCCTATGTCACTGGTAAGTTCCCTGAGGATAACTACCTGTAGGGTAGTTCTGTACTACCCCACACTCAAGGGGCCATGGCCTTGGGAGGGACCCAGCACTGCCCTGTCTAAAGCTCTTTTCTCGTCCACATTCTTACTTATCTCTATGCCAATGGAACAATCAGGGATGGAGCGAGTTTTCACATAAGGATTGCAGTGCAACACTCATCTATAATAGCAAAATCCAGAAACAACATAAACCTTCCTCAATAGGAAAATGGCTACTTCATTATGGAGCTTCCATAACATGGAACACTAAGCAGGCTTTCAACAAGCACATTGAACAGCACAGAGAAAGGCTCCTATTACAATGGCATATTAAAAAATGGCAGATACAAAATGATGGAACAGTTATGCCACTGCATGCATAATTATATATGCATAGAGAAATGACTAGAAGGAAATAAATCAAAGAGTCAATGGCAGTTAACTCTCAGTAGTGGGATCTGTGGGGTTTTGTTTATCTCATGCATGCATTTTGCATCTTTCTAAATTTTCAACAACAGTAACCACAGAATTTTATTATTATAAAGAAGCAGTAGGACTTCGAGACTGTGTGTGTGTGTATCAATCATGTTAGGAAGATGACATCTCACTGGGTCAGGGGCTCTCAAACTTTAGTGGGTGTCAGGATCACCTGGACGGCTTCTTTTTTCATCTCTAGGTCTGGGGCCTAAGAATTGGCATTTCTAACAGATTCTCAGGTGATGCTGAGGCTGCCTACCCAGGACCACTCCTGAAGAACCACTGCGGTAGGTATTTCAAGCAGAAAGAGGTTTAATTTTAAGAAGAGCAGTATTAAGTGGAGCAAAACTGCTGGCGTTGCTTAAGGAAGATAACTCAGGGGAGCCCCCGCTAGCTTTCAGGTTACACTGCAAGCAGGATCACAAAGTTGCTACCAATAACCTGGGGTTGAGTTGGGGTTGTAGCTCAGTGGTAGAGTGCTCGCCTGGCATGTGGGGGGCACTGGGTTCAATCCTCAGCACCACATAAAAATAAAAATAAAGGTGTTATGTCCATCTACAACTAAAAAACAAAATTTCAAAAAAAAAATAATAACCTGGGGTCAAGAAACTTCTGCTGGCTTCACAGCTGCCTCTTGACCCTGAATTTGTGACTAAGAGTAGAATCTAGAATCTGCTATAAAAATTCACATCTTCTGCAGCCCCTCATATCTGCCATACCTGGAGAACATCTGCTTGGAAGCAAAGGAGCCTGAGCAATAGAGTTTCCAGGCTTCTAGCCCCTGAGCTACAAGGGAGAGTAGAGATGCAATTGGGAATGAGCGTTGAATGACAAGAAACAATATCCAGTGGAGTGTCAGAAGATGGGAGAGGAAGGGAAGGGAAGGGAATTGGAGTAAGAGAGGAAACAGGGAGAAAGGAGAGAAGAGGAAGAGCAAATAACCCTGGGTGTGGAATTAATCAAAAACACCACGGTAGGGTGGAATTTGGCAGTAGCATGGCCACGGGAGGAGTAGGCACGGGGCACATGTGGATGACTACATCAGACTCACAGCGCACGAGGAATTCAGCTGTAAGAGCAAAAGGGTGCCCAGGAATCAGATCCACTATCTGGTGACAGAGAGATGGACATTATCCTGGACCATGGCCAGACAGAAATCCTAACTTGAATTTTGTGACTGGAGCACCCAGGTTTTGTGACTCCTCCTGCCTCATTTCTGTCTTGGGCCCCAGGTGATCCAGTTAAGTAGATAAAAAGTGTCCTTAAAACTGTGAAACTCTGCATCAATGTCAAGCACCATCATCTTTTTCATTTGAAGGTGGCCATCTCTGAATAACTGGTGGATTGTCTGAAAGCAGAAGCAGGGCCGGCTTCTCCCCCAAAGCCACCGAGAAGCTGAGGAGAGGGAGGGAAGGGAGGACACACTCGGCTCCTCCCCGTCCTCCCCAGTGCTCCCTCGGGGCCAGTCTGCCTTGGCTGCAGACCGACCTTGAGAGCAGTGGTGCCACACTGCAGGCCCACCGGGAGTGCTTGTGCCCGGACGCTGACGGGCAGTG
The DNA here is from genome assembly GCF_021218885.2 of Marmota monax. NCBI lineage: Eukaryota > Metazoa > Chordata > Mammalia > Rodentia > Sciuridae > Marmota > Marmota monax. Next base: position 39,012,090 of record NW_026693571.1, read on the forward strand.
AAGGCAGTTTCATTCGCCTCCTTTTGCAGAACAACTTGTGGAAGGGATGGGTCTCCACTGGTGATCAGGGAGCCCCAGGTCTGGGTCCCAGGGCAGCTGGGGGACCACGGCTGAAGAAGCCTGGAGGTATAGGGAGGCCGGGGAATGAGGGAGACCTGGGGAGCAGGGAGAGAGAGCAGGAGGAAGCCTGGAACTTTCCCCAAGAGAGTAGGACCAGGAGCTCTCAAAGCCAAGTGGTGGCGCAGGTGGGACACCCCCAACACGACTGACCAGGGCAACAGAGCGGAGGGAGCCAGGCGCCCAGTGGGGTTCTCTTTCCCACTTCCTGTTCTCCTCCACATCAGCCATTCAGACTCATCCCCATTTTCGAGGCAGGCCCTGCTGAATCTACAGGTGAGATGAAAGGACCAAGAGGACACCAGTGACGTGATCACCCGAGAGGTAATGCGCAGAGCCTGGGCTCGGGGCTCCTCCAGACGGTCCCGCAGGGCTCCTCGCCCTCTTGGTGTCACTGAGACCCGGAGCTCCACCTTACAGGCTTTCTGAGGCCAGAGCAGCCCCCAACCTGCAAGGACTCCTCAGAAGTCGACCCTTGTCACTCTCCTACCCGTGGCCCAGGATCAAGGACCCTGAGGAGGCCTGCCATCTGTCCGTCCCTGCCTTAGCTCCCCTGCTCCCCAGCTGGTGGGGCAATGCAGACCGAAGGCTGCTGGGGAGAGGCACAGGAGCCTTCAGCCTCGAGGCCACCACGGAGAACATCTTCACCAAACTATCGGCACACGTTCTCTTCTCATTTTCTCCTGACTCGTGCCAATGGCTTATTCTGGATTGACAAATTTCACAAAGGAGTGGTGACAGTACAACTCAGGTGTGAACTCTGGGAAGGAAAAACAAAAGTGAACTTTTTAACCCACTGTTGGCCCAACCACCAGCAATTTCTCATGCTGATTCTCCTCTGGAGTTAGGGACTAGAGCCCTAACCAACTCCAGACCACTCTCTCACTTCACTTGGTCCCTCGGTGCTGTGGTTTGAAGGTATTGCTTGTCTCACTCAAAGAGGGCGATGGAATTGGGAGGTAATAAAACCTTTAAGAGGTGGAGACCAGTGGGAGGTTCTTCAGTCAACTGGGAGGAGGCCCACACAAGAGGCTGAGCTTTGTCATTTGGACTTTCAGCCTCCAAAACTGTGAGCTAAATAAACCTCTCTTCTGTATAAATGTGGAATGTTTCAGGCATTTTGTTATGGCAACAGAAAACAGACTAATACACCCGCAGATATCTTAGGTGTCTGGCAGGTGAGCCTGGACTCTGGTGCTGTCTTCAAACCATTGGGTTCTATGAGAAAATGTCTATTTCAACTGAATTTGCAACCCTGATCACTCATTCGAGGCAGTAAGTGACTTTGATGTTGTTCTAAAGACACTCTATCCTTTTCTGCCTACCCTTGAAGCAGGAAGTGTCCCACCTTGTATATTCGTTAGTGGCCAGACTACATTGTGTCACGCATGACTGATCAGATGAAAAATATGAGCAACGCATGCTACCAGCTCTTCCTTGTCCTGTGATCTTGTAAAAGCAGATATTTCCCGAAGCCAGGGGGAATACTTTCTTTTTTTTAATATTTGTTTTTTAGTTGTAGTTGGACACAGTACCTTTATTGTATTTATTTACATGTGGTGCTGAGGATCGAACCCAGGGCCTCTCATTTGCCAGGTAAGAGATCTACCACTGAGCCCCAGCCCCAGCCCAGGAAGGAACACTTTCCTTGCCCAGGCGGTGGGGTGACTGCCTTTGTCACCTGGGCACGTCCGAGGGTTTTTCAGGGCCAGTATTTTTTAGGCAACAGCATTCTTGGCATGTCTCACAGATTTTGAAAAGGCTACAGGGTAATATACCATCTCTCTAGACATTAAAAGGCATTTTTAAAATGCCAAATGTCTGTTCTCTGTCTGATCGGTGAGCTTCTGCACTTCATTTCCACTTTATTTAACTCCATGGAAGAGGGCTCCTTGGAAGCACCTGTACAGACAGGATGGAAAACCCACTTTACTGCGAGACCTGGGCCAACTTGCAACCTGTCCTGAGTTTCTCTGCACTTAAGAATCTGATCATGCTCGACAGCTGGGTGGAGTGTGCTTGCCATAGCTCTGCTCTGAGGAAGAAATGGGAGGTTGTGGGGGGACACACAACAGTGGAAAGACGTCGTCTGCCCAACAAAGCTCTTGCTTCCCATTGTGATGAGTTCCATAGTTTTCAGGATGCCATTTGCCACTTCTGATAACGTGTGCGTTGTTATATTGTCCCAGCATAGGACAAATGACCTCTGACGTTAGGTCTTATTTGAAGGTGAACGTGGAGCGGAAGGCTCTTGCTGGATTCATAAAGCTGCCTGTGGATGGGCTGGAATTTGGTACTAGTTTCTGCACTATTAGAAGCCATGTCTCTCTGCCTCCTGAGGCTGTGCTCACACACCAGAGTGTTCTGCCCTGTGACTAAGTGGAATTCTCCTGAGGGCAGAAGCCTTCGCTAGTACACTAGGCTGTCAAAAATTGAGCCCGTGTTCATTCTTGTGTTCCCAGTATATATGGAAAATCCCCTTTTCTTTTCTGAATTAGCCAGAAACCCACATGAGTGCTGCTCATGGTCTGGCTTCTCTCTTGAAGGCTTCCTCCTCTTCTACAGTCTGCAAAGAGACCCAGGGACCGTGTGGCATAGTCCACATGCTTGCTCCAGTTGAGGTCACCGGATTCCTCCAATCAGTCAGCCCCTCACCTATAGGCTGAGTGTCCAGGCTTAGGGGTGGTGAAGAGTTGGCCATGTCCCCAGCACTGGCAGCCGGGGTCTGTTAGCGCCTCCTGCGTGCCCCTCCACGTCAGCTCCCATTGGTAGATGGCAAAACACACCACAATTCTCCCCCTTCCTGCATCCATGCCCCTGCCATGTGACTCAGAAATGCCCTCCATCAGGAGCGGGGTCTGCCTGCCAGCCCTCCACGTCTGGGCTGACCTTGTGAACCATTTGGACACTAGACTAGGTGGGGGTCATATTTTACCAGGACTAAGCCAGCCTTCCAGAGTCCCTGCACACACACATTCATTGTCTAGAACACTGGTCTCTGTCACACAGAGAGCCCGAGCTGGCCTGCTGCAGAATAAGAAACCACGTGGACCAGCGATGTGCCGCCCACTGTCCCAGCCAAGTCCTCGGACATGAGAGAACCCAGCCAAGGTCCACACAACCCTAACCCAGCGCTCACTGATGGGGCCCAGGAAGCCAGCTGGGCCCAGACTGACCCAGGACTGGCAGAATCTTGAGCTCGATGTTTGCTTTTCTTTTTTAAACCACTAAGTTTTGATCTCATAGAAGTTTCTAATCCAACTCCATCTGCATTTGAAAAGCCCTCAGCAAACCACATTTAGCCCTGGCACTTCCTGGTTTCCCAATATTTGAGACCTCGGAGATTCAGCCACTTACCTCTGGCTGCTAAGAGTCCTCTCCGGTACTGAGACAGGAAGGCAGAGCCAGCCTCTCTCTACCTCCAACTTCCCCTCGCAGATGAAAGGGCTCTAATTAAAAGGCAGGAAAGATCAGATACCTCTGGAGTTCACTGCCAAAGGTGTCGAAAAACCTCAAAGTTGCTTTGCTTCTGACTATTCATACATCAGAAGACTAATTAACTATGACAAGCTGACCACTGGAAACCATTTTCATAGGGATGACATGATGATGGATGGGTCCATGCTGTTACAGTGTCATTGCTAAAAAAGATGTGACGAGTCCAAGTTCCAATTACTTAGATGAACATACAATGCAGAGGTCTCTTTCATGCCACAGAACCCCATTGCAATAGGCTGACAGCTGTCACCTTTTCTGTATTTAAGAGCCACATTCATGGGCTGGTGACACACTGAGCTATGCAAGTGAGGCTGGCTCTCTGTCTGGCAGCTGGAACCAGACCCAGCTAGATCTTGGGGCTTCAAGGCTTTGGAGACCAAACGCAGCTAGCACAATGGAAGAACCCAACCAGGCAACGGCTTCCCTTCCAAACTGGGACGCGTGTGCACACATGTGTGTTTGTGAGAGTGTGTGTATGTGTGTGCACACATCGGGGAGGGGAACTGCCTAATGCTGTGCCACCAAGAGAAAACTGCTTGTCAGGGCCAATCTTACCTCGTCACTGAATGGCTTTTATGGGGTTTGTGGGTGTGTGACATGCAGGGCAAAGCTCACCTCCATGTCACATCCAGACTTTTGAGCAGAATTCAGAAAACAAGTCTCAGAAGGTCTTAAATGTGAGGTGGGCAAGAGTTTTCTTAAAGACAGAGAACAAATATTTTAGACTTTGAGGCCGAGAGACAATAGCAATGATATTATTTTGGTGTTTATATAACCATTAAAAATGTAACCATACAAAAATGTAAAAGCTATTCTTAGCTCGCTGGCTGTAAAAACAACAACAACAACAACAACAACAAAACGCATAGTTAGCTGGCTGGATTTGGCCTGCAGGCCACAGATTGCTAACACTTGCCTTAAATAAACAGAACTGTTGGATTTCTCACTGGCATTTTATTTCTGCAGGAAAAGCATATATATAAACATATTTTAATGTAACGTATTAATGTAATATATTGCATATTAGTGCTATTAAATATATAAGAAAATATACAACACCATATATATATATATATATATATATATATATATATATATATATATATATCTTTTTTTTTGGCATAGGGTATTGAACCCAGGGTCACTTAACCACTAAACCTTATCCCCATCCCTTTTTATAATTTATTTAGAGACAGAGTTACACCAGTTTAGGGCCTTGCTAAGTTGCTGAGGCTGACTTTGAACTTGAAAACCTCTTGCTTCAGCCTCCTGAGCCACTGGGATTACAATCGTGCGCCTTCCTGTGTCCAGCTATAAACATACTAATAATATATCACATATATGAATATACTAACACGTTAATATGATGATATGATAATATACACTATAGTAATAAATTATATACAGTAACACATCAATTATTGTTTCTTTCAAGTAACATCACAAACTGGTGTTTTTCCCCCAAACAAAAGCTAAAGCTCCCTTATTTGGTTCCTGATGTTACCTGCTAACTCACACTCACCTAAATCTCCCAGTTTTATAAAAGAAGGGTGCTGGATTAGGGTGAGGAGCATTTGTCCAAAAGGAATGCGTGATCCCAGACTTAGTGCTTTCTTTGCGCAGCCCAGCTCGCCACTCAGCCAAGCCGCACCCCGCCTTCATCAGACCACTCACCGAAGCCCCACCTCTGCTTTCATTGCATGCAAGGGAGTTCTGGAGATTTCTATTTTAGGCATCTGCTGACCTAAATGTCTTTTCTATAAGAAACTTGAATACTCAGTGACATTAACATTTGAAATCTAGCATTTTTAATAGGTAAATACATTTCCATGTTGGAGAATCAAATCTACATGTAGAAGTGCTTCTGAGAGATCTGGCTCCCACTCTGCCCCTCCACCCTGGAGATGACCCTGTGTGTGCTTCCAGGGGTTCTTTATGCAAATAAAGCAGAAATTCTCGCTCCTTTAATTTCATTTTCCAAAGGTGCCAGTGATGCACGCCATTGTGTACCTTATTCTGGTTTCTCACTTAGAATCTACCCTGGAACGTTTCCCTATCAGCTCATGAGACAGAGCATTGAGATTCAGCAGATTTACTGTGTAAGCCATTTACTGAGACGTTTTAACTCTGGGGTGCAGAATTGTTCTAATCCCAATCGCCACAAACTGTCTCCGACTCCGCCTCTTTCCTCACTGGGGAGAGGAAGCGGATTCTAAACCTGGACACTTCTGATTAGAAAGGAGACACTTTGGCTTTCCAGAGTGGATGCAAACCTTATTCCACAGTGTCTCCCAGGGAGGACGTGGGCCTCTAGAGGCTTGGGCTGGGGCAGTCATCTGCTGGCAGGGAGCAGGCCGTCTACACTCACACTAGCCCCTTTCTCTTTGGTGTTGGGTAAGAACAAAGAATGGGAAGGAGGATTTCTCCTGATGTGGCTGCCATGGAGAAGCACAGGAGGGATCCGCCGCTGGCTGTTCATCTGGCGCATTGTTGGTGGGCTTCAGGCAGACAGGTGGGGCAGCTTTTCTGGACAGTGACGATAGGAATAATATGCTGCAAAGGTGGCATAGAACTTAAATAATGGCAGCTTTGCTAAGAAAGAAGCAATGAGAAGCCTGACGCGGTCCCAGTGGTCCTAGCCACTGTCGGTGGCATAAGCTCTGTCTGGCTTGTCACTCTTCCTTCTCTGGGGTAGGGCGAGCTGCTGGAGCCAGCTGTTTCATCCAAGTTACAAGAAATATGAAAGAGTAAAAGAGCAAGAGGAGGGAAGAATGTTGCCTTTTTCTCTTATAAGAGAAAAAAGAAAACCTTTTCCAAAATACCCTCCAGGTCTCCACTCCTGGGCCAGATTTCTTTTAAAAAACAAACAACCTCAGCTACAGCTAGGCAATGTAATTTTTAGCCAGGCAAATTGCTTCCTCCAGCAGAATGGGGGTCCTCTTCGTAAGGAAGGTGAGAGTGGCTGCTAAGTAGACAGCAAACCATCCTCTCAGTTCCCAGGAGGATTCAGCCACATGTTCCAGTGTCCCGCAGCTTGTGCACCTTGCGCTACCCTCTCTTCTGCCTCTTGCTGATGGGCAACCTGCAAGTTCATCTGGCCTCAGAATCCATGAGAACAGGCAGCATGTGCCCTCAGCGCGGCTCCAGATTAGCAGACAAGGAGCATGTCATCCCACTAACCCCAAGGATTCTCTCTCTGAATGTCACCCCAGGTCAGGGGCTTGGCAAACAACTAAATGAAGTGGGGTGGTTTGGCCGGTCCAAACTATGAGGGATCCATAAGGAATCCCTCTTCTTTCACAAACACCACACATTCCACCAAGGAAGCAGCCCTCCACCTACGTCTACGTCACCTAAGGGTGGGTAGGAGGGTGTGGCTGGAACCAGGCACAAGGGATAGTCATTTCCTTTTTTTTTTTTTTTTTGTACTCAGGGGTGCTTAACCACTCAGCCACATCCCCAGCCATTTTTATTTTTCATTTTGAGACAGGGTCTTGCTAAGTTGCCTTAGGCCTTGCTAAGTTGCTGAGGCTGGCTTTGAACTCATGATCCTCCTGCCTCAGCTTCCTGAGCCACTAGGATTACATGTGTGCACCACCACACCTGGCAATTTCTTAAGCTTAGATTGACATCAATTTGGAGCCTTTTATTCCCTTGGTCATTAGGCAAAACTCTGGAGCGACCAGGCAATCCCCTGGGTCCCATCATCCCCACAGGGACTTGAGCTATGCTTGGTGTCAGTGGCTCCTGGTACCCCATTATGCTCAGTGTCGATTTTTTTTCCTGACTTCTCTGCCTTCAACAAAAGATGCCGCCCCACCCCCAGCCCGGATAATGCATTCTGAGGTCACATTCTGTCATTCAAGCCCTGCCCTGAGAGGCACCAGACAGAAATGTACACATAAACTCCCTCAGACCTGAAGGAAGCCACGTGCTGAAACCAAGTCCAGTTAATGGGTGTGAACAGGAGTTGGGCTTCCAGCCTTACTGCTCCTCTCTTTTTAAAGAGCTCTGGGTTGATAAGTCATCATCCAGGACCCCACTATAATCCCTCCTGCAGGTAACACGCCTGGTTTACTTGCTCTTGAACTCGGAACTTTGTTTAATGCAGATGGGATCTGGGGGCTCCAGGAGGGCACCCAGGTGTTGGTAAGTGTGGGGTGCGCAGGCGCTCAAGCCCTCTCTTCATCTGCTAAAGGCCTGTCTCTGGCCTCCCTGTTTCATCCCCAGCTGCCACTACCTGCTCCCAACTTCCTTCCTCTGGGGACACAACTCTTCCCTACCTCAGACTTTTATTCTTTGACTGCCACAGCGATTTGGGTCATTTTTTTTTTTTATCCTAAAATCCACAAGCAACATGTACAGCCCAGCCCAAGTGTCACCAGGAGGAACCGAATCCACCAAGTATTCCTGGCCAAAGGACTTCACTCATTAACCACACTTATTTTATTTAAATGAGCTGAGCTACAGCTAGTCAATGTACCTTTTAGTGAGACATTGATTCGGCAAGAAGAATCGGGGTTCTTAGTAAGGAAGAGAGTACGAGTGGATGTTAAGTAGACAATAAACCATCTTCTCCCCACAGTTCTTTGTAAGAGTCACATTTTCCAGTGCACAACCAGTTCGTGACCTTATAGTATTCTGTGTGGGTCTCTTGCAAATCGGGAGAGGCTTGGAGCTAGACCCTCGACCCACATAGATCAGTAGGAGTGCGGTCTGGGTGTGACCAGCCCCACGGGGACATATGCACCAATGGCTCTTCAGAATCCTTCAGAGATCCTGGAGCTGTGTTCATGCTGCTGTGTTCATTATTATTCGGTCTATGCAATGAGCATCCTGGGTGCAGTGTAGACGACCCAAGTTTAGAACGGAAGCCAGGTCCCTCAGTCCAGCGCCACCTCTGTCGGCATGGGCTCACGGCTCTCACTGCGCACCCTCCCCAGTGATCACAGCCCACGCGTCCCCAGCACAGGGTGCCCCTCCTTTTGAAAAGGGGAGGCTAATTCTGTGTCCTGATCAGAAGAACTGATTGGGCACCGAAGATCGTTTCATTATTGAACTGTTAAAAGGAGAAGAAGAGAGACAAGACTGAAACTCTACATGGTTTATAGTTTGCAGTGGGTTGGTGGGTTGGTTGGGTTTTCTGGAAACTTTAGAAAAACTCCCTGCCAGGCCAAGGGTGGGGTGGAAAGGCACCCCTCCGTGGTCCCAGATGCCTGGCAGCCTTATCCACGAGGCCTGGGTTGGATTAACACGTCTGAAGCTGCACCTCTGGTCTAATCCACAGTCAGAGGTGCAACCGCACAGCCTTTCATGTGGCTGCTTAAAAATCGCTGGAGCAGGACCAAAGGAAAACTTGAAAGCTGACATCATTGAACTTCCTAAGCTGAAAATCACCTCTCTCTGCTGAATGGAGAAAACAAAGATTTGCCTGAACTGCCAAAGCAGCACCCAGAGGAGCCCCAAGTTTTCTTAAGCGAGACTCATTATGATTCCCTGAAAAGCTCCTGTAGAAAGAGCCCAGGATGGAGCTGGGGAAAACCAAGGCAGGTGATTGTTTAATGGAGGATAAGATACTTTGGAATTGATTTTGCTAGAGTTTAAGACCCTGCGGTAGCTTCCAGCTGCGGACTGGATGTTTATATTCCCCCAAAACTCCTGTTCAAGCGTAAGCCCCTCGCCATGGATGAGGAGGCTGGGTCTTTGGTGATGACTGGGGTTAGAGGGGGTAATGAGGGTGGGGCCCTTGTGATGGATTCATGCCCTTGTAAGACACCCCTCTGCCATCTGAGGATGTGGGTAGAAGGTGTCCTGTCTGCATGGCAGGGAGAGAGCCCCCTCCAGAAGCCAACCCTGCCAGCTCTTGGACTTCCAAAATCCAGAACTGTGAAAAATAAATATCTGTTATTTAAGCCACTCAGCTTGTAATATTTTGTCATGGTAGCCTGAGCTAAGATACTCCCTGTTCCAGAAGCCAACGTCTATCTACAGACTCTGAGTCACCTCCTTAACTTATTCCCCCTCATTTTCTCTGTTCCAGACCACTGGCCTCCAGCACATACTGGGCATACTCCTACCCCAGGGCCTTTGCACTGGCTGCTCCCTCACTCACATTAAAATCCCCCAGGTCTCTGCTTAGTGTCACCTTCCATTGTGAATTTCCCTCACTTTATCAGAAAATCACAACAGTTGTTTGGCTGAATCTTCTGATTTATTTATCTCCATAGCATTTGTTTGTTTGTTTGTTTTTGTTTGTTTTGGGCAATGCTAGGGATTTGCCCCAAGATCTTACATGCTAGGCAGCTCTACCTTCCCTACTAGATCATAACTTTCCTAAGAACTAGCAATTTTATGTTTACGGTGATCACCTGAGCACCGATACATAGTAAGCCCCCCATACATTGTTTTACTGAATGAATCAATGAATTAAGCCCATCCTCAATGCACGTAAGTCTGAGGTCTAGACTCATCTATACACATTGTGTAGTCTCCATTGTATTTGCAAAGTATTTGTTCCCGTCCATCAGATCTTCCAGAAGGTTCCATGGTGGGTCCAGGTTGCTAGGTACATGGGGCAGGTGGGAGGCAGGGCCGACCCTCAGCCACAGGGCAGGAGGGTCCAAGAGGAAGCCACAGCACGAGGAAGCCCACAGAGACCCACTCCAGAGGGTGTGAGTGTTCAGAGTGACGCCAGTGGCACTCTGGGTGTTCCTGGGCATCCCAACAGGAGGTGGGCCTGGCGGTAAGGAATTCAGATGCCAGGCAATGCCCAGGCAAGCTGTGGGCTTGCTTCCAGGAAATCTGTCCATATATGACAGGAACCTGGCCCTGGGGGACCCCGGGCTGACTCACTCCTAGGGAAGGACATTGACCAGCACCCTGGAAGGTCCCAAGGCCTTCGGAAGGCAATTCTAGAAGAGCCTCCAACAGGGTCCAAACCCAAACCCTGGTGTCACCCCAGGGAAGTCACCTGGGGATGGGGAAGAAGCAAGAGGCTGGTGAGTGAAAGCCACAGCCGCCTCCTGTCACGCTCGCAGATCCGGGCCATTGGTGGCTGCTCTCCAGGGTCACTTCCTTAACACACTCCGGCCACTGAGCTTCTCCTCTCCGTTTCTGGTGCCCTATTCTATTCCACAGAGGAATCTACACTCGCCACTTGAAACAGCGTTGCTTTAATGAAAGCCCATTCAGGGTCCAGAGGACTCGGCACCCCTAGAGTCGGAGCTAACCTCCCTTCAGAGCCCCAGCCCCATGTGCATTAATAAATTCTGTCTTAAAAAAGAGAAAGAAAGCTGGGTGCGGTGGCCCATGCCTATAATCCCAGCAGCTTGGGAGGCTGAGGCAAGAGGATCAAAGTTCAAAGCCGGCCTCAGCAAAAGCAGGTGCTAAGTAACTCAGTGAGACCCTGTCTCTAAATAAAACACAAAATAGGGCTAGGGATGTGGCTCAGCGGTTGAGTGCCCCTGAGTTCAATACCGGTGCCCTCAGCCCCACCAAAAGAGAAAGAAAAACCCTCGCCTTTCTTTCAAAATCACCATAAACTACTTCTTTATTTTTTTGTCGGTTTTATCAACATTTTTTTAAGAGCTGCGCTCAGCTTTATTGTTTTTTGTTTGCTTGTTTGTTTTTTGTTTTTTCTGTGCCCTTTCAAGTAAAAAGAACCTTTATTCCCCCTGGTCCTTACCTGGTAAGCCCTGGGCTTCTGAATAGGATCTTCCTGGGGAGCCCTGAGTCTCAGCTAGCACCCCAATGCCGGGGCTGCCTGAGTCAGGGAACCTGTTCTTGCAGAGGTGACAAGCTCCGTGGAGACTTCCATATTGATAAGGGTACAGATGTTTGGAAAGAGGGACAAAAGAAAGAAGAGAAAACACTTCCAAAGACTCCACTGTTACCTGTGTGTTCACACTGCTCCATTCAGCTCTGTTTCCTGATCCGGGACCTTGACCTCTCAAAACAGATTGCTTTCGTCTCATTCATTTCCAGCCTCCAGGGGCCTGCCCCAGGGAGCTCACCCAGGGTCTCTTCTGGCCAAGGGTCTCCAAGCTGCTGACAAACCTCTAGTCATTCTCATAGTGCTCCTTCTGTCCCTGCCCACCCATCTCCTCTCGCACGGTTAACTCTGTCCTCCAGGGAGGGAGACCAAACCCTCAAACAGTCTTTCCTTGTATTGTCTTTTTCGGGGGGAGTGGGGGGATGCTGGAGATTAACTCAGGGCACTTGCCCGCTGAGCCACATCCCAGCCCTATTTTCTATTTTACTTAGAGACAGGGGCTCACTGAGTGGCTTAGCACCTCCCTTTTGCTGAGGCTGGCTTTAAACTCTCCATCCCCCTGCCTCAGCCTCCCGAGCTGCTGGGATTACAGGCGTGGGCCCTGCGCCCAGCTCAATCATTTCTTATACCAAAATGATAGGGGCTTGGTCTTGGGCCCATGCTCAACCCAGGTTCCAGGGACAGAAAGGACGGATGGTCCTGCCCTGCTCAGGTGCCTACACTACAGCCACAGCCAATCCCCCTGGTGTAGGCCTGGACCCTTTGAGCCCCGGTGTGACACGGCCCCGAGGTCCTGGGACGGACCACTGTGGAGGCCCTCGGCTTGTTCCCATCCTCATCCTACAGCTGCATCACCCCCGACAGGCTGGACTCTGCCTTGACCCCCCCCACACACACACAGGGTTCTGGCCTCCTGAAGCAGTCAGCTCCTCCAGCCTCGGTTCTGATCAACCTCCAGCGCCAGGCTTGCACGTGCCCAGGCCCATTTCTCCACCGGACCCTCCCCTGGCCCTGGCAGGGAAGACGCAGAGCAGCGCCGCCCGCAGACCGCTGTCTTGCACTGCCCGGCCTCTGGGTCTCCTGGGGTGGCACCTGCTGGGGACGGCCCTTCCTGAAGAGGTGCTTCTGCTCCTCAGCCTCCCAGGAGAGAATCCGCTCCTCTTTTCTTATATTTTTCAGAGCCAACCGGAGCCAATTCCCAACCACCGTATCTCTGCTACAACTTTGCGCCGCTTTTCAAGGTGGATTTTATGGTTGTTCGCAGCGGAGAGCGCCCCCAGCTCTGACTTCCCTCCCATCCCCCCCAAGAGCCAGGCTTGACAAAGTAATTCCCAGCACCCGCCCGGGCTCCTGCCAGCAGGATGAGCATCAGCGGTTCAGATATAATACAATAAAGAACTCCAGCTTGCTTTCTCGCTGTGGCCTTGTAGCTAAGTGTTAATGGTGTCTTCTGGTGAATTGATGAGTTCTGTTGGCTGGCTTTCTAACACCCTGGCCCATCTGCAATTATGGAGTACCTGCTGCTTTTCTGTCTTCTTACCTAATCATTCCATAGCTCCTTAAGGCAAGGGAAGACACTGCCATCCACTCCTCTATTTGGAGATGAAGAAACTAAGACATTTCCTGCAAAAAGCCCAGAGCAGAATGGAGCCCATGACCTTCTGGGCTCCATGAGAGCACTTTACCCACAGTCCTCTGCGGCAGTCCCCTGCTGCCTGCTGACACTCCTGGCGGCATTTGGTGATCCTGCTATGGTATAACTGGGTGGGCCAGGTCCCTCCATTATGGCTGGCTGGTGGCCTACAAGGGAGCCCGGTGAAAATTTGCCCAATCAAGCCAAGCCCATCGCTCAGGAACTTTGAATGCAGAATACACAGTGGTAGGTCGGTTTTCTACAGGAGCTGCAGAAATTATAGAGCAGGGACAGAGTAACTGAGCTGGCATAAAAAGGAACAGGGAAGTTCCAGAATGTGCTCACAGTTAAATTGGGGGCTCTTCGAATTATCCTGGAGGCCTTTGGAAGTCTCTGTGTTCCTCATTTTCTCTTGAATCCTTACGATCAGTTCTCATTGCTAAAGAGAAACCAAACGTTGGAATCTGAAAGAACCCAGCAAACATGTCAGCCACACTGGTTAAAGAAAAAATTAACGTCTGTGTTTTGTTTGCTAATATCCATTTCATTAGCACCATGGAAGACGCTGGGAATTATATCAGGGTTTATGCTTTTTAAACATGCAGGTGGCCATCCCAGCAGCCTTCTGGAATCAAGCCTCAGTTCAACTGGTCACAATAGTTACTAGACGTGAGGCTCTTAGCACAACATCTGCAAGCCACCGAGGACCCCAGTAAACGTAAAAGTTTTCATTTGGATGTTGAAAGTTATCGGCAGAAGACAGGAGAAATGGAAGCTGGGGTTTCTGGAGGAAAGACAGTGGGAGCGCCCCTCTGGGAAGGTGGCCCGGGGCCTCAGGCCTGGGAGCAGGCTCCGTCCCTCGCCCCCAGGCATCCCAAAGGGCTGAGGAACCAGCTCCCAGCCTTCAGACCAGGCCCCTCTTTAGCTCCTTCTGATCCCTCTGATGATCCATTTTTCTCCAGGGCAGGATTGAAACAGAAGAAGGGAAGTGGATGAAGGAGGCAGACACAGGGAACATTCCAGAAGTCAGGGGTCCAGGCCATGGCAAAAAGAAAAAAGAACAAAAATCTCAATGGGAAGGGTACCAGGAATGAGAGACAAGAGCAGTAAACGGGGCCCAATCTGAACCCCAGAGAGGTGACGACTCAGAGACTCTAGAGCTGCTTTGACCCCTTTTAGTTTTGGGTCAGCCATCACTGGTGCAAAGCCTGTCCCAGAGTCATGAACACATGTGACGGGCCAGAGTTTGGAGGACTTACTGGGTCAGAGGCCTCAAAACGCAGGTTCCTATCTCACTCCTCAGCATATACCCAAAGGACTTAAAATCAGCATACCACAGTGACACAGCCACGTCAGTGTCTATAGCAGCTCAATTCACAATAGCTAAACTGTGAAGCCATCATAGGTGCCCTTCAATAGACGAGAGATAAAGAAACTGTGATATGTATACACGATGGAATATTACTCAAGCTTAAGAAGAATGAAATTATGGCATTTGCAGGTAAATAGATGGAGCCGGAGAATATCATGCTAAGTGAAATAAGCCAATCCCAAAGAACCAAAGGCCAGTGTTCTCTCTGACGTGTGAATGCTAACACACAATGCGGGGAGAGAAGAGCAGAAGTTCACTGGATTAGACAAAAGGGAATGAAGGGAAGAGTGGGGGATGGGAATGGGAAAGACAGGAGAATGAACTGGACATCACTTCCCTATGTTCATATATGAATACACAACCAGGGAAACTCCACATCACGTACAACCACAAGAAGGGGAATATACTCCGCGTATGTATGTCAAAATACTCTCTACTGTCATGGATATCTAAAGAGAACATTTTTAAAAAAGATGCAGGTTCGCTGCTTTTTAAACCTTTAGGCCAGCAATTGGACACAGGCCCTCCTAGGGGCCCTTGGTCCACCCCACCTACACACCTCCACTCTGTGCTTTTTAATAGTTCCTTGGGTCTATCGGGTCATGGTCCACCAGCCAGAAAGAAGCGTGGCCCCAGCCAGGGTCCTGCACCTGGCTCCTTGGTCTCCGGGATCATCTGCAGGAGAGGAAGGTCTCTGAGGCTAAGGCTGCATCAGAACCAACTCCCTGCCTCCTCTTCAGGTCAGGATTATCCATCTACCTTCAGAGGAACATGAGAGGACAGCCTGCAGTGCTAGCGCTGGGGCCTGGCCTCTCACATGCCTTACCTGCTCTTCATCAAGACCTACAGAAGCCTTACTCCTCTACTGACCCGTGTTATGGGTAAAGAAACTGAGGTGCTAGAGATTAAACCTCTTCTTCAAAACGGCAGAGCAAATGAAGGCGTTTAAGACCCAAGACCACCTGACAGCAAATCCCGATCTTGTTCCCCAGCCCCACAGAGTCACCCTGTGCTGCCCATGTTTGTAACCACGTGTGCCCCCCTAGGCCCTTAGCATTCTCACACGTAGCCCAGTATTGGATGGTGAGAGTGTGTGGTTTATTTTAGATTTTCCTTTTCAATCATCCCAATTATGCAGCTTTGTTCTTTCGCCCCATGTACCATCCACATTCAACAACTCATCTAGAAGTTCACTCCACTTCAAACACCTTTGTTGGAGGCATCAAATTCACTCTCTTGAATTCCTACAAAAGGACTCTGCCCCACTATATAGCAACAGATGGATTTGAAACCTTCTGTGCTACAAACACTGCCATGGCTCCCTGTCTTAGTTTCAGTTGCTATGACAGAATACCTGAGACTGGGTCCCTTAAAAAAGAAAAGAGGTTAATTTTGGCTTATGGTCCCAGAGGCTGGAAAGTTCAAGATCTGGCAACCGCAGCTGGTGAAGGCCTTGTGCCACTTCAACTCGGGCCAGAAAGCGGAAGGGAAAGCAGAGCATACAAAAGAGACAAAACATGAGGGGCAGCTTCACTCTGTAACAACTCCTCTGACAAGAGCGAATGTGGTGCTGCCAGGAAGCCTTCCTCCACTCATGAGGGCTCGGCCCCCAGGACTCAAACGCCCTCCACTAGCCCCTGGCCCCAGCACTGCCACACTGGGGGCTAATCTTCCCACATACGAATTCCAGGAGAATGTTCAAACCCAAGCACCCCACCGTCCTCCCAGAGTAAAAGCCGAGTCTCTGAGGTGGCCTGTGAGGCCTGCGTGGTCCAGCTGCTTGCCCCCTGCTGTCTCTCTCGTGCACCCACATGGGCCTGAGGGGTGTTTCTCAGCACATTTCCCCTCCGTCTGCGCCCTGAGCACTTTCCCCCAGAGATCCAGCTCGCGCCTCTTGGTCTGCCACTCACCACCTTCTCCCGAGGCCTCCCCTGTCTACTCTGAGCCCCACATTTCTGACTCCTCTTACCCTTCTCCTGCTCTTCTCTGCCACTTATAACCCCTCTGTTTGCTTGTCCGTCGTGCCTGTGACGTGTTATCTGTCACCCTCTGCTAGAGCAAAATGCCATAAGCACAGGGATCTTGGTTTTGGTTACTGATGAACCCCAGAGTGTTCATCACCCAGCCCACAGCAGGCGGGCCCTGCAGCCTAGTGGGAGGATACTGGGAATAGACGGGTATAGAAGTGACAGGGTCCGAAAGGCTTTATGCTCACCTCTCCCTGGGGGTGTCTGGCCGCAGCTGCAATCCATCGTCCCCAGTGTCCACTTCTGGGGCAGGATATTGGTACAACTTCACTGCCTCTGTTTCCCTCCTTAAATCCCTCTCTCTGGGAGGAATCCTCCGGGTATGCAGCCTCTCCATGAGCCTCTGAGCCTTCAGTTCTGTAATCAATGCAGAACATTTCCTCTCACAAAAGGGCACTCCTCTGTTTCCTCCATTCCACACAGAATGAAGCCGGGAGGCCTCTGCCACTCCAACCCCGTGAGGACAACACAGCGCGAATCCCAGAGTGCATTAATAGACAGAATCCCCCCACCCCCGCAGTCCCCTTTACTGTAGTCAGAAATGGCTAACAAGGGACGTCCTCAGAAGAGCACAGGCTTAAAACCAAATGTGGGTTCATGTTCACAATAAGAGGGATAATTACTTTCTCCGCAAACATTTACACTTAATTTCTGAAGCTCATTATTTATTATATTTTGCCTTATTTGGTGCCCTGGGTAAATTGTTTACATTTAACAAGTTGTTTGACTCTCTCAAGTCTTGTGTCTCCTACTTGGGAAGTCAAAGCAACACTTTTGATCAAAGTGGAACACTTTAATTAAAAACCATGAAATTCCCCTCAAGGAAATAATTACACCTAAAAGCACAGTTAACAGATTTTCTTGTTGTTCCTCCCGGTTCTTGACATTGGCCCAGTTTGGACACTATCTTGCTATGATGTATTTATCCAAACCTGATGTTCTGCTGCTCACTTCGGTACGCAACGGAAGGGAGGGCCAAGGTCATCCTCAAATCATCTTGGGAGCTTCCCACCAATGAGAAGTCTCTGGGGGCCCCAATTCAGGATCCAAAACATGGAAAAGCTCCCTGGTAGGAATCAGATATGGGGACACGTACATTAGTGACTTCCTCCAGAAGGGCTGAGCAGGGGACATTGGACATGGTGGTATTTAGTCTAAAATATGCACTTGGCTAAAAAAGGAGAGAACTGATAGTTAACTGAGCATTTGATGTGGAGGCTCCAGCAAGGACCTTGTTAGTCTTACTCATGATTTTATTGACGGTACATGGCATGGTACCAAGAACATAGCAGGTGCTAATAAAAATCAGCTGAATAAATGTACCTACTATATGCTAATCACCTTCCTTGCAGTCATCATATAACTCACTCCTTACAAAACCAGTTGAACAGAGTACTATCCGTCCTATCCGGCAAATGAGCATACTGATAGTCTGAGAAGTAAATTGCAATTAACCAGGAAGGGCAAAAAAAAGAAAAAAAAAAAAGCCTGGAAATCAGGTTTGTTTAGCTCCAAAGCTCTTGCCTATTGCATGACCCACCGTGGCCAGGTAGACGGGTTGTGGTGGGTTCAAACTATACCAGTTACCATCTTTCTCAGCCCCATCCCACTACACTGACTAAAGGCATCTACCCTTCAGGGTCAGCCCACTCACCTCCTCCAAGACCCCCTTCACCCATCTTCATTAGAAAGTAGATTCTGGAATACACCACAGCGTCCTGAATTAGGATTCTGTGGTAGTCAGGAGAGCCCCATCCATCCACCTGTTCACAGCACTGTAGAATCTCCATCCTGTCTGCTTTCTTCCCAAGTTTGCAAGACCCAAGTTCTCCTGGAATCCTTGTCTCTTTTAGAAGCGGACCCTAATGACCTGCCTAGTCCTAGTTAATTCCCTTCCCAGGCTCTCCAGCCCATATCCCCACCTGTCTTTCCCCTGACACCCACCCCAAACATGTTCAAGACCTTCTATTCCCCTGGATTCATCATCCCAGATTACTAACTGGTCTTCTGGCTTCGAGAATTAATTGTTCCAGCCTCCAGATAACTCCCAGTCTGACATATTAAAGCACACATGGAACATCGTCGGTGTTAGTTAGCTTTCCAACATGATGACAGAAGGCCTGATATGATCAACCTACAAAGAAGAAAAGGTCTAGGTGGGCGGTGGTGCACACCTGTGATCCCAGCACTTGGGAGGCTGAAGCAGGAGGATTGCAAGTTCAAAGCCAGCCTCAGCAACTTAACGAGGCCCTAAGCAACTCAATGAGAACTTGTCTCAAATAAATAAATAAATAAATAAAATAAAAAGGACTGGGGATGTGGCCAGAAACTAAAGAGACAGAAAAGGGCTGGGATCCCAATATCCCCTTCAAGGGTACTCCCCCAAGGACGTAACTTCTTTCCACTAGGTCCCACCTCCTAAAGATTCCACCACCTGTGGCCTAGAAACCAAGCCTACAACATGTGGGCTTTTGGAGGATATTCAAGATCCAAACTATAGCCAGGTGTAGGGTGGTGCACACTGGTAATCCCAGCAGCTCAGGAGGCTGAGGCAGGCAGATCGTGAGTTCAAAGCCAGCCTCAACAAAAGTGAGGCACTAAGCAACTCAGTGAGATCCTGTTCTAAATAAAATACAAAATAGGGCTGGGGATGTGGCTCAGTGGTCAAGTGCCCCTGAGTTCAATCCCCACTACTCCTCTAACCAAAAAAATCCAAGTTATAGCAATGTCACAACCTAGGTGAAGACCTTTACAGAGGCCCCATCACTTACAGTCCCAGCTTCTAGTAGAGCACATTTGCCTTTCCATGATCTGTTTCCACCTATTTCTCTGGCCTCATGTCTTGCAAGCCACCCTGCTTCCACGTGTCTTTGAAGTTCTTGCTCTTTCCTCTGCTTAGAATGTCCTTCCCACCACTTAAAAACTATGGTCCCATTTGACTCTTTCTCTGAATTTCAGCCCAGATGTCACCTCTGCAAAGCCTCTCCTCAGTTTCCACACTGGGTGGAAAAACTATGCCAGGCACTCATATAAACTTGAGCAGGCTATGCCAAAGTCACCTTGTAAGTTCCTCGGGGAAGAGCCAAGTTTGACTCCTTGCTGAGCCCAGCACAGTGCCTGACTCTCAACTGATGTCCAAAAAATTGGTGCAGTTCCAATGGCAAGAAAGCCCTGTGGAAATCCCACCACTGGTCAGGAACCTGCCTTCCCTGCTACCTGCCTAACCATCATTAGAGGTTTCTAGAAGCTTCCAACCACCTTTTCACGACATCAGATGTCAGGGTGTCAGAGTGAATCAGGAGATGGTCCAGATAGACCATAGGCTTTTGCTCTGTGGAAGCTTCATAAGAGGGGGTTCTACCACCTCCCAGCCCTTCCTCCATGTCAATCCCTGCCCTCAAACCAAACCCGGCAGGACCCTTAATCACATCCTTCACACTGCCCAGGGCACATGGTACCTCTAACCCAGGTCATATATGGAGCAAATAAGCATCACTGCTTACAAATGACCAGGAAGACAGGCCCGGGGGGTGAGCCTGCTTCCTGCATGAACAACAACTTTAAAGGAGTTTCTATCCCGAGTTGGGGTCAGGAGCTTCATTTTCTTTTTTTTTTTTTTATTTTTTATTGTTGGTTGTTCAAAACATTACATAGTTCTTGATATATCATATTTCACACTTTGATTCAAGTGGGTTATGAGCTCCCATTTTTACCCCATATACAGATTGCAGAATCACATCAGTTACACATCCATTGATTTACATATTGCCATACTAGTGTCTGTTGTGTTCTGCTGCCTTTCCTATCCTCCACCCTCCCCCCTCCCCACCTCTCCCCTCCCCTCCCCTCCTCTCTCTCTACCCCCTCTACTGACATTCCTTTGTCCCCCTTGTATTATTTTTCCCTTTCCCCTCACTTCCTCTTGTATGTACTTTTGTATAACTCTGAGGGTCTCCTTCCATTTCCATGCAATTTCCCTTCTCTCTCCCTTTCCCTCCCACCTCTCATCCCTGTTTAATGTTAATCTTCTTCTCATGCTCTTCGACCCTACTCTGTTCTTAGTTACTCTCCTTACATCAAAGAAGACATTTGGCATTTGTTTTTTAGGGATTGGCTAGCTTCACTTAGCATAATCTGCTCTAATGCCATCCATTTCCCTGTAAATTCTATGATTTTGTCATTTTTTTAATGCAGAGTAATACTCCATTGTGTATAAATGCCACATTTTTTATCCATTCATCTATTGAAGGGCATCTAGGTTGGTTCCACAGTCTTGCTATTGTGAATTGTGCTGCTATGAACATCGATGTAGCAGTGTCCCTGTAGCATGCTCTTTTTAGGTCTTTAGGGAATAGACCGAGAAGGGGAATAGCTGGGTCAAATGGTGGCTCCATTCCCAGCTTTCCAAGAAATCTCCATACTGCTTTCCAAATTGGCCTCACCAATTTGCAGTCCCACCAGCAATGTACAAGTGTACCCTTTTCCCCACATCCTCGCCAGCACTTGTTGTTGTTTGACTTCATAATGGCTGCCAATCTAACTGGAGTGAGATGGTATCTTAGGGTGGTTTTGATTTGCATTTCTCTGACTGCTAGAGATGGTGAGCATTTTTTCATGTACTTGTTGATTGATTGTATGTCCTCCTCTGAGAAGTGTCTGTTCAGGTCCTTGGCCCATTTGTTGATTGGGTTGTTTGTTCTCTTATTGTCTAATTTTTTGAGTTCTTTGTATACTCTGGATATTAGGGCTCTATCTGAAGTGTGAGGAGTAAAGATTTGTTCCCAGGATGTAGGCTCTCTATTTACCTCTCTTATTGTTTCTTTTGCTGAGAAAAAACTTTTTAGTTTGAGTAAGTCCCATTTGTTGATTCTAGTTATTAACTTTTGTGCTATGGGTGTCCTATTGAGGAATTTGGAGCCCGACCCCACAGTATGTAGATCGTAGCCAACTTTTTCTTCTATCAGATGGCATGTCTCTGATTTGATATCAAGCTCCTTGATCCATTTTGAATTCACTTTTGTGCATGGCGAGAGAAAGGGATTCAGTTTCATTTTGTTGCATATGGATTTCCAGTTTTCCCAGCACCATTTGTTGAAGATGCTATCCTTCCTCCATTGCATGCTTTTAGCCCCTTTATCAAATATAAGATAGTTGTAGTTTTGTGGATTGGTTTCTGTGTCCTCTATTCTGTACCATTGGTCCACCCGCCTGTTTTGGTACCAGTACCATACTGTTTTTGTTACTATTGCTCTGTAGTATAGTTTGAAGTCTGGTATCGCTATACCGCCTGATTCACACTCCCTGCTTAGCATTGTTTTTGCTATTCTGGGTCTTTTATTTTTCCATATGAATTTCATGATTGCTTTCTCTATTTCTCCAAGAAATGCCGTTGGGATTTTGATTGGCATTGCATTAAACCTATAGAGAACTTTTGGTAATATCGCCATTTTGATGATGTTAGTTCTGCCTATCCATGAACAGGGTATATTTTTCCATCTTCTAAGATCTTCTTCTATTTCTCTCTTTAGGGTTCTGTAGTTTTCATTGTATAAGTCTTTCACCTCTTTTGTTAGGTTGATTCCCAAGTATTTTATTTTTTTTGAAGATATTGTGAATGGAGTGGTTGTCCTCATTTCCATTTCAGAGGATTTGTCGCTGATATACAGGAATGCCTTTGATTTATGCATGTTGATTTTATATCCTGCCACTTTGCTGAATTCATTTATTAGCTCTAATAGTTTCTTTGTAGACCCTTTTGGGTCTGCTAGGTATAGAATCATGTCATCTGCAAATAGTGATAATTTAAGTTCTTCTTTTCCTATTTTGATGCCTTTAATTTCTTTCATCTGTCTAATTGCTCTGGCCAGTGTTTCGAGAACTATGTTGAACAGAAGTGGTGAGAGAGGGCATCCCTGTCTTGTTCCAGATTTTAGAGGGAATGCCTTCAATTTTTCTCCATTCAGAATGATGCTAGCCTGAGGCTTAGCATAGATTGCTTTTACAATATTGAGGTACGTTCCTGTTATCCCTAGTTTTTCTAGAGTTTTGAACATAAAGGGATGCTGTACTTTGTCGAATGCTTTTTCCGCATCTATAGAGATGATCATATGGTTCTTATTTTTAAGTCTATTGATGTGGTGAATAACATTTTTTGATTTCCGTATATTGAACCAGCCTTGCATCCCAGGGATGAAGCCTACTTGATCATGGTGCACAATTTTTTTGATATGTTTTTGTATCTGATTCGCCAGAATTTTATTGAGGATTTTTGCATCTAGGTTCATTAGAGATATTGGTCTGTAGTTTTCTTTCTTTGAAGTGTCTTTGTCTGGTTTAGGTATCAGGGTGATGTTGGCCTCGTAGAATGAATTTGGAAGTTCTCCCTCTTTTTCTATTTCCTGAAGTAGCTTGAAAAGTATTGGTATTAGTTCCTCTTTAAAGGTTTTGTAAAACTCTGCTGTATACCCATCCGGTCCTGGGCTTTTCTTAGTTGGTAGTCTTTTGATGGTTTCTTCAATTTCCTCAATTGATATTGGTCTGTTTAGGTTGTCTATATCCTCCTGACTCAATCTGGGCAGATCATATGACTTAAGAAATTTATCAATGCCTTCACTATCTTCTAATTTATTGGAGTATAAGGATTCAAAATAATTTTTGATTATCTTCTGTATATCTGAAGTGTCTGTTGTGATATTGCCTTTTTCATCCCGTATGCTAGTAATTTGAGTTCTCTCTCTTCTTCTCTTCGCTAGCATGGCTAAGGGTCTGTCGATTTTGTTTATTTTTTCAAAGAACCAACTTTTAGTTTTGTCAATTTTTCAATTGTTTCTTTTGTTTCAATTTCATTAATTTCAGCTCTGATTTTCATTATTTCTTGCCTTCTACTTCTTTTGCTGTTGTTTTGCTCTTCTTTTTCTAGGATTTTGAGATGAAGTATGAGATCATTTATTTGTTGGTTTTTTCTTTTTTTAAGGAATGAACTCCAAGCAATGAATTTTCCTCTTAGAACTGCTTTCAATGTGTCCCATAGATTCCGATATGTTGTGTCTGTGTTTTCATTAATCTCTAAGAATTTTTTAATTTCCTCCTTGATGTCTTCTATAACCCATTGATCATTCAGTAACCTATTGTTCATTCTCCAAGTGATGTATGCTTTTTCCTTCCTTCTTTTATCGTTGATTTTCAGTTCCATTCCATTATGATCAGATAGGATGCATGGTATTATCTCTACTCCTTTATATTGCCTAAGAGTTGCCCTGTGACATAATATATGATCTATTTTTGAGAAGGATCCATGTGCTGCTGAGAAATAAGTGTAACTGCTTGATGTTGGGTGGTATATTCTATATATGTCAATTAAGTCTAGGTTATTAATTGTGATATTGAGTTCTATAGTTTCCTTATTCAACTTTTGTTTGGAAGATCTGTCCAGTGGCGAGAGAGGTGTGTTGAAGTCTCCCATGATTATTGTATGGTGGTCCATTAGACTCTTGAACTTGAGAAGAGTTTGTTTGATGAACATAGCTGCACCATTGTTTGGGGCATATATATTTATGATTGTTATGTCTTGTTGGTGTATGGTTCCCTTAAGCAGTATGTAGTGTCCCTCTTTATCCCTTTTGATTAACTTTGGCTTGAAATATATTTTATTGGATATGAGTATGGACACTCCTGCTTGTTTCCGAAGTCCATATGAGTGATATGATTTTTCCCAACCTTTCACCTTCAGCCTATGTATGTCTTTTCCTATCAAATGCGTCTCCTGTAGGCAGCATATTGTTGGGTCTTGTTTTGTGATCCATTCTACTAGCCTGTGTCTCTTAATTGGTGAGTTTAAGCCATTAACATTTAGGGTTATTATTGAGATATGGGTTGTTCTTCCAGCCATATTTGTTTATTTCTGTTACTAAACATGGTTTGTTTTCCTCTTTGATTATTTTCCCCCCCTTTACTGTCCTACCTCCCACTGTTGGTTTTCATTGTTATTTTCCATTTCCTCTTCCTGTAATGTTTTGCCAAGGATGTTTTGAAGAGATGGTTTTCTAGCTGCGAATTCTTTTAACTTTTGTTTATCGTGGAAGGTTTTAATTTCATCTTCCATCCTGAAGCTTAATTTCGCTGGATACACAATTCTTGGTTGGAACCCATTTTCTTTCAGTGTTTGAAATATGTTATTCCAGGATCTTCTAGCTTTCAGAGTCTGTGTTGAAAGATCAGCTGTTATCCTGATTGGCTTACCCCTAAATGTGATCTGCTTCCTTTCTCTTGTAGCTTTTAAAATTCTCTCCTTATTCTGTATGTTGGGCATCTTCATTATAATGTGTCTAGGTGTGGGTCTCTTATGATTTTGCACATTCGGCGTCCTGTAGGCTTCTAGGATTTGGGATTCTCTCTCGTTCTTCTAGTCTGGGAAGTTTTCTCGTATTATTTCATTGAATAGATTGCTCATTCCTTTGGTTTGAAACTCTGTCCCTTCCTGTATCCCAATGACTCTTAAATTTGGTCTCTTGATGTTATCCCATATTTCTTGGATGTTCTGCTCATGCTTTCTTAACAGTCTTGCTGAGCTGTCTATGTTCTTTTCAAGTTGAAATACTTTCTCTTCATTGTCTGATGTTCTATCTTCTAAGTGTTCTACTCTGCTGGTAGTATTCTCAATTGAGTTTTTAAGTTGGTTTATTGCTTCCTGCATTTCTAGGATTTCTGTTTGTTTGTTTTTTATAACCTCTATCTCCCTGTATAGTTGATCTTTTGCTTCTTGGATTTGTTTATGTAATTCACTGTTGAAGTGATCTTTCATTGTCTGATTTTGCTGTCTGATGTCTTCCTTGAGACTCCAGATCATCTGAAGCATGTATATCCTGAATTCTTTATCTGACATTCCATCTGCTGCAGCTATTACTTCTTCTAACGTTGAGTTGACCTGCATTGCTTGTGGTCCTTTCTTTCCTTGTCTCTTCATACTGTTCGCGTTCCTTTCTGCTTGGTGAAACTGTTGCGCTATTGAATTTTCCCCCTATATATTTATATTGGTCTTGTATAGTTGCCAAGTCTCCCTCGCAGGCGCGGGCGGCGGCTCTGCCCCTCCTCCAATTGGGGCAATGTGCCTACCACGCCGGCAGGCCACTGGGCCTGCTCTGCCAGTCGGTAGCAGGTCTGCCTACCTTGCAGGCGCGGGCGGCGGCTCTGTCCCTCTGCGGGCCGCTAGGCTTGTTCTGTTGGTGGTCGCAGTTCTGCCTACTTTGCAGGCGCAGGCAGCGGCACTGCCCCTCTGCAGGCCTCTGTGGCTGTTCTGCCAGTGGGTCACAGGTCCGCCTACCTTGCAGGCGCAGGGGGAAGCGGCTCTACCCTTCCTCAGGCCACTGGGCCTGTTCTGTCTGTCGGTTGCAGGTCTGGCCTGTTCTGTTGGTGGTCACAGTTCCGTTTACCTTGCAGGCGCGGGGGGAGGGGGCGGCTCTGCCTCTCAGCAGGCCGCTGCGCCTGTTCTGCCGGTGCGTCGCAGGCCCGCCTACCTTGCAGGAGTGGTTGGCAGCTCTCAGGAGCTTCATTTTCAAACATGACTAATAATAGCACATTTATAGGGCACCTTGCTGATTGCGTATGTCCCAATTTTCTTGCAAGGCAGCAATGAGAACTCCAAAGGCCCCCCCTAAATTCCAAGCCCATCCCAGTCCTGTCTCTTCTGTGTCACAGTCCCCACAGGAAGGAGGATGGTGAGAGTTTCCAGGCCGCTGAGACACTTGCTCTTCTGCAGAGCAGCATCTCAGAGCCAGAAAGGCACATTGTATTTCCAAGACTTGTCTGATCCTATTTCTTTCTAAATTGGATTAAGCTCTTTACTGTGTATTACTGATATTAAAAAAAAAAAAAGCATGAATTCACATCTTGCAAACCCAGCAAAAAGCAATCGCTCCCATGGCAAGGAAGTCATTGGCCAGCGTCCACAAGAAGCCAATTTTAACTTTCAAGCCCAGTCAGCAGGCGAACATGCTGGCTGAGGGCAGGGTCAGCCCTAGGCGACATCCTGAGCTGCTTGGTGTGAGCTATCAGTGTCCCGGAAACCCAGCTCGCTCGCTCTCACTTTTCCTCTGTTTCTATCCCATGCCCTTTGGTAGCTCTTCAATACAATCCCGCCATCCTTCCAGGCCCCCTGTCTCCTAGAGAGGCCCTGTGCATGTATCCACAGGAAGGTTTGGTCCACACATGGCATGATCGAAATGGAAAATGATTCATAAAGTGGTGTGTAAGAATAATAATGAGGCTGGGGGCGTGGCTCAGAGGTACAGCCTTTGCCTTTCAAATACAAGAATCTGGGTTCCAATCCCCAGCCCCCCACACATACATACACACAAATAGTAATCTATGTGGATGGTGTCTGTACTCTGCATGTTTATCTTTAGGGCATAGGAACTATTATCAAGGCTTTATCCCCACTCCCCTCTTATCCCAATTTCTCTGCATTTTAGAAGAGGATCCTGTTGGTAGGTGTCTCTGTCTGCTTTCTTTTATCATAAAAAATAAAAATGACCTGAGATAATCAACCTAGTAATTGTTAAGTTGCTAGCACTGCAGGCTGGGGCCAAGGCTTTAACACATGGGCCTTTGTGGGTACTTCAGATCCAAACTATAAAAGTAGGGAATGGAGGTGGGAGGGTTGGGAAATGAAGACATGATGGTTACACTTCCCAGGTTTCAGGGGCTCAGTGATTTTTGAGTAGAGCCCAAAAAGTGTCAGGGGTAGTGTTGTGCCCTCTTCAAGTTGCCGGAGGCAGTAGCCCCAAATCTGTCTTTTGGCCCTTTTGAGTATTTTAAAATTGATTGGGATTAATCAAAGGATAAAAGGAATATGAACTACTTTGATATGATATTCCTATAATCTAAATGCCCACATTAAGAGAATAATTAAACAGTATGCATCAATTACAAGAATAAGTTAGATCTATATGTACTGACGTGGAAAATTCTCCATGGGACAAAGCAAGTCACTGAATAATGTATGTAGCGTAGTAGGTTCTCATTAATGCACATGCACTCACTCACACTCACACGAACTATATTTGCAGTAATTTTGCTTCCTGCTATTTTATTTATCTAGTCAACTGCAGTCTTAAAATTTTACACAGAAAATTTTAAAATAATTCATGGAACTTCATTCACATTCACATAATTTTATAACAGTATGTTGTTATAATTGTTTTATTTTACTGGTTATCCCCTACTGTGCCTGATTTATAAATTAAACTTTCTCATAGATGTGTACACACAGGAAAAAGATATCCACAGTGCCAGACATCCAGGGGAGGTCTTGGAAATTATTTCCCCAAACTGGAGAGCTGCTGGATATGTAGAATGCATGTGTGATAATACATGAGAAAGGTCCAAATGGGTTCACCTTAAACTGTCAAGAGTGATCATGGATGGAAAGGGAAGAAGAAATGAAACTGGATTTTCATTGTTTATTCTATGTATTTCTGTTCTGTTTTACTTTGGGCTTATAAGGTACACGCACAAGTTGTTTTGTTTTGTTTATAAAACCAGTAAATATTTCCACTTCAAGGAAAATTAATAAACTGATCCTCCTGGGGTCAGACATTTACTGAAATCAGTTTGGGATTGTGGCATGAGGGACAGTGCCCTAGGCTAATGTCCCCATATGAATGGACATCAAGGTGGACCCATGACTCAAGCAAGCTAAGCCCTTGTCTATGACCTATACACCTCTATCATGCCCTGAAGAAGACCTTTGATAACTGAACCTTGATAGAACATTCTACCTGAGCATCAAGAACTTGCTGGTGCTGTATCTGGCTGGAATATCAGGCTCCATCCATTTCCCCTAATAAAATTCACCTCAGGAGTCAGGAATGAAAATATTTTGTATATCTTGCTGTGGCACCTGGGATAAACACATGCAGACACACATACATAGTTACCTGACTAATGATCTTGCTTTAAGATTGTTTTTTCAAGGAGCCAAAGGGAAGGTTATCACAAAAATTGTACCTTCTCACAGGAAAATGCTATTAATCAAATGTGCAGAAAATGTCAACTTTTGAGAGTGTCGTGTCTACTTCTTTCCTACATGGAGTGCAGGTGAACATTCTGGTGGACAGCTCTCAAGTGTGAACCCGTCAATATCCACCTACCCCACATCTCCATCTCCAGCTCTCCCTATGATGGTGTCTCCAGGCTGAGTCTCAAGCCTCCAGTTCTCTGGGGTCCATATTTGTCCTAAGCTATGACCCAGCCAGAATCTCCTGGCTTCTGCCTCCAAGTTTCCTTCTAAGAGGTGAGAATTCATAGCTGTCCAAGCCCCAGCCCAGTCACGTTCCTGGTCCCCAGTGTGCATCCTGACCACCCAATAGAAGCTACCTAGTGATTCTTTCATGGCTGTGGGTAACACTGGCTGAAAACTCGAGCACCCTATTGGAAGAGCCTAGCCCTGGGCAGCCGGAAACCCCAAAGTAAGCTTGATCACAGTGGGTTACTCAAGGAAGGTCGGGGGAGAGGTTTGCCCTGGCTACAGTTTGCAGCACAAACTGGAGGTGAATTTGTCCGTGGAGACTTAAGCCACAGGTAAAACCGACTAAAAATTGTTCTGCCTTGTGTAACCATCACGCAGCTGAAAATCCCAAAAAATGTCAGGGGGAAAAAACAAAATCAGTCCTCCCTGCTGGGGTAGGCCACTCGCAAGCCCCACCCCTTCCCTGCACAGCAGCGCTCGGGGGACTCGCTGCTGACACCATGATCAAGAATATGAAGTCTGAAGTTAGACACCTGTTAGAATCCTAAGCCTACCACTTATTAGCTAATGAACTTGGCAAGTTACTTAACATCTCAGAACCTCCATTTCCTCTACTGTTAAATGTTAATATAACACTTTGCAGGGTCATTGCAAAGATATAATAAGAGAAACTATGTGAAAATTCTTGCTAAAGTGATCCTTAGTAAAGTGATATAAAATGTCTTCTTATTTGTAGGTAAGATGAGGTGTCTACTAGAGGTGGTCCAAACATGGCTGGTGGTTTTGATCTTCCGTGCTCTGCGCATGTTACACTCTTTACACAAAGCTGTCCCCCTTGCACCTGTTCAATTCTCATACCTCTTCATCCCTCCCATTTGAATCTTCCAGACCACACCCCTCAGCCTGACGTTTCATTCTAAAGCCACACTTGTTTTTTAAATCCAAATTAAGTTGACCAAAATGCCTGCCTAATGAGATATGGTATAAGATCTATCTCTTCCTGGATTGTCCCTCACAGGGATCCCAAAGAATCACCTTTACTTCTTTATAAGTCAGTTCCCCTGGCCACTTAGCCACCGTCACCTGTCAGGAGCTCAGATACTGGCTCCAGACTGGACACTGCCCCCTAGGCTACAGGGGTGCCTTGGTGCTTCTGGGCATCTTGTGGGCACTAGATGGCCAAGCAGATGTTCCTTCTCTTGGTGTCCAGTCAGTCCAGTCAGCGAGGGAAGGGTGCTCACAGAAAACCTGGTTGGACTCCAGGGGCACAGCTCTGGGCAGTCCTTCTTCCAGGTGACAGTCACTATCATCTGCCAAGGTCAGGCCACAGGACCAGGTTCCTGAGCCAGAGGAGCTCAAGCCTCATTGCCTTCCTCTGACCGAGGCCTTGGGGCCGAGTCCAGGTCATTGGTCTAAATCTGCCCTCCTTTATGTTGAGCACTTTACCTAGACTACTCAGTAGCTTGGTGCAAAATCCAAAAATTATCCTGTTCCCTGACCTATTCCCATAATGCACTATCTTTTTTTTGCCTGAAAGAATGAAAACCTCCGACATGACCTGGTGCCTCAGCTAGGCCTGGCTTGATCAGGTTGGAGCCCACAATGCCAAGCCCCTGAGCAGCTCATTTGCTAGGAAGTGCCAACACACTCTGGGACATGCCTGGTGGTTTGGTCTGGAATGTGGCAGAGCCCTGGGCATTACCAGCCCTCACTTCTCCTCCCATTAAAAGGACTCTCATTAAAAAAAAGAAAGAAAAGAAAAATGAAACCCGACTCTGGCTCAGCCAACAACGGACTACTTACCAGAGGATGAGGATTAGCTTGTCCTTTAGAATGATCTTCAGCTGTTTTGCTTCTGCAAATGGGCTTCCCACAGTGGGGCTTAGGAAATAGAATCTTTTCTGGCCACTGTTGGATGCTCAATCGCATCCTGCTAAAATCCATATGTGAAGGAAGCCCTGACCCCCAGTGACCATATTTGGAGAAAGGGTCTTTTAGAGGAAATTAAGGCCAAAGAAAGGAATTAGGATAGGCCTAGTCCAATATGAAGGGGAAACTGGATGCAGAAAAGTACAGAGGAAATGTAGGGAGAAAACAGACAGAGGCTTAAAACAGGCCCTTCCTCACAGCCCTCAAGATACCAACCCGGCTGCCGCTTTGATCTTGACTTCTGGCTAAGTAAATTCCTATTGCTTAAACCACGCAGTCTGTGGTTCTTTGCTACAGCATCTCGCAAACCAATACAACCACTCAATACTTAAATAAATAACCAAATAAATAAATGAATAAATACACGAGGCAGGAGTGACCTGATTCTCTCTGCTAGGTGTGGGTAGGTGTGGGGGGTGCCCTGAGGCTACTTCGGGATCCATTTCCTCCCATCTTCTGGTAGATTCACAGCACAAGCCAAGGTTGGCTCAGGCTTTACCTCTGTGTTTGATTCCCCAAACACTTGATAGGCTCCATTTCTCATTCTTTAACAGTAAGACTTCCTGATGACTCTAGGAAGATGGAGAGGACAGGGGACAACAGATGGGACTTATGAGGAAGCCCACGGGTGGGGTCAGGATGACACTGCTCACCCATCATTGAAGCTTCATCAAGGTTTGATTCCAATACATCAGTCGCTCAGGCAGATGCAACCAAAGAACCACAAGTGATGCTGCGCAGGAGGCTGAGAGTAGGAGGATCTTAAGGTCAAGGCCAGCCTCCTTGTCAAATGAGCAAGATCTTGTCTCAAAATAAAAAATAAGAACAACTGAGGATGTAGCCTTGTGGTAAAGTGCCCCTGGGTTCAACCCCTAGACCCCGCAAATTAATTAATTAATTAATGAAAAAGGGTTGGGAATATAGTTCAGAGGTAGAACACCCCTAGGTTCAATTCCCAGTACTGAATAATAAAAAAAAAAAAAAATTTAAAGTAACCATGGAAACAAAGGGACCCACAAGGGAGAAGAGTTGTCCAGGGACTGGAGGTGAGTGGGATGCTGCTGACCTGTTTCTAAAACTGGAACAGAAATAAGATGAATATCTTTGAGGCAGAAAGAGAAAGAAGCCCTTCCAAGGATGGTGCTGGAAGGGAAGAAGCATCCGCAGCCCTCCTTTCCACCCTGGGCACACGACATTTGCCAACTAACTAGACGATGCCTTCGCAGGTCACCCGCTCAGAGCTAAAGGAATCATTTGGGTTTGGTGTCTCTCCCATGCCTTTTTCTTCTTCTTCTTCTTTTTAAGAGAAACATTATAAAGCTGAACATCTAGGATGATTTTGGATTCACACCCACTGTCTGTGGAACAGCTTGAAGCTGACTAGATTAGCTCGTTGGAACATTCTGGGATCTGCTCAGACGCTGCCCACACACAAGAGCCTGGCTCCAGCCAAGCTCAAAGAGAACGGGCTCTTGCAAGTGGCTCCTTTCATTGTCCCCCCCTCCCGTCAGTTTGGGCTGCTCTTTGCCATCTTTATCTGGAGTCTTGGGGTAGTGGCTTCCATCCTTGCTGCGTCCCTCATGCCAAGCTTTCAGGAAGCCATGGCTCAGACTCTGTACACATGTCCCTGGGTCCCTCCTGTCTCTCCTCCCCCGATTGCCTGTATTTTAACATATCTGAACAGGCTGCGAAGTGAGTCTCCTTCTCCCCAGTTCACTTCCTGCCAGTTCTTGTTCTGTTCCCTCCTCTGGCTCTCTTGCTCTGATAACTAATTTGCCCAGACAAAACGAACCTTATGTAATGCGCCTCCCCTGGCTCCCAGCACGAGTGTCTCTCAAGCCCTGGTTGAAGCACAGACATCTACATATCCCACTCGCAGAAGCAAACACCAAGATGAGCTCCCTGGCGCCTTTCCAGGGCTGAGTTCAAGACCAGGACCAGCAAAGAGGAGCGCTCTCCTTCCTTGCACCCCAGCAGGCCCTGCCCCAGCTACCTGGTCAGAGATTACAGGAGCAATTGTCACATAATTGTCACTTAATCTCTTCCCAGAGATTTCAACTGGCTCCAAATTGTTTTGGCTAATAAAAACTAAGGAGATTTGCAAGAAATTCCAGATGCATGGAAACACTTTGGGGGATTGCGCAGCCTGCAGGCAGATGAAACTTAACTCAAATAAACATAAGGTAATGTGCGTTGGCAAGAGTAATCTAAGATGGAGGGTACATCTGTGTGCTCCAAATTTGCAGCTGCCTCTGAGAATAGAGACCTGGGAATAGTTCGAAATGGATGAAGTGAGCAGAGAAGCCAAAGACCATCCCAGAGTAACTACCCCTCGACAAGGCAAATCAGATCTCATTTTGCACAGACCCCCATCAGCAGCCCAAATAGAAACATGGGCAACAGATTCCACACACGACACTTCCTGCTTTCAGGTGTGGCGAGACAGCAGGAGCGGCTTCTTAATCTAGTGCCTGGGGAAGCCACCTGGTGGTAGTATGTGGTTTTCCCCAGGGGGTGAGTAGAAGTGCAAGTTTTAGCTTTTTCACTGCTGTGACCAAAAGGCCCAACCAGAACAATCGTAGAGGAGGGAAGTTTATTTGGGGGCTCACGGTTTCAGAGGTCTCACTCCATACACAGCAGGCTCCATTCCTCAGGACTCTAGGTGAGGCTGAGCATCGTGGCGGAGGAGTGTGGTAGAGGGAAGCAGCTCACAGGATGATATGGAAGCAGAGAGAGACTCCACTCGCCCCATCAAAAACATACACTCCAAAGGCAACCCTCAATGACCCACTTCCTCCAGTCTCATCCCACCTGCCTTCAGTTACCACTCAATCCTGTCAAGGGGTTAATTCACGGATTGGGTTAAGGCGCTCATAACCCAATCATTCTTTCTCTAAACCTTCTTGCATTGTCTCACAAATGAGCTTTTTGGGACACCTTACATCCAAACCATAATAGTACACGTCTGTGTTTGTCAGTTGGTACCACTGACTGCTAAGCTCTGGAAGGTATCACATTGTGTGCACTTGATGTCTAACCCCCAGGATCACATTTAGATGAAGGGCCAGCTTCCAAATCACACAACCCTGACCTACCTGTTAATTCCTTATGTTTTACACAAAAAAAAATCCTAAAAATCTGTGTTATATCATGTCTTATATGCACCTGCTATAAAGGAATTTTAGTTTTTAAGATAGAAAGACATGGGGCTGGGGTTGGGGCTCAGCGGTAGAGCACTTGCTTAGCATGTGCCGGAATGTGGGTTCAATCCTCAGCACCACATAAAACTAAAATAAAGGTATTGTGTCCAATTATAACTAAAACAAAATTTTTTTTAAAAAAGATGGAAAGATATATATGCATATAGACCTGCACCTATGCATATATGTATATATATATATATATATATATATATATATATATACACACACACACACACACACAAAGAAAATATAGATATATATGTGTATATACACACACACACTCACAGTGCTCATGTGATTCCTGTGGGTCTATCTCCATCTGGCCCAGGAGACTGGTAAGCAACTCTACCAATACTGTAGAGATACCAGCCTTTACAAGGCAGAAGAAGGTTGGCACAGATGGCAATTTTTTTTAAACCTTTGTTTTACTTATTTATTTATTTTTATGTGGTGCTGAGGATTGAACCCAGGGCCTTGCACACACTAGGCAAGCCCTCTACCGCTAAGCCCCAGCCCCAGCCCACAGATAATCAACCTTGACATCATCAACATCCAACAGCCTGTGTCTCCAAATCTCTGAGGGAGTGGGCTAGGCCACCACTCCTAAATCTTCAAGGCTTCTCAGAGAGGGACTGATACCTAGAAACAGGAGAGGAAGAAATGACCTGTCCCCTCCCTCTTGCCTCACAGCACCATGACCACCAGGCCCTTAGGCAGCTGAGCTACCTCCCCTTTCCCATGGTGATGGAGAATAGTGCAGGAGCAACAATTTTAAGGCAGACTGTGGCTTGAGAGGGAAATTTGGTTCTGGAGTATTCTCCCACCTAGAAAGCAATGAGAGAACTCCAGAGCTTGGCAGTCCCAACGCCGCTCCTACCATGGAGGACAAGGGAGATGTGGCCACAGTCCTGTCTGCAGGAATTGGGCAGGTTGATTTGACCTGGCCAATGTGCATGGATCTAAATCATCACTGTTCACCTGATGATGCAAAATACTAAGCTGGAACACGGGGTAGTTCGGAGGGGCCAATGTACAATGTGCGGAGTTCCCAGTTGTGTAAAAGTCAGTCACTGAAAATTGTAGTCTTCTTCCTGAATTTTCCCTGAAACCTGAAGCTCTCTCCTATTCCTTGACCAGCAGCTATTCTACCTGGAATCCCATGTTGTCTGGCAAGCAAAAGCCATTTCCCAATTCCGCTGCTACCCTGATGCCAACATTCTAGGACCAGGGAGTGTGGGCATGCATCAGTGGTACAGCGCTCACCTAGCTATGTGTGAGGTCCTGGGCTCTGTCCCCAGCACCTCCTCACACCTAAAAAAAGCACACCACTCCATTTTATGTTCCTCACAGTCTAATAATTTCTAATAATACATGGAATAGATTCATTCATTTATGCATCAAATATTTTCCTTTTACTCTGTACAAGACACTATGATAAGCTGGAGAAAATAAGGTAAAGATTTAGGATCCAATTGGAAAAGAGAAACTACCGAATTTGCAGAGTCCATAAGAACAACAAAGCAAACAAAATGCTCAGAACAATTTGTCTTGGGACTAATTAAGTAGGAATTTTCCTGTAAAGTTCTACTAAAGAGGACACAGAGCAATGTCATAAGCAAGGAATGCATCAGTTCTTCTCAGACCCAACAGGACATGCAGATCACAGGGGATCTGGTTCAGAAGGTCTTGTGGGGGCCTGAGCTTTGCATGTCTAATAGGCCCCTGGAGATGTTCCTGGGCCATGCTGCTAGTCCTCAGACCACAACTGGATGATCTAGCCTACATCACACTTGACTGGGCTCCCTCCCACACAAACACTAAGTACTTGCTGGTGGTGTCCTAACAAAGAGCCATTTAACTCTAGCAATGTGTTTATTGGGAAGCTAATGACACCCATGTAGCCAGCTCTCAACCAAATGTTTCACAATATTTGGAAGAATAGCAAAATGAATACATTATAATTCTTCCTCTTTTTCCCAAGTTTATTTCTTATGCTATTAGATGGCTATAAAGTCAAGATGGCTTCCAAGAAATACTAGGCTGCCTCTAGAACAAGGACCATCAGCCATAGCAGACACCAACCTCCTCATACGGAGTTGAGGGGCCTGGAAAAAACTGTCCTCAATTAAGAAGAACAGGGATGTGAGTAGGAGAAGAAAGGAAGAAAGAACTTTCCAGAAGAACAGAAGAACTTATTATAAAGACACAAATGCAGGAAGAAACATGTAGGGTGTTCAGAAGATACTGCTTCTCTGGAACATCCTCCCCCACCCTGAAACGGTCTGTGTGGCTTGCTTCCTTACCTCCTCCAGCTCTCTGCACAAATGTCACCTCTTCATATCACTCCATCTAAAACAGCTTCCTTCTGCACCTGCCGGGACTCACTGTCCCCTTAACCTGCTTCACCGCAATTATCACCAGCAGAGATCCAATCACATAGTAGAAAAAAAAGTTCATTATAAGTGGAGATCAAAGCCCTAAGGCAGGAACAAGCTGTGGAATGCAATCAATAAGGGCAAAAGTGTCCCCAAATGCCTTTAAAGAACCATGGGGGAGGCCCTGGGAAGGGGCTTTGCATTCTGCATCTATCAACTTTTGCTCTATGGCAACTACAGATGTGCAGAGCAGGAAGCATCTATTTCCAGGTCAGCTGGGCAGCCATCAGCTCTGTGTCTCATTCTGAGGCTTGAACTGATGCAGGAGCAGCAGGCTTGGGGGTACGTTCTTGTCCTGGCAAGATCAGAAGTGAAGAGG
This sequence comes from Marmota monax, assembly GCF_021218885.2. NCBI lineage: Eukaryota > Metazoa > Chordata > Mammalia > Rodentia > Sciuridae > Marmota > Marmota monax. The sequence continues at coordinate 39,048,638 of NW_026693571.1, forward strand.
GCAAACCCAATGTTCATGTCCATCACCCATAAAAGTCAGGTGCACCACCATCCCATAGCCAAAATATATCAGTGACAAAGTCAAAGTCAAGGGGCAGGGAATTCACCAGAGCTGATTCCTCAAGCCTCATGGGATTATGCATTAGGAGCAAGTATAGTGAAAATGGGGACATTTGACCATGGATTTGTTTTTCACATTCTCTTCACTGCATGAATAATAGACCCAGCCTAGCCTAGGGGCACAGAGTCAGAGAGACCACAGCAGAATGTATCCAGTGATAACACAGCTTACTGAGGCCTTGCTATGTACCAAGAGTGAGGAGGATACAAGAAAAGCCCAAGACTTTGACCCTGTCTTAGAGACCACTGTATGAAACTGTGGTCTACTAGGAACTGCAGCCTTGAGGGAAAGGGGAAGCATGTTTGTTCTTTGTTTCCAGTGTTCTCCTAGCCCTAGAACAACTAGATGGAAGACAGAAAAAAGCAAGCAGGAGGCCCCTGCTCCAGGGCAGGTGTCTGACGAAAGTCACCATGGACATCAAAAGAGTAGAAATGAGCACACAGTCAAGAGGTGAGCAGAAAGGTCCCTGACTACTAACTGCATGTGCCATTTTCAGAATGAAGGATGAAAGGAAGGAGGACAACTTGAAACTCATTTCAGCTGAGAAGATAAGGTAGCAGGATGGTGAGTCAAAGGCAGCTGGCTGGCTCACAGCCTCCAGGAGGAATGGAAGGGCTTCCATGCCACCCCACTTAGATCCTGTGTTGTCACATCTCAGGTTCCCAATACAGATGGCAAAATGAGCTTCTCTGAGAAGGCATGTTTGGAAAGCAGACCACTTTATAGAAGGAACACATGCCACCTGGAATTGTTATCCATGGAGAAATGAACAAGTTCTCCATGAGAGGGTGTCAGAGTGTCTCCATGAGAAGCTGTGACAAATGTCACGCAGAGAGATTCTGACCTGAGCAGGGCCAGGCAGAGGAGGTTCCTCCCTTAGGTGGTACGATGGTTTGGATCCTAAGTGGTCCCCCTGTGCTGATGGTTTGGTCCTCTGTGGTGCTATTGGAAAGTGGTGGAAGCTTTAGGAGGTGGGGCCCAGTGAAAGGAAGTGAGGTCACTAGGGGTGTGTCCCGGAAGGGGATATTGGAACCCTGGTTCGGCCTCTTCCTCTCTCTTCCTTTTTGCTTCCCAGGTGCTGGTGAGATGAACAGTCCTCTTCTGCCATGAGGTCCTGGGCTAGCACAGGCCAAAATTGACTTATCTCAGGTGTTTGTCATAGCAATTAAAAGCTGACTAACACAGACTCCATCACATCAAGGAGCTGGAGATTCCTTGAGATCCTGAATGGCAGGACAAAAGTAGTCAGATGTCAGGGACTGGCAATAGCATTTGTCAGACACCCTCTCCTTAAGAACTGTTGAGGCTTATAAAAGAACAGAATTCTGAGGCCCAAAGAACACCCATTTATTCAAAATTCTAAATTAAAATAAATAGAAATAATAATAATAATAATAATAATAATAATAATAGCATAACAATAATAATCATATAACCAGAAGAGAAATAGAAGCCAGTTAAGTGGGTCATATCAAATCCATAACTTCTTTCAACTTCAGTTCTTTCATCTCTAGAGTTGGGTGTTTGGACCAAACCCCCTTTTATCATCCCTTTTCTTCGGAAATTCTGTGATCCATTAAAGAGCACCTTGTAAGATACTCTCCAAAAATGTCAAAAACAAAAACAAGAATCAGAAGACATCCGTGGGATTGAGAGAGACGGTCCTGGTGCTCTGCCTTGCCCTTTACCTCGGAAGACGTGCGTCCTTGAAAGGGACAAGTTGGAGCACTCAATAAAACTGTAGAACAAAGGAGTTTCAGGAAATTACCTGGACAGGATGAGATCACCTGAGAATCTTGAATGGATTCATGGGCAGGGTTGTGAAGCTGGAGACTCTGCTGAGACCAGTTGTTACAACAGCTGCTGTGCCTGAGGACAGTCAGGTTGCCAACGCCAGCCTCGCTCTGACTTTCCAGAAGGGACCTGGGAAACCACCAACTGTTGTTTCTCCATTCCATCCTAGCCAGGCTTCTGGAATCTTTAATAAAACACAGAAGTGTAGAAAGTTGAGATCAGCACACCCATCAAGGCAAAGGCAGGAGAGGTTCTCCAGGGAGGAGCCATGGCCAATCAGTGGAGTCCTTGGAGCACAGAGAAAGGGGAGGAGTCATCTGTGGATTTTGGAAATGCCTTTGACAAGTGTCCACACCCCAAACCTTAATTGTGGGCAAATAAGGAGTAACTGGGTTTCCACAGGATAAAGGGACTACTTGAAAGCGACAAGGAATTGAATTTCAATGTAAGAAAACCAGGTCATTAAAAAAAAAAAAAAGACATTTCTTTGTTTAAAAAATAAGAAAGGGGGTTCTCAGAGGTCCGAAGGGACCCGTCTTGGTGAATAATCTTATAAAAAGATCTGAAGAACAAAGTACACGGTGAAACTTTCAACTGTAGATGTTCTTAAGACATTTTAAGTGAAATGGTGAGTCAATGGGATAAGGATTTGAAAGCTGAAGAGAAAATGGTACAAGAATTTCAATTTCAGGGCAAGTTCAAGTTAAAGCACTTTAAGAACAAAGAGTTTTAAACCATCACCCAGAAATTTTCCATAAAGCCAAGAGAAGATTTAGGGAGTTATTTACTCTCTGAGAACTTAAAGCCTGAAGCAGTAACATCAGAGACAACAAAATTCCAGTCACTCCAGGAGGATTTGTTAAGTGAATGAGTGAAGTACTCAGCCATCAGAAAGACCCCAAATGGAAATACGTCCTACACTTGAACTATATGTGACAGGCTGTTAAAATGGGACTCTCTTGCCAGGTAGGGTGATATACAGTAGTAATCCCAGCCACTCAAGAGGCTGAGGTGGAAGGATTACATATTCAAGGCCAATCTGGGCACCGTAAGATGCTACTCAAAACAAAATTAAAAGGGCTGGGGGTGTAGCTCAGTGGTAGAACGCTTGCCTAACATGTCTGAGATTCTGAGTTGCATCCCCAGTACTGGGTGGCAGTGAAGGCCCTCTTGCCCCTGTTTCAGTGGAAGCATAGAAACAATAGATGTTATATTCCAAGTAAGGCCATTGTTATTTATAGAACTTATAAAAGGAGATGGCTGGTAATCTCCAAAAGATACACACCGAATGATTCCACAAAATAGCATAATTATAGAGATGGAGAACAGGCTAGTGATTGCCAAGTCAGGGATGAGAGAACTGAGTAGTTTTGTAAAGGGGTAACAGAGGAGAGCCACAATTAAACATTTTGATGGTGATGGTGATGGTTACCTGAAACTACATGTAGCATAAAATTGCACAGAGACACAAACACACGTGTACAATCGAGTACATGCATAACTACTCAAATCCAAATAAGTCTGTGGATTGTACCAACAATGTCAATTTTCTGGTTTTTCTATGGCTGTCATCATGCAAGATATTAACATTGGAGGTGAAGACCGCATCATATCTCTTTGCAATTTCCTATGAACCTATAATGATTGCAAAATAAAAGTTTTATAAAAAGGGGTAGAGCCGGGAACAGTGGCACATGCCTGTAATCCCAGCGGCTCGGGAGGCTGAGACAGAAGGATCACGAGTTCAAAGTCAGCCTCAACAAAAGCAAGGTACTAACTAGCTCATTGAGCCCTGACTCTAAATAAAATACAAAATGGGGCTGAGGATGTGGTTCGGTGATTGAGTGTCCCTGAGTTCAATCCCTGGTACCCCTGAAAAAAAAAAGAAAAAAAAGGGGGGGGGGGGGGTTAGAGTCTCAAATACAAATTTCAACCCTAAGTTGACCACTCAGCTCTCGCCTACATAAGAGAAAAGTCAAGAAAAAAGAGTGGAGGCTGGCAGAACATTTCTAGAGAATTCTCAAGGTTCTCTGATTCTAATCCTGTCCTTGGAGTAAGGACTGGGTACTGGCCTCTTGTGTTAAAGTGAGTGAAGAGCCTTCATAAGGAACACTCTGAGAGGATGCTCTTTGTCCTTTGTAGCTGAAATACATTCCACTGTGTCTGACGCCCAGCTGAGAAATTCCAAGAGTAAGAATTGGGTTAGCCAGCTACTGGCACAGGAGCCTAGGAGAGGAGGCTGGGCTGGGCGGCTGCTCTCATTCAGTTCGTTAGTGCAAAGATATATGACTGCTTTTCCTGAGCCACATGTGGACCAAACAGCGCTCTCCGAGAGGGTTGCCTGGAGACACAAGAAAGCAGCAGAGACGAGAGATGCTGCTGCATCTGGAGAGGCGTGCATTACCTGTGTGGATGCACAGGTGAGAGGGAGGTGTATTGTGATTGGCTTGTCCAAAAGCCAATCACAGCTGAGTACAAGGATCAGCTTGCAACACTTCCCAATTCTTGGCCAGGCAACACCATGCTCACAATAGCAGCAGGCAAGGAAAAATTTCTCTAACCAATATTTTCTTTCTCCCCTCCCTGTGCTCCACCCCAGAGGGTCAGAAATCACAGATAACAAGACAGAAGAGGAAGATGATAAAGCACAAGGTGAAGAAAGAACATACCCTTCTCCCTGCTGGCTCCTCCACCTACAACAGGTCGCAGTCAGGGGAGGAGGGGAAAACTTGCTGTCGATTCGAGTACTATATGTTACAGAGTTCTGGATTTTTAAATTATTGATGGAAGAACCTTGTATTAAGTGGGTGCCCCAGAAACCTGCCTGATTTTTTATCCAGAAGCAAGAGAAGAACAGAGCCCACACTACAGACTTAAAGGGACAGTGGGAAAAAGAATGTTGGTTCATGATCACACTCCAGGGTCCTGCTTGCTCAAGGCGATGGTTACGCTGAGTGCACACGGAGGACTCTGCAGCCCTATTTGATCAAGAAAGATAACACAGAAGTGGAGGGGGCAACTAAAAAGGCCAAGGGCACAGTGACGGGGAAGGCAGCCCTGGCATCCAAGAAGAGACTTACAAAGATTATAACATCAACATGAAGGCAAAGGTTGAAATAAATTTTATTGAAATCAGTAAAATAATAGATTATATGGATAAGGTCAATAAAAATTCTTCGTCAGACTCCAGAATAAAACAATAAGAGGGCACCACTCAAAATAAGGAGAAACAAAAACAAATGCTGGTATGTTTTTAACCTATACCAATAAGTGGTTAAAAGAATAAATGGCTATTGTAAAACATTAATTCACTCAATTTTGAAAAATAAGTATACCACATAAAACACTTTTAGAGAAGAATCCAAAACTATGTCAAAAAATATAAAGTCCTGAAATGGAACTAGAAATACCCATCTTGTTTTGATATTTAATAGGCTTCAATAATAAACTTTAATTTTCTAGCTGGGTACCGTGGCGCACACCTATATTCCCAGTGATTCAGGAGGCTGAGGCAAGAGGATCTTGAGTTCAAAGCCAGCCTCAGCAACTCAGTGAGACCCTGTCTCTAAATAAAATATAAAAAAATGTTGCTCAGTGGCTAAGCATCCCTGGGTTCAATCCCTGGTACCCCCCCCCCCCCCCCCAAAAAAAAAAACTAAAATATGCCCCATGGAACCCTTTCTGGGGAGAAACAGATATCTATTATTACAGTCACACCAAATGAGATTCATTGTAAAAACTTAGAGTTTTAATAGCTACTATATTGATTTAAAATGTATTTCATGAATAGATGAAACATCACTAATAGAGTGTCACTAACATTATTCCAGCAATGACACCACGATGATGCTTAACTTCATCTGAACAGGCTACAAGATTTTTAAAGGTTTAGGATCATGGTTTCCACTCCCCCTGCCCCAAAGGCCTTCAAAGCACTGCTATGCCCGACTCTGGCATCAATGTGGTCTGTGCTTAGGAGGGCCCTGAGTCTTTGGTGACCATTCCAGCCTGGACTGCATACTTCTGGACTTCTTTCACTTGAGAAAAAAATAAACCTTTACTTTGTTTGAACCACATGACTAGTGTTGTTTGTTATATGTAGCCAAACCTAATTCTGACATACGGATGTTTGGTAAATATTTGTTGAATAAATGAACATGTGTTTTTTGTTCTTAAGGTTTTGTTAAAAACAGGCAGTGCTATATTCCCCACTCCAAGTCTATAATGAAGCAGTTCTGGAAGTGGTAACCAGGTGATTGTGATCTTTATCACATTAGTTTGAAACCATTAATTGATGATCCTTCCATTAAGCTGCATTTATGCAGAACACAACCACTAAGGGTTCACTTCCCTGATAGCTGTGTGACCGAAGGCAACTTGCCTCTGAGCCTGTTTTGTCATCAGTAAATTGGGTCAATGTTGTAAGTTGCTTCATAGCTGGACAAAGAGTATGTACGTGTGTGTGTGTGTATATATATATATATATAAAACAAATATTTGGAAGTTTTTTTAAATTACAACCACGAACATTGTTACCATTAGAGGCCCTCTTGGCTCTGCACAAGGAGACTGAGTATGCTCCCAGAAGTTCCTGTTGTGAAGTCTTAAACATCTTTAAAAGAGGGGGGAAAAAACTCAGTGTACTATCATTTAACTTATTTTAATGTTTCTTCAAAAATGGTAAAAAAAAAATACTAAAGTACAGGAAAGGAGTGATCATAATGTTATGGCCAAGGTCACAGACATGGAATTATAAATATACATTTTAAAACATTTCCTGTGTGGGAGACAGAGATGGCTTCCCCCACCAAGAAGGCCCTGGGGGGAAAAACTAAATCAATAAATGTGATTGTAATAGCAGCTCTGCAGCCACTGCATCTAGTAGGGCTGGTCTACGGGCTCCTGACGGTGTTTGCTTTTATCCATTTTTCCAGGTCCTTCCATCTGCCTCTGCTTCCTCCCGTCTATCCATCTCATCTTCTTCCATCACAGCCACCTCTGAGCATTCCACCTGAACCATTGTGGTGCATGAGGCCACTCTTCCTGCCCACATGCCACCAAGACCCTCTTCCCCACCTGGGTTTGGGGAAGGTGGTAGGAGGAACCCTCAGGCTTACACAGGTTGCATATTCTCCAGGTGAAGCTCTGGTTTCCACAGCCAGGACCGGGACATTGCCAGTCTTCAGCTCAGTGCTGGATGTGTCCTCCTCCAGAGGGGTTCCGCAGAAATTCCCAGGCCATCTTGGGAGGAAGCCTCCTCTGTGCTCTCCACAGTTGCCCCTGCAATGCATGGATCTTCCAGGACCTCCTAGGCCACCTGGACCTCCATGGAGTGAGATTGGCATTCCTCTGCCCTCTCAGAGTGGCACGCCACCCCGCATGCTGCCACTGAAGGATTCTTGTAAGCAAGAGAGACTTTCAGTTGGCTCATTTGAAAGTCTTTTCCATCAGACCACTCCATGGCAGCCTTGGCAGCCGGCAGGTCTTCCTAGCACACCAAGGCATGGCCTCTGGCCTTTCCTGTTTCCTTGTCCAGGTGGATGTGGATCATGGGCTGCCCGGTTCTCTTGTTCGTCTTAACCCCACACTGCTTGAAGGAGGCTGTCAGATCATCAAGGGTCACATTGTCATCTAATCCTTGCACATAAGCACTGTTCATGTCTTCTGCTGTCTGTCTTCATTCAGACCCACAGGAGGGCCTAATCAACACCCGGTCCTTCAGCCATGGGTTCACCAGGCTTATTGAAGCCACCTGGCTATCCAGCGTCCATTCCGCCACATCCTTCTCCCTTCCCACCTCTGCTCATGCCTCCACATTCAAATCCCCCTCTTTCCCTGCCCCAGTTACCAGGGCCACTTGTGTTCTGGTTCTTTCCTGGTCCAGAAAATCCTCCTGGCTGCTTCCCATAAACCCCTGTACTAGTCATGGTTCTCTAGAGGCACAGAGCCAACGGGAGGGGTGATTATTAAAAGGGGATTTATTAGAGTGGCTCACAGGACCAGAAGCTGGGTAGTCCACAGTGGCCGTCTGCAGGCTGGAGGGCTGGAGGAACCAGTAGCTGCACAGCCCATGAGGCTGAAGCCTCAGAACAAGAGGGATCAACAGTGCTACCCCAGTCTGAGACTCAAGGCTTCTGGCAACTCCCTGGAGAATCACTGGCAGAGTCCACTTTGGAAGAGTGAAGAAGCAAGAGTCCCATTTCCTCAGGCCATCGCAGCAGCAATCAAGGGCCTTGAAGAAGAATCGAGCTCCGCATCTGCCACTGCTTCCTCAGGCTTCCAACTTTATTCCATCGAAGCCACCATCCTATTGGACAGTGCTACCCACACTTAGGGAGGGTCTCCCCTTCAGTTCACTATCCCACATGACAATCATTCCTACACACACCTTATTGACACACCCAGAAGCCACTTAATCTTTGGCATCTCTCAATCCAATCAAGGGGACAATTCAGATTAACCATTAGGACACCTGTGCTGCTGGGTTGGTCCTGGCCGAGCGGTCTCTGCTGCTCTATTGGGAGCCTGACCTGGAGGCTGGCTGCAGGATCCAGTGGGTGGGGGTAACGAGTGGGAAGCTGCAGTCCACAGCTGGCGTGTTGACCAGAGCTACGGTGCTGTCCATAGCTGCTCAGATGCCCAGAGATGTTCTGCTGAGAGTAACGGCTGTATTCATAACCAGCTGTGTAGACAGAGAGCTGGTAAGAGGATAGGATGGAAGGGCACCGACTGACTGCATGGGGTAGCTCCCAGGAACTGGGGACCACTGTAGTGACTCTGTCTGTATCCTAGACTGGACTGGGTATAAGCCCCTGTGCTCCACGGAGGTTGACGAGTCTTAGTGGACTTTTCCATCTTGCAGCCTTGCAGGTGCGGTAGCTGCCAGCTGCTATCCAGAGGCTGGTTGAGCAGGCTGAGTGCCGTGCACACACTGAACTGCACAGAAGGCCTTGGTGGCAGTGGTGTTATCATACCCCTGGCCAGGCCGGCTGTATGCCTGGGGCTGCAGGTGGAGTAGTATAGCCAGCAAGAGGTTGTCCATAGGAAGTTGCATGTGTGACCTGAGCATAGGTGGTGGTGGACAGAGCCCAGCGTATAGCTGACAGAGGTAGGCTGTGCAGAAGTTCCATGGCTCTGTTGCCATATGCCTGGTGGTCTGTGCATATCTGTGAGTTGGCTGCACTTTGTCAGCTCTAGCCCAGCTGGGCTGCAGCTTGGCTGTGGATACTGTGATCTGTAGATGCCATTTTCTCTCCTAGTAATATTCTTTAGAAGACTTGACGTCAATGAAGAAGAAGTTAGTGAGAAGATAGTGAGATACTAACTCTTCACAAAGCTGGCCCATATTTGGGGCTGATAACTGGGATAACCGAGAGGTGGACCCAAATGATGGCATCCTGGCTACTGACACAGACAACTGAAAGAAAAGTGACCAGAGGGCTGAGGGCTTGCTGCAGCTGAACTTCTAGTTAGATAAATATGCAGGCATAGTTTCCCTCAAAGACCAAATGCCTGTCATAGTCTCAACATAATAAAAAAAGAATGTCTCAGATTAGCCACTTCTAACCTGTCTTATCTTTGGAAATGAAAAGACTATTTATAGATATCGGCGTCCTTCTGGAAGGGCTGCTTTGAAGATGACATGCAGGCGGTCTCCATGAGGTCCTCATTACAGGTCCCTGGAGCGCAGGTCCTCCCATGTGACGGGCCTCACTGAGCTCCAGCATCCTGGCCCCTCCCCTGGTCCCATCAGGCCCAGGATTAGTAAAAGCACACAAGTGCCTCACTGTGTTTGCTGGTCCCCCTAACTTTGCCCACACCTCTGTAGCTCTTTTCCTTGGACTATTGTCCAAAGGATATCAATGGACAAACAGCCTCCCTGCTCTTCAGCTCTCCGATTGGCTTGCTCTGTGTGTCTGTCAAAGACATCTGGCCCACTCTGCATCTCCAGGGAAGGTTCCTTGATGACCAAGGCTCTGATGCCTGTGCCAGGGCCTGGGGCTTGGTCACTAGCTTTGCAGCACTGTGACCCATGAGCACTTGGGGCCAGAGAGAAGTAGCTTTGCAAAAAAGCCCATGAAGAGGAGGCTGAACCTCTTTTTAGATGGGCACCCCGGGGCTGATTAATTTTTATCCCCTGACATTGACATAAGCTTATGTGATTCTAAGTAACCTGCATGATATCAGGAGTAAGTCTCCCTGTGGCATTTACTGTGGGGGGAATAGAACAGGGAACAATTTTGAAGTGAATGCTATTGGTCCTGAGAGATGCTAAGGACCCTGAATGCAAGTAAAGGAGGAGGGAATCCCGTGAGGCCTTACCTTTGTTGAAACATCTATTGATCCTCTTGTCAGCTCCGCAGAGTGGAACACACTTGGGTTTTGAGGTTGTGTGTACCTGGGCGACATTCTGGCTTGAACCCTGAGGGCCTGCAAGGCCCAGGGATATTGTCATAATTTCTCTGAGTTTCTCTTTCCTCTTTTGCAAAATAGGGATCATATTCTTCAAGGACTCGTTTGAGGATTAAATGAGACACTATGGGAAGGCCTGGCCCCGGGTCCAGTGCAAAGTAACATCTCGGATAAATCATATCTATATTTCTTGTCAACGCTCAGCTGAAATAGCACAATACATCAGACTCTCGAAAGATCTTCTGCTTCTTTGTGCTTCGTAACATTTTCTCTTGAGTATTAATAATGCCCAACAGTAGCTGTCTCAGAGGGAATCTTCCCTGGCCTCTGCACCTGAGTCTTTCCATTTTCGGACTTCACAGCTCTGGCATCCGTCAAGCTTGTAAAACTGCAGAGTCTAGGGCTCCACCCCGGGTCTGGAAGGCATGAGGACTTCCAGTCTGGATGCAATGGGCTTTTAATTTCATTGGTGATTTTTTTTCTAAAGGCCAAGTCCAAGAGGGAAGGAGAAGGTTGCTCTTAGCTGATGAGAACTACGTCACAACAGCCAGAGGAGGTTCCCTTGCCCCAGTCCCTGGCTTCTGGTAGACATGGCAACCATCTTTCTGGTCCCCCAGAAAGATGCTCTCCTTCCTAGAAAAGTATCCATATATCCAGGAGTCCAATCCAGATCTGCCTATACTGTCAGGATTTCCAAGCAAATTTCAAGGCTCACACTAGATCAGCAAATTTTTATCAAGAAAAGAAATAAGCCTGTGCTGGGACGTAGCTTAGTGGTAGCATGCTTGCCTAGCGCATGCAAAGCCATGGGTTCAATCTCCAGTCCCGCAAAGAAAAACAGAAACAAGACCAAGGAGTGAGTGAAAGCGAATCCCTCTCTAAATGATCCACCTACAACATCCCACAGGAGATTACAAAGTACCACCTGTCTGTCCCTTATCAAAAAGCAATAATGCCAGATTTCCTGACTTACTTCTGGATACTAATCAGGAAACACAATTGTTTTGTAATCTGTAGAGTTCCTTTGCTTCCTTTCTTTTCTTATTTGTTTTCTCTATTTTGAGTGGCAAAAAATAAAACTTACTGGGTGCATTGTGATGTAAATATTAGATTGTGCCTGAAGGTTCTTCTGGCATATGCTAGCGCTCTGGTACGTATCCCACTTCCATGCATTTCCTTAGCCTTGACCCCTATTTGTTCATCTATTCCTTTTTATTTTTATTTTTGGTACCAGGGATTAAACCCAGGAGTGCTACCACTGAGCCACATCCCTAGTATGTATGTATGTATGTGTATATATATAAACTTTTTTTTAGAAACAGGGTCTTGCTCTGTGTTTAGGGCCTCACTGTGTTGCTGAGGCTGGCTTTGAACTCATGATCTTCCTGCCTCAGCCTCTAGAGCTGCTGGGATTACTGATCTATTGCTTTTTTTTTTTTTTTTTTTTTTAGTTGTAGGTGGACACATATCTTTATTTTATTTATTTATATGTGGTACTGAGGATCAAACCCAGTGCCTCACACATGCAAGGTGAGCACTCTACTGCTGAGCCACAACCCCAGCCCTGATCTATTACTTTTGACCAATGTGAAGCAAGCAGTTACTTCCTCCAGATCTCTATTGAACTATCCTTGTCACACTGACCCAATCACATGCACACAGGAAGATCTTTGGGATCTTAACCATCCAGAATCAAGGGCCCTATTCTTTGAAAGGGCAAAATCTACATCTAACATTAATGAGGAAATTCAATTATTTCTTTTCTGACAAGTCTCCCAACTTTTTCTGTCAAGATAGCTCTTTCAATAATTAACTTTTATGTTATTCCCGAGGGCTGGCTTAGGACATATCATATTGTGATGGAAGATGAAAACCATCCTGGGGCTGTTAGGGTTTGGGACGGTGTGAGAAGTAGCCAGAGTTGGTCCCTGCCAGATATTATTCATCTGGTTCATAAAGTCTTTTCTGGGGATGACTCCAGAACCATTGCTTCTTTCTTTGTTGTCTCTAAAAAATGAAGTAAATAAATATGGTTAGGTCCCAGGGAAGCCATGCCTATCTCTAGTGATGAGCCTGGTGACACAGCTGATATGCAGAGTTTTCAGTCTCATCTGATCCCTAGAGAAGGAGACAGATCCATTTATCCTGGCCATTATCCTGCATCAGATGACACCCAGGTTAGGAGCAAAGGATAAACACTCATTCAACATCCATTCATTCCACAAATGTTCACTGGGCACCCATTCTAAGATGGGGTCAGGTTACAGAGATGGGCACAGCATGGTTTCTGCTCTCAGGACACCCACAGGCTAATGGGGAGATACCACCTGTCACAATGACCTGTAGGAAGCAAGCAATCAAGATGCAGCGGGGGTGAAGGGAAGGAAGCTTGGAGGATCCACCAAATACGCAACATGGAACCCCGGATCAGGTTCCAGGGAGCTCATCCAACCACTGAACAGAACCCCAGATCACACTCCATGGCAGGTCAGTTGGGTTATCTTTTGGTCTAAGGAGAACATCATTACCATAGTGTTTTGAATGACATTTGAAGAAATGACTGCCTAATGCTCCCATAAGTCCAAGCTCTTTGCTCAACATTATGGAAAATTACAGCCTGTTGGTGGAGATCATTTCTCCCTGACATGGGAAATCATGTTCCTGTGAGTCACTCCACACCCCACAGCCAGTATTTTTCATCACATATGAGCTATTATTTCCAGCTGGGTGTTGACAAGACAGAACTGTTCACTAATGCTTAAGTAATAGAGTGGAAAATAGTTGACAAAATATGAAAAGGTTGATTTTGATTATACATACAATCTCTTCTTTAAAGAACAAAATGTGTTTGTGCCAGCATGAGTCATTCTTCACAGGGTTGTGAAGTGATCTATATATTTAGATGGTTATTTAATTGGTTTGTTTTAAAATAATAACTTGACTAAAATATGCTCGCTTTCTGTGTGCATATTATAAAAACTTAAGATATATACAACGAAATCAATGCATGAAACAAATCCTGCTACCACCAATAACTCCTGTTAATATATTGTAAGCATCTGCTCAGATATAACTCTATAATGGAGTGAAGGAATGGATGAATGAACAAAAATAACTTTATAAGAATGGAATCATATTTCTTATAAAATACTAAATTTAGTTGCATATGAATTTAATAGAAAACAAAATATGCTAACATTAAAGTAAAGTGATAGAATTTATAGAACTTTCCTTATTCTTAAACAATTGCTTGAAGAATAAGAAAAAAATATATCATTAATAGAACATCTTTCTAATTACTTGTTTCATTCCCAGAAAGGTTGAAGTGAAAGATCTTGCTATAAAAAGTTAAGTGACCAGCATGCTTGTATTTTCTCCCATCTTTCTTTGTACCATCTCCTGATTATTTTGGTGTTTTATTTTGTTTATTTCATCAAGTTTATGTGTTGAGATTCGGTTCTGCAATCATACTTCTCTCTGTTGGTGCTGTTTCATTTTACCTTTGGTTCCATATTTAAGCTGACTCAACACTTACTGGCGATTGTTTTTTCATTCCTTGATTTGGCTCTTGGTGGGATGCTTTTCTTCATTGCAATGACATATAACATTGATCATACATGAACATGGTCATGTGGCATTTACTATGGGCCAAGGAGTATTTCAAGCACTATGTATGTATAAATTCACTGAATCTATGCAACTCAATGACATAGTGACTACTATTGTTCTATTTTGCAGATGAGGAGACTGAGACACAAAAACAAAAACAGTTCAACAACTTGTTTAAATTACAGAGCTAGTAAGTAGCAAAGCCAGGATTCAAACCCAGGTGGTCTGGCTTCAGAGTCTGCATCCTTGAAGTCTTCCTTTCAGAAGGTTTATGGTTGCTGTATTTTCTGGGCTCTGTTATGTCTGAAAATCCCTGCCCCTTCCCTTTCCCCTTCCCCTTCCCCTTCTCCCCTTTACCTAAGGGGCAATTTGACTGCATTAAAATTTCTCTAGGCCACAGTTCTTTTCCTGTGTTAGATATTGCTCTACTGTTGTGTGGTACTGGGAGTTAACAGAAAGAAATCTACAGCCTCCTTAATATTTTCTCCTTTTTGCTTCTTCAGTTGGACAGAATTCTTTATCTTTGAGGTTGAATAGCTTAATCACTAGATGACTCAATGTATTATTCTATATCGGTTTTGCCTAGACCACAGTGTGATCTTTTGAACTGCTAATTTAATTCATCTATCATTGCAGGAAAACTTTCCTGTATTATGTCTTCCAATATTTTTCTGGTTTATCTGTTGGGATCTTATCAGGAATTTTAGATATCCTTATATATAACTGTCTTAGAGCTCTTTCGCTACTATCTAATTGATTCTCTTCCTTTACATTTGCTGTGATTATATCATCTTTACCTGTAATTGGTCTGACTTTTTAGCCATGTCTACTATTTCTATTTCTATTAGTTACTCAGCATTTTATTTTGTTCCTTTAGTTCTTTGATATACAGATCCATCTCCTTTTGTTGTTTTATCATCTTATTTTGATCTTTTGTTTTATTTATGTTCTTACTAAGGTCTCACATAATACACACACTTGCAAGAAATCTGCTTACAATTTTGGTTTTGGTTTTGGTTTTGAATTCTTCCAGGCAGGAGTTTTTTCATGACTTCAACTTGTATTTTTTCCCCTTAAAATATTTATACAGTAGATGTGCCCCTTCCTCACTCTCTTTTTTTCCTGGCCATGAGATGAAGCAAAGAGAGTGAGCAAGTGGCAGGGCCCCACAATACCCCTGAAAGGCATGCTCCCAATGACCTAAAGACCTCCCACAAAGCCCCACCTTCTACAAGCTCTACCACCTCTCAATAGTGCCACCCTAGAAACCAAGACTTTACCACATGGGCCTTTGGAAGACATTCTAGATCCAGATACAGCAAAGCCCAAGGTTTCACTCCTTTCTAGGATGCCCAATTCATCTAACCAAGGGCAAGTCTACTCTCCTGACCTCACCACATTCCTGCAGGTCCACATTTTGACCTGGAGGCCCTTCCTCCCCCAACAATACCCAGGGTCAAGCACTGCTTCAAGAACTTTTCCTAAAATTTTCCCAAAATTTTTTTACTCACTCCCTCAGTCTTGAAGCTAGAGAGCATTGGTGGGAATCTTCATGATTTCATTAACTATCCATCTTTTTTCCAAAAGCCTTGGGGAGAGAGGAGGTAAGGTCTCTCTTGCCTCTACTTTCTGAGGATTTTATTGAGCATTTTAAAAAAACAGATCTGATTATTACTACATTTTCTCATTTGTGTTAGAATTTTAAAACACAAGAATATTTCTGCCCATTTAACTTTCTTTTTAAATTCACCACAGTCACCATTTGAGTAAGTTCACAGTGTTGTTCAACAGTCACATCTTTCCAGTTCCAATTCTTTTCATCAACCCAAGAGAATACCCCACACCACTGAGAAGTCACTCTCTATTTCTCTCTCCCTAGTCCCTGGCAACAACCAATCTGATTTCTGTTTCTATGGATTTTTGTTTTGGTTTGGTTTTTGTTGTTGTTGTTATTGTTGTTTGTTTTTGTTTTTGGTACCAGAGATTGAACCCAGGTGTGCTTAACCACTGAGCAACATCCCCAGCCATTTTTTAAATATTTTATTTACAGATGGGGTCTTGCTGAGTTGCTTAGGGTCTCACTAAGTTGCTGAGGCTGGCTTTCAGCTCACAATCCTCCTACCTCAGCCTCCAGAAATGCTGAGAATACAGATACGCCACACCTCACTGTTTCTATAGATTTTTTTTAAAAGCTATTCTTATTATTTTATATAAAATATAATCATATAATGTGTGACCTTTTGCATTCTGCTTCTTTCACTTAGCTTAATGTTTTCATGATCATCCATGTTGTATATACCAGAACTTCATTCTTTTCATAGTCCAATGATATTTGATTCTAGGAATATCTGTGTTTTACTCATTCGTTCACTTGATGGGTATGTGAGTCATTTTCACCTTTGGTGATTTTTGAACAGTGAGGCTATGACCATTCTTAGACAAGTTTTCTTTTTTCTTGTTCTTTTTTTCCCTTTTGATGCTTGTTTTCATTTATCTTGGATATATACCTACAAGTAGAATTTCTTGGTGTGTGAAATTGAACATGGTAATTCTACTGTTAACTCTGAGATATTACCAAAGTTCCTCCATGGTGGCCATTTCCATTTCCACTAGCAATGCACAAGTGTTTCAGTTTCTCTATGTCCTTGTCAACACTTATTATTCTCTTTTTTTTATCACCATCATCATTATTATCAACCAGTTCACTTTTTAATTATTTTTGCTAATATTATCAGATTAACACCCTGGAAAAGATTTATGAAATCTTGGTCTCTCATTTTCCCCAGTTTTCTCCACAGTGGTCTCTTTGTTTTCTGGCAAAGCCATTCATCCTTATGCATTTGTGGAATTGATTGATAAATATTTATTGAGTACTTACCACACACCAGATTCTGACTAGGCATTGGGGATAAACGAATGAGGAAGACAGGCTCACCCTCAAGTTGCTCATTAGAGAACAAGCAAAATAGATATTAGTTTCCTACTCCTACCATAACAGATAGCCACAAACTTAGTGATTTAAAGCAACAAATATTTTTAGTTAAAGTTCTCCAAATTAGATGTCTATCATGGGTCTCACTAGACTAAAAATCAGCATGTCAGCTGTTCTACTTTTCTTTCTGGAGACCTTGAGAAAGGATCCATCTCCTTACCCTCTGGCTTCCTAGAAGCTTCCTAATACCCTTGGCTTGTAAGTTCTGCCTCCATCTACAAAGTCAGCATTTGAGCTTCTGACGCTGCCTCTGTCATCACATCTGTCTCTTACCACAACCAAGAAAAGTTCTCCTCCTTGGGATTCCTGTGATTAGCTTGGGACCATCTGGCTAGTTCAGGACAATCTCTTCATCTCAAGGTCCTTCCTTTAATCACATCTACAAAGTCCTTTGCCTTGTTAGGTGACATATTCTAAAATATGTTCCAGTATATTCTGTAACAGGCTCCAGGGATTTGGGCATGGGCATCTTTGGGAGAAGGGATATTATCCGCCTACCATAAGCATGTACACAAGTAATAACAAAAGCAGGCAATGCTTATTGAGAGATCCCTATGTACTGATACTCCTGTAAAAGTTTTACTTGAATTAACTTATTTAACCCCTATAATGTTCTTCTGAAATATGAACTGTTATTACTCTTACTCATAATCAAGGAGGATGCTAAAGTGCAAAGAAGTAAAATGATTTGTCTGAGGTCTCACAACTTGTAAGTAACAGAGCAAGGATTTGAACCCAGAAATCTAGCTCTGGAGCTTATACAATTAGAAAGGGTCCTCTTAGTAAGTAAGATTGGGAAGTCCTTCCTGAAGTAGAGTCCTTCCTAACTGGGTTCCTGCCTTATGTTCTTGGAGATCCTCTGAACCCCTCAGGTGTGGCTGCACTAGGGAGGGAGGTGGTCCCATGAGGTGGATATCCAGGACTACTATAATTTGGATCTCGCATGTCCCCAAAAGCCCACATGTGGAAGACCTGGTCACTAGAGTATGGCATTACTGGGACGTGATGAGACCTTTAAGAGGTGGGGCCTAGTGGAATGAAGTTAGGTCACCAAGAGTATGTCCATATAGGGGATATGGAAACCCTAGCCCCTTCTTCACTCTTCACTTCTGACTGCCAGAGGGTGAGCAGCTTCCTCCACCACACACTCCCACCACAATGTACTACCTCATTATAAGCTCAAAGAATTGGGAAACAATAGACCATAGTCTGAAACTTCCAAAACAATGAACCAAAATAAACCTTTCCTCTTTTTAAGTGGTTTATCTCAGGTATTTTGTTACAACAATGAAAAGCTGATTAATACAAGGGTCCAGGGTCCAGCTGGGATTGGGATTCTCATCAAGGAAGGCCAGAATCCCTTAAAATATTATGAATTCTGGCATAATAGTTTTTTTTTCATATCTAGCCATTGATTAAGAAAATATATTACGGCAAAAATTATGTTAAGTATTGAAATTCATTTAATAAATATAATCCTATTGATCAGAATAATTACATATTTAGAGTAAGGTAAGATAGATCTACAATCTCTTAGCTACAATCCTGAACTTCATAAAGCACTAAAAAAGAGGGATTTTTTTGTAAGCTTATGATAAACTAATTTTGGAGGCAAAGCCTGACCTAAGCTGACATGAGCCCATTTATAGATTTTTTTTTTAGCCCATTGGTAGTGAGTAGTCCCTTACTTAACTGAAGAAATATTAATGTGTTTGATTATCAGGCACAACCCCAGAGTCTTCTGGGAATTTTATTAATATATGGGGTATCCTACTGCCTTCCTAAAACCCAAAATATCTGATTTCCAAAATACATTTGGTCCCAAAGGTTTGAAATAAATGCTTGTAGACCTGTAGGAGATGTATGTGTGAGATATATTATCTGTTGATTCTATAATCAGTGCTCAGTGCCCCCATGACCCATTGGCGCTTTGCAATAAGTTCCCTCACATGTGCACCAAGCTTTCTGGCCCACTTGGCAGTTTTACCTATGGTCTTTTGTCCTAAAATGTCTAAGTCCTTATCTAGAAACTACCTCTTCTCCTAGAGGCAAGTTCTTCCCTACTTAAAATAAATACTATATGACTCCAATGCATTTAAAGGAAACATTCCACTGTAATAATAAGCTACCGTGGCACAGCTACAGAACAACATGGGAAGGTGTATAATCACCACATAGAATTACAGAGCAGAGCAGACCACTGCGGATGGTTTATTACAGCATGTCTTAAAGAGATGGGCAAAAGGTCACACTCCCTGGGTTCCAAGGCTCTTAGAAACTCCAGTCCTATGAAGCCTAGTGGAGAGAAAGCACTGGCTGGAGCAGCATCAATCCTGGATTTTAATCCTGACTCTGCCATCTCATGCTGAGTAATGGTAGAACCCTTTACCACTCTGGACCTCTGTTTTTTCATCCATGAAAGAAGGTAGTTTTGGTTAGCTCTACAGTGTTAGATGCTGGGATTCCGAGGCATGCCCTTTTGCGGGGGCACACATACATTCAGGAACACAATTCTAACAGCATTACAGAACTTCATCTTTAACCCAGGTCAGCTGCCTTTGGAATGAAATGCATGTTTTCTGCTGATAAATTTAATTTGTAACAGCTAACAAAATATGTTCATTTATATGTATGTAATCACTTCTAAATAACCAAAGGGATCAACAATTTATCAAGTTTTCATCTGAGGTCAGTGAGTGAGCAACTCCCTCCTGCTTTTCCTTGGGACTGAGAGTTGAGAAGTCAACCCAGGGCAGAGTTGGCCCCAGTGATGAACTCATTAATTCAGAACTTACTCTGCCCTGGACACTGTGCTCAGCAGAGGAGCCGGAGAGGAAGAAGCTGTGGAGTTGGTGTTGTTGGCTGTGCTTCTGCGTAGCTATCTAGCCAGCACAGCGTAAGACCCGCTATATGCCTGGGTCTGACAGTGATGAAAGGCTTTGTTGATTGGCACAATTGAACCCTACCCCTTTTTTTCTGTATCACAAATAATTAAGGTAGAATGTTGATGGCAGGAGGCAGGAGATTATTCTGGAATCAGGTTTTAAGTCAGAAGACTGGTTTTTAACTTACCATCTGAATGCAAAACACATCACATCATAATGTCCTCTACCTAAAGAACTGGGCATCCCCAGGGGTTAGAGCACCAACCGTCAGATCCAGCTGAACATGCACCTGGTGACAAGCTTAGGGCCTTTTAGCTGGCCCAGGGGCAGCTGGGCGCTGGCCTCCTTGCACCGTCTCTGCCCTCTCTACAAGGAGCAGGCGACATCACTGTCCCAGAACATGACTCAGGGCCAGTGCTTACACCCCCTGCACACACCCACTCTACAGCCAGAGAAGAATCAGGCACGGGTTTTGGCCACATCTGGCCAACAGGCCTCCCTGTGGGATTTGCCCATTCGGACAAGCAGCAGACGAGTGAGGAGGCCGACATGCAGAGGCACCAGAGGATCTCTCAACTCTGAACCTTACTACTGCTGGCAGACAGGGCCTGGATATGCATTTTTCGAATCAGTGGCTGCTGAATGGATAGGTCACCTGCCAAGGCCCAGAGCTGGGAACCCTGCTATCTCACCTATTGCCTATGTCTCTCCTGAAAAATGCCTTCCCAGGTAGATGCACGGGCTCATTTACCAGCCCTTTTGCTAAAGATCAATTCTTGGGACCTCTGTTCAAATGGCTCCATCAGGGACCCAGTGGATCTGAGAAGTCAGCTCAGTAGAGTCTGCTGATAGGTTGTTAAGAGCATTTTTTAGAATTGGGACTGTAGCTCAGGGGTAGAGCACTTGCCTAGCACATCTGAGTCCCTGGATCAATCCCTAGCACTGTGAAAAAAGAAAAAGAAACAAGTTTAATGCTCCTGCCTAGGGCCTGGCTCCTTTCTGCTCCTTAGGGACTGGGCTGGGGCAGTGTGTAGGTTTGTACTGTGATAAGCTCCAGGGTAGGGCCTGGTTAGCCTCCTGCCTGTTATTGCCACCCAAGATGGACAGCTGAAACCTCTCTTACTCTTCTGCATTCCCTTGTTCCAGGCCCCTCCTGCCTCAGATAACTGGGATTCTCCTCTTGTTGCCTTTCCTGCAGCGACAGTGTGTTTCATGGAGAACTCGTTCATCTTCTGGGAGGTTTGTTGATTTGAGATGTTCTTCCCCTGAGGAAGATTCACACGTGGTGACAGTCTGTGGGGGGAGAAATCTGCTTAAGTCTGAGGTATAAGCCACGACCAGCCACACCGCAGCCTCAAAGACGGGTCAAAGAGAAAGTATTTTCAGGTGGAAGCTGTCAGCTTGAATCAAACCCCAGGGACAGGTTCTTGTTCTCTGGCATAATAAGATGGCTACTGGTTGGTCTGCAAAGTGAGGCTTGAAGTTAATTAAGGTTGTTCCTTTCTGAGGCGGAACCCAGGACTGGATCCCACAACCTGAATTTCAGGGCCACTGGAAGATACTAAGGGCCCAGGTTCTTGTGGACCCCCTCTGCCTCCTTGCACAGGCATTGTCCCCCACTGTTTCCTCTGAATGGCCCTTTGCCTTCCTTGAGGCCATCCCAGCAGCCCTGACCCATCTTGCTGCTAGCTACAGTGGGGACAGGAAGTGACCACAGCTGCTCTGAAAGCTGGTACTTGGGAGGCCCTGGCAGGAAAACCAAAAGCCAGCATGGTGGTGATGTAATGGTTTTTCAATAGTGACAATCTGAAAACACAGCCCCTTCCATACCCTCACTCACAGACCCAGATCTTGCACGAAGAGGATAACCAGAGATTGACCCAAAAGGAGGTCCTGAGCAGATTTCAAAGCAGAATCTGGTACTCCTCCCACCCCACACTGTGGCAGACCTCTTTGGGTGATCTACTTTGACTACAGACGGTGACACTGCCATGAGGCTGGGTGGTCTTTTGGACCCTCTGGGTACCACTATGTGCCCAGCGTGGAGGAAGATGCAGGGCCATCTGCCTCATCCCCAGATGCTGACTCGCCGTGGATGCTCGCTGGGTCCCGATCCGCTGGCTGGTTATAGACACAGCAGGTCATTCTCCTCGCCCAGCATCCCCCAGGGGCTGCAGTTCCTGAGTTGCTGAGCAGAAGGGCCAGGCAGTGCCCTCCCGCTGCTGTCAGGGGCAGAAGGGCACTCTTTCAGGGGGTGGCTGGGGAGTGGGACTGACGGTTTGTTTTCTGCAGGATTTTCCCCCTCCACCAGCCATCCTCTGTGCTAAAGGGTTATATGCTGTGCTGGATTTATTGGCTCTATCTAGAATCTATTTTCTCCAAAGGCATTGTCACTGGCGTCCACTCTTCCATTCTGTCCTGGGGCGTAAAGAGATCTGAAATGGACAAGAAATGGAAGAAATTTAAGACCCAAGAGGGAGTAGAGCTGGATGGTACAGGACAGCCCTACTCCTAGAGCAGATCTGAAGCAGAGAGAAGAATCACTCAAATAAATTTTCCTCACAATACTGCAGAAGGCTGTCTTCTGGGCAAAATCATTACCACCATCATCACCACCACCACCACCACCATCCCCACCATCATCATCACCACCACCACCATCCCCACCGTCATCATTGTCTCCTCCCTATTGTATGTAATGCTGTTCAGCCCATGTGTGGGACATCCTAAGTCATGTTACACCCAGGAGCAGATTTCAGGTCTCTGGACTTCCACTCATTCATTCAGTCAACTGCTCATCCCTGGAGATGTGAAAGATGCATATCACGGCTTGTCTCCTGGGTTCCACAGTCTGATAAGGATGACTAAACCAAACCCCCCACATCCAACCCATCATTACTTTCCCAGAGCAGCTCCAAAAATAACCTTCAAGTTTGTCCATCCCCCATTCAAGCCCCATTTTTCTCATTTGCAACATGGTAATGGCCTTCTGTAATACATTAGAGTACTGTTTACCAAATGTTTAATTTTCTGACCTCACAGTGTCCCTGCCTGGAGAGGATACAATTTCTTTCTGCTGAAATCAAAATTGGCCATATAAGCTGGGCATGGTGGCACATGCCTATAATCCCAGAGACAAGGGTGGCTGAGGCAGGAAGATTGCAAGGCAGCCCGGCAACTTAAGGATGCCTAAGCAGCTTAGCAAGATCCCATCTCATAATAAAAAATAAAGGGCTGAAGATGTGACTTGGTGGTTAAGCACCCCTGGGTTCAATTCCCAATATCAAAAAAGAAAAAAGGAAGAAGGAGGAAGAGGAAGAGGAGAAGGAGGAGGAGAGGCAATATAACTTTAATTGGACAATAAAATATGGGCAGAAGTGACATGTGGTGGTTCTTCCAGGCACAGGTGGTAAGAGCCAGTACATGGTTTGCTATGCCCCTTTCCTGTGGTAGTGACCATGCATGTTCAAGGTGGTGACTGCTTCGTCCACCTAGATCCTGCACTGAGTGAGTCCCAGCTGACATGCAATGGATGCAGAGCATGAATGATAAATAAAATGTTGCTGAGCTCAGCCTCAGAGATGTCGGAGCTGTTTGCAAGTGCTGCATAACCTACCCTGTCCTGGTTGCCATGTTTCCTAAATGTCTTTCTTCTTTCTACCTTGCTGCTTTCCAATCCAATCTTCAAATGGCAGCCAAAATTATCTCTTAAAAACAAATTAAATTTGCTAAAACCTTTCCATGGCATTTAAGATGAAATCTAAGCTTAATAACATGGTTCCTAACGTGACCCTTGCTTCTTTTCTCTCCTCCTCCAATGTCACTAGCTGTCCCTTGACCCACCCCCTATTCATCTGCTCCAGTGTTCCCCCTTCTTGCAATGTCCTTCCTAAGCTTGATTCTTAGCACTGAGTCTTCGCATGTTTCCACCACTCCCTAGAACATTATTTCACCTTTTCTTTTGGCTCTGGCGATTGAGCCCAGGGGTGCTTTACCACTAAGCCACAACCCCAGCCCTTTTTTATTATTTTTATTTTGAGATGAGGTCTTAGGGCCTCTTGCTGAGGCTGGCTTTGAATTCTTCATCCTCCTGCCTCAGCCGTGGAAGCCCCTGGGATTATAGGAGGGCAACACCACACTTAGCTCACCATTTTTAGCATGGCTGGTTCCTTCTCGTATTTCTGATTTTAGCTCAAATGCCTCCTCCTAGGAGAGGTTTGTCCTGTTTATCCAATTAAAATTAAGAATCCTCCCACCATGTTCTTGTCATTAACAATCACGTTCTGCTCATATGCAGCATATCTACCTGTTTATATTGATTTTCTACCTCCATTGAGATATATACTCCATGAGGTTAGGTCCAAGCCTGCTTTCTTCACAATGGTGTGTGCAGCACCCACAGGTGCTTGGCATATACATATTGAATGAAAATGAATGAATGACTGCACTAAGTAATTTGATAGAATCAGGATTGAAGTGGTAGCACCAGGAACTCACACGAATCTCCACATGTCAGGGACATTTTCAAAGAGGAAAACATATTTAAGAAGGTACAAATCTGAACTAGAGAGGCTCAGAAATAGCAGCAAAGGCCTATTTTGGGGGTAAGACATAAGGCTGGTTCCAATATTAATCCAGAATTCCAAATCACATGCAAAGAAAGGCTAGGCTGCCAATCCAAATCTCATGGATAGACCCAGGCGATAGACAAGACCTCCAAAGAGACAGCAAGTGCCCCTGCTGCACTCTCCTGCCTCCTCTGACCACATGTCACGCCGCAAGATGATAGGTAGGTCCCTGAGGAAGTGGTAGATTTTTTCTTTTTCCTTTTGCTCATGTCTTCTCTAATAGAATTTTGCAAAAGTATCATTCCCCTGAATACTTTTTTTTGGTGGGGGGCGGTACTAGGGATTGAACCCAAGGGCTCTTAACCACTGAACCACCTCCCCAATCTTCTTTTTTTTTCTTTTTTTCTTTTTTTTTGAGACAGGATCTCACTAAGTCGTAAGTCGTTAGGGCCTTGCTAGGTTGCTGAGATTGATTTTCAACTTGTGATCCTTCTGCCTCAGCCTCCTGAGCCACTAGGATTATAGATGTGCACCACCACGCCCAGCTCCAAATACGTTTTTAACCTTTAATCTTTCACTTTAAGTTTAAATATTTGCAAAAGATGTAATTTTGGCATATTGTAAATAGTAATTTTTTTGAATAATCTTACATTTATTTAATTGAACCAAAATACAGTACTGTGGTGATTTGATACCTCCAGTTTAAAGATGTGTGAGTGTGGTTTTTCTTTACAGCTGAAATTTTTACATCATACCTTTTTTTCTCCTTGAGCTCATTTTTTTTTTAATTTTTTATTGTTGGCTGTTCAAAACATTACATAGTTCTTGATATATCATATTTCACAATTTGATTCAAGTGGGTTATGAGCTCCCATTTTTACCCCATATACAGATTGCAGAATCACATCAGTTACACATCCATTGATTTACATATTGCCATACTAGTGTCTGTTGTGTTCTGCTGCCTTTCCTATCCTCTACTATCCCCCCTCCCCTCCCCTCCCCTCTTCTCTCTCTGCCCCCTCTACTGACATTCGTTTGTCCCCCTTATATTATTTTTCCCTTTCCCCTCACTTCCTCTTGTATGTACTTTTGTATAACTCTGAGGGTCTCCTTCCATTTCCATGCATTTTCCCTTCTCTCTCCCTTTCCCTCCCACCTCTCATCCCTGTTTAATGTTAATCTTCTTCTCCTGTTCTTCGACCCTACTCTGTTCTTAGTTACTCTCCTTATATCAAAGAAGACATTTGGCATTTGTTTTTTAGGGATTGGCTAGCTTCACTTAGCATAATCTGCTCTAATGCCATCCATTTCCCTGTAAATTCTATGATTTTGTCATTTTTTAATGCAGAGTAATACTCCATTGTATATAAATGCCACATTTTTTTTATCCATTCATCCATTGAAGGGCATCTAGGTTGGTTCCACAGTCTAGCTATTGTGAATTGTGCTGCTATGAACATCGATGTAGCAGTGTCCCTGTAGCATGCTCTTTTTAGGTCTTTAGGGAATAGACCGAGAAGGGGAATAGCTGGGTCAAATGGTGGCTCCATTCCCAGCTTTCCAAGAAATCTCCATACTGCTTTCCAAATTGGCCTCACCAATTTGCAGTCCCACCAGCAATGTACAAGTGTACCCTTTTCCCCACATCCTCGCCAGCACTTGTTGTTGTTTGACTTCATAATGGCTGCCAATCTAACTGGAGTGAGATGGTATCTTAGGGTGGTTTTGATTTGCATTTCTCTGACTGCTAGAGATGGTGAGCATTTTTTCATGTACTTGTTGATTGACTGTATGTCCTCCTCTGAGAAGTGTCTGTTCAGGTCCTTGGCCCATTTGTTGATTGGGTTGTTTGTTCTCTTACTGTCTAATTTTTTGAGTTCTTTGTATACTCTGGATATTAGGGCTCTATCTGAAGTGTGAGGAGTAAAGATTTGTTCCCAGGATGTAGGCTCCCTATTTACCTCTCTTATTGTATCTTTTGCTGAGAAAAAACTTTTTCGTTTGAGTAAGTCCCATTTGTTGATTCTAGTTATTAACTTTTGTGCTATGGGTGTCCTATTGAGGAATTTGGAGCCCGACCCCACAGTATGTAGATCGTAGCCAACTTTTTCTTCTATCAGACGGCGTGTCTCTGATTTGATATCAAGTTGAGCTCATATTTTCATTCCACATTGTCTACAGAATTTTAAACTAACATAAATTCCTTGGCTAGTAACTATCAATATACTATAAATTTTGATGATTATTAAATATAAAAGTCAAACTTCATTAAAAATGCATCTTTCAGTGGGATAGATGAGGCTTCTTTTTTATATTAGCTGATGAATCCATGCATTAGCATTGCTTTTTTGCTGGAATAAGACGGTTTCACAAACAATTATGCTTCTAATTACTATGTTTTAGAATGCAATTGCTCAGAAACCTTGGGCCCATAAATATGTAGGTATACATGGAAGGCATATAGATATGTTTTAGAAATACTACTCAATTTTTTAAAACTCTGATTTTTATTCTAAAACTAATAAAGTGATCTATTATCACAAATGATATTTTATGGTCAAGAGCTGACAACTCCATTAGGTCTTCCTTCAATTTTATTGAAAGCATAGGCTTGAAACTCACCCAACTTGTGAAAAGAAGAATCATCCACTGTCTTATAGGTAGAGAGGTGCACCAACACAGTCATCAAGACTGATCAAAGCCAGGTGTGGTGGTGCACATCCGTGATCCCAGTAGCTCAGGAAGCTAAGGCAGGAGGATTGTGAGTTCAAAGCCAGCCTCAGCAACTTAGTGAGACTCTCTCTCTAAATAAAATACAAAAAAGGGCTGGAGATGTGGCTCAGTGGTTAAGTGCCCCTGAGTTCAATCCCTGGTACCAAAAAAAAAATTTAAAAAGACCCGTAGAATGACTATCATTTGTACATTTTACTCTTTTCCTTGAGGATACCTTGTTTAACCTAAGACTTATATAAAAGATTGAGAAAATCAAATTATTGCTTATTTCATTAGGCCTTTTTCAATAAAATATTTCTTATTAAATGCTTTCATATTATCACATACTTAGAACTTGTTTTCTTGTATGTTTGTTTTTTGTTTTTGAGATCTAGCCCAGGGCCTTGCACGTGCTAATCAAGCACTCTACCACTGAGCTGTATCCTCAGCCCTTAAATATTTTTAATGCACTTTTGAGATACGAGTTCATTAGTGGAAAATGTCAACCATATAAATAATTCTCATTGTCAAACCAGTCAGCCAAGTCAGGCTTGCTTGCCTTTATCAAAAGTCACTCTTTTTTAAAAGTCTCAGGATCTCTCTCAACAGGGAAGGTTTCTTTGGCAATATCAGGAAACTGAAAAGACAAGGGTTTGTGTGTGCATGCATACATGATAAACACTGAACCCAGGGCATCACACTGCTAGTCCAAGTGTTCTACCTCTGAGCTACATCTTTGGTCCTTTTTTAAAACAAAAAATATATTTTGAGACAGGGTCTTGCTAAGTTTCCCCAACTGGGCTCAAACTTGAAATCCTCCTGCCTCAGCCTCCTGAGTAGCTGAGATTACAGGTGTGGACAACTGTACCAGCTAAGACAGGTACTTTTAAAAAAAATACTGTCTTTTCACTTCACCTTTTGATTCCACATAGTTTTTCACATACTGGGCTATGCACGATAGTGTAATTTAGGATGGATGAAAAACACATGTTTTCTTTAAAAAAGTCAAAGGAGACTATAAAAAGAAATGTGGAGGAGAGAAACAGTCTTGTTTTCAGGTCAGCCCTACTCAATTTAGATAGAGTGCATATGAAAATTGAGCATCTGGAAACAAATTCCCTTATATCTAAGCAAGCATGCAGTACTCTTGGAAAGTCTTCATGTACCCCAGATATTTTTTTTTTCTTTTGTAGTGCTACGGTATGAACCCAGGTCTTCTCACATGCTAGGCAAGTACTCTACCACTAAACTACACCCAGGCCTCCAGATTTGGAGACCCGTGTCCTATTGCTCTTGGGAGAAGTCTATCTTGTGATGCAGACTGAACCAAAATTCTCCTTCATGATAGATCCAGACAGCTGGGTATAAAAACGGACCACCAAGAATTGCCCTCACCCATTCCATCAGGACTGCCTCTCTTCTCACCACGTCCAGAAAATGAGATGTAGCCATTGGAGTGGAGAGTGCTGTGGACCCCTTCTTGCTGCTGCTTCTGCTTTGGGAGAGGTTATTCCAGTTGCTGGAAGATTGCCCATCTTTCTGAGATGGGAAAAATGGGGAACATGCTTACCTCCTGCCACCTACATTATCAGCTCAATACTGACCCAAGGGAGTTCCTAATTTTATGTTCAATGTCTTACTCTGAATGAATCAAAGTAGTTTCAGTAAATTTAAGTTTTACCCAGAAATAAGTCAAAGTGGGATACAAAACAGAATTGAGATTTTTTTCATTGCCTTATAAAAACATGCTTTTGATTTGCCAAAGACTCTGCATAATAATGCCTAGTCCTTACAATAGTGCTACAAGGACACTATAGTATCCCTAACTTACAGGTGAGAAAACTGAGGCTCACTGAGGTTTGTTATCTTGCCCTGGGTCTCACAGATAGCAAGGTGCAGACTCAGATCACAAGGCCTTTGCAATTTCTACCAGGCAGTGCTGTCTCAGTACCCTTCACCTGTAGTACTTGTGGCATACAGGGAACATCTTTCCTATGTCTTCTACAGATGATTATGGGTTGTAAGTCATGCCACAATTAACAGTAGAAATTTAATAGAGTGAAGAAATTAAAATTGCATGTGATTCCCAAATCTCAGTTTGGCCAATAATCTCAGCCTCTTACTCCTGATGGACTTTAGAAGGATTTATAACAAGTGACAATGTTTGGCAGGTTCTATTTTTACTACTTGGCTTTTCTATCCTACTCCTGGATAGATAGTAGCATGTACAAAATAAATTTGAACATTGCACAGCAGGAAGAGAGAGAGAGAAGAGAATCCAAGGGTTTCAAGGGTTTAAATTATATGTGGATATGAGTGAGGTGGCAATTGTGACATTTGTCTTTGTAACTTTGAGTTGACACAGGTGTTAAACTCTCCCTCAATTAAAATGCATAATAAAGTACATCGACAATGGCCATGAGATCTAAATCAAGCTGATGAGAATAATGAGTGGCAGTTCACAGTCTGAGACTGTGGCAGACACCCCGGGCACCCGACTCCCAACAGCAGCCCTCCTCCACCCACCTCTGACTTCAGCCGTGGCTGCAGTGAACAACCCAAGTAATCTCAGACTCACCTTGCTCTGTCATTGTCCATCTCAAGACTAGGTCCGTGGACCTTTCCACTGGGCAGTGGTGGACACACTTCTCTGATGCTACCAGATACTCAGACCACCGAGAGCACAGTCCAGTACAGGAGGGAGGATGCTGTTTATTAATGTCCTGGGGCAACTTAGAACCAAGAGGAATGGCAGCCAGGGGACAAAATGTCCCAATCTCCCACACTTAGCGGGTGGGGGTGACTCTGGGACACATCTGCACACATTTCTGGAGGTTCTGATAGAGTCAAGCCCCTGGTGCCCACAGTGACAATGGATTCTCCTCCTCCTCTGTCTCAACCTCTCAGTTTCTCATTCCTGCTTTATGGAACCACCTCTCCAATAAACAACTTGTTCCCAAGACCCTTAGACTCTTGCTTTTGGTAGAGCCCCAAAAGAGACCTGGAATTATTAGATTTCTTTTTTTAAATAGACCATTCTCCATAAACATAGCTAAACTAGACAACAATTAAATGGCAATGCAGCTGGTTCTTCTAACCAAACAGCTATTCTTGACTTACAAATGGGAAAGTCAAAAGACAAAGGGACACACACCCCCAGGGAAACTGTGTAAAAACCTTCATAAGGGCTTTTCAAACTGCACCTTAGAGCAAGGCACAGAGAGGCACACACCTGTCATCCCAGCAACTCGGGAGATTGAGGCAGAAGGATCACAAATTCAAGGCCAGGCTCAGCAACTTAGGGAGACCCTGTCTCAAAATAAAACCTTTTAGAAAGGTCTGGGGATGTAACTCAGTGGTAGAGCACCCCCTCTTTCAATTCCCAATACTAGGGGGAAAAAACCTATACCCTGGAAATTCTGGTTTATCTTTATGGAGGATTGCATAATTCCAATTCCACGCCTCCAAAAGAATCACAGCCTCTTCAAATCACTGTCTTGTCACCAGTACTGATGAAATATGTGGTGTGGGGCAGAAAAAGAAGGTTGCTGCAATCACAGCTTTTTAAAGACATATTTTTTTAGATGCAATTTTGTACCTTACTCAATAGTCCTAGCTATTTTTAATTGTAAGTTTAATTTAACTCTGGCCTTCTTGTCCCCACGCTTGGCTTGTTGGAGCTAAATAAAGAAAAAGCCTAAGCTTTTCTTTCTAGCATTTGTGTTGAACTTGAAAAGTCCTTATCACTCCTCCAGGCCCCCTCTGCTTTTGGAATGAATGAAAAGATGAACATGTCATAGAACTGCATCTCTATTCTGACAGCATGAAACTTATGACCTGTTTTTTCATTCTGTCCATTAAAAAATAACAAAATCCTCTTTCCCAGCAACTTTCTAGTGAGAATTTGCCAACTAAGAGTAACTTGGAATTTGCATGTAATTCTTTTACAATACTCTGGAAACCTGCAAAATTTACAACTGCACAAGAGAGCTCCACATTAAAAACGAAGACGCTGGTGAGAATACCATCTATCTCCACTCAGAATACATCATTTGAAATGAGAAATTTAAATAAGGCCTTCCACCATATAGGTTGAAACTGGCTTCACAGGAGTCAGACATTTTTAAGCATTTTAGTTGAACCCTAGTGACTTAAAGCCAGGGAGGGTAAAAACCTGACACAGGTGGACTAGCCGCTGCAGACATTATTAGTTGATCACAGCACTTCTTGTCACCAAATCTGGATGTAGTGTCTGTAGTCTCCTCAACACAGCACTTGAGTTGATCAGTGTTCTTAAATTAATGGAAGAAAATCAGAGAAGATAAATATAAAACAGTATTAAGAATACTCTTGAATTTGGAACAAAACAAAGCCCTTACCCATGAGACGCTAGTTTCTAGTTGGGAAACACAGAATAAATTGATAAACATGTATTTAATATCTGGAGCAGCCTTTGCTCATCACTTTCCAAACATCTTTCCATCACTAAACTCAATATCTGAGATAATCAACTTGTAAA
The DNA here is from genome assembly GCF_021218885.2 of Marmota monax. Taxonomy (NCBI): domain Eukaryota; kingdom Metazoa; phylum Chordata; class Mammalia; order Rodentia; family Sciuridae; genus Marmota; species Marmota monax. The sequence goes on from NW_026693571.1 coordinate 39,080,252, forward strand.
GAGAAAATATTTATTCTGGCTCCTGGTTTTGGATGTCCAACTCCATGATTGATTGGCTCCATTGCTTTTATACCTGAGGTGGAGGTGCTGGATGGCAATGGCAGGTAATGGAGCAAAGCCACTCGTCTCATGCCCAGGAGGCAAGAGAGAACAAGAAGGGGACAGCGTCCCACCATCTCTTCCAAGGGCACACTCCCAGTGACCTAAGACCTTCCACCATGCCCACCTTTGAAAGTTTCCATCACCTTCCAATAACACCCTTTAATAGGTGTTGGGAATAGAGCCTTTAACACATGGGAATTTGGGAGACATCTAAGATCCAAAATGTAGCGTGCCTACTCATTGTGTCTCTCTCAAATTAACAGAATAATTACTTTGATCTGGGCATTTGACCTCCCAGATAAAAAACCATATTTCCCTACCCTTTCTTATAGCTATGTATGGCATAGGACCAAGGTCTGCTTAATAAAATGTAAGTGGGTACATGTGGTGAAGTATACTTTATGGAACTTCCTCCAGAAGTTCTTTATTCCACCTGCTACAGGGACGCTATATGTTATGAGATGCAGCAGCCATCTTGAATCAAGAGGATTGGGTCACATCCTAGGCTTCAGGTTTTGAAAACCTGAAAGAACCTTCAGTTCTTGATAACCACAGAGGTACCCTACCCAACAATCCATATTCAAACTTTTTTTATTAAGAAAGAAAAGCATTTCTACTTTATTGAAGTTACTACTTTCAAGTTTCTGTTTTCATAACTTAACCTAATCCTAATGAGAGTTAAGATATATTTCATGCTTGTAATAATTATCCAAAGGAATTCTACTATCATGTATAACCAAAAAGAACGAATAAAAAATAAAATAAAATAAAGTACATGTACACACACCATATATAATATTGAATTGGATACTTAATAGAGATATATAGGTCTAATACAGAATATCAGTTGATCACAGAAGAGAGACAGGCTTCAATGTTCCACTGGAACAAACAATTGTGGGATTAAATTTTGATATTCAGTAGGAATAAAAATACATATTTTCTCTTGTGGTTGTAGATTGTATTTATGGGCAGTATCATTTCTAAGAAGTTGCAGTGTTTGCACTGAGTAAATTAATGAATGGTTAAACCACTATATTAAATTGAGATATTCTTTTCTGTTTTAAAACAGTTTATAGGGCCATAAATTTTCTATTTGCATGAGGTATTTCAAGGGAACATGTTTCATCTGCATTCTAGTCCTCTTTATATTCTTTCACAGAAGCATCAGCACCATTTGAAATGCCAGTGCTGCAATCCTATCCTCCTTGTTTTTAAAGCACCAAAGGCATGCTTATTTGCATATTAGTTGGCATAAATTTGAATATTAATTTCACTAGGCACTGCCTCTAAATCCAGAAAATAAATACTGCCTGCTGCTGTATAATCATATAGAAAACCAGTATTTAGGACTTGTGAGTACCTAAAAGTTTTAAACCTCCTTCATATAATTATAATTGTATTAAACTTATGTACATATGCATACATATTCATTCACACAGCAGTCAAATTTTGTGAACTTCACAATGAATATGGTCCCTTCACTTCTTCCCATGGGAATAAATTGTAAAAGTTTCCAGTTTGGAAGAACTGATAGCCCAATTTCAAGAATGTATCAATTGGGATCATTCTTTTAGCTATAAATAACAGAAAACCAACCTAAAACTTTTTTTTTTTGAGTTGTAGGACATAATACCTTTATTTATTTATTTATTTATTTATTTATTTATTTATTTATTTATTTATGTGGTGCTGAGGATGAAACCCAGTGCCCCATGCATGCAAGGCAAGCATGCTACCACTGAGCCACAACCCCAGCCCCAACTTAAAACTTCTTTAAGCTAAACTGTGAATTTATTGGCTCACTCAACTTGGAAGGCCAAGGATGATCTGATTTTGGTAAAATGAGACTCAGGTGTTCAAATGATTTCTCTCTCCATCTTTCTGCTCTGCCTTTCTCCATCTTTCTCCTCTGGCTTCATTCTCAAGCAGATTTCCTCTATGTATGGTAGCAAGATACCCTGCCAGTCTCAAGTCTGTATTCTTCTTGCACATAATGACCATTAGAAGACGGGGAGGGAACCCTCCCCTCCATCTGATATCCCCAGAGGAAAAAATAATTGCCCCTAGCCAGCCTCAATCAGGTGCCCACCACCATGGTTAATAACTTTACAGAATTATATGCAGTGAGGAAGGACAAATGCTGTGGAAACAGTCAAAAATGGGTGGGGAGGTGAGGAACTGTATACCTTGGTGCTGATAATGCCAAGGTCGCGGGTTCGTTCCCCGTACGGGCCACCAAATGCCGCAGTCTGGCTGGGCACAATCAGGAGCCACTTGTCAAAAGAAACTAACTTTATTTTTAGAACCACACACGCCAAACAAAACAGCCTCTCAGGAAAAACCCTCAGAGCCTCAACTGCCACCACCGGCTTTCCACAAGCCTCTCTCTCTCACACAAGCTTCTCCCCACCTCCCACAATCCTCCTGTTCTTGAGGCCGATTGGCTGGGTCACGTGGGCGGAGCCAAAAAAGTCCCCCAATGAGCAGCTCCGTGGTCTGAAAGGGCAGGGAAACAGCCCAATGAGCATCACCGCAGAGGAGCCAATCAGCTAGATGTTGCTGGGGCCGAGGAGCCAATCAGCTAGATGTTGCTGGGGCCGCTGTGAGCCAATCATCAGCCAGCAGCTGGAAGTTTGCTGGCAGCTGGAAGTTTGCTGGGGCCCCTTTGGCTGTGGCTCTCAACAATGGAGGGAAGCATGATTGCTCCTTGGTTCTTGCTGAATGAGGATGAGAGCAACTTTCCGTTGAGGTAGAAAAGCTGGTCCCTTCTTAGCATGTCGAGCCTACTATTGTTGAAAACCCACTAGGGAGGTCCTAGAATGTACTAGGGCATCTCAAACATGTTCTTCCGTGTTCAAACACACCACCTGGAGTTTTGAAAAATACACATTCTGATCCAGTAGGTTTGGAATAGGGATCAGGATTCTATAGGTATCACAAGTTCCCAGGTCATACTGATTTGCTGGTCCATGGACCACACTTTGAGTAGCAAAGGTAGACCCTTACTCATTACTGAAAGTCTGTTTTACTTGAAGAGCACAGCACCGTGGTTACCCTTTGTTATGGTTTAGATGTGAGGTGTCCCCCAGAAGTTCACGTGTGAGTCAATGCAAGAAGGTTCAGAGGAAAAATGATTTTGGTTGTAAGAGTCTTAACCCAATCAGTGAATTAATCCCCTGATAGGGATTAACTGAGTGCTAACTAAAATGGTAAGGTGTGGCTGGAGGAGGTGGGAATTGGAGCATGGTTTTGGGTATCTGGCAAGTGGAGTCTCTCTGCTTCCTGATCATGATGTGGGTTGGTACCCTCTATCACACTCTCTCACCATGATGTTCAGCCTCACCTTGAGCCCCAAGGAATGAAGCTGGCTGTCTATGGACTAAGACATCTGAAACCCTGAGCCCTCAAATAAACTTTCCTCCTCTATAGTTGTTCTGGTCTGGTCCTTTAATCACAGCAGTGAAAAAGCTGACAAAAACATCCTTATACAGAATTATTTCACCATCTTCATTTTGCCACAGTTCTGGATGCCACAGACAAAGCCACCTTTATTGCTCCCACCCAAGAGTTAATGTGAAGGTCCCTGCCTTATTTAATCTCCTGGAGCAATTTTACTGGCTTCTGCTTTGGGTATAAAAAAAGTCCCTGATGGGCAAGATCCCTCTCTGTGACTGGCACCTGTCGAAACTGGTACACTGTGCTGAGCAATTAGGTCTTGTCACTGTTTGACTGGCTTTCAGTTTGCATTCTCCTAAATTATGGAGAGTTTAGGAAAACTGAACCAGTGATAGCACTACTTTCTGGACATGCAAAATTACTTGTTTGCATAATGTACAGCAAATTCATAAGTCTGACTCAGCTCCTGGATGTTCTTGCTCATTTAGCATGCAGGTGTATAAAAGATGCATAAGACCTTCGCCAGGGTGCTTTCTCCACACATAATACAGCTGCATCCTGAACAAACGAGAATTGCATCCGAACTTTCAAACAGGGACATGAGAACATGAACTACTGGAACTAGGCATTATTTGGCTGAATGCTGCATTCTGTGCCTCCGTTTTTCAGCACATAGCCTGATTCCCTCCTTCCACTCCCCAGTTGAGCCCACATCCAACTTCCTGCTCCTTATCTCCATGGAGGAGCAAGGGGTAAAGGAAAAACCATCAGGACAGAGAAAAATCCTACCATGCACTTTCCACCAATGTCTTTAATACATGAAATCAGGTGAAAATGAACTTCAAAGATGGTCTTTAAAGGGGAGGAGAATTTCTGAATGGTACGCGTTTGCAGGGAGGGAGCAATCCTACCCATTTGGCCTGGGAGATTCCAGGTGTTCATAGGCTGCTGGTATGTAGACAATTATATGTAAATTTCACCCAGAGAAGCCATCATCTTCTCCTTTTTAATTTTACTCTCTCTCTCTCTCTCTGTACACACTCTAGGGATTGGACTCAGGGTCTCCAGCTTTCTAGGCAAACAATCTACAACTGAGCCACACCCCCACTCTCTTCTATGTCCTGTCTCAGAATCACAGCCCAGTGAACAGCACTGCTATTCCCATGAGAAAGGGAAGCAGAACCAGTGGCCCCCTTGCTGTACCCCATACTCAGCACCCCAAGCCCCAGCCCTCCAGTTCAGAATGGCTTTTGCCACCCTCTCACATCAGTCTCTCCTGGAGTCAGAGCTCAGTACACACTGCCCCAAAACACCAAAATGTCAGTCACCTCAGGTATGTGAGCGTGGGCACTTGCTTGAGGTACATGGCTCAATTTCCTCCATAGAAAATAAGCCATTCTTGAGAATCAAAAATTCCTACCTCATTTTGTATAAATCTGATGGGAAATTTGGTCTGGGGAAATTTCCATAACTTAAGATATGCAAATTTGCTATTTGATTATAATACCAACCCATGATCCAGTACTACTACCCTGCCTCTTGTAAGATGAGAGGCCATAAATGCTAGTATATTAAAAATGTATCCACCAAAGTAAAATTAACGCTCAGCAAATGCTTATTTTTCTAGAATTTTATTTCTCAGATGGATTGGTATAATTTTTAGTGGTACACATTGCCAGCCTATAATAAATATATAAGCCCATCAAAACCTGATAGAAAATTGCATCAGAAATACACTGGGAACTAGGGATCAATTCTACACTAGCCTCAGGGGGCACATCTCGTGACCTAATAGAATGTTTCCAATTCTAATTTCTCTGATTCTGTGAAATCAATTTTTCCATAAACTATAACCAGTACACAAGTGTTTTGCAAAAAAAAAACTAATTGTATTGGCATAATAGGCATGTCGAGTTATGGTGTAATGGACATTCTGTTGTTCTTTTATTGAAACTAATAGTCTAGCATTAAAAGGAGTAAAATACAGAAAATGATAACAGTTTATGGTTTTGATATTTTTTTCTAGCCTTTTAAATTTGATGGTATAGCATATTGGCTCTCAATCTCCTTTTATGGGTATTTGAGGTTGACCCTGTTAAAAATGACAAAGAAATGGCTGAGAAGAAGCATTATCCCACTCTGCTACCCTCAGCAGTGCAGTCAAGAAACAGCCACACTCTGGCATCTTCATCTGCTAGGTTCATACGTCAGCCGCTGCTGCTGGGAAGGTTCAATGAGGGAGAAGAGTTACGAGGACCAGGCTCCTGCTCTGTAATGTTGACAAATTAGCAGATCTCAGCTCTCTGTCTCAAAAATACTTCAACCCAAGGAGATTCAGATGAAATTGAAGTTGGTCATGCAACCCAGGATGACCTTGAATGGAATAGATCTCTCTGTCTACGGGGCATAAAGACTACAGTGCACTCATCAATCAGGAGGCCCACAGTATCAGAGATTTACCTTACTAATTTGAACTTCACAGGCATTGGAAGCTGAAGCTGTTTTGTTAATTGTTATTGTTATTTAATGGGATTTGGATGCCTTTCCCAAAACAGAGGGACTTCCCCCTTTGTTTGGTCTGGCGGTGGTTGTTGTTTAGTACTGGGGATGGAACCCTGGGGAGCTTTACCACTGAGCTATAACACCCCCCCACCCCCATCCTTTTATATTTTACATGTTGACACAGGGTCTTGTGCTGGGACTAGTCTTAAACTTGTAATCCTCCTGCCTCAGTGTCCAGAGTTGCTGAGATTATAGGTGTGTCTGCCACTGGGTTTTCCTTTTAGATACTTAGCTATTGTAGATGATAATTAATTTTGGGATTTTATATTTAATGTTGGACTCACACTCACTGGGCTATAAGGGCTAAAGTCAGAAATTGCATTTCTTCTAACCGGGTAGCCGTAGTTGCTACCCAGGGTCTCAGTAAGTAGAGGAACCAATTTGTTCAGAAACAGTTTTCCCCTGTTTCCCTGGAGTGATTATTAAAATATAAAGTCACTCTGTTGTTATGTATATGTTAAATGAATGAGTGGATGAGCCAGCACTTGGCTGAGTATTGGAAATGACAATGGCCTTAGGGTCAAGAAAAACTGGTGGAGTCCTAGCTCTGCCCTGTATCAGCTATGTGATTCAGTCACATGACTTAAGTTCTCTAAGCTTCTTCACAGTGAAATGGAAAATATAGATCAAATATGGTGCTCATCACACCACAACTTCTCAATAAATTCTTTTTTCTTCTCCATTCAAAGTAGCATTATCCAAAACGAGTTAATGAACTGTTGAAAATGTTTAGTGTCTGTGCTGTTCAATATGGTGGCCACCAGCCACACCCGGACACCAAGCACTTAAAATGAGACTAGTGCTATTGAAGAAATTAATTTTCAAATTTATATAATTTTATTAATTTAAATAGCCACATGTTGCTAGTGGTTACTATTTTAGACAGCATAGGTCTAAGGGGCTCTGTAGGTTTTAGAAGATCCCAATTGGGGAATGACGTAAAGAGCAAGTTTTAATAGAATTCTCAGTAACTGTTCTGGGACCTTCAGCATCTACAACTAATGAGTGCATTCCATTTCTTTTGTGAATCACATATTCTGGGGCTGACCAATTTGCATTGTTTTAGTAAATTGTCACCATTTGGATGCTTATTCATTTTTTGAGAATCCAGTTCTCAAAATAGCACACATTAGATATGAAATGACTTTGCCTTGTTTTCACCCATTAGAGACAGACCCCCAGAGGACCCTCACCATGCTAGGAGAACCATAATTTTATAACACTACTTGGCTCCCACCAAAATTATGAAGCCACCAAATGTTTCTTACTGTTGAAATAAATAGCTCACAGTTACTTGGAATTTTTCCTAGTTTTGGTGAACAATATTTTAAGCAATTTTGAATGTCAACCTTTTGTAATTTGGGAATCTCAATTTAAACTTGTTAAAGGGGGAGAAATGGGTTTTATTCAATTAAAATTACAGACTATTGCATTAGTCTTTGAGAAATAGTTAATTGTTTACTTGAGGGGGTAGGAAAATGAAGTGATACATTTGCATTGGATTTCAGAAAAATTATTTGGGGCACTTTACCTGGGAAGGCAACATCATTTAAAAACTCAGGTCACTTTTCTCTGCAGCTACTTAAACATAGTCGTGAGTCGCTCATTTAAAACACAATAGTGTATTGCACTGTGAGTTGATTTTTAAGGCATTTTGTATACATATTAATACCAGAGCTTATAGTCACTAGAGAAGTGAAATGTGTCCTGGGTACAAAATGCTCAGTGTTGGGAATTTCAAGAAGCTGCAAGACAATCAAATATATATTTTTAATTTGTTTTAATTAGTAGACGAGCAAATTTCTCTGAAGATAAAGCAAATTCTTCCTTCACTGCAATGTAAAAAAGGACCAATAATACCTCACTGAGCATTCTTGCAGACTGCTGCTCAAGATGGCAGTATTACAGTAAGTATCATTTTGTGCCTTTTGGGTTAAACTTGTGAGTCTTTTTCTTTACAGATGCCCAGTACTGCCCTTTCAGAAAGTGCCTAGGTAAGAAACTCATTGCGAGCCATTGTGACCCCAGCTTTAGCTAGAAACCCAGCTCTGTTCCAAAGCAGGACAAACTGAAAGTGTGGGCTTTTTATAGGCAAATCTAATTTCTTAACCACTCTCCTCAGAGAATCCTCTGCACCCTGTTGCCAGGTTCTTGCTGATGGAAAGCCAAGGCAGGAAACATTACCAGGTACTCTGCGCACACCAACAGTTAATTATTAATTCCAGTGGAGAGTGGTTCATGAGATTATATGCAGTTACAACATGATTAACTCTCTGCTCATCAATTCAGTTTTTTTATCGGAACTGTTGCCGCAAATATGGTATAAATTTTCTGGGCATAGCATCCAGTTCCACCTTATTATGCAGCACAGCTTTCAGAGATAGGAGGTACTATGGCTAATCTTAATTTAATTTTAGAAGAAGTTAGCTCTCTAGCTTGCTACAAGCTGCATTCCACTTCTGATGTTATCCCCAATTCGAATTAAGACTTGCTAGAAAGAGCTGTGTAAATTGTGGTACTAAAGAATAACCTTGTATCTGGAATAAAAGTGCAGAGTTTTAGAACTTTCCTGGCACTGTTGAGTCTGTGCCTGCAACAAAGGTAGCTGGATGCCACATCACAGTTTACATGTGACTTGCAGCATTTATACACCATTCAAATCTACCAGTAAGAGCATCACTCTAATCTGCTAGCATCTCACAACTCCCAGAACCAAGCCACTGGCCTTTCAGGAGAGAACGCAGTGTTCAGAAAAGTCCCTCTCTATTAGAGAAAATAAATAAGTTGATGCCTTTTTAATCTGAACAGATGCATGGAATTTCCTATGGGGGATTCTCACAAGGATGTTTATACTTGAATGTTTTTCTGCAAGAGGGAAGAAAGAGCCTGATGTCCTCCTGGATCAAAAACATGAGCTTTTCATTAACTCATGATGAATATATATATATATATATATATATATATATATATATATATATATATATATATATATATCAAATCCACATCCACTTAAAGAGAAGGAAATTACTCTCTGGCTTATTGGACCAGGCAGGACCTGTGAGTCCCATTGGTCCTTAGCAGAGCCTCAACAACTACACGATTGAAGTAATTCTTCCAGGACTATGGGTATTATTCTGCCTTCCTATTACATAGAATCTACACCAGGAAAATGAGGTGCAAACACAAATCAGATATTCTCCAGGGATGTGTTTGCTGAGTGTTGCCTGGAGAAAGTTCCCCCAGCATCCAAATTATGATTGGAGAAAAAAAATGGAAGACTCAAAGAGAACCATGCTGCTTTTTGCAGACACAAGGCAATGGAAAAAATAAAGCCTGTGATGAACTATTTTCCTCCCCACTGCTACTCTTTTTTCAAGGAATCTTCCCTCAGTTTGTGACCAGCCTTAATGTGAGAGCCTCCAGTCCATCCTGCTACTGTTTCATTTCTGGAGGATTTTTAAAATATGCTGAAACTAACAAATAAGTCTCCACAGAAGTGTCAAAAGCCCATATATAGCTTCGTATCTGTGAGTGTGCATGTGAATGTGTGAACACGTACACACGAGGGAGCAATGAATACCTCATGCAACCCTGTTCAGAGAAAATAACATTAAAGTTGAGGGACCTTAAATTAAAGCTGCTATGGGGAAAGCTTTTACAAAATTATCCAATTGCTCATTTAGAAAAGTGAACATTCCAGAAGAAGCAAGAAAAGGATTTAAAAGAATGAAGGAGAATTTAGAGAACTTGCTATACTAGATTTTTATAAAAGTGAAATAAATAAAACAGTATAGTGCCAACACAACATTATGACCAGTGGAGCATAATAAAAGCATAAGTGCATATGATTTCTGGAGAGAGAGAGAGAGAGAGAGAGAGAGAGAGAGAGAGAGAGAGAGAGACTCACATATGTATGTGGTTTTATGATTTATGTTACAATAATATTGGCATTGTGTAATAGAATAGGAATGGTTTGAACTTTAGAATCAGACAAATCTAAACCTGGACTTGAATTCCATGTCTATCACTTCCTAAGCATGTGCTCCTCAGCAAGGTAATACTCTTATTGAATATTAATTATCTAAAATCTAATACAGGAAATGATACATATCTTTAAGGGGTGAGTATCTGAGAATCAAATGACACCTACATGTATCATTTAAGGTTTTAGTGACAAGCAACAGACATATACTTGGGCCAACTGGGACAAGCCTACTAGGTTGCTTACAGAATTTCATACAGAACCAGACTTGGGAAAGAGAAGAGCGAGGAAGACTGAGCAGCAGCCAGGACCACAGAAATTCATGCCACCACATCATAAACATACACTGGAGATCATATAGACTCTTCAACAAATGGTGCTGGGAAAACTGGAAATCCGTAAGTAACAAAGTGAAGTTCAACCCCTCTCTCTCACTCTGCACGAAACGCGACTCAAAGTGGACCAAGGACCTAAGCACCTACTAGACCAGAGACCCTGCACCTACTAGAAGAAAAGTACGCCCAACTCTTCATAATGTCAGCTTAGGAGTCAATAAGACTACTAAAGTGCAAGAATAAAATCAAGAATCAATAAATGGTATGGTATCAAACTAAAAGGCTTTCTCACCGCAAAGGAAACAAATCACAAATGTAAAGAGATAACCTACAGAATGGGAGAAAATGTTTGCCACTTGCACCGCAGGTAGAGCATTAATCTCCAAGATATACAAAGAACTCAAAAAACTTAACACCAAACACACACACACACACACACGCACACACACACAAATAACCCATCAATAAATGGGCAAAGGAACTGAACAGACACTTCACAGGAGAATACGATCAGTCAACAAATGTATGAAAAAATGTTCAACATCATTAGCAATTAGAGAAATGCAAATTAAAACTACACTGAGACTTCATCTCACTCTAGTCAGAATGGGAATTATTAAGAATACAAGTAACTGCTGGGCACAGTGGTTCACACCTGTAATCCCAGTGGCTCAGGAGGCTGAGGCAGGAAGTTTTTTAATTCAAAGACAGCCTCAGGAACTACAAGGCATTAAGCAACTCAGTGAACTCTGTCTCTAAATAAAACACAAAATAGGTTGGGGGGTGGCTCAGTGGTTGAGTGCCCCTGAGTTCAATCCCTGGTACCCTCCCCCCAAAAGAAAAATAATACAAGTAGAAATAAATGTTGGCAAGAATGTGGGGGGAAAGATACACTCATACATTGCTGGTGGGACTAGAAATTGGTGCAACCACTCTGGAAAGTGATATGGGAATTCCTCAGAAAACTTGGAATGAAACCACCATTTGACCCAGTCATCCCACTCTGAAAAATTTAAAATTAGTATACTATACTGACACAGTCACATCAATGTTTATAGCAACTCAATTCACAATAGCTAAGCTATGGAACCAACCTAGGTGCCCTTCAACAGATGAATGGATAAAGAAAATATGGTACATATACATAATGGAATATTACTCAGCCACAAAGAAGAATGAAATTATGGCATTTGTGGGTAAATGGATGGAACTAGAGACTATCATGCTAAGCAAAATAAGTCAATCCCCCAAAATCCAAAGGCCAAATGTTTCTCTGATATGTGGATGCTGACTCGAAATAGGCAGTAGGGGAGTGGGAGCAGTCACTGGATTGGACAGGGGTGGGGGTGGGGGAAGGGAATGGGATGGGAATGGGAAGGACAGTAGAATGAATCAGACATCACTTTCCTATGTTCACTTATGAATACACGACCAGTGTGACTCCATATCACGTACAACCTCAAAAAAGGAAGGTCATGCTCCATATATGTATGATATGTCAAAATGCATTCTACTGTCATGTATAACTAAAAAGAACAAACTTTAAATTTTTAAAGAAAAGAAATTCATGCCATCAAAAAGTATGTGAGCAATTTCACCACTCCCACCACCCGCTGCAAGGCACTGGATGCCACAGCCAGAACATCACACTCATCCCAGGAGGTAGGCATGGCTACCATCACTCATCAACATGGTGACTGCTTGGTCCTCCTCCTTCGGATCAATAGATCCAGTTGTAAAGTCCAAGGGTCCATTGAATAGCCTTTCCTAAGTTCAGAGGAGGCTGAGAAAATAAGTCATTGACATTTTTGAGTTTTATAGTCAAAGCAAGCTCTCTCATCTAGCAAGATTCACAAGATGGAGAATTTACCAAATGAAGGAAGGAATTTTCAATTTTAGGTCACCTAAGAAAGGCATAAATCTATCACATAATGTATCAAACCATCTAACACACGACAGGCACTTAGGAAATGGTGATTATGAATATTTTCACAAATCTGTGGGATTAATGAATAATCCATTATTCAAAAAATGGTGCAGAGACCATTAGTTATTTGAGGGTGGGGGGGAATCTACAATTTACCAAAGTAAATTATAAATGTATCAAAGATTTTAAAAAGATTTTTAATAGAAGACTTAAATCTGTAAAAAATTAATTCATCCCAATGGGTCCATCACATCAGGCTCCCAATACATGCTGAAAGTTCACTAATTTCAGCCTAGTGGGTTTTCTAATGGCGACCCTGTGTTCTGGAAACACAGGAGAGGCCTACCACCCTATCACTTGGAACCACCCCTACATGCCCCAGTCTTAATTTTGTATCTGACTTCCAATCAAAACTTTCTTCTTTTATTTACTGAAAATAAGATGTACAAAGAGCTTGCAGTGTGTTTCCACAAATCTTTCTTAAGGTCATCTGGTCCGCACAGCAGATGATGCTATCAAGAGTACTCTGCAGGCTTGGATTCTCCATCACCACAAAATTGTAGGATTCAGGTAGGCAAGGGTCTTGTTTTACACTTTTTCCTTTTTACTCTGGCACAGTGCTTTGAACATGGGAGGCACTCAATTCATGATTGAAGGAGAAGCCTAAATTGTTTGTTTAGCTGTTTTGAAATGTCTGATAATGGTTTCAGCTTTGAGCACTAACTCAGATAAAGTAATCTCTGATCCTCAATTTCCTGTCCTTTTTTAAAAAAATAAGAACACTTACAGCCTCTATTCTCCCCAAACTTCACATAACATCAAATATTGATCATTTCGGGCCTGACAAAACAATTCAGAGGTGACAGAGATGGACAGCTTTCAAGAACCTGCACTATGCTTTCTCGTCTCTTATCCACAGTCTTTATTGTTCCCAATATCCATCTGCCACTCCTGTGTCCATTTTTTTTTCTTTTTTTTTTTTTAATTTTTTATTGTGGGTTGTTCAAAACATTACAAATTTCTTGACATATCATATTCCACACTTTGATTCAAGTGGGTTATGAACTCCCACCTTCACCCCATACACAGATTGCAGATTCACATCAGTTACACATCCACTGATTTACAAATTGCCATACTAGTGTCTGTTGTGCTCCGCTGCCTTTCCCATCATCCACCCTCCCCCCTCCCCACCTCTCCCCTCCCCTCCCCTCCTCTCTCTCTACCCCCTCCACTGTATAACCCTGAGGGTCTCCTTCCATTACCGTGCAATTTCCCTTCTCTCTCCCTTTCCCTCCCACCTCTCATCCCTGTTTAATATTAATCTTCTTCTCATGCTCTTCGACCCTACTCTGTTCTTAGTTACTTTCCTTATATCAAAGAAGACATTTGGCATGTGTTTTTTAGGGATTGGCTAGCTTCACTTAGCATAATCTGCTCTAATGCCATCCATTTCCCTGTAAATTCTATGATTTTGTCATTTTTTAATGCAGAGTAATACTCCATTGTGTATAAATGCCACATTTTTTTTATCCATTCGTCTATTGAAGGGCATCTAGGTTGGTTCCACAGTCTTGCTATTGTGAACTGTGCTGCTATGAACATCGATGTAGCAGTGTCCCTGTAGCATGCTCTTTTTAGGTCTTTAGGGAATAGACCAAGAAGGGGAATAGCTGGGTCAAATGGTGGCTCCATTCCCAGCTTTCCAAGAAATCTCCATACTGCTTTCCAAATTGGCTGCACCAATCTGCAGTCCCACCAGCAATGTACAAGTGTACCCTTTTCCCCACATCCTCGCCAGCACTTGTTGTTGTTTGACTTCCTAATGGCTGCCAATCTTACTGGAGTGAGATGGTATCTTAGGGTGGTTTTGATTTGCATTTCTCTGACAGCTAGAGATGTTGAGCATTTTTTCATGTACTTGTTGATTGACTGTATGTCCTCCTCTGAGAAGTGTCTGTTCAGGTCCTTGGCCCATTTGTTGATTGGGTTGTTTGTTCTCTTATTGTCTAATTTTTTGAGTTCTTTGTATACTCTGGATATTAGGGCTCTATCTGAAGTGTGAGGAGTAAAGATTTGTTCCCAGGATGTAGGCTCCCTATTTACCTCTCTTATTGTTTCTTTTGCTGAGAAAAAACTTTTTAGTTTGAGTAAGTCCCATTTGTTGATTCTAGTTATTAACTTTTGTGCTATGGGTGTCCTATTGAGGAATTTGGAGCCCGACCCCACCGAATGTAGATCGTAGCCAACATTTTCTTCTATCAGACGGCGCATCTCTGATTTGATATCAAGCTCCTTGATCCATTTTGAATTCACTTTTGTGCATGGCGAGAGAAAGGGATTCAGTTTCATTTTGTTGCATATGGATTTCCAGTTTTCCCAGCACCATTTGTTGAAGATGCTATCCTTCCTCCATTGCATGCTTTTAGCCCCTTTATCAAATATAAGATAGTTGTAGTTTTGTGGATTGGTTTCTGTGTCCTCTATTCTGTACCATTGGTCCACCCGCCTGTTTTGGTACCAGTACCATGCTGTTTTTGTTACTATTGCTCTGTAGTATAGTTTGAAGTCTGGTATCGCTATACCGCCTGATTCACACTTCTTGCTTAGCATTGTTTTTGCTATTCTGGGTCTTTTATTTTTCCATATGAATTTCATGATTGCTTTCTCTATTTCTACAAGAAATGCCGTTGGGATTTTGATTGGCATTGCATTAAACCTATAGAGAACTTTTGGTAATATCGCCATTTTGATGATGTTAGTTCTGCCTATCCATGAACAGGGTATATTTTTCCATCTTCTAAGATCTTCTTCTATTTCTCTCTTTAGGGTTCTGTACTTTTCATTGTATAAGTCTTTCACCTCTTTTGTTAGGTTGATTCCCAAGTATTTTATTTTTTTTTGAAGATATTTTGAATGGAGTGGTTGTCCTCATTTCCATTTCAGAGGATTTGTCGCTGATATACAGGAATGCCTTTGATTTATGCGTGTTGATTTTAAATCCTGCCACTTTGCTGAATTCATTTATTACCTCTAATAGTTTCTTTGTAGACCCTTTTGGGTCTGCTAGGTATAGAATCATGTCATCTGCAAATAGTGATAATTTAATTTCTTCTTTTCCTATTTTTATGCCTTTAATTTCTTTCGTCTGTCTAATTGCTCTGGCCAGTGTTTCGAGAACTATGTTGAACAGAAGTGGAGAGAGAGGGCATCCCTGTCTTGTTCCAGATTTTAGAGGGAATGCCTTCAGTTTTTCTCCATTCAGAATGATGCTAGCCTGAGGCTTAGCATAGATTGCGTTTACAATATTGAGGTATGTTCCTGTTATCCCTAGTTTTTCTAGAGTTTTGAACATAAAGGGATGCTGTACTTTGTCGAATGCTTTTTCCGCATCTATCGAGATGATCATATGGTTCTTATTTTTAAGTCTATTGATGTGGTGAATAACATTTATTGATTTCCGTATATTGAACCAGCCTTGCATCCCAGGGATGAATCCTACTTGATCATGGTGTACAATTTTTTTGATATGTTTTTGTATCCCATTCGCCAGAATTTTATTGAGGATTTTTGCATCTAGGTTCATTAGAGATATTGGTCTGTAGTTTTCTTTCTTTGAAGTGTCTTTGTCTGGTTTAGGTATCAGGGTGATGTTGGCCTCATAGAATGAATTTGGAAGTTCTCCCTCCTTTTCTATTTCCTGAAGTAGCTTGAAAAGTATTGGTATTAGTTCTTCTTTAAAGGTTTTGTAAAATTCTGCTGTATACCCATCCGGACCTGGGCTTTTCTTAGTTGGTAGTCTTTTTATGGTTTCTTCTATTTCCTCAATTGATATTGGTCTGTTTAGGTTGTCTATATCCTCCTGACTCAATCTGGGCAGATCATATGACTTAAGAAATTTATCTATGCCTTCACTATCTTCTAATTTATTGGAGTATAAGGATTCAAAATAGTTTTTGATTATCTTCTGTATTTCTGAAGTGTCTGTTGTGATATTGCCTTTTTCATCCCGTATGCTAGTAATTTGAGTTCTCTCTCTTCTTCTCTTCACTAGCATGGCTAAGGGTCTGTCGATTTTGTTTATTTTTTCAAAGAACCAACTTTTAGTTTTGTCAATTTTTTCAATTGTTTCTTTTGTTTCGATTTCATTAATTTCAGCTCTGATTTTCATTATTTCTTGCCTTCTACTTCTTTTGCTGTTGTTTTGCTCTTCTTTTTCAAGGATTTTGAGATGAAGTATGAGATCATTTATTTGTTGGTTTTTTCTTTTTTTAAGGAATGAACTCCAAGCAATGAATTTTCCTCTTAGAACTGCTTTCAATGTGTCCCATAGATTCCGATATGTTGTGTCTGTGTTTTCATTTATCTCTAAGAATTTTTTAATTTCCTCCTTGATGTCTTCTATAACCCATTGATCATTCAGTAACCTATTGTTCATTCTCCAAGTGATGTATGCTTTTTCCTTCCTTCTTTTATCGTTGATTTTCAGTTTCATTCCATTATGATCAGATAAGATGCATGGTATTATCTCTACTCCTTTATATTGTCTAAGAGTTGCCCTGTGACATAATATATGATCTATTTTTGAGAAGGATCCATGTGCTGCTGAGAAAAAAGTGTAACTGCTTGATGTTGGGTGGTATACTCTATATATGTCAATTAGGTCTAGGTTATTAATAGTGTTATTGAGTTCTATAGTTTCCTTATTCAACTTTTGTTTGGAAGATCTGTCCAGTGGCGAGAGAGGTGTGTTGAAGTCTCCCATGATTATAGTGTGGTGGTCTATTAGACTCTTGAACTTGAGAAGAGTTTGTTTGACGAACATAGCTGCACCATTGTTTGGGGCATAAATATTTATGATTGTTATGTCTTGTTGGTGTATGGTTCCCTTAAGCAGTATGTAGTGTCCCTCTTTATCTCTTTTGATTAACTTTGGCTTGAAATCTATTTTATTTGATATGAGTATGGACACGCCTGCTTGTTTCCGAAGTCCATATGAGTGATATGATTTTTCCCAACCTTTCACCTTCAGCCTATGTATGTCTTTTCCTATCAAATGCGTCTCCTGTAGGCAGCATATTGTTGGGTCTTGTTTTGTGATCCATTCTACTAGCCTGTGTCTCTTAATTGGTGAGTTTAAGCCATTAACATTTAGGGTTATTATTGAGATATGGGTTGTTCTTCCAGCCATATTTGTTTATTTATGTTACTAAACATGGTTTGTTTTCCTCTTTGATTATTTTCCCCCCCTTTACTGTCCTACCTCCCACTGTTGGTTTTCATTGTTATTTTCCATTTCCTCTTCCTGTAATGCTTTGGCGAGGATGTTTTGAAGAGATGGTTTTCTAGCTGCGAATTCTTTAAACTTTTGTTTATCGTGGAAGGTTTTAATTTCATCTTCCATCCTGAAGCTTAATTTCGCTGGATACACAATTCTTGGTTGGAACCCATTTTCTTTCAGTGTTTGAAATATGTTATTCCAGGATCTTCTAGCTTTCAGAGTCTGTGTTGAAAGATCAGCTGTTATCCTGATTGGCTTACCCCTAAATGTAATCTGCTTCCTTTCTCTTGTAGCTTTTAAAATTCTCTCCTTATTCTGTATGTTGGGCATCTTCATTATAATGTGTCTAGGTGTGGATCTCTTATGATTTTGCACACTCGGCGTCCTGTAGGCTTCTAGGATTTGGGATTCTGTCTCATTCTTCAAGTCTGGGAAGTTTTCTTGTATTATTTCATTGAATAGACTGCTCATTCCTTTGGTTTGGAGCTCTGTACCTTCCTGTATCCCAATGACTCTTAAGTTTGGTCTCTTAATGTTATCCCATATTTCTTGGATGTTCTGCTCATGGTTTCTTAACTGTCTTGCTGAGCTGTCTATGTTCTTTTCCAGTTGAAATACTTTGTCTTCATTGTCTTATGTTCTATCTTCTAAGTGTTCTACTCTGCTGGTAGTATTCTCCATTGAGTTTTTAAGTTGGTTTATTGCTTCCTGCATTTCTAGGATTTCTGATTGCTTGTTTTTTATAACCTCTATCTCCCTGTATAGTTGATCCTTTGCTTCCTGGATTTGTTTGCGTAATTCGTTGTCAAAGTGATCTTTCATTGTCTGATTTTGCTGTTTAATGTCTTCCTTGATACTCCAGATCATCTGAAGCATGTATATCCTGAATTCTTTATCGGACATTCCATCTGCTGCAGCTGTTACCTCTTCTAAAGTTGCGTTGACCTGCGTTGCTTGTGGTCCTTTCTTTCCTTGTCTTTTCATACTGCTTGCGTATCTTTCCTGCAGGTGCGGGCGGCGGCTCTGCTCTCTCCTTATTCCAATTGGGGTGTCGTGGCTACCACGCCAGCAGGTCACTGGGCCTGTTCTGGGAGCTGGTGGCGGCTCTGTTCTGCCCCTACTCCAATTGGGGTGACGAGTGTACCACGCCGGCAGGCCACTGGGCCTGATCCGCCGGTCGGTTGCAGGTTTGCCTACCCTGCAGGCGCGGGCGGCAGCTCTACTCTGCCCCTACTCCAAATGGGGTGACGTGTCTGTCGTACCAGCAGGCCACTGGGCCTGTCCCGCTGGTCGGTCGCAGATCTGCCCACCTTTCGGGCACGGGTGGAGGCTCTGCTCTGCCCCTACTCCAATTGGGGTGTCGTGACTACCCCGCCTGCAGGACGCTGGGCCTGTTCCTGGCAAGGGAGGTGACTCTGCTCTGTCACTACTCCAATTAGGGTGGTGTTTGTATCACGCTGGCAGGCTCCTGGGCCTGATCCGCCGGTCTGTTGTAGGTCTGCCTACCTTGAAGGCGTGGGCGGCGGATCTGCCCTGCCCCTCCTACCACGCCTGCGGACCCCTGGGCCTGATCTGCAGGTTGATCACTGGTCTGCTCACCCTGCGGGCACGGGTGGCGGTTCCGCTCCGCCCCCACTCCAATTGGGGTCACGTGACCACCACACCGGCAGGGCCTGATCCGGGCGTGGGAGAAGGATCTGCTCTGCCCCTACTCCAGTTGGGGTGACGTGTGTACCACACTGGCAGGCCACTGGGCCTGACCCGCCAGGCTGTCACAGGTCTATTTACCTTGCAAGCGCGAAGGGCGGCTCTGCCCTGCCCCTCCTACCACGCCCATGTACTACTGGGTCCTGCGTGGGTCTGCCCACCTGGCGGGTGTGGGTGGCGGCTCCGCTCCGCCCCCTCTCCAATTGGGGTCACGCGGTCACCACGCTGGCGAGCCGCTGGGCCTGCTCCGGGGGCTGGCGGCGGCCCGGCTCCTTCCCTCTGGCTCAAGGACAAATTGAGGAGACTCGGGTGACTGAGCCTCACCCCCCTTACCAGGAGACCAACTGCTTATGTCACCGCTGGTATTGATGAAGATCTCTCCTCCACCGCTTTCTGCTGACATCAGATCTCTGCCATGTTGGTATCCTATGCGAATGGCAGCATTTCGTTCCCCTTGCCGGGCAACCCAAGCAACGGGTGAGACCTGACCGGCCCTCAGCAGGACCCGGACCGAGACGCAGTTTCCGCGGGCTCCTAGCCCCGGTCCAGGGAAGTTCCGGGAGCCGGAACTCGGCCGCTCCGTGCTTGGTGTAAGCTCCTATAAGTGTAAGCTCCAAGAAGCAGTCCCCACGG
Organism: Marmota monax; assembly: GCF_021218885.2. Taxonomy (NCBI): domain Eukaryota; kingdom Metazoa; phylum Chordata; class Mammalia; order Rodentia; family Sciuridae; genus Marmota; species Marmota monax. The sequence goes on from NW_026693571.1 coordinate 39,100,180, forward strand.
GCTCAGTTCCAGGAGCCGGAATTCGGCTTCTTAGTGCTTGGTGTTTGCTCTGATAGTAGCAGGGTCCAAGAAGCAGCCTCCGCAGGCTCCGCAGCCCTGAGCCAGGGCGGTTCCAGGACGGTTCCGGGAGCCGGAACTCGGCCGCCCCGCGCTCGGTGTTCACTCCGATAAGATCAGATTTTAAGAAGCCCCCAGGCGCTGAACCCTAGCAATCTGTCTGCAAGCCACAGGCGAATTGCAGCCTGAAATTACCTGTTCTATGGCTGAATGAGCTGCGGTCAGTCAAAAACAGGTATGGTGACGTCAGTTTACCAACATGGTGGCTGCTGGCCTCCTCTGTGGTCTGACCGGTGTGGAGAACCAAGATGGACCGCTTCCTTCCCCCGTCTCGAACCCAGAATTCAGCCCTGAGTGCGGTGCTTGCGCGGCTGGCAGAAACTGCAGCACTGTAACCCTGTGTCTCTATCCCAGCGCGCGTTGCAGACTCTAGCCGCGGGGCGATTTGCTGAATAAGCAGTTTTACCCTCCGTGCGACAAACCTCTCGCGTTTGAGTCCCCGTAGCCGATCCTCGTGCGATGGAAATCCTTCCTCCAGGTTCCAGCGCACCCCACTATTGCTGGAAATTCCTAACAAGATATCCTTTAGCCGTCCTGACTTGTCATACTCCCACACAGTGAAGCAGCACACAGGGGTAATGCACTCCCCTCGCCGCCATCTTTATACTTCACTGTGTGTCCATTTTTGAAAGTCTAGTCAAAGATGAGTGAAGCTGGTCAGGGTTTTTTCTTTCCTAGCTATGCATCTCGTTGGTTCCATTTTTCCTCTTTATCTTAGCTCTTTTCGCTACTGTTAGAATGGAGAGGTGATCTGAAGCCATAATTTCCCCATGACCCTAGTGCTTCTTGCTTTTCCTGTGGCTAAAAGATTCTGATATTATTTATTTAAGTTGAGAGCTTTGGACACAAGCAACTGTGAGTCTGTTCAGTTGGCCCTCCACACCTGTGGTTTCCATGTCCACAGATTCAACCAACTGCAGATGTAAGATATTTGGGGGGAAAATTGCATCTGTACTGAACACGTGCAAACTTTCCTTTTTGTCATTATTCCCTAGACAATATAGTACAACAACTCTTTGCATAACATTTACATTGCACTAGGTAGTAAAGGAGACATTATTTTAAATATACAGAGAAATGTGTGTAGCCATACTACACCATATTATATAAGGGACATAATACACTATACAAAGTCTAATCTGGAACAGAAAAGATCCATTCTTTATAGGACATATCAGGGCACATACAGGATTGCCTGGAGCCCTTAGTTTGGGCAATGATTTAGCAGATAAAACTACACATGACATACATATTTTCTCTACACTAGAAGAAGCTATAAATTTTCATAAAAAGTTCCATGTCAATGCTAATACTTTACAAAAGCATTTTAAAATAACTAAGGAACAAGCTAGACAAATAATAAAACAATGTCAAAATTGTGTGACCTTTTTACCACAAGTTAATCTTGGAGTCAATCCTAGAGGATTGATACCTAACCATATTTGGCAGATGGACGTCACACACTTGCCAGAATTTGGAAAATTAAAATATTTGCATGTTACAGTTGATACTTCTTCTGGATTTTTGATGGGCTCCCTTCATGCCGGAGAAAAAACTAAAGATGTTATAGCTCATTGCTTACAAAATTTTGCCACTGTGGGTGTTCCAAAACAGTTAAAAACAGAGAATGCCCCTGGTTATACTTCTACCTCTTTTAAACAATTTTGCTCAACATTTGGCATTACTCATATAACAGGAATCCCATACAATCCACAGGGACAAGGCATAGTTGAAAGAGCTCATCAAACTATTAAAATGTACTTATTAAAGCAAAAAGAAGGAATTGGGAAGGGGTATATATTCCCCAAAGATAAACTTAAAATAACCCTTTTTACTCTAAACTTTTTAAATTTGGATTCATCAGGACTTAGTGCTGCGGAAAGGCATATGTGTCCAAAAAATGTACATAAGCCCAAGGTACTTTGGAAGGATATTCTAACAGGACAATGGAAAGGTCCTGACCCAGTGATTGTCTGGAGTCGGGGGTATGTTTGTGTGTTTCCACAGGGAGAACAGCAGCCGATTTGGATTCCAGAAAGATTAACTAAAGCGATTTCTACAGACCAAAAAGAAGATGATTTGGCTCAAATCCATAACAACTGATATCCAAAACTCCAGTTTGGCTATTCTTGCATCTGCAACAGAACCAGGATGCTTTTTTCAATATCTATTTTATTATTGCCCTTTGCCATATCATGAAGTTCTATTTTGTTTTTTGAGCTCATACAGACCTAGGTTAATGTTTTGCTGATCAGTTCTATTTTTTGACTATAGAGTTTTTAAACATTGCAATGGAGATTTCACCTGTAAAAAGTTATAAGGCCTTTACTATAATGTTATGTGTTGTATGTATTATATTATGTGTGCACACTTGTGTTTTGTGTTATATGTTTGAATGTATGTATGTCCATATATCATATAAGATGAGCGCTCATGATAAAATGGATCCAAATATTTTTTTTCACGTGATTTATATGGTTTAATTTAAATTGGGTAAACAACTGTTGAGGATTGTTTTAATATGTAAACAAAAAAGAAGGTTAACAGATCTGTTTGTTTACTTTCACCTTTCCTTTTCATTATATTTAATAATTCTCTTAAAGACAATGTAAATTGTTAAGAAAATTGTTTTCTTTTAGTGCCTTCGGTAATGTTACATAATTTTTTCTTTAGCCATTATTGCCAGAATTCCTATCTTCATCCCAGTGCTGGTGAAGTCAAAGATAAAACCAATCTACAGCTTCTACAATAGCCATCACTGAACTGCTTGCAGAACTTGCCTGGACACATTGTGAGCTCACCTGTGTGCATTGTGAACTATCTGTTGGTACAGCGAATTGTGGTAGTGCTGGAGTATTTTTGCTGATGGTGTCACCAGTGGTACAATTTTTCAAAGGAGCCCTCAATTGGCTTAATGTCATGGCATTTTGCATCCTCCTCTACTAGTGATGGTCTAAAATTTGGGGGCCAACAGAGGTGAGGCAAAGAACCTCACCCCCCCACAGGTGCAAAGGCCTATCCACAAGTATGGCTGTATGCTGGACCGGTAGTCAGTGACGGGTATGATCCAATTGCAGTGGTACCAACCTAAGACAGGAGGCTGACGCCTAGAGGTCAGTTCATCCGATGACGGGTAAGGACCATATGTTGAATTGGACTGCCTAACAGGCACGGTCCCTAAGCCACATGCTTGTTGTTTAAACAGAGAGGGGGAGATGTTGAGAGCCACAGCCAAAGGGGCCCCAGCAAACTTCCAGATGCCAGCAAACTTCCAGCTGCTGGCTGATGATTGGCTCACAGCGGCCCCAGCAACATCTAGCTGATTGGCTCCTCGGCCCCAGCAACATCTAGCTGATTGGCTCCTCTGCGGTGATGCTCATTGGGCTGTTTCCCTGCCCTTTCAGACCACGGAGCTGCTCATTGGGGGACTTTTTTGGCTCCGCCCACATGACCCAGCCAATCGGCCTCAAGAGCAGGAGGATTGTGGGAGGTGGAGAGAAGCTTGTGTGGGAGAGAGAGGCTTGTGGAAAGCCAGTGGTGGCAGTTGAGGCTCTGAGGGTTTTTCCTGAGAGGCTGTTTTGTTTGGCGTGTGTTGTTCTAAAAATAAAGTTAGTTTCTTTTGACAAGTGGCTCCTGATTGTGCCCAGCCAGACTGCGGCAAGCAGCCACACACCTTCAAGTGGATCTGGGACCAATACCCCTGCTTTCAGAGAGAGCAATGTATATTAGTATTGTTTCTATTGTTTTTTAAAAAAGGAAAATCCACTTCTTACATATATGATATTTTCATTTTTAAATATTTAGGAGAAAAAAAGACCCTCTGCCAAGATATATCCCTAAATAACACTGTTTCTGAAAAATTCCACTTGAAAAAAGACCATTCTTCTACTCTCTCTGATTCATCTCTCAGAATGAAAAAGACCAAAAGAGTTTTAGTAAAAACTCTCTTTCATATTTATTTGCTAATGTAAAGCCAATCTCTAAATTAAGAACAAGCTCACAAGAAAGGTTAGAAAGTTATTCACACCAATCCATTAGTAAGTCTGTTTTTGATTGAACTTTTAAATAAATTTTGATAATTAGTGTGTCTTGGCTTTTGGTTTTCAAATAAGATGAAAGAATTCATTTCCTTTTTGACTTAGAACTATGCCAGATTTAGCCCAGTCAAAATTTCTCCCAATGAGGCAAACACAGTTGGGAATCCCTTAATTCTCACCAGGAAAAGACATGTTGATCATAGAATCCCATTACCAAATTTTAAGTGAACAAAGTGTTAGACTATGTTTTTAATTAGGCCAGGGGTCAGTAAACTTTCCCTATAAAGAGCCAGATGGTAAATATTTTCAGTTTTCCAGCCATATGGTGTCTGCTACAATCTCTCAACTCTACTATGACATACAGTGTAAAAGCAGCCACAGAAAATACACAAATGATGGAATTTGGCTGTGTTCCAATAAAACTTTATTTCTAAACACTGAAATTTGAATTTCATGTGATTTTCACATGACAAGGAAGACAATTATTCTTTTGACATTTTTTTCCAAAATGTAAATGCAATAGCTCCTGGGTCGTATCAAAATAGGTGGCAGGCCAGATCTAGCCAGTGGGCCATAGTTTTCTGACTCCTGCTTCAAGTGAATTGGGAGTGGATTTCTTGAGAAGTTTTCACTAAATAATGCATAATGCTGAATCCCCAGAATTTCCTCATCTTCCATAATTCACACCCCAATGCCTTCAATTTATTCTATACACTCATTAAAAAGAAAGATGCAACTGCATATGTTCTGATATTGTAGGGTTCCAAAGCACAGGTATGCAGTAGGCCTTCATTTGTGGTTAAAGAAAGATCTTCTATATGCAAAGAAGATCTCATGAAGGATGTATCAGAAAAAGTAGTTACCTCCATAGGAGGGGCAAAGGAGGAAAAGAGTTAGGAAGTGACAATGTCACTAGGTACGATTTTGGACTTTCCAACTATTGTACCACTGAAATGAACCTATTTTTCAAATAATAAGTTAATTTTTTAAAGAATTTTAATGCTTGAACAAACAACTGGAGGGATCCTAAAATCAGTATTTAACATCTTTTACATTAAAAGATAGGGCCTCAGAGCTAGAGACTTAGCTCAGGAATAAGTTTCTCATTACTGTATACAGGGTCCTAGGCTCAATCCTCAGCACCACAAGTAAAAATGGAAATGAAAGCAGAGATGTGCATTGCCAACTCTGGACCCATTTTATAAGATGGCCTCTAGCTGGAAAAAGAGCTGTGCTAACAACAAAACACCAGCCTCTACAAGAAAGGTGAGCGTCTTTGTAAGTGCTAAGGGTACACTGTTTCCAAGATAAGACTCTTTAAAGGCAGAGGAGATGCTGACCTTTTTACAACTTCAGCCACAAATGAATAGTTTACATCTTTTATGGCCTAAAGGGTTTTAGAAAGGACAAATATACACATCAACTCACAAACAGGCCCAGAAACACTTCCTAGATCTTGTCATTAATTGGTGTGTCTGTACCTGAGAACCATCAGATCAGCAGGGCAGAGCTCTTAGGGTCATCCCGAGCAGTCATAGACCCAGAGCAAAAGTACAAATAGATGTCTTGCCTACGAGTCACCCACTTCTCTTCTCCCTGATCTCTACAATACCTCAAGAGCTGGTTCCCATGCATGTGGACATCATAGCCTGTGAGTTCATGCTCTGTCCCCTGCACCTCCATCCCATGCAAAGATCTGCCCCTAGGCCACCACTGGAGGCCAGGATGTGCACACCAAGCAAAGTGTAGGGCAGGGAATTCTAGATGATTGAAGCCCAAGAATCTGGAGCTTGGTCTTAAAGAAAAGACAATGGACTCCAAATGGGCAATTATCTTTGGTAAGGAAACTTTCTTCAGACAAGACTGTGCTAGGAACCTTACTTCCTGTTTTAATAGGACTGCTAAAACCAAGGGGACCCAAAAGACTATACAGGAGTACAGAATCTGTGCTTTCACTAAAAGATTAATTAACTAAATTAATAAAGTAAATAGAACAAAAGGAAGGAAGGAAAAGGGAAGGGAGGATAATAGTCTGCTTTCCATTGCTGTGACCTAAGAAAATCAACTTAGGAGGAGGAAAGATTTATTTGGGCTCCCGGTTTCAGGTTTCAGTCACTTAGCCCTATTTCTTTGGGCCTGTGGAAGAACAGTACCTCATGGCAGGAGTGCATGGAAGAAGAGATCTGTTCACCTCATGGCATCCAGGAAGCAAAAGGGAGAAAGAGGAAGCAGCCAGCACCCCAAGTCTCCTTCAAGGGCACAACCCCAATCACCTAACTTCCTTCCATCAGGCTACACCTTCTAAAGGTTTCACCACCCCTTAACAGTGCCAGAGGCTGGATCAAGTCTTCAATATGTGGAAGTTGGGAGAAACTTCAAGATCAAACTACAGCAGAAGGGAAGGAATAATGCTTCTCTAACTTTTCTAACAAAGTCCCCTAATATCAAAAAATAGTTGAAGAGCTAGCAGCAGGGGCTTGAGGACAGGTTCAATGCTAAAAATTCAAAATATCTGTAAAGGATTATTTTATCTTAAAACTTTATATGATTTTCCTCATGTTGTTGATAATGTGTTTTCAGATTTTAAAACATTTGAAATTAGCGTTTCACTTATATTAATTGAACTTTTTGCAAAACATCTTTCATTACAGCAATGATTAAGGAAGTCTCTATGTAGCTTTGGCATCAGGTGCTGCCAGCACACTATGGAGCAGCCCAGTTTAAAATCATCATGTGACAAGCTCTACAGCCCAGACCAAATTCAACAGAGCTCCACTCCCCCTGATTCCCAGGGTCAGTCACAGTGAAAATGGGACATGCATAACACTGAAGCACAGGCTATCGGCTCTTTGATAGAGGTACAAATCAGCTCGTGTCTGCAGTAACGTTATTTAAAACCTTTGTGGCTATTTCCTTGATGGTAAAATAATTCTCACACAATAAAATAAAACAATACATTTTAAAATGCTTAGAAAAGTCCATGGCCTACAACAGGCTCTCAATGAATGGATAGAATCCTGACTTGGACCTGAAGTCTACAAAAAGACATTTACCATGAATGTTTCTGGTGCTTCAGAACAGGATTCAACAAACTACATCATGGGCCAAATGATAATGGGCCTGGGGAGAGTGAGGAGAAGAGAAAAAGAACAGAAGAGAAAGAGAAGGAGGTAGAAGACAGAAAGGAGGGAAAGAAAGGAAATGTTAAGGACAAGGGAGGGAGGAGGAGAAGAGAGGAAAGGAAAATTCAGCAGAGACCATATGTAGTCAACCAGGCCTAGAATATTTATTATATAATTCTTTGCAAATAAAGTTTGTCAACCTCTTATTTTAGAAAAAAGAAAAAACACAAGGGTCAAATAATACCTTAAAAGTTCAGACCCTGAAAGAAATTAGTAGCAGACTGAGATAGTATCAGCTATTTCACAATAATGCTGCATAACAAAACATCCCAATTTTCCACGTCTTAAAATAATCATACTGTATTTCATACATCTGTGGGTGAGCTATGCTCAGCTGGAGTGGCTCTGTTGATCTTGGCTGACTTGCTTGTGCATCTGTGGGTTGGTTGAGTTCACAGAAGGGATGTCTGCTCTACAATGTAAGTCTTTCTGTCACCCTCCTTTAAACCAGTGGGCCATCCAATATGTGTTCTTTTTATAACAGTGACAGAGACTTAAAAACATTGGCAATGTGCAACAGCCCTACAGACCTAGACTGAGACCTAACACATTGTCACTTATTTCCCCTGCATGCCATTGGTCAAATCAAGCCACATGACAGAGCCCAAAGTGAAGTGGCAGGGAGATGCTCTCCTCCAGTGCAAGAGCTGCCTATTCAGATGGCAAGCTTGGGAACAAGGGAGGGTGGAAAATTTGGGCCAATAATGCAAACTGAAACTCAATTCAGTATTTACTAAATACCAACACGTCCAGGCATTCTTCTAGGTGCTGGGTATTTATCAGCAAATAAGACTGACCATCATCCCTACGTGGGAGCTCAATTCCATCAGGATGTAGAAGAGATTTAATAGCCAACACTACTGCTCCTTATCCATGTTGCTTTGTCTTACTGGGGCACACATGGTTGGCATATTAGAGCCTGGATCATCTGACCTTGGCCAGCTGTATGTCCCAGCATTCAGAACCGGGCCTTGGGCAAGGTAAGTGCTCAATAACAAATGAGTGAGTGAGTGTATGAGTGAATGAGGCATTTTCCACCTCTCCTTCCCAGAAATCACTGACTCTCTGTCATTTCATCTACAGATGGAAAGGAAAGAAATGACAGAATTCAGATCTCCAGATTAGCAGATGACGCAAAGCTGGGACGCAGAGCAAATGACAAGTGACAGTGAAACTGGATTTCAGAGAATTTGAATCATTTGGGCGAGAGAGTCCGCAGATGGCACATGCTGCTCAGCACAGAAAAATGGATCATCGCTCCCAGACCAATGACAGTGCAGTCTGAAAGACCTGTGAGAGGAGCACAGCGTTTGTGCAGCGGCTGGTCGGGAAGGATTGGGTAGATTATTAGAGACCCTGACCTTGTCATGGCAGCACCCAGGTGACCCACACCTGTGGCAGGAGGGAAAACCAAACTCAACAGGGAATTTTGTACCCACTGGGGCTGTTGACTTTGGTCCTCCCCCCAGAGGAATGAGGGCAGCCCCACTGCACAGCAGAGAGGATTTGGTGAGGCTGGCAGGTGAGCACAATGCTGCTGCCACCCTGGCACCTAAAAATCAGAGCCAGCAGAAAGTCCAGGTCTACCATGCCGAGGTGGCTCTGGGTGGCCACAGCAGCCCTGGGCAGAAAGTCAGCTCATTCCAGCCCCAGTTCTGCTTCCAGAAAAAGGCCCTGACCTCAGTTTCTTCATTAAGATATTAAGATATTTAGGGCTGAGATTTTAGCTCAGTGGTTGAGCCCTCACCTAGCACATATGAGGCATTGGGTTCCATTCTCAGCACCACATAAAAGTAAATAAATAAAGATATCATGTCATTTACAAATTAAAAAAACATTTTTTAAAGATATTAAGTTATTTGACCCACTTCAGTTTATAGGATTTTAGGGGGAATTGAAAGCATAAAAATAAACCAGAAACTGCCAACCCTCATGCAAAATAAAGCCAACTCAGGAAAGATGAGTAGAATTTAGTGTCATCTTAAGCAAACCAATGGTGTTTTGTGTTTGGAGAAGGGATGGCATTGAATGGACATTTTAAAAAAAAATGAGAATCACGAAAGAGATTGTTTCCAAAGTTGAAAGTAATACAGCAAAAATTAACTGTAAGGAATGGCTTTTCAAAGCTTGAGGAGTGAAAGTTTCTGAGGTCCAAGTCCTCTCAAGAAGGTAATAAACAGGGCATGGAAGTTATCCAGGAAGGTCATCGAAGCTGAATGTGAATGGGTCCAAAATGCACCAACATCTTTTGGAATGAAAGGGACAGAAAGAGTAAGGGAGGGCCAGGGGACCAAGATCAGGGTTTAAAAGGTAACATGTTCTTTTTCTCAAACAACTGTGATCTCTGACATGGGGTGAGCACAGTCAGGCTTATCCTCGCCCCAATAATTCCTGGCAACCCAGCCGTGGTATTGGCACAGGTGCTGGCCCTTGGAAAGCGCTCAGCTTTCCTGTGATTTCTCTGCAGCTCTTCAGGACCCATCATCTGTCACTACTTTTATTTCCAGCCTGCCTCTTCCCCTTCTGACCCTTGAGACCCTATGAGGAGGAGGAATAAGGTGTCACCGCAAGAAGGAAGCAACTTTCCACATCCACAGAGTGAAAAGCAAAACAACAACAACAAAATTTACGTGATCCATGCAAGCACAGAACTGGGGAGTAAAAACTGATAAATCATCTCTGTTCATAAAGCAAATTCTCCCCGACTGGCACCCAGATTGAAACAGAGGAGGAGCAGGCTCTTCACCTGGGCGCACCTGGGCCCCTGCAAATGGAGTGCCAAAGGGCTCTGAGGATTATGCAAATGAGGGCAGTATTTATACATCTGGGTGATACATCAAGTATCAGAAGGTGTCTCCAGGCATGAGTTACAAGGCCTCTAAAAGCAATGAGTCTTTTATAGGGTTGTAGATAATGGTGATTTTCCGTAAATCCTGCTCCAGTCACACAACAGGCCAAGAGCAATTAACATGAATTAAATGATCCCCAGAAAGAGGTTGCTTTGCTGACACATTGACAACCTCGAAATGCACTTAGCTTACTGACCTTCTTGAGGTTGTCTCTTCAGTTGTTTCAGGGGCTCCAGGCAGGTCCCTGCTGCCCCAGACTGTTGTGAATGTGCATGCATGTACACACACACACACACACACACATACACACACACACACATGTACCACCACTCAGTTCAAGCACAGTCCTATAGACCTCTACCCTGAAATGTGTGCATAAGAACTGGTGGAGATTTTATTAACACAAGATTCTGATCCAGTAGGTCAGGGGTGGGCCTGAGACTCTGCATTTTTAACAAGTTCCTGGATGATGCCAAGCTGCTCGGCCTGACACCTTCACTTTGAGAAGGCACACTGTACAAAATCCCTGGAAACATCCCCCAGGTGGGGTGGCCAAGTTAGGTGTGGGGAGAACAATACAAAATATCCAGCGCATTCCTAAAGTGCTGGCCTTTCTACCTGTTTTCATGATCCCAGGGAACCTGGAATGACTTCAAGATCAGCTACACTGTCTGCATAATATACTGCTTGCCCATTTCTCACCATTTGCGGGGAACAAATGGGAGACCACAAAAGGAAAGAAATGAGAAAGCTCTGTATCATGCAAACACTGTAGCTGATCTCCAAGTCATTCCAGGTTCTGGAATAACAATCTCTGGTAAAAGCAGATGAGATGGAAACCAGCTCTGAGAAAGATGAGTCCAGAAATATCTTCCCTTCAGGTCCTCTGAGGGGAACCTGCCTTTTGGATAGACCACCTAGGAAAAGCCATATACACCCCCATTATGAGGAACTTGGAGATGGGCCTTTTTCCAAGATGAAAGAACTAGGGGGCAAAAGAAGAGCCTTAATGCAGTCAGAATTCCCACCCTTAGGCAAAAGTTTGCCTCTCTGTTTTTACACTGTAGGGAACAAGACAGGAGCTAGATGTAAAGGCTGGCACCCAGGGCACATGCTTATAATCCCAGTGACTCAGAAGGCTGAGGGGGGAGGATCAAAAGTTCGAGGCCAACCTCAGCCATTCAGTGAAGCCCTCGGCAACTTAGTGAGCCCCTGTCTCAAAATTAAAAATAAAAAGGGCTCAATGGTCAAGCACCCCTGGGTTCAATGCCCGGGACATACAAATAAATGAAGGTTGGTACAGGACCAATAATGTAGGCCAGAGTAGGGAGAGTTGGTCTATCCAGGCCCAAAACTCAGTGTGTGTGTGTGTGTGGACAGAAGGGGCAGGAAGAATGTGAGTAGTGAGAGCAGTAGGCAGTGGACAAGGGTCAAACATCTGGAAAACAGCCCAAGAAGTGTTGGCAGGGACTTACTGACAATAGAGTGGTGACAGCCATGCAGAGGTGACCCAAGTGGGGCAGCCAGCAGAAAGAAAGAGTCAAGAACTCAGAGAAAATCACACAGAGGGAAGGAGAGAGAAGTGAGAAATCTGTCAGGGCCCATCCCAGGAGCAGATGTGAGGTTTGTGGCAGCCCCATAAAAGTGTAGGCCAATCCAGTCATAAAATTATATTATGATATGATAACGACGTGGCTGCAGAAGGCATCAGTAGCAACGTGCTGCCTGTGGAAGGCTTCCATTTTAATTCAGTAATGATGTGACTGAAATTAGAAATGTGCCCTGAAGCCACAGAATGGGGCCTCTCTGCTTAAAGTAACCTCGAAGCAATTTTCTGATCCAAAAAAAATTCAGGTGTGAAAATTCTTGGAAGGGCAGGAAAAGGGGAGCATTCACTTGGGTGGAGGAGATCTCAGAAAAGGAAGTCACCAAAGAAGCCAGGGAGAGGCCCAGGGATTTTACGCAGAGAACTCTTGGGATTCCTCAGAGACTGGAGTCATCTGACCAAGAAACATGCCCTTGAGTCTGTGGCCTTTCCTTTTTCTTCTTCCTGACACTTCTCCTCTGCAGCATTTTCAGTGCGACTCAAGCCAAGGCAGCTATTTATAGAGCAAGAGCCATTCTACCACAGGGTGTGGTATTTAATTTAAAGAGACGTCAAAGAGTGAGGGGCAGATGGCAGAGCAGGCGGCATGTCTCGATGACCTTGGTGGGGGCACCTGGTCCCACAGATGCATCCTGAGTGTACAGATCTAGAAATGCACTCTGACGAATGAACCTTCTGAAGGAGCTTCTGGGAGGAAAGGGTTCACTAATAAGCCAGGTGCCCCAGTGGATCTGTGAGTAGTTAGTGAAATGACACTTGGGAGAGACCCAGGTGATCCTTTCTGGAAAGTTGTTAACTCAAGAGACTCAATTATATATCACAGGTTCACCTGGATATGGAAGAGCCTGAACTTGGAAAAAGAAAAGGGACATGGTCTCAAAACAGCCCTTCCTTAACCCACCCCAAAAGAGTGACCAATTCTTGTCTCTTCTCCTCTTCCTTCCCACAAATTGGATGCAGACCACTCTTCCATTAACACATTTTTCATTTAACTGGTTATTTTATTGATTTCCCAGAGTTGCTGTACCAAGGTACCACAAACTGTAGCTTAAAAGCAGAAACTCATTGTCTCCCAAATCTGCGGAATGGGCATAGAACATCAAGGTGTTGGCGGGGCCATGCTCCCTCTGAAAACTGTAGGGAACTCCTTCCTTACCCCTTCCCAGTAATCCTTGGCAATTCCTTAGCTCACAGCTGCAAACTACAGTCTCAGCCTTCACTATCACATGACGTCCTCTCAGTCACAATGGACTAGGAGTCCCCCTATCCTATATGATCTCATTGCAACTAATTAAATCTGCATCAACTCTATTTTCAAATAAGTTCTGAGGTACCGGGGGCTAGGATTTCAACTTTTATGGGGGACATAGTTTAATTTAATAATTTAACAGTTATTCCACAATGAGGTTCATAAGCATTAAGCACCAATTAGGCACCAAAGAACAGAAGTGTTGCAGTTGCCATCAGTAAGGCAAATCCCTGCCCTCAAGGATCCCATGTGTTATTGAATTTTATATATACACACATACACACACACCACATACTTATATACACATACCTACAGGTTGTCCCTCAGTATTTGTGGAAGATTGTTTGCAGGATCACCCATAGATACCAAAACCTGAAAATATATGTATACCCAGGCTCTACCCCAAACCAATTATATAAAAATCCCTGGAAGAGGACCCAGCAGACTTAGTATATTTTAATAGTTTCCAAGGTATGATGGTTACTTTTATGTGTCAACTTGACTGGACTACAGGGTGCCCATATTTGATCCAACATTATTCTGGGTGTTTCCATAGGGTATTTTTGGATGAGTTTAGCATTTAAAGATATAGACTGGATAAAGCAGACAGTCCTTTCCAGTGTGAGTGGGCCATATCCAATTAGTTGAAGGCCTGAATAGAAAATAAAGGCTGATCCTCCCCTGAAATAAGAAGGAATTCCTCCTGCCTTACTGTCCTTCAGCTGGAACATGGTTTTTGTTTTGTTTTGTTTTGTTTTCTGGCTTCAAATTTCAACTGAAATATTGGCTCTTCATAGGTCTTAAGCTCTGCTGATCTTTGAGCTGGAAAGACAGTATTGGCACTACTGGGCCTCTAGCTTATTTATTGCAGATGTTAGGCCTTGTCAGCCTCCATAATCATGTGAGTCAATTCCTTATAATAAATCTCTTTATATGTTTATATGTGTCATATATATATCTTATATATGAAGGATAAATGCTCATATATCACATATTTAGGTCATATGTATGTGTGCATGTATGTGTGTATGTGTGTGTATATGTGTATGTGTGCGTTTCTCTGGACGATCCAACTAATACACCAGGTGTTTATAATATGCAAACAACATTAAGAACCACTGACTTCTAATACACAGATAAGAAAATGATTAATTCTGCCTGGGGAGGAGACTTCACAACAGCCATTGCCAAGCAGATGGGGACAGAGGAAAGACTATTAACAAAGAGAACAAAGAAGAGAGGGTGAGAAAAAGGAAGGAGGTATTGCCGAGGAAGCTAAGATGGACAGGTTGAGCCCTGACTGTGCCCAGCTGCAAGTGGCAAGGTTTAGTAACATAGGGAGCTACTGACAAGCTTTGGTCAAGGGAGTGATGTACCATTTCTGCATTTTAGGAAGAGAAATCTAAAAACCCGTAGAGAAGAGGGGAGGAAAGATCGAAAGTGAGGTAGACCAATAAGAATACCAGTGTAAAAGTCTACTATGGACTCAATGTTTATATCTTCCTCAAATCCACATGTGGAAGTCCTAACCCTCAATGTGACGATATTAGGAAATGGGGCCCTTGGAATATAATTAGGTTTAGGTGAGGTCAAGAGAATGAGATCTTTATGATGGTATTAATGCCCCAGCAGAAAGGGGAAAAGATACCAGAACTTCCTGTCTCCTTCTTGTGAGGACACAGCCAGAAAGCCACTGTCTGCAACTCAGGGCCCCCCACCAAGAACCACAGGGAGGTTGTGTGTGTGTGTGTGCTAGAGCTAGAATAAACAGAATTTTGGCATGTAGACTTGGGAAATAAGGAGGAGATGTCAAATATAACTTCAGAGTTCCTAATTTGGGTGACTGAGATGATGGTGGTGTTAAGATTGGGAACACAGGAGGAGAAACAGATTTTGTGGAGGATGTAAGGAGTTTTTGTACACTTAAATTTGAGATGCCACAGGACATTTGCTAAGAGGTATCCAGTGAGCTGATAAAAATAGATGTTTGGCCCTCAATAAAGAGGTTGTACTCTTTGTTAAAAAAAAAAAAAGTTTAGGGATAACCAGAATATAAGTGATAACAGAATTCATGGGAGTAGGTAGGATGATCTAGGAAGAATATAAAAAGGGCTGGAAATAGGAGCCCAGGTACTTAACTGTTTAAGGGACACATGAGGTGAAGGAAGTTATCAGAGGCAACAAAATAGCAATTAGTGAAGCAGAGAAAAACCGGTGGGAATGGTATGATGGAAGTCTTCTGAGGCAGAGTCCAATCAGAAAATAGAAACCACACATTCAAAACAGGGGTGTTTAGTATGAAGAATTATTAAGCCATGATCCTATCATGGCGAGTAACTATAAAGATGGGAAACACTAAAGTTTATCCCCAAACTGAAGAATATCTAAGGAGGGACATACTTGAAAGGTAAATTCAGAACTCACTGCGAAATGTGTTAAGTAGAAAAGAATCATGTTTTCAAGCAGTTAAAGGGGGATGGATTGTGTATTTGCCAAATAATAACATTTATAAAATAAAGTGAATTATTGACACATCAAATATTTCAAAGATATCCAGTAATTAAATAGAGAGAGGGTGGTATGGTTGTGGAGGAGAGGGACAGGAAGAGAAAGTAGGGTAAATTCTTGGCCATCCCTGGTAAAAGCAGTAAATAATCCAAAATATCATATTTTATTTTAAAACAACTATGAATGTATCATGGAGCATAAGGAAAGATTGGCACAAAATCTAAAAATTTATTTTTTTTTCAAGATCTTGAGTTTATTTTTTTATTGGTTGTTCAAAACATTACAAAGCTCATGACATATCATCTTTCATACATTTGACTCAAGTGGGTTATGAACTCCCATTTTTACCCCAAATACAAATTGCAGAATCACATCGGTTACACATTCACATTTTTCCATAATGGCATATTAGTGACTGTTGTATTCTGCTGCCTTTCCTATCCCCTACTATCCCCCCTCCCCTCCCCTCCCATCTTCCCTCTCTACCTCATCTGCTGTTGTTCAATTCTCTCCCTTGTTTCCCCGCCCCCTTTCCCCTCACAACCTCTCATATGTAATTTTGTGTAACATTGAGGGTCTCCTACCATTTCCATATGATTTCCCTTCTCTCTCCCTTTCTCTCCCCCCACTCGTCTCTGTTTAATGTTAATCTTTTCCTCATGCTCTTCCTCCCTGTTCTGTTCTTAGTTGCTCTCTTTATATCAAGGAAGATATTTGGCATTTGTTTTTTAAGGATTGGCTAGCTTTGCTTAGCATAATCTGCTCTAATGCCATCCATTTCCCTGCAAATTCCATGATTTTGTCATTTTTTAATGCTGCGTAATACTCCATTGTGTATAAATGCCACATTTTTTTATCTATTCATCTATTGAAGGGCATCTAGGTTGGTTCCACAGTCTAGCTATTGTGAATTGTGCTGCTATGATCATTGATGTGGCAGTATCCCTATAGTAAGCTCTTTTAAGATCCTCAGGGAATAGTCCGAGAAGGGCGATAGCTGGGTCAAATGGTGGATCCATTCCCAGCTTTCCCAGGAATCTCCATACTGCTTTCCAAATTGGCCTCACCAATTTGCAGTCCCACCAGCAATGTACAAGTGTACCCTTTTCCCCACATCCTCGCCAGCACTTATTGTTGTTTGACTTCATAATGGCTGCCAATCTTACTGGAGTAAGATGGTATCTTAGGGTGATCTTGATTTGCATTTCTCTGACTGCTAGAGATGGTGAGCATTTTTTCATGTACTTGTTGATTGATTGTATGTCCTCCTCTGAGAAGTTTCTGTTCAGGTCCTTGGCCCATTTGTTGATTGGGTTATTTGTTATCTTATTGTTTAATTTTTTGAGTTCTTTGTATATTCTGGATATTAGGGCTCTATCTGAAGTGTGAGGGGTAAAAATTTGTTCCCAGGATGTAGGCTCTCTATTTACCTCTCTTATTGTTTCTCTTGCTGAGAAAAAACTTTTTAGTTTGAGTAAGTCCCATTTGTTTATTCTTGTTATTAACTCTTGGGCTATGGGCATCCTATTAAGGAATTTGGAGCCCGACCCCACAGTATGTAGATCGTAGCCAACTTTTTCTTCTATCAGATGCAGTGTCTCTGATTTGATATCTAGCTACTTGATCCATTTTGAGTTAACTTTTGTGCATGGCGAGAGAAAGGGATTCAGTTTCATTTTGTTGCATATGGATTTCCAGTTTTCCCAGCACCATTTGTTGAAGATACTATCAAGAAAAACTGAAGGCATTCCCTCTAAAATCTGGAACAAGACAGGGATGCCCTCTCTCACCACTTCTGTTCAACATAGTTCTCGAAACACTGGCCAGAGCAATTAGACAGATGAAAGAAATTAAAGGCATCAAAATAGGAAAAGAAGAACTTAAATTATCACTATTTGCAGATGACATGATTCTATACCTAGCAGACCCAAAAGGGTCTACAAAGAAACTATTAGAGCTAATAAATGAATTCAGCAAAGTGGCAGGATATAAAATCAACACGCATAAATCAAAGGCATTCCTGTATATCAGCGACAAATCCTCTGAAATGGAAATGAGGACAACCACACCATTCACAATATCTTCAAAAAAAATAAAATACTTGGGAATCAACCTAACAAAAGAGGTGAAAGACTTATACAATGAAAACTACAGAACCCTAAAGAGAGAGATAGAAGAAGATCTTAGAAGATGGAAAAATGTACCCTATTCATGGATAGGCAGAACTAACATCATCAAAACGGCAATATTACCCAAAGTTCTCTACAGGTTTAATGCGATGCCAATCAAAATCCCAACGGCATTTCTTGTAGAAATAGATAAAGCAATCATGAAATTCATATGGAAAAACAAAAGACCCAGAATAGCAAAAGCAATTCTAAGCAGGAAGTGTGAATCTGGAGGTATAGCGATACCAGATTTCAAACTGTACTACAGAGCAATAGTAACAAAAACAGCATGGTACTGGTACCAAAATCTAAAAATTTAAAGGGAGAACAGAAAAAGCGTTTTCGATTACCTTCAGAGTCCAGCCACCTGCATTCTTCTCCTCTGCCACTAGGGGCACTGCGGTGGGAAAGTCTGAGCATCTGGGCTCCCAGAACTTCTGAAAAAAAGCAAATTCATCTGCATGAGAAAGTATTTGGAAATCTCAGCTGAACAAACTAATCCATGGGGTCTAAATTCCAAACTAGAGAAATCTAGATAATCCACTGAATTTGTTTTTTTAATGAAAAAGTAAAATTTGGAAAGAAATTTGGCAGGACTCATACTTTTTAATTCTCAGCATTTCCTTATTTATTTTGAAGAAGATTATGTGATTTGTGTAAACAACTTTTTCTACTATAAGCTGATAAAGGGAAAGAAACATCCTTTCATGGACCAGAGTGTGTCGAGTCATCCCAGTGACTCTTTTTGATCAGGACTGACCTAGTATACTTTGTCTAAAAATACAGCATATCCTGCCCCTCTGAGGCCTGATTATTGAAAATGGGCCCCTAACATTGCAAAACCTTTTGCTCTAGAAAACAGACAAGTCTCCTTAGCTTGTCACTTCCGCAGGGGAAGGTCCAATCATTCACACAGTCCCTATGGCTGGCAACCATCAGGTTTCCCCTCAGGGGCCGGCTGGATCTCTAAAATTCTCTCCATCTCCAAGGGTATCAGGGTCTTCAAAAGGATTGCTAGAAGGAATATTCTGCCTCACCTATTGTGACAGTTCATTGCATTGATGGCTTCCAAAGAAACACCTCTCCTGGTACACACACACACACACACACACACACACACACACACACACCTGGCAGTCATGCCTTCTTGAACTTTCCTCTGGGCTAGAACTGTGACTTGCTTTAACCAGGGGAATATGGTAGAAATGCAATTTCTACTTATGCGTTCTTGGGAGCTCTGGAGTGCTAAGAAAGATGTCCAGCTTCTCTGCTGGAGAGATCATTAGGAGAAGGCAAGGCCCTGAGTCACCCGGGAAGAGTGGAGAAAGGCCCAAGCTGACCAAGCGCACAGCTGTCTGCTAGCTAAATGCAGTACTATGAGTGATCATTGGCAAGGCCAGCAAAAGAACCAGCCAGTTGATCTCAGCCCTAACTGCAGAATCTTGAGCAAATAAAGCAGTTGTTTCAGGCCATCAAGTTTTAGGGTGGTTTGTTTCACAGGAATATTCAGCAGGGAAGGAGGGAGAATACAATTATGAATGACCCTATAAAACAGAAGTTGGCAAGAGTTGCACAATATGTCAAGGGTCTGACTTTTTTCCTTATGTTGTGATAAAATGAGGTGTTGCTAATTTCCCCCAATCTATGACTGTGTTAATCATGTCTTTTTATTCTGTTTTTTGGATGCTTTAACATCTTGGGTCTTGTGGACCCTTGAGGGATTGCCCCCACCCAGGGTTAGAGTGCTCCCTTCTTATATAAATCAACCAATCCAGAGCCCACATCCCAAACACATTCTGTACTTGGCTATCTCATTCTGTGCTTCTGTTTACCTGCCCTAGTCTGTCTGCCCCAGGACCAAGTACCAGACAACTAGGAACATGCCCTATGTACCAGAGACCAACAAAATCATTCAAATTAGCCAATCCTAAACCTTATTTTTCCTTACCTATTTCCTTTGCAGAAACCACAATAAAAGCTTCCAGCCACATTTCACTTTTCAACTGCTCCCTTGGCCTTCTGACCAAATTCAGTACTTTTCCTTGTGTCCCTCCCTCCAGTAGTGTGTCATAGCCCCTTCTCTTAGTACCTGGGAACATAGCAAACTATCTCTTACGACAGTTGTCTCCTGATCTGTGAACTTTGTCCTACTTGAATAGGAAAATCTATTTTCTAAAACAAGAACTTGTGAGTACAAATAAGTGGACAAATCCTATAGCAGGTTTGACTTCCTCATGTGCCTAAGATGGAAAAGCAGAGGTGACAGGGAAGGACATATTGTTATATCGTGCCACAAAAATTAATAACTACCATTTTGAATGTTCCCATTAGTTCTCAAGACAGCTTCCAGAAATACATTTCATTGTCCCCATTATCCAGAAGTGAAAATCAATGCATACCTTAAATAAAAATCCACCCATGGAAGTAGGATTCCAACCCAGTTTTGTTTTAATCCGAATGTAGAATGTGCTTTTTTCCTGATTTTCCCAATAATTTTTGGTAGGCTCACCAATGTTTTCTGGTCTTTCCTATAAGTTATACAAAGCCTTTGTAAGTTTTCTATGTTGAGTTTTTGAACAAATGAACTTTGCATTTTTAATCACCTTTTTCTGATTATAAAAGTGATCATTCTCATTAACAATTTGAAATATAGAAAAGAAATTTAATTCACTCAGACACTCAGAGATAACCATTATCAACACTTCAGTGTATGTCCTTCTATTCAGATTAAACTCACCATCTCTTATAACCCACTTTTTAAAAAAAATATTTTTTTAGTTGTAGATGAACACAATACCTTTATTTATTTATTTATTTTTATGTGGTGCTGAAGGTCAAACCCAGTGCCTCTCACATTCAAGGCAAGCGTTCTACCACTGAGCCACAACCCCAGCCCATGACCCACTTTTAACCCAAAAATATACTACAAGCATTTTACTACTTTTTAACCTAACTTTCCATTGTTAGCATAGAAATTATTCCTAATGCTTTTTGTTGTTGGACATGGTAGCACATGCCTATAATTCCAGCAGCTTGGGAGGCTGAGGCAGGAGGATTGCAAGTTCAAAGCCAGCCTCAGCAACTTAGCAAGGTCCTAAATAACTCAGTGAGACCCTGTCTCTAAATAAAATACAAAACAGGGCTGGGGATAGGAATATGACTCAGTGGTTGAGCGCTCCCAGATTCACTCCTCAGTATAAACAATACACACACACACACATATGTGTATATATATATATACATATGTAATTATATATGTACATATACATATATATTTCTAATGTTTTGCTATTAAAGTGTTCTAATGAACATTCTCACATGTCCTTATATTTCTTTGTGAGCACCTCTGATTAATATTTTAGGATAAACTCCCAGATGTAGAATTGCCCAAATAATATGCATATTTTTATGACTTTTGATACTTATTTGTCCAGCTTCCCTCCAAAAATGTTATACCTCCTCCATCTACCCCAGAATCTTTTTGAATCTTTGTTAACATAAAATAGTTTATCACTAGACATTGTTCTCTGTGTGTGCACACACAAGTGTGTGCAAACATGTGTGTGCATGTGTGATTAAAACACACACAGGGTCCTTTCCATGTAAAATATAAGCAAAGTATAGTCTTTGATTAATACATGTAATTGGTAAATACAGAGACTCCTTACACTCAGAATTTTTCTTCCAAAATAAAAATATCTCTCAAAAAAGCTTGCTGACCTAATAGTGGAGTGACTATTGTCTATTCAATCACTCAGAACTATGACACCTGACTACCACTATCGCTTAGATGACAGGCTTATATTCATCCTTCAAAATCTATTCTGATTATGGGAAACTTATACAGTAAGTCCAGAGAGGAGGCCAGTAACAGTGTGACCTACTTCTATAAAGGAAGTGTGTCTGGAAGAGGTGGCATTTTATCTGAATCTAAAGAACTAGAGAGATGTGCAGTCCCAGAATGCAAATAGAAGACTGCATCATTTCTCTGCACCACATAGGCAAAGGAATATGCTTCTTACCTGGCATGATCTCAAGTGTCCTCCAAACACATTCATGCTCTCAAATGTCACCTTCCTCATTCTGGCCTTTTGTCGTGTGCCCTAAAGTCTGAGTAGTAACACCTCAGGCTTCAAACTGAAAGGTCCCTGTTAAAATGCAAATAGATGAGCCAGAAGGGCTAACACCTTAACCCATTAGCAGCTTTAACAATTCGGCTCAAATGAGTCTATCAAATGCTTCTTAGTCACCTAAAAAGGCCCCACAGAAATGAGACCTGAATATGTGATACTACTCAGGGCCAAAGTCAGGGTAGAGTGGTAAGAAGTATCTTGGATGACCTGGGGACAGAAAGACCACTCTGATGACAGAAGGGACAACATAGAACATTTTTGAGGATGCTGAGGTGAGAAGCTTCAAAGAAAGTGGTCACTGGGGTCCAGGCAATGAATGGGACTTGTACTGAAACATTGAGTCCCTTTCTCTGCTGGTTTCCTAACCACACTGGTCTGTAGTTTCTATTCTCCACCAACAACAGAACTTTCAGCAGCAATATTACTCTAGGTTGCCACACCATGCCCCACTGTACTCCAGGTGTACACAGGTAAGTATCAGAGGCAGGCCCAGCACACTCCTGGTGGCACCCATTAACAAGGCACGAGCTCTGTGGATAGCAACGAGGAGATTTATGTGTGCTGAAGGAAGGTACTAAATATAATGGCCTCTTCACTGGCACATGGTTATGGTACTATTATGGCTTTCCCTTCATGCCTGTCACTGGATTATGGTAATTTTTTTCTAGCCATGGGTTTTAATCAGAGTTGAAGTCTCTAAGTTACTGACAGCTCGGGAGAGCTGTAACTACTCGAAGATTGACTTCACACTGTCACAAAATCATAACACAAGCAGAAAGCTTGAGGCTCTCACTAGCCTCCTCCCGCCAATTAGAAACAAAGCAACTTTCTAAACAGCGGGTTCCTTTCCCAGGCTTCACACAAAAGGGGAGGGAGGCAGAGGACACCCACACCCCTCCTCCTCCTCCTAAGGTTCAAAGCAAGAAACAATGATCCTGGCAAAGGCAGTGCAAGAAGCAGATATTGCAATTTAGCTAATGGTCTCTACAGGAAGCTAGAAATCATTCCTTTGACATGCTGTGGTACTAAAGCAGCATCAGGCCTTGTTCAGTCCTCCTGACCTTGCAGTAGCTCTTCACAGAGTTGTCTATGGTCACTAGTTTAAATAACCACAGCAAACCCTAAGAAGTGGGCCCTGTAGCCTTGGCCTTGAGACAGAGCCAATGGCCCCTGTGGCCTTGGCTTCTTGTCACCACATGTAATGGAAAGTCCCTCCTGACCAAATGGAACCCCAGCTGTGAGGCATCTAGGATGAGGTCAGGTGTTAGGTAGAGGTCAATAAACCTTTCCTGTCACCATGGAGAAGTCACAGGAGACTGCAGTACCAACCCTTGATGAACCCTAGATAATTCTGCTGGTTGCCACCAGGGTCTTTCCACTTCCTCCAATGGCAACCCTGTCTCCCTCCCAGTATAGTTGTCCTTAGGAACCTCATGGCCAGCATAAATTGTTCTGGCATCCAACTTCGGTTAGTCCTTTACATCCATCCAAACCCTTAATTGCCTGAGGTCCTGTTCTCCAATAACTATCACAGAAATCGATGCCTGAATAGATTGGCAAACAGGCAGTTGGGCCATGGGTGTAGCTCAGTGGTAGAATGTGTGCCTACTATGTGCATGAGGCCCTGGGCCCGATCCTCAGAAGCACGCACACAAGCACACACAAAGACAGGCATGGGTTATGGGGCAACAACAATTTTAAAATCTCATGCTAAAACAGGGGTTGCTCATTCATGTTACATATTCATCTCAAGTTGCCAAGGGGCTGCTCCATAGTCTGGTGGCCCAGGACACCATCCTTAACTTATCATCCCTGTGGGGAAAAAAAGGCACTAGAATCTTATTCTTGCAGTTAAATGAACTGGCTCATAAATTATAATTATTACTTCTACTTTCAATTCATTGACCATAATTAGTCACATGACCTCATCCAACTGAAAAGGGATCAGAAAGGGAGCCATGGGGGATGAAGTCCCCAAAGATTCACTTTTCTGCAAAAATATTTGGTGAGTTGCATAAATGACTAACAGTGAGCGTGACATGTTTATTTTACACTATGAAGAAAAATGAAGATATGCAGAGAAAAAAGTTACCCCTCTCAGTGGTCTTTGCTAATACAATGAAGCTTATTGTGTTCAATTCTGTAGCTATAGGCAGGAATGACCAGATAATGGGAGGTGCGGGGGGACCTCTCTCTCCAATTCATACCCTATATTTGTTTGATTCACTCATAGTTCTCAAAGTGGTTTGCCAGAGTGAATCCAAAATTCTACAAATATGTGAAGATGATGAAAAGGATGGGTGAGAATGTGTACAAAGAGTATGCGAAACAATTTAAATAGGAAGAAAAAATTAGAAGCCAAGACAGGAATCTGTATGGGAGAAAGAGCTGATGAAAATGGAGCTGGACAAGGATAATCTTTGCTGCTGGCTGCTAGCTTTCTGGAAGCATAAAAACAAAAACCAGTGTGCAGATTATTGCATCAGCCTGAACAAAGCAGTGAAGGACTGGAGCAGAGTTTGAAAGAAAGAGACATCTCAGATCACGGTGGAGGGAGGCATAATTTATGCGAAGAAGCAATGACATGTGGAAAAATGGAGATGGTTGTTGTGCTTAGACCCAGGAGAAGAGCTGAGATTTAGTGGGAAGCCTTGAAATGGCAGCAGGAAGTTGGGTTTCCGAAAATGGAAGGGCAGAAGAATCTTATTCTTGTATCCTTGCAAATACTATGTATGTGCTCAGGGCAAAAATCTGCAAAGGGAAAAGCAAACCTCAAAAATGCCAATGATGTAGTGTGGAGCATCCTTCATCAGGGCAAGAGTAGGAGAGAGGAGAAATCTCAAGGATCTTTGTGGACCGAGATAGCAATTCCAGGGAAATGGCACTGTAAGGGGATCCCACACGCAATCTGTCAGCAAATTCTGTTGGCTCTACCTTCAATGCATAACCAGAAGGAGATTCATCTCACTACCTCCACCTTCCACCTCCCTCCAAGTCACTCTAATCTCTTTTCTGGGTTTTTCAGCAGCCTCCTATTGAAACACTTGTTTCCTGACTGTGTTTCCTCTGAAGCCACCAGAATGATCCTCGGAAATGTAATCATTTACATTTATATTTGCCTAAATCTCTTCTGTGCCTTCCTATTTGCTCTAGATCACAATGCCTTTCCTTGACCTAGGATCCTGTCCTCTGAATCTTCTGGACTTAATCCCCCCATCATGGCCTTTCTCACCCACTTGGCTTTGGGCATACTAGTAGTGTTGCTGCTCCCTCTGCCAAGCCTTCTGTCCCAGGGCCACTGCACAAACTGTCCTCTCTGCTTGGGATCTCTGCAGGGCTAATCCTACACCTCCTCTGGGCCTCTGCTCAAATACCATTTTATCAGTCAAGTCTCAAATTATCTGTTCTATTTAAAAGAGAAAATCTTACCTCTACCTCTGAAGGCCTTATTCCCCTTTGACTATCTTTACTTAACCAGTTTTGTGGAATTGGATTGCCACATTGTACTTTTCATATTCTACCATAAGTAAGCTCCAAGAAGACAGGAAGAATTCTGGTCTGATTTGTTCACTGCTATAACCACAGAGTCTGGAACAGGACCTGTCAAAAGTATGAGCCCAACTAATATATGTTATTTTAACAGACTGAAATTTACCCCCAGACTTATCACTGCATGGATGTAGCATCAAAAAGATATTCCAGGGACAAGGTATTTCTTTTTCTTAAAATGCCTTGTGGGATTCAGGGCCTCCTCCTCCTATCTGCTATCAGCTACCATGGATACAGGTTTCTTAAAGGGGTCAAGGATGCGACAAATGCTTTACATTAGCTTTTATGTCCGCAATAAAATTAACAACAAGCAAACCTTGAGTAACGGAGCTATAATTCTGTCTTGCAATTCTGATCCAATACAGACTGTAAGAGCTTGGCTCTGGAGGCTAAAAACTGTTTCCAGAACCCTCAATGGAATTATACCTCTATAATTCATTTACTGTTATACATTTTATATATGTTTACAGATAAGAGCCAAAAAAATCACACAGCCAGCAAAACCAAAGATACCAAGTGGTTTTCATTTTTAAATTACAATCATTATGTAAGATATAATATTTTGCCACACTATAGTATTTCTAAGCTAAATAAGAAATACACTTAACAGCAAGGTAAACATAATAAGATCGCTTTCTTAAAAATGAATATTGCCTTGCTCTGTCTTCAGGGATGTTATTTTCAATAGCAATATCAATTCACAAAGAAAAGTCAAGAGAATAATTATGGATTTTTAGCCAATGGGACTGATATATGTAAATAAGATCAGAGAAAGTATTGGATAATACCCTTGAAAGGACTCGAAAGTCATTGTCCCACCACAGCTATTTTTCAACTATATAACCAACAACAATTCAATGAGCCTTCATCATTTACGTCCAAGTTTCTAATGAAACAAACCTCATGAAAAATAAACAATCATACAGATGGGCTTAGAGAGGTCTGACTGAGACCAGATTTGCTTTTACTTAAAAATATTTTTCTTTTATTTATTTTTTTTTTTTGAGGTAGGGTCTTGCTTTATTGCCCAGGTGGTCCCCAACTCCTAGGCTCAAGCAAATCTCATGCCTCTGCCTCTTAGGAGCTGGGACTATAGGTGCACAGCACAAAACCCAGTTCTATTTTAAAATAATTTAAAGTGGGCCTGGGAGTATGGCTCAGTGGCAGAATACGTGCCTAGCATGCATGAGACCCTGGGTTTGATACCCAGAATCACACACCAAAAAAAAAATAATTTTGATTTAATTAAAAACATTCTATTTAAAATAATTTAAAGTATTCAATAAGAGTGCAGTGTCTGAAAAGTAAACTAATCAATTAATTGAAAAGATTCAAAAGTGTTTTGTTAAAAAGGAACCAAGGCCAGTTGCAGGAGGTGGGCAGTTGTAGTTTGGGTCTGTAAGGCTCCCCAAAGGTTCATGTGTTCCAAGCTTGGTCCCCACCTGGTGGCGCTACTGGGAGGTGTGGCACCTTTGGGAAGTGGGGCCTTGTTGGAAGAGATGGGTCACTTGGGATGTGCCTTCCAGAAGGGTCTATCTTGTCCTCACCGCTGCCCCTCTGTTTCCTGACTGCCATGAGGTGAGCAGCTTTGCTCCACTTTGCCCTTCTACCATGACGTCCTGCCTCACCACAGGCCCAGAACACAACAGGGATGACCATGAACTGAAACCTCTGAAACCGTGAGCCCAAGTGAATCTTTCCTCCTTTAAGTTGGTTTTCTCTGATATTTTGTGTTAGCTTTTTAATGCTGTTACCAAAACACCTGACAAAAGCAACTTAGAGGAGGAAAGGCTTAGCCTGGGCTAATGGCTTTAGAGGTTTAGTCCATGGTCAGCCAGCTCCATTGCTTTGGGCCTGAGGTGAGGAAGAGCATCATGGCAGAAGGATGAGGAAGAGGAAAGGAGCTCAGCTCACAGCAGCCAGCAAGCAGAGAGAGAGCACAGGAGCCCCGGGAAAACAGACCCATATTTCACCCCATAGTCATCACCACCACATTAATGTGTATTACTGAGAATCCTAGGCATCCCAATTTCGCACCAAAGACAGTTTAGTAATAAATAATTTTTATGTAATACCAATACAATTTTTTTTAAGGTTTCACATAATGGCCACACCCCACTTTTTTTTCCAAAAGGTTGGCATAAAATCTATGACCATTACACAGTAAAATACAGCATAACCCAAGGCACACCCTCTGTGACCCAGTGCTTCCAGTCAGTTACCACCTGCCTACAGTTACCACCCAGTAATCCATTCAAACACTTAGTTCATCAAATGGATTAGTTATAGTTTATTAAGTTACAGCTCTCCTAATCTAATCATTTCACCTCTGAACCTTCCTGCATTGTCTATATCACATGAGCTTATTGGGGGACACCTTGTATCTAAACCATAATATTTTGTCATAGTGACAAAAAGCTGACTAACTCAGGAGGAAATGACATTTTTCTTACATCAGACACACTTAATGATAAGACATAAATGCTTTCCTCAACTAAGGAGCTACAACTTCATTTGAGAAGAAATATTAAGGACCTAGAAGTTCTCTGTGTGGATATCTATCCACAGGACACTTGGTTACCATTTATAGCCTATTTCAAATACAGGCTGCTGAATAGCTTCTAAAGGGTATGTTTAAGATCTTACAAATGTTTTTCTTGTTTCAATCAGACATGACCTTTCAAATATATAAAACTGTACATAAGAAAAACTGCCCACAAGACTTCTAGAAAAATTCAATTCACAAATATTTCTCAAGCACCTGTGATGTGTGGAGCATCGTTGTAAGTACTAAGGAAGCAACCATGAAAAAAATATAAATGTCCTTATCTTCAGGAAGCTTCTATTTTAATGTAGAGGTGGGGGTGGGGAAAATAAGCAAATGAGTTATATATTCTTAAGATGATAACTGCTCTATGCTACAGAGAAAAATCAAGGGAGGGGGGAAGTGCCAGTGAAGGTGGAATGAATGCACAATTCTTAAGAGATTTAAGGTGGCCTCCACTGACTGGGGACATTTAAGCAAAGACGTAATGAATTCCAATACCTAGAAGAACTTTCCAAGCTGAGAAAACTACATATGCAGAGATCCTAAGTGGAAGAATGCCCAGCATGTGCTTGGAGCATAGAGCGAAAGAGGGGAAAGCAGGGGGTGAGGTCAGGGACCTCAACGACTGTTTTTTTTCCCCAGTGAGGGGAACCATGGAGCAGGACAGTGACAGGACATGACCAATACCTCCAAAGCATCACTCTGGCTACTTTGCTGAGGATAGCTGGGTTGGGTTAGGAGTGCCAAAGTAGAAGCAAGGAAATGAGTTAGAAAGCTATAACACAAATTCAGGCCAGATAAGATTACTACCGTCCTTGGACCAAGATGGTAGCCAGCCATGTGGCTGATGCATGGCTAGATTCTGAATTTAGTCTGAAGATAAATAAAACAAAGTAGGGACAACAGGATGCGACACTTCCAAAGATTCACATACCACTTTAGGTCTGTACGATCCTCTCCCAGTTAGGCCTAGGGCAGTGTTACAATATCACCCATCCACTGAAACTTCACTGGCATCAGTGAAAATCTTGAAGGAGAGTTCAGAAATGGAGATTCTTCAGGAAGATTCAGAATTAAAGACTTCCTATATCAATGGAAGGTGCAATGTGTCTGCTGTGCAGTACGTACATATTAAAGGAGAGAGTGTCACTCTGTCCCTCCTTGAGTTACCCTTTCTCCTGTTCTGTCACTATGCTAGCAGCTGCAAGAGAACCACAGAATACTATTTCTGTGCTCCACAGTTCCCAGACGAGTTAGGGAAGCATATGAAGCTCTCTCCTCCTTTCTCCTTCTGTTCTTCCTCCTCTGTTTTTTCTCCTCCTCCTCTGCCTTTGTCAGGTCTCCCTGGGGCTCTTCAGGCACCAAGAACAAGGAGATGCCGACTCATGCTCCGAATCACTGTGAACTCCCTGGGGACTGTGCTTGGGTTTTTTTTGTTTGTTTGTTTTTATTTTCACGGGCTTGTCTACCGTCTAATGCTTGTTTATGTACAGTGTTCTGCCTCTTTCTTGTATTTTTTCTTCTGTTGGCCCTAGTGAAGGTAAAGCCAGAAACCAAACAGGACCTGGCCCTGCAAACTCCAGACTCAACCAAGATCACATGGGGTCTTTTACTGAGGTGCTGCATTCCATCATCCAGGTTGTTCAGACCTTTGAGTTAATGAACTCCCCCAGTGCCAGACACCTGCAAAAGATTGTCATTGTTTTGGTTCCTGATGCCTTTGAAAATACAGCTAAGATTTGATACTGGAAATCATGTGTGCAAAGGAAACCTGAGTTTTACTGTGTACTTAGTTTGTAAATCGTGTCTTTTAAGCATATGCCGTGGCAGATGGTAGGTGATACCGTGGCATGTTTAGTTCGATGGGATCCTTGCTAACGCTCACACGTTCCATCTGCACTCTCTAGAGGCCAGGGCATTTTGGTACCTGAGCTAAGAAATCCATCAAAATCAAGAAGACTTTTAAAATGGTAAGTAATGGTAACGGATCTGTGCTGGGCGTGTGCTAATGAAAATGCAGAGCTTCTCCACCGGGAGTGGAAAAAACCAAGCTAAACCCAGTATCAGCAATTCTCCCCACAAGGCTGTCACTGTGATCTGTGATGCGCTATCAAGATGAAATTGGAACCAAGTGTACTTTATTCAGGACATCTGTGAGATAAAAAATATAATGCTCCTTTTCTATCTTTGTGACATTGTTCGCAAAGATGTGATTTGGCTGTTAAAACCATTTGCACTGTATCTCAAGGCTAAGGCTGACAATTCAAATAAAAGCCTCTCTCTCTCTTTGGTTTGTTATCTGAACTGCAGCTAGCTGTCATGGCCATTCTACGCTCTGGGGCACACGGGAAGGGGGCGAGGTGTTTAACTGGCCTGCTAGAGACTTCCACCCGACTCCAACCTTCTGATCTCTATTTCCTGGATGTCTAGGGAGTTTTTGTTTTGTTTTGCTTAATGACCCCAAACCAGATGCAGTGTTAAAAGAAAAATAAAGATGTTTAATTTTTTTAACATTAGGATGTTTAATTTTTAATAATTTTATCATATGCCCTTTGTTAGAAAATGAAGAGTACATATTGGTATGAAGAAGAAATTAAGATCCTACCATTTTAGATTAATACTATGAATATTTAAATGCATTCCATTTTGATTTTCTATGCGTATACTCGTGTGTTGTTGGTTTGGGTTTTTGTCATCCTTGTTGTTTGGGTGCTGGAGATGGAACCAGGGCCTCATGCATGCAAAGCACCTGCTTTACACTGAGCTATATCCCCCACCATGTTGGTTGGAATTTGTTCTGAAAAGGAGCAGAGGGCTGGGGGAGTGGGAAGGAACAGTTTTGTGAATTCTCATTAACAATTGATGATGAGCATTTTAGTTCTCAAACAGATGTGGCCACACTACTTTCTGCCATCATCATTAATCTGCAAAGAACACCATTCCAGACGAGTGTCTCTCTGAACTGTCATAAATCACTTTAGAATGTTCATTAAAAGAAACTGTGAAATGTCTCTCCCTACAAAGATGCAATGTCATAAATGCAGAATTTTATCTAAAATATTCAAGTTCATTGTCCCTTCTGACAAGCTCTGTGTCTTTGTCTACTCAACCCCAACACCCCTTCAGAACCTCAAGTCAGCCTCATATGTGTAACCATCCTGGCCTGCCAAGGATCCCCTCAAGATGTCCTATTTATTGCCCCTTCACCTCAAGGGTACCCCTGACTTTTTGGAGATTAAGTCTTTCTTACAACCTAATCTAAAGGGACTATCTCCCTCTAAAACGGCAACTTTCAGAGCTGGGGGTGTTGCTCAGTAGTAGAACTCTTAACTAGTGTGTGGGAGGTCTTGGATTTGATCCCCAGCACTGCCAAAACAAAACAAAACAAAAGGTAGCTTTCATATAAATATATTTGTGCATTCTTGGACACACCAGATTTTGAAATGGTACTGACAATCTTTTAATAGTCTTGTGACCCTAAGAAGGTAAGGAAAAATCTGAGAAGATAAAATCTGAGAAAAGCTTAGTCATTGGCATCTAGAATTGGCTGACAGCTCTTGGGTCTGCCCTAAAGGTTGGTATTCATTGGTCCGTGATGTTGCCTTTTAATTATGGCAAACACCCATTATGCACCCTCAGGAGAAACTGTAGTGGTTCAAGGAGGAGCAATTTGGCCTCCTTGAAAGAAATTTTACTTTTGGAACAAGAACGTGGTGTTCAGTGTCCTCACTTGTCTTTTGTCCCCTGAGCTGACCTCGCATTAAATTCACACCAACTGAGCCCTTGGCCAAGATTTCTGTGGTGGTGGAGAGGTTAGGATCTGCCAGGGGCTACAAAGGTACCAGCAGGTGCCAGAGGCCAATGTTCCAATACAATTTTAGGCAGAAGTATTCTTGCTTATGTTCTCTTTTTCCACAGTCAACATAGATGTCTATTTTCAATTGCATACAAATTCTTTAACATCTTGTGATGCAGAAGTGAGAAACGAAGACATCCACACCATCAGGAGATCTGGAAAACCTGTTTCACTGAATTATTTCCTTCTCCTTCCCTGGGTTGTGGAAAGGGAGAGGGAAAAGGGGTTCTTAAACTTCACTGGGATATGTAGGAAAAAAATCTGGCTAAGATGTTCCTCAATGGTTGCTAATAGAAGAAGCTGCATATATGTTAAAAATCTGTAATAATTTTTTTATTAAAGGGGAATCAGAAGGCTGCTATGGTTTTATCCACCTATATCCTGTTTGGTTCCCCATTCCTTGCATTATTTTTAGCTATTATAAGTAACTACTGCCATGCATGATGATTTCCAAGTTTCTAAGCAGTAAGAGTTAGTATATTACGTTAGGACACACAACCTGAAGTAAACTCATTGCCTGTATGGTTAAAAATCCACAAGTTGGTGATCTCTTAGCTAACCAATTACACTTTGTTATGTTAGTTTCTGTGCTAAAAATAATAGACAATCTAAATAAAAACTATAAATATAAGCAGGGGGATAAAGCTAGAAAACATAGCTTTCCAAATATAAAAATCCTGCATTCAGGATCCAGCACAAAACTGAGAGAAAATAAAACAAAGTTTCATTTTTATAGAACAGGTCAGGGTCAAGGGCACATCCATTAAAAATAAATTCTATAAACATGGAAATCAGCCACTTGTTCTCAGAAAATGTTGCAAGAGCTCAGAAGAAATCTACAGGTGTTGACATTTTCACTGCCTAACAAATTTTAGCTGACAAGAAAATGCATCAGCAATGCCTAAGTCAGAAAAGAAGAAAAGAGAAATCTGAAAGAGAAAGACCCGTCTCCAGGGAGAAACCCAAACAGTTCTTGGAAGCTGGGAAAGGGGAGATGGTTGGAAAACTTCAGGAGAAGAAGAAATTTTCAGATATATCATGTGCATTTGATGGTGTGAGAAGAAGAGAATTATAGGAAATGGACAGCTTTTGAAACAGAAACCCCAAACACCTCATAAGAGGTGTTTAAAGGACAATCCATTGAAGGGAATTACCTGAGACACTAATATGTGTGCTTCTGTCATCACCTTGAGCACAAAGTAGATTTTGAACTATAAAACAGAACAAGTCAGTTTTATTTCATAAAGTCTGCCTCTCTGGAAAATATGGTGCCCTAAATTGAGATTGTTGTTACATTAAGCTTTACTATTAACTCTCCAGTGGTTTTAGAAGGGTAATTTATTGGAATCATTCTGAAGTGTAAAACAAGCTTGCAAGACAAAAATGAGCCAAAAGTTTAAAAATTAATTGAATAAATCAATTTGATAAGTAGTCAAACATTTAAACAACTCTGATTTTTTCACACAAAAATAAATTGCCTATCAATAAAGTTGATATTCAATGCAGTCCATTTTCAATTATCAGTGATGGAAAAGAGTCAGAAATGAGAAACAAGATCTGTAGAGAGCTTTGAAACTTGATTTCCATTTAAATCTCTCTTTCATTTCCATTTCAATCTTTTTTTGAGTTTTAAAAGCCTCTCTATTTCCTTTCTGGTCATTAAGCTTTTATTAAGAGCCTACTACGTGCCAGGCCCTCAAAAGAAATCATGGCTAAGGGGCTAAGTAGCATTCTAAAAATAGCAGTAGACTTCAGTTGTTTCCTTTTATCATCTCAGCAAAAGACATAGCTTAAATTGGAATTAATATAAATAAATAAATAAGAATATTCTTATCTAAATTCTCCTGTACAAGAGAGTTTTCCACTAGCTCACATTCTTAATCTTGATCTGTTCATAAGAACAAAATAGTAGCTGGGGGAAAGAGGGAAGAAACAGAAAATAGAAAATTAAGATAAAAATAGAAAAATAGAGTATAATTTTATTAATTGAACAATTTTGAAGTTATCCATAATTTTTTCTAGTAGATAAAAAGTTATAAAATGGATACATGTGAATGTTATAATTGACAAGAGGTTAATGTGGACCAGATGTAGGAATGAGACACAACCAATGATGTCCCTTTCTGACAATGACCAGGAAGACAGGGTAGCTGGAGAGATCAGGAAGCAGGAGAATTGATCCACATTTATTACAGAAGTGACAAGAGAAGAAAACCCAGGAAGTAAAGAATAAGTCAAGGCAATTAATGATGAGCTCCTTCAAGTCGTTTTCTTATTTACTCCTTCCACAAATATTTGAGGTATACCTATTGTGAGCTAGGCACCCAGAGAGCCTATCCAACTCAATGGTGTATAATAAATGTTTTCTTGAGTCAGTAAATAAAAGAAGAAAATAATGAATGAACAAACCAATGCTCCAGAATGTTCATACATTCTTTGGCACCTGGAGCCCTCTGCTAGGTAACACTTCTTGTTGGCTCCTGTTGGACTCACTCTCACCCATTAATAATGAATCTTAAATCCCAGTTGCCATGACTTCAAGCTCTCACAGGCCACCCAAACCAAATGAAACCAAATGAATATGTTCTATGAATTTTGAAGAAATCTAAGAAAAAGGCAGGCTGTAGAATTCCAAGAAATATGACTAATGATCTTATTCTTAATTTTATCACACATGAACAAAATGAAAGTAGAAATATTAGGTGACCAAATATGGCAGAGATAGCAGACATCTTCTTGGATAATTTCTGATAAAGTACCCTAACGTGGACCCCACAATCAGCACCATACTTTTCTGCAACAAGAGGCACGTTATTCATGACATGATCTTGGGTGAAGCATCAGTGCTCTCTCAGGCATCATGGCACTGGGTGGGACAACATTGCAGGTCTTGGCAGTAACACAGTTGTGCCCAGCTGTCCAATAGTGCAACACAGACTCAAGCTAACTGAATATGTGATGACCAGGCTTGGAAGGGATTTGGGGAGGACCAAGGCTGCAGAATGTCTCTCAAATATATCTTATGCCAACATCAGGAACAGAAGTTACATGGATCCAATGTACCTGCAGGAATCTAAAAGGAATTCTTCCAGAATTCAGTGCCTGATCAATGGTGTCCCAGAAATTAGCACTTAATAATAATAAACTCTTACAAACTGATATATAGATATGTGTGTATATATAGATACATATATATGCATGTAGGCATATATGTATAAGTATATACATATGTATATATACATAGACACATATATGCATATATATACATATATATTACGTGTGTGTGTGTATGTGTATGTATCTTTTTAAAGTTCCCCAGGTGATTCTAATGTGCAGCCAAGGGTAAGAACCACCATTAGTATAATGCCTTTTCCTCATTTATTGAAAGGGTCATGTTCAACACCTTGATATAACAAAAGAGAATAAGAAGAAAAAGCTTAGCTCTATTTAACAAACTTTTATGTGACAGGGGAACATTCAAAAATGAAGAACCAGGGAAAACTGTATTTTTATGTAAGTTATGAAAAAAGTAGACAGTGTAAAGAAGCATGATTGGATAAAAAGGAGCGTGGCCTAATGTTAATAAACTGGGGGTATTCAGCAAGCTACCTATTTGGCTTTTTTCTGTCTCTTTCCCCAGGACATGGGGCAGGACACCTACCACGGAAGTACCTTTAAGGGGGAAGAGTGCAGGTCAGAGAGTGACCTTTCCAAGTTTTATGTCTTGCTTTGGAAAGATGAATTTAGTTTCTATGGCCCATTAGAGGGAGAAAGAAGAGATAAAAACAGCAAGACAGGAAGAGAGAACTTCTTGCTTCTGAGTCCCTCCTATCTACTTCAGCTCAAAAATACTCAGCCGAGACACCACCTTTTGGGATATCACATTCTGAATCCTCACAATAGTATCACAAAAGATCTAATTCTTCCCTGTCCCTCCTCCAGGTCCCACTATGAAAATGACAGGTTTTTCCAACATTAAAAAGTCACTAGATAAAGGTCTTCAAGAGTGTCACAAGCTTTACCCAAGACTACACTTAGAAATGTTTGTTGATCCAGGCACTTCACAGAATAAATACAAACAGTCAACAAATATATGAAAAAATGTCCAACATCTCTAGCAATTAAAGAAATGCAAATTAAAACCACACTGAGATTCCACTTCACTCTAGTCAGAATGGCAATGATCAAGAACATAGTAACAATAAATGTTGGTGAGCATGTAGGGGGAAATGTATACTCATACATTGCTGGTGGGACTGCAAATTGGTGCAACCACTCTGGAAAGCAGTATGGAGATTCCTCAGAAAACTTGGAACGGAACCACCGTTTGACCCAGCTATCCCACTCCTCAATTCATAATAGCTCAATTCGTAATAGCTAAGCTATGGAACCAACATAGGTGCCCTTCAACAGATGAATGGATAAAGAAAATGTGGTTTATATACACAATGAAATATAATTCAGCCTTAACAAAGAATGAAATTATGGCATTTGTTGGTAAATGGATGGAACTGGAAACTATTATGCTAACTGAAAAAAGCCAATCCCCAAAAAACCAAAGGCCAAATGTTCTTTCTGATAAGTGAGTGCTAACACACAATAAGGGAGGGAGGAGAATAGAAGTTTATTGGATTCGACTATGGGGAATGAAGGGAAGGGGCCGGTGGGAATAGGAAAGACAGTAGAATGAATTTGACATAATTTTCATATGTTTGTATATGAATAACAGCCAGTGAAACTCCACATCACGTTCAATCACAAGAACGGAATACTAATTAGAATAAGTTATACTCCATGTGCTCATAATATGTCAAAATATACCCTATTGTCATGTGTATATACAAAGAACAAATTCTTTAAAATTCCTGTTGATTTGAAAAAAAATGGGAGAAATTGCAGAGTAAAATTAAGTGATCTAAGGCCCAAGGCAGTGGTGAAATATAGTCCCTGCCATAATGAAGGAGACAATATGGTCTCTTCAGGGCTCATCCCTAAGGTTTTCTGTTTGTTTGTTTTTGTTTTTTCTTTCTAGTCTGCCTGATGGAGTGGAGAGCCCTCCATAAACCCCCCACCAAGTTGCTCTTGCTGTCTCATGGCCCAGCCTATTTCCTCTTTGGCACTTGTCACTGAATAACTTGCAATTACTTAGTATATTGGGAGCAGAATTTTGAAAATACTTAATCAGCTTTTCCTGTTTGTTTTTGTACTGTAGACCCAAGGTGTCCATCTGCCTTGGGGGAGATGAAAAATTGAAGTAGATGTAAACACTGAAAAAGGATGAGGCTGGTACTCACATCTGACATACAAAATGGGATTATGCTGCAAAACAATAGTTTTACAAGCCAAGAGTTTGCATTGAGAGGATTTTCCAAATTCCTCTAATATGCACTTTATTAAGAGCCAATAATGGAGCTCTTCTGCTGTGAGAAGCTATTCCTTTCCCCCTAAGACAGAAAAGCCAGTGAGGCTTGATATTCAGTAAGAGGAGGATATAATGCAAGGAAAATTAAAAGCCAAAACTGAAAGCAGAAGCTTGAGGAAGAGTGGGGGAGGGAAGACAAAGAAGAAAAAGAAGAGAGAGTCAGTGGACCTGCTTTGAACGAAGAAATTAGTTGCTGTAAACAAAGAGGATGGTGCTCGTAACACCAAACCACCCTCTGTTTAGGACTCTTGAAGATGGCACCCATATTAGGGCTTCCCTCCTTCAAACTGACCCTACAATGCCGTCAAGAAGAAGGTTCTGAGTATTAGCTTTTCTGAGCCACTCTCAACTCCCATCTAATCTGAATTCCAACATAAGCACAAAGAAATTTAACATTTTGGTTAGCCTGTGTAACCTTTCTTTGGATACACACACCATTTCTATCAGGTTTGTTGAAATTTTGAAAGTAGTTTTACAAAGTAAAGCTGTAGCTTGTGCCCATTTCAGATGACATTCCATAAGATAATGAATTCTAGATACCCAAGCAAGAGTTGGGTGGGGAGGCCTTCTTTTATCAAATGCCAACATTCCCAAAATTTTACCTGGTAATAATATCATGCACAGTTTGTTTATTAATTATTCAGTCATTATTTATGATGCATTATAATGTACCAGGATATAGTCAATACAGAGCTCACAATAGAAAAAGGTGTCAGTGTAAAAAAAAGGATTGTAACACTATCAGGGGTCAAATTGTATCCCCCCAAAATATGTTGAAGTCCTGACTCCCAGTACCTGTGAATGTAAACTTATTGGCAAATAGCATCTTTATAGATATAATCAAGTTAAAATGGGGTCACACTGGATTATGGTGGGATCTAATCCAATATGACCGGTGTCTTTTTTTTTTCTATTTTAAGTTGTAGATGGACACAATACCTTTATTTTATTTATTCATTTTTTACGTGGTGCTGAGGATCTAATCCAGTGCCTCACATATACAAGGCAAGTGCTCTACCACTGAGCCACAACCCCAGCCCCTGACCAGTGTCTCTATAGGAGGATAAAGACACAGACACACACAGGTGAGACACATATGAAGAAGTATACAGATATTGGAATTATACCATGCTATACTGTGGCTCTTAGATGTCCTTCAAAACCTCACATGTTGAAGACTTAACCTAGCCTGTGGAACTATTTAGGAGACAGTAGAACCTTTGAGAGATGAGACCTAGTGGGACAAAGTAGATTATTGAGGTGTGCCTTCAAAGGGAATATTGGGACCTTAGCCTCTCTTTTCCTCTCTCTTTTGCTTCTGTGGAGTGGACAACTTTCTCCACCATATTCCAACAAAAGGTCGAGCTCATTAGGGGCCCAAAAGTAAAGTAGTCTACCAACCATGGATTGGAACCTCCAAAACTATCAGCCAAAATCACCTTTCTCCTTATAAAGTGGTTATCTCAGGCATTCGTTATAGTAATGGAAAGCTGACTAACATACTGCCCTGAGCCAAGGAAGGCTAAGGATTTTTGGCAATCACTGGAAGATAGAGAGAGACATGGAATGGAATTCCCTCAGAATCCCAGTGGGAACCAACATGGCCACCACCTTGATTTTAGGCTTCTAGCCTTTAGAACTGTATGAGAATAAATATTTGTTGTTTTAAGCAACCCATTTTGTGCCATTTTTTAACAGCAATCCTAGGAAATTAATAAAAGTACCATCCAAGAAGAAATGCTTCAATAGAGTAGTCCTACAGTAGAGGGAAACACCTGGAGGGAGCAGAGACCCTTGCACAGACAATAGAACTCTCCTCTTTCTTCAGAATGATGCAGAACTGGTTGCAAGTAGCTGCTTCATAAAAATTGCCAGCTTAGCCCAAGCAAGGCAGGAGACCTACAAAAATGATTTGTTCATACTGTATTCAGAAACCATGCTTAGTTAGTAACTCTGAGTAGGAACCAAGGATATGGTAGACCAAGATGTAACTCAACTTTAAAATGCAGGACAGGAAGTTTTCTACCTGTATAGATAAAGAAAATGAGGAATCAATGACTAAGCTGGAAAAGATGGAATGATGTTTCTGCAGGTAGATATAAGCTGCTTTTAGGGCATTAAGAAAAGAAGCCTAAAGAAAGGAAGCATCAGGGAGCAATGTAAATTCATTATCTGAAGATGCAATATAGCCAATCATTGGTACTCAGAAAAAAAAAGGATTGAAATTTGCTCAATCTGTTTCCCAAGGAGATATTATCATCTTTATTATTATTACTTTCACCAAGTTGACACTTTGTCTGCCAAACTGATATTTTAAGAGAGGTTTTCTTAGTAGAAATGGATTCCTATCTTTTTCTCCCAAATTCCAAAAACAAATACATACCCCAGTGAATGCATATTTAGAATTCCAAAGGATTTTCTAGGTAAAATCTACTCTGCCATATTTTAAAACAAATGAGTTCAGTTGCACAAATACATTCATGCCAAATCACTTCAAAAAGAAATACATGTCAAGCTCCATAGATCATATTTGATTTTTTATTCCAGTAGTAGATATCATTGTAAATCACAGAAAGAGAAAGGGTGAAAAAGCTTGAGCCACTATCTCCCATTATAGGAAATGTTACTTTTTTCTAATTCTAGCTTAATTGAAATTATTTACCAAGATACAAATGTTTGCTTTGCAAGTAAATGTAGGAGAATGTTTCAAGATACATGTTTTTCTGAGTAAGACTATTGAGCAGTATCTTTAGCAGGTCTTCTAGAAAGAAATAATTAACTCTTAGATTTATAGAGACTGATGAGCTGGGTCTGTCTTCTTTCCTACTACTGACTGAAAAAAAGTCTGACAGAGAAGCTGGCTGCGTCAGGAGCTTCCAGATCCTTCTTAGTTCTTGCTTTTGGTATATCTGCATTTTTAGCATTAGCTTGATTAAAGGTAATTACCTTCAGAAGGAATAATTTTATGTGCCTTGGCTAAAAACTTTTGCACCGAAACAACGTTCTTCCTCCTATGGGTAAGGCAGACTCTGAAAATGTAGGAATAAGTGATATTGGAGAGAAAGAAACAAAACAGAAAAATCTACATGTAATTAAGGACCTGAAGTCCAAATGGTGGGTTTTGATTAACATGTACCCTTTTCCTAATGCTAATTCATTTGTTCATTTATTGGAGTTCAAAATTGCACCCTATGCCCTCCAGCCTCGGCAAACAAAGACATGATTTAAAATACCAAGACACAAATGTTCCATTTATTTCTGTGTAAAAGAGTCATTATTAAAGTGACTTATTTTTTTTCTTCAGGAAACTAGCTCTTTTCAAGTTATTTGCCATGTTGTCAATTATTACCATCATTAATAATGATAATGATAATCATTGAGAACTAGCAATGTGCTTAGGAATAAATAGAGCAACATCTAGGCATGGTCCCAACCTAGTGAAACAATGATGATTTTGTTTCACCCCCGAGTTCATGAAGTGGGAATGGCAGATATCAAGGAAGTCCTTACCCATTATCTTCCCTCATCTTTTTTTTCATTTCAAAGTTCCCCTTTGCATTTCCTTGTGCATACAGAGGGTGTGAATTCACAGCCAGCCTCTGTGTATGACCTGGCACTGGCTTTACAACCCTTGCAGTTCTTCAGGCTGGCACTAAATGCCAGTTTGCCCCCAGCTGAGAGGGACTGGATGTCAGTACCACTGGATATGCTATTAATGGAATCTGTTATCAAGTCACAAGACAAGATGCCAGTCTGGCACTATTCTGCAAACTGGAAATGCATGGGGCAAACACAGACACCCTGTCTGACGATGAATAGCTAAGCTGTGAAACCAATTGACTGGGCACCTACTAGAAATTAGCCTGTCAAATATGATTGCAGTATGTGTGATGGAGCATCAGGCACTTGTGTGTCTGTTTTTCTATTCACATGTATGTGCTTCCTTCAGTTTTATAAATGCATATGTGAGGATATATGGAGGGTAAATAATAACAGGAATCCTGGGGCAATATCTTGCTTGGATTAATGTGTTCCAATAACATTATGAATATAAATCTAAGTGAAACATTAGGGGCAAGAGTAGAAATTGTATAATGGCTCTTTTCTGAAGAATAATTGCTTTGGAATAATTTAGTCTCACTAGTTTCATGGATGCCTAGAATAAATGTGTAATTTATTTTAATCATTGTATGGACTTTGACTTACAAACCTGAAGGTACATCCCTCCCCACCAATGCCAATGCTTTTCATTCCATTTCCATTCCAAGTTTCAAAGTTTGCTTTTAAAACCTGAGAATTGTGCCTATGATAGAAAAGTAGTAGCTCTTCTTAACTTTCTCCTACTCAGGTATCCATAGAACAAGGTTTAGAAAGAAAACCAAGCAATGCTTATGGAGGAAAGCACTGGAGGATGGCACTTCTGTTTTGAAGCCCCATGCTATTTTACTTGTTCCATTTGTTGACCATCTACAGACTACTAACTAATCACAGGGGATCAGAAGCTCCCCCACTTCCAGCACCACCACCACAGGAACCCCTAGAACATGAGTGTTTCTGAAAGTCACAGGTAGGGATCATTGAGAAGGAGGAAGGTGAATACTTGGCCTAACTTCCACCTAATTGACTTCTACCAGTTGGCTCAGTTCTCAAAACCTCTCTTCGTGGGCAGTAGAGAAACACACATGAACACCAACACACAGACGCACAACATGGATCCAAAACATGTATGCACATGCTAAAGATAAATTCTTCTCTTGAAAAAAAACACATGCTCTTCTGAGAACTGAATACCGCCTTTGCTTTGGTATAATAATCTCAGTGGAAGTTATCTGTGCATATCAAAGGGTGAAATCTGGTCTGGGCTAATTAAGTTTGTTTTCCTTTTATCATTTAGGCATGTAGGACAGCATTTATCATGCTTTTAAGAATTTTTCTTACATATACTTATATGTTAAATGTGCTGTGAGTACCTATAGTAAGGACTTAAGTTGTCACTAGTTCTCGATTTTTTTCTTTGCTGGGAGTTACAGACCTATAGCAGATTATTTCTGGCCAAGATGTTTTCATTCATTTTTAGAAGAGAGAAAGGGTGAAGGAGTGTGGAGATTTTTTATTCAAATAATCTGATATTTATACCTTTAAACTTCCAATTACAGGGCACAGATTTGCTGTGAACCTTCTGTAAACCCATCAGTTAAAAAGCCTGTGTAGTTTTACAGTGTGTCACCTCCAGCCTCTGATTAGCAAATCACAGGCCAAGCTAAAACACTTAAGTAATGCTGCCGCTTGTCTCAGTTTGGAGGGCTAGATCATTTCAGTTTAATAATTTGGATATATCCTTGCAATCTATCCTTCTTCCCTCTGTAGAGGTCTATTCCACAGAGAAGGAACTTGGAGCCAAATTATGCACTACATTTTCCTTATAAGAAAATGCCAAACACATTT
Source organism: Marmota monax (assembly GCF_021218885.2). NCBI lineage: Eukaryota > Metazoa > Chordata > Mammalia > Rodentia > Sciuridae > Marmota > Marmota monax. Next base: position 39,142,849 of record NW_026693571.1, read on the forward strand.
GCATTGATAGAATTTACGAGGGGGTTGTTGCACTCACTCTCTGAAATTACCTTGTTCATGTATTCATTTTGGGGTTGTCTCCTCCTCTAAAATGTAAGCCCCATGGGATCAGAGACCTATCTGAGCAACATCATACCTTCACATCATTGCCTAGAGCTCACAAATATTTATTTGTTGAATGGACAAATTCATTCATTCATCTATTCCTCGAATATTACAGATGACAAAAATAAGTCCCCCCCACCTTTGTTAGGTTCAGTTTTCTAGAAGAGACTCAAGCACTAAACTTATATGATAGTGTAAGTGCAATGAGCCCAGAAAGGAGAGGAAACACCACATATTACCTTCAAAACTCTAAGGCAGATTTTATTTTTATATATGATACAGCGTGAATGTGGACATCTTCACTACATGATTCCCCCTACTGGTTAGTTATTCATTCAACAAGCATCCATTGAGAGCTCGAGCAGTGCTGCCATCCCTATGATCTGAAACCACACCAGAGCACGAAGCTGGCAGTCCCAGGGCAGAGGCAGCCTAGTGTCAATGGCAAACTGGGGTAACATCAGGGCTGCTGGGGAGCTTAGCAGGTCTCTGTAGTCAATCTAGTTCTTGGTTGGGGTAGGCAACTGGTACTGGTCTATTTGAAGTCAGAAGGACAAAGTTCAAAAAACACTGCTAATTCTCAGTTTTTGCACCAAGTGGAAAGGCCATGATGTCCGAGCTAAGTGAGGATGCCTGTGAAGTCTGAAGGCTTCTTCCCTTATTTACCATTTAAACGCATCATTTTCAGGATCAGAATTTTCATTTTCAGGACTTGGTCCAGGGCCCTGGCATCAGAATGTTTTCAAATATGTTCACTCCACCCCTGACTTAAGGACCTGTGGGACAAGGGACACAGGACTGGAGGCCTTTGAGATAATCAACCATCTAACGTCAGGATAAGTGATCTCTATTTATTTATCATATGCTATTTTATTTTAAAACATGCTGTGGTCTCAATGTTTATGTCTCCCCAAAATTCATATGTTGAAACCTGAGTGATGGTACTAACAGGTGGGCATCTATGGAAAATGATTAGATCATGAGAGCTCAGTCCTCATAAATAGGATTAGTCCCCTAATAAAAGAGGCCTAAGGAGCCTATTTGCCTGTTCTACCATTTGAGGACACAGAGAAGTAACCATCTATGAGAAATGGGCCCTCACCAGACATGAAATCTGCTGGAATCTTGATCTTGGACTTCGCTGGCTTCAGAACTTGCCGCAGTCTGGCTGGGCACAATCAGGAGCCACTTGTCAAAAGAAACTAACTTTATTTTTAGAACCACACACGCCAAACAAAACAGCCTCTCAGGAAAAACCCTCAGAGCCTCAACTGCCACCACCGGCTTTTCACAAGCCTCTCTCTCCCACACAAGCTTCTCTCCACCTCCCACAATCCTCCTGCTCTTGAGGCCGATTGGCTGGGTCACGTGGGCGGAGCCAAAAAAGTCCCCCAATGAGCAGCTCCGTGGTCTGAAAGGGCAGGGAAACAGCCCAATGAGCATCACCGCAGAGGAGCCAATCAGCTAGATGTTGCTGGGGCCGAGGAGCCAATCAGCTAGATGTTGCTGGGGTCGCTGTGAGCCAATCATCAGCCAGCAGCTGGAAGTTTGCTGGCAGCTGGAAGTTTGCTGGGGCCCCTTTGGCTGTGGCTCTCAACATCTCCCCCTCTCTGTTTAAACAACAAGCATGTGGCTTAGGGACCGTGCCTGTTAGGCAGTCCAATTCAATATATGGTCCTTACCTGTCATCGGATGAACTGACCTCTAGGCGTCAGCCTCCTGTCTTAGGTTGGTACCACTGCAATTGGATCATACCCGTCACTGACTACCAGTCCAGCATACAGCCATACTTGTGGATAGGCCTTTGCACCTGTGGGGGGGTGAGGTTCTTTGCCTCACCTCTGTTGGCCCCCAAATTTTAGACCATCACTAGTAGAGGAGGATGCAAAATGCCATGACATTAAGCCAATTGAGGGCTCCTTTGAAAAATTGTACCACCGGTGACACCATCAGCAAAAGTACTCCAGCACTACCACAATTCGCTGTACCAACAGATAGTTCACAATGCATACAGGTGAGCTCACAATGTGTCCAGGCAAGTTCTGCAAGCAGTTCAGTGATGGCTATTGTAGAAGCTGTAGATTGGTTTTATCTTTGACTTCACCAGCACTGGGATGAAGATAGGAATTCTGGCAATAATGGCTAAAGAAAAAATTATGTAACATTACAGAAGGCACTAAAAGAAAACAATTTTCTTAACAATTTACATTATCTTTAAGAGAATTATTAAATATAATGAAAAGGAAAGGTGAAAGTAAACAAACAGATCTGTTAACCTTCTTTTTTGTTTACATATTAAAACAATCCTCAACAGTTGTTTACCCAATTTAAATTAAACCATATAAATCACGTGAAAAAAAAATATTTGGATCCATTTTATCATGAGCGCTCATCATATATGATATATGGACATACGTACATTCAAACATATAACACAAAACACAAGTGTGCACACATAATATAATACATACAACACATAACATTATAGTAAAGGCCTTATAACTTTTTACAGGTGAAATCTCCATTGCAATGTTTAAAAACTCTATAGTCAAAAAATAGAACTGATCAGCAAAACATTAACCTAGGTCTGTATGAGCTCAAAAAACAAAATAGAACTTCATGATATGGCAAAGGGCAATAATAAAATAGATATTGAAAAAAGCATCCTGGTTCTGTTGCAGATGTAAGAATAGCCAAACTGGAGTTTTGGATATCAGTTGTTATGGATTTGAGCCAAATCATCTTCTTTTTGGTCTGTAGAAATCGCTTTAGTTAATCTTTCTGGAATCCAAATCGGCTGCTGTTCTCCCTGTGGAAACACATAAACAGACCCCCGACTCCACACAATCACTGGGTCAGGACCTTGGTTAATCTCTCTGGAATCCAAATCGGCTGCTGTTCTCCCTGTGGAAACACACAAACAGACCCCCGACTCCAGACAATTACTGGGTCAGGACCTTTCCATTGTCCTGTTAGAATATCCTTCCAAAGTACCTTGGGCTTATGTACATTTTTTGGACACATATGCCTTTCCACAGCACTAAGTCCTGATGAATCCAAATTTTAAAAGTTTAGGGTAAAAAGGGTTATTTTAAGTTTATCTTTGGGGAATATATACCCCTTCCCAATTCCTTCTTTTTGCTTTAATAAGTACATTTTAATAGTTTGATGAGCTCTTTCAACTATGCCTTGTCCCTGTGGATTGTATGGGATTCCTGTTATATGAGTAATGCCAAATGTTGAGCAAAATTGTTTAAAAGAGGTAGAAGTATAACCAGGGGCATTATCTGTTTTTAACTGTTTTGGAACACCCACAGTGGCAAAATTTTGTAAGCAATGAGCTATAACATCTTTAGTTTTTTCTCCGGCATGAAGGGAGCCCATCAAAAATCCAGAAGAAGTATCAACTGTAATATGCAAATATTTTAATTTTCCAAATTCTGGCAAGTGTGTGACGTCCATCTGCCAAATATGGTTAGGTATCAATCCTCTAGGATTGACTCCAAGATTAACTTGTGGTAAAAAGGTCACACAATTTTGACATTGTTTTATTATTTGTCTAGCTTGTTCCTTAGTTATTTTAAAATGCTTTTGTAAAGTATTAGCATTGACATGGAACTTTTTATGAAAATTTATAGCTTCTTCTAGTGTAGAGAAAATACGTATGTCATGTGTAGTTTTATCTGCTAAATTATTGCCCAAACTAAGGGCTCCAGGCAATCCTGTATGTGCCCTGATATGTCCTATAAAGAATGGATCTTTTCTGTCCCAGATTAGACTTTGTAGAGTGGAAAGCAAAGAGAAAACAGTAGAAGAAGGGGAAATCCTACCAGCATCTTCAAGAGATACTATAGCATTAACTACATACTGACTATCAGAAAATAAATTAAATACAGAATCTTTAAACATCACAAAAGCTTGTAAAACTGCATTAAGCTCTACCTTTTGAGCTGATTGTTTGGGTACTAAAAATGTAAAAGTTTGATCAGGGGTAACTACTGCTGCTGTACCATTATTTGACCCATCAGTGAATATATTTGGAGCATTCATGATAGGTGTTTTTCTTGTCATTTTTGGAAAAATTACAGGATGCAATGACCAAAAAGACAATAAAGGATTAGATGGTAAGTGGTTATCAAATGAAACATTAGATTTGCACATGATTATTGCCCAAGTATTTAACTCATTAGCTAACTCATCAATTTGATTCATAGTATATGGAGTAATAATTTTATTGGGAGAAATTCCAAACACTCCCTTGGCTGCTTTTATTCCTTTGAGTATTAATTGTCCTACAGCCTCAGGATACCTAGTAAGAATAGTGTTAGGAGAATAAGATAAATGTATCCATAATAATGGACCTTCTTGCCAAAATACTCCTGTAGGAATATTTTTTGTTGGTAGTACAATAAATAATAAAGGCAAACTTATATCAATTCTATCCAAATGCATATTTTCCATATATGTTTCAATGATTTTTAATGCCTTTCTTGCTTCAGGCGTTAACATTCGGGGTGAATTTGGATCTGATGGACCTTTTAGGATATCAAATAAAGGTCCCAACTCTCCTGTTGGTATACCTAAATAAGGCCTTATCCAATTTATGTCTCCTAATAACTTTTGAAAGTCATTAAGTGATTTGAGTTGATCTACTCGTATTTGAATTTTTGGTGGACGGACCATGGTTGAGGATAATAGAACTCCTAAATAATTAATTGGGAAATTTAATTGTACTTTATCTATTGCTATCTCTAGATTATAATTTTTTAATAAGTTTGTAAGTGTGGCATAACATTCTAGCAATGTGTTTTTATCTTTGTGTGCTAATAATACATCATCCATATAGTGAAATATTTGTAGTTCAGGATTTTGATTTCTAAGTGGCTGGATTACTTTGTTAACATAAATTTGACACATAGTTGGGCTGTTAGCCATCCCCTGAGGGAGTACTTTCCATTCATATCTCTGATCAGGACCTTCATGATTCAGTACAGGGATAGTAAATGCAAAACGTGGACTATCCTCAGGATGAATTGGAATTGAAAAAAAACAATCTTTAATATCTATAACTAAAACATACCAGGTTTTTGGCAAAGCAGACAACTGAGGAATCCCTGATTGAGCAGGTCCCATAATAACCATCTCATTATTAATGGCTCTTAAATCTTGCAATAATCTCCATTTACCAGATTTCTTTTTGATGACAAAAATGGGAGTATTATGGGGAGATACAGAAGGTTGTATATGTCCTTCTGCTAATTGTTGTTTGACCAGGTCATGGGCTGCTTGTATCTTTTCTTTAGTCAGGGGCCACTGAGGAACCCATACTGGTCTTTCTGATTTCCAAGTAATTTTTATTGTCTCAGTGGCCCTTTCTGAAAATCCAACCCATGTCTGTCTGTTCCTTGATCTATTTGTATTGGTGCTGCTATACCTTGTTCTTGTTTTTCTAATCTTTTTCCTTTCCTAAAACCTTGTCTAGTCATAATAGTGGGTGCATTTTGATTGATGTTATTTGTTAATGTCAAACCTAATTGATCTAGGACATCTCGTCCCCATAAATTTATAGGAAGATGATCCAATACATATGGCTGTATAGTTCCTTCACATCCTTCAGGATCCTTCCAATCTAATACCATTGCACTTCTATGGGGATTAGTTGCCACTCCTAGGCCTCGAAGCGTTTGAGTGGCTTGTTGTAATGGCCAATGTTTTGGCCATTCTTGACGAGAGATGATGCTAAGGTCTGCACCTGTATCCAGTAGCCCATTAAATTCATGTCCTTGAATATTTAGTTTTAGCATGGGGGGAGAATCTAAATTTAAAGTCTAGGATATTATGTTATAGCAGCCCAAACAGACTAAGACATCACAAAAATAAAATTGCAACTTTATTTGCACTCCAAATGATGACCCAATGTATGGTCAAAACATTTGTCTCGTTTAGTAGCTAATAATAATAATAAAGCTAATATATGTTTAGTATTGATTTTGTACCAGGGCTCCATCCTAGAAATTTCCCATTGATTAACATACTTAATTAAAATACTCTGTCCTCATATCACATGACTTATAAATGGTAGGTTGAGACAACCTAGACAGCTGGGCTCTAGAGCCTAAAAACCTCACCACTGATCATTGCTACCATTTATTGAATGCTAGCTATATTCCAGGGACTTAAATTTATTTTTATCTCTGTAAGTCAATTTCTTATAGCAACACTGCAAGATAGATATTATTTTCCTCATTTCACAGACAAGGACATTCATAGATTGCCATAAGTCCTGAAATCAGGGTTTAAATCCTACAGACTATCTGCTTCCTCTGTGACCCTCCTACTCACTGATCTTGCTATTATCTTACCTGATTCTTGCTTCATTTTGTTTTCCTTGGTCAAAAAAAGCAACAAGATGTTCTATTTGAGCATTCATTAGGAGGTGTCTATGTTCCTTTCTGAGAATCAATCTTCCACATTCATATGCCACTGCATATCTTTCCAGTAATGTTCATTTATATATTTTCATTTGTTCCTCATAACAATTGTGAACTATAAAATATGGGTATTATTGTCCCTCATTCCTGAAATGAGTAAATCTCATAAAGGAGGGTGAATAATGTACCCAAGGAACTTGGACTTGGACTGGCTCTACTTTCACTTACTTTGTCTCTTTTTTTGTATAAACATCCTAAAGAAAAGTTAGAAGGCTGGGAAAATCAGACCAAAAAAAAAATGTGCTGCTCATCTCAGAGACCATATGTATTTGTACAATAGCTCCTTACCTGCAGTAAAGATATCTGAAAAGAGATCAGAGGATTCCAGTTAAATACAAAGAACTAGACACATATATTTACCATTACTGCTTCTTAAAACTATGCAAAAATAACAGAAAATGCATAAAACAGAGCATAAACCTAAAATAAAAAAGACATTGAGAGAGAAGTTCAAGACTGGGAGGCTGAACATCTGAGTACGAAAAACTCCACAAAAAGAACAGGCAGGAAGGAATTACCAGAAAAATAATTATATTTTTCCCCAAAACTCAAAGTTTCAGATTGACTCATCAGTAGAATAACCATCGCAATATATGAAAAAAGATCCACATTCACTATTCCTATTGTTATGAAACTCCAAAACACTAGGAAGAAAGAAGATCCTAAAGGCATTTAAAAAATAATAAGTGACATAAAAGGTCTAGGAAACAGAGTGGCATAGCATTTCTCATAGCACTAAAAGTTAGAATGGAATAATGGTTTAAACAGTGTAGGAGAAAAAGAAAAAGTCTGGGAGAAATTATTTCCAACCTAGAATTCTAAACCCATCTACACCATCAATCAAGTATGAGGTTAGAGCTGGGCACAGTAGTGTGTGTCTGTAACCCCAGCCACTAGGGAGGCTGAGACAGGATGTTTTAGATAGCTTATTGTCACTGTGACCAAAATATCTGACCAGAACAACTGAGAGGAGCACAAGTTTATTTTGCCTCACCACCCATGGTGGGCCAATTCCATTGTGCTGGGCCCAAGGGAGGGCAGAATTTCATGCTGGAAGGGTGTGATGGAGGAACACGGACAGCTCCATTCATGGCAGCCAGGAGGCAGAAAGGGGAAAGGGCCACAGGGAAGATGCAGTCTCCAGTGCACATTCCAGTGACCCATGTCCTCCAGCCACACTCTACCTGCCCACTTGGTTAATCCATTCAAACTAGGATGCACTGATTAGGCTACAACCCTCAAATCCAATCATTTTACCTCTGAACATTCCTGCATCAACACAGGAGCTTTGGGGGACACCTCCTAGCTAAACCGTAACACAGGAGGGTCACAAGTTTGAGGCCTTCTCAGTAACTTGGCAAGACTCTGTCTCAAAATAAAACATAAAAAGGGCTGGGGATGTAGCTCAGTGGTAGAGTGCCCCTAGGTATTCTGCCTGCCCTGCACACAGAGAATGAGGTTAGAATTAAAACATTATCAGATATAAATACCTATATAAATGTTTTAATAAATAAAATATATACTGCCTGTCCTTTCTTAAGAAGATACTAGAGAATGAACGTGCTTTACCATAATAACAGAATAAACCAAGAAAGAAGATATGGAATAGGAACAAGAAAACAGGGATCCAGTATATGTGAGGAAAGAAGGGAATACCCAGGATGATAATGATAGTGGAGGCAGTGATGATGATGATGATGATGATGATGATGATAGGATTGCTCAGGGGGACAGTTGTGCATCAGGACCAGGGAGCAACCATTCCAGCTCAGAACAATAGGAAACACAAGGTTCTAGAGCATATCTCTAAAACAAAAATGAAATTGATAAAGATAGTTCGACTATACTGAGAGGTAATTAACACTTAAAACCTTAGGAATAAATTAGAGACATATAGAGCCAAACAAATTAAAAAATAATTCAGTGAAAATGTAAAAATTTTAAAGGGTATAAAATTACAATATGCTACATGGTTCAGCTTTGAATAGTATTAACATGGTCAAAAGAATATAAATATCAAGTATGAGAGTGTGCAGGGAAGGAAATTGTTAACCTGGAATTCTACACCCAGTCCAAAAAAAAAGAAAAAAGAAAGAAAGAAAATCACCTAATAATGAAGGTAAAACAGACTATTTCAACATAGAGATGCTGCAGTAATTCAGCAGCAACAGATAATTTCTATAAGAAACATTAAAGGGAGTCTTTAGGCAGAAAGAAAATGATAACAGATGGAAACATTTATCCATACAAAGGAACAAGGAGTGCTAGAACTGGAACTACATGAGTAAATACACAAAAACGTACTCTCCCCTTAAGATTAAGAACAAAGCAAGAATGTGCATTATCACCTCTTCTATTCACCTTTCCTAGAGGTTCTACTCAGCACAAAAAGCCAAGAAAAATGCATCTGGATTTAAAAGGAATAAGTAAAACTCATTTTACTTCCAGACACTGTGATTGTCCATGTAGAAAATCTGATGTAACCTACCAAAAAAACTAATAGAACTATTAAGTTAATTTAGCAAGGCTACAGAATGCAATTCAATATGCAAAAAATCAATTGTATTTCTAAATACTGGGTACAGTTATAAATTAAAAACAATGCCATTTATAATGGCACCAAAAATAACATGCTGAGAATTAAATCTGACAAAATTGTGCAAGACACATACACTAAAAACTATAAAACCTTGCTGAGAGAAATTAAATGACTAAAAAGAACTTATAAATTATTAAATAAGACTTAATATTGTTAAGATGACTCTTCTCCATGAATTACAGATTCAATGCAAACTCAATAAAAATCCTAGCAACTTATTTTTATTTTAGAAATTGACAAATTGTTTCTAAAATTTATATGGAAATGCAAAGGACTTAGAATAGCTAAAACAACTTTCAAAAAGAATAACAATTTAGAGAACTAACGCTAGCCAATGTCAAGGTTTATTATAAAGCTATAATAATTAATATAGCATTATATTGGCATAAAGGCAGACATAGAAATCAGTGGAACAAAGCACAGTTCAGTAATAGATCCACATACACATGAGCAACCAGTTTTTTACAGTGGGGCAAAGGCACATAAGTAGAAAATGTGCACATGTCCCCAGTGCTTAGAAATCCAACTGATACTCTTTTCTTCATATGATGCTAGAACAATTGAATATCAGCTATTTTTTAAGAACTTTGATCCATTTCTCACACATATACAAAAAGTAACTCAATATGTATCATAGACCAAACTTGAAAACCCAAAACTAGAGAATGTCTAGAAGAAAACATGAGCAAATCTTTGTGACTAGAATCCAGATCCCTAATTTTGGAGTTCCCATTCACAATTCAAGAATCACTTATACATTTAGGGTGACAGCTAGCTTTCACACATCACCCTGAAACAGGAAATGGAACATGGGGAACCTACTTCATTATAATAACTATGCCTTTGACCAGAAACCTTGTGTCTTGTCTTAGGAAAAAATAAATATATATGCTTAAAAATGTAATCATTTGGGCTGGGGTTGTAGTTCAGTGGTAGAGTGCTTGACTCACACACATGAGGCACTGGGTTCAATCCTCAGCATCACATAAAAATTAATAAATAAAAATTAAAATATGGTGTCCATCTACAACTAAAATTTTTTAAAAAATTAAATATAATCATTTATACCTTGTCCCATCCTACACCATCACTCTAATGGTATTAACTGACACTTATCTTCTGATGGCTCCCGAATTTATATTAACAGTTTTTAGAGTGGTATTTTTCACTATCTCTGAATCTTATCCAAAAAGATGCCTCACTGATATCTCAAATCCAATGTGTCCAAAACTGCACTTAGTAGCCTCTCCTACACAACTGCATATGTATCTTTGGAGGTATCACCTCTACTTAGTCATCTCTGCTAGAAACTGGGTGATCACTTAAACCATGTGACAGTACAGGAGAGGCAAGAATCAGACACAATTTCAATATTTGTAACTGGAATGACTGAGAGTGGTTTATCATCAACAGAAAAAGAAGTCCATAGAAGGAATATTATGTTCAGGAGGGAAGATGCTGAGATTGTGGACATTTTAATTTCAAGGTGCTAGTAGGGCATTCAGGTGGAGATTTCTAGCAGTCAGTTGAAAATGCCACTGTACATGACAGATTGTTGATCTTGGTTACAGAAATGAAAGCTTGAGAGCTTTTCTGAAAAGTTTAAACTGTGGTTTGACAGAAATCATACTGTTTCTAAGAGGGAAAACACTCAGAAGCATTCAACTGTGGAGGACAAACCATCAGGGAGGAAGAGAAAGAGTAATGTTGAGGAGAAGGAGTAGCACTGGAGCATGATTTTTTGACCACTTAAGGGACAGGTAGTAGAAGTCAAATTTTTGTGGTAGGTCCTTGACCTGATGGTTCTTCAATATGTAACTTCTTTCTCCTTTACTTAATGAAATCTCTTTCTTCTATTTCCTGCGTGTGTGTGTGTGTGTGTGTGTGTGTGTGTGTGTGTGTGTGTTTCTCCCTAGCCTGGAAGTACCTGTATGGGGAAGGCAATGTGGAGGACAAGGGCCTGGGTGTAGGTTTTTCACTCCATTGCTTTAGGAAGGCGGACAGTAAGGAACAGACTAGCAGAAAAAGTTTTAAGGCTCTGTCTGTCCTTTTTTATTTGTGCATCAATGTAGCAGAGTTGACAGCCTGCCTGAGAGAGGCTGAAGGGATGTGTGTTCTGCATGTCTGGAATTTATTCCTTTGGCTCTGTAAGATGTGACACTGCATAATGGCCATGAAGAAATAATTTTGAACTTCTGACTATCTTGGCAAAGGTTTCAGAAAGACATATGGACAGAAGCTTCTGGACATTTGCAGACGAGCCCTCCTTCAGTGTCTGTCTTTGTAGGTTTGCTTTTACCTCTAGTCCTATGGCTCTTACCTTTGCTTTTTCCTGTTTTTACTTAGGAGATAAAAGATGTATTAATGTAAGAGCAAGTCATCATTATGACACATATCAATTTCTCAACTCTGAGGCAGTGCACAGACACAGGGCTCTGGGTATTAACCCAGCCAGGATTAGAGGGGAAAAAAGTCTGGGAGATTCTGGATACACACAGTGAAAAATATGAGTTGTCACCATGCAGTGGTTCAGCATCCTCATCTATAAATTCACAGAGAGGTGACATTAAAAAAAAAAAAAACTCCCTCCTAGGAATGATAACTGCTTAATAGGATTCTAGGAACAAGCTCCTCTATATCTATGACCTTAAACTTCAGATATATTTGAGGAATTATTCATTTCTCATTGAAACAGATTTTGACATAAACACATTTTTATTTTAAAATAATCAAAGTGGGAAGATCTCTTTTTTTTGGTTTGGTTGACAACCACTGATTGAGGCTTTACCATGGACCAGAGGCTAGAAATTTGAGTTCATAAATTTAAGCTCAACCTGGGAAACACAGAAAGATAGCAAGATGTTGTTTCAAAATAATAGGAAGAATAGTAACAGTGATATAATTGAGATAACATGATCAATCCAGTTAAGTCTCCGATAAGTTTCTGGGCAGGAGTT